>NW_024870698.1:1457500-2057500 GCF_019054845.1 Dipodomys spectabilis
TATATTATTCTATATTATCTCCTACAATCCTTACATTTTTTTCATGTCATATTTCATCGTTAATCATTCATCATTTGGAATTGATCTTGTGTGCACAAGGTGTTGGGTTCTATTCTCCAGCATGCTCTACCTTCCAAGAAAAGTAACTAATACAGCATTTTTAGGAGCAAACCTGGCACCTAAGGATTATTACATTCTTACTTGATGTCCAGGCATAACCAAGCTACCCTAAATTGATTTTCAGGGAAAAAGTTGACAAGAAAGCAGATGAGGAAGTATATGAAGCAGAAATTCAAGCTGAAATAAGAGAATTGGTGGAGGAACACACAGAAGCATATGAACAGAAGATGGAAGAGTATAGAACTTCCCACCAGCAATGGAAAGCTTGGAAGAAAGCCCAAGTGTGTAGAGACCATTGCTCAACCTGGAACAAGGCTGGCGGGGGGTGGGTATGGGAAAGCAGGCTCTGAGACAGGAGAAGAGAAGCTGAACTGGCAGACAGGCATCCCCTGCTTGATCTTCACTGTCTCTCTTCCTGCCCTCTCCCTGGAAGGGCAGAGGGAAACTGAATGACAAAAGCACTTGTTCAAAGGCCATTCTGCTGTCTCACAGCAGAGCTGGCTTTGTAGAGTCCAGTGGTAGGGCTCTGTATGGGTAATAATAATTGCTGATATTTATGTCACGTAGTAGTACTAAGTAGTTAGCATGTATTAGCACCTTGAATATAGGGTATGGATGCTTCTGATAAGTACTTTTACAGGGGTTTCTTCATTTTGGTAGCCCTAGGAGGACTCTCTTCTGCTTGTCTCCACTTGGTGGTGAAAGAACTGAGGCCCTTCAGGGATCAGCTGGGAGAGATGGACTGGGTTTGCACCCAGGTGTATCTAGCATGAAACACTGCACACCTGTGTGAAATTCTCAGGCTCCTACTTGACATCATGTGGTCTCTTATCCAACAGAGGGCCAAGAAGAAGAAGAAGAAGCAAGCAGCAGAAGAGGATCTGGATGAAGAGACTGAGGAGCTCCCTGCTGAGGAAGGCCCTGTGAAGCCCATCCCTCCAGAGCCCACCGACCCAGCAGCCATCGAGCAGCGGGTGAGGGAGCGAGCAGCCCACAGCAGGAGGCGGCCAGGGGAGCCCATGCTGGTCCCAGAGCTGAGCCTGGCAGGGAGTGTGACGCCCAATGACCAGTGTCCCAGGTGAGCAAGGTTTGCACACTCATGGGTACATATGTACACCAGTACATACACAAACACACTGGATATGATGCTATTTCTCTTGCACTACACAGTATGAGCAGAAGAATCTTACAGAAAGACTTGATCAAACTTGATAATGAGTCCATCCAACAAACAGACTTGCTATCAATAGGCTATTAACATTTTTATAATAGAACTTATTAACGAAGTATAAATCATTACTATCTCTTATGGTTTGAATTCATTCCATTTAACAAGAGATGCATAGTGGCTCACATTTGTGATCCTAGATGCTCAGGAGGCTGAGATCTGAGGATCATGAGCAAAAGAGCTCTAGGACAGTGCCCAGGCCCTAAGTTCAAGCCCTATGACTAACAGAAAGAGAGAGAGAGAGAGAGAGAATTTCTTTAATGTTTTGTTTGGGATGCAAATGTAAGGCTTGTTTGAGAAAATTGAGACCACAGTACAATGTTACTTCCAGCAGCATACCCCCTTCCATTGTCTGCCAATGACTTCTCTGTAGGCTCTATGTTACATTTTTTTTTTTTTTTGCTGGTCCTGGGGCTTGAACCACAATCCTCACATCTCAGCCTCCTGAGTAGCTAGGATTAGAGGCATGAGCCACCAGCACCCAGCTTATGTTACATCTTTCACTGTACTAAGTTCTAGGAAAGCTGTGGCTATTTTGGTTAAAATAGGGGCTGTTATATAGAGAGTTACCTCCAGTGTCTCTTATAATGTTCATTGTGCATTTGTCAATGATTTCAGTGACATTTATGAAATGAATGCTAATGACAGCTGCAAATGGTCTCACCTGCAGGGTGGAGGTCTTGCGAAGGGATGATGTCAAGAGGCGCTCGGTGTATTTAAAAGTCCTCTTCAACAGCAAGGAGGTATCCAGAACGGTGAGCCGGCAACTAGGACCAGACTTCCGAGTTCACTTTGGACAGATTTTCAACTTGCAAATATTCAACTGGCCAGAGAGTTTAACACTTCAGGTGTGCATTTTCATTATAGTCACGATCCCAAGAATTTTGTAGTCTCTAAAGGTTTGAGATGGTTTTAAACCATCTCTTGGCTACGGAGACATCACAATAAATTTTCAAGAAGAAAAGGTTAGTCTCTTCCTTTAGAAATGCCTTTTATTGCCAGACTCCAGTAACTTACACTTATAATCCTAGATACTCAGGAGACTGAGATCTAAGGATTGCCGTTCAGAGCCAGCCTGGGCAGAAAAGTCTGTGAGACTCTTATCTTTGCTTAAGCAGAAGAAGCTCAAACTGGAAGTGTGGCTCAAGTGGTATAATGCCAGCCTTGAGTAAAAAGCCAAGTAAAAATATGAGGCCCTAAGTTCAGTCCCTGTACCTGTAAAATAATTTTTAAGGACACATTTACAGATGCACAGATTAATAGTTACAGATTAAATAATGTCTAGGTTCAAGGTATTGGAGGAGAAGAGAATAGTTGACAGTATAGATGAAATGAGATTTGCCATGAGTCCATGATAGTTAAGGCTAGGTACCATCATATTCATTATGATGATGATGATGATGATTACATTATTGTAATATACATCTGACATCTACCAAGAATATTTTACTTTCTTTTTTTTTTGCGGGGGGGGGGGGGTCCAGTTGTGGGGCCTGAACTCTGGCCTGGGCACTGTCCCTCAGCTCTTCAGCTCAAGGCTAGTGCTCTACCACTTGAGCCACAGCGCCACTTCCGGCTTTTTTCTTATGTGGTGCTGAGGAATCGAACCCAGGGCCTCGAGCATGTAAGGCAAGTGCTCTACCACTGAGCCACCTTCCCAGCCCCATACCAAGAATATTTTAAGATAGATAAAAATCACCACCCTTTTTAGTGGTAAAGATGAATTTGGACAGGAGCATCAGTGTCCCACTATGGCTTCCTCTTATACCACTGCACCACAGGCAAGCCTGCCTCTTGGTAGATACAGCCTTTCACAGGGACATTATGTCTGAGGTCCTGAGTGTAGTTCCTATGCAAACTCTGCCTCTGACTTTGCCTGCCCCCCCCCCACCCCCACTCTGGTCCCTTCAAGCTCACTTAGCTATTTTGCAAACATGGGATAATGGATTTAAGAGAGATGAGGCCAGAATGGTAGCCAGGCCCAAGTTCATCCTCACGGTGGGAAAGGCCACAGGTCACATGTCTTGTAATGAAGGGTAGGCAGAGAGGATTCAGAATGTCACCTTTGTGCACTGAAGTAAAAGAGAAAATCATTGATCCAGAGGAGGCCCTATTACAAAAGACAAAATGCAAGGATTAATTAATAGAAGTAAAAGCAGAAATTGAGGCATCAGAGTTCACCAGTGTTACTCAAAGGTCATGGAGAAAAAAAACAATAAAATACAGAAAATAAGTCATTAGAACCATGAAGTATTTTGTTGTTATATCACAAAAGTAATGTGAGCCAAGAATACAGGAGAGACTTGACCAAATGAAACAGAAAGTCTAACTGAGGCTGAATTGTATATTCTTTTTTTGTTGTTGTTCTGGTCCTGGGGTTTTGACTCAGGGCCTGGTCACTCTTCTTGAGCTTTTGTGCTCAAGGCTAGCACGTTACCACTTGACCCACAGCTCCACTTCTGGCTTTTGGGGGTAGTTAACTGGAGATCAGAGTTTCATGGACTTTTCTGCCCAAGTTGGCTTCAAACCATGGTTCTCAGATCCCAGCCTCCTTAGTGGCCAGGATTATAAACATGAACCACTGACTCCCAGCTTTGGGTTGTACATTCTTATCACCACCTCCTGGTGATGGCATGAGTAATTAGTATCTGAACCCTAGTGATCTAGATGGCTCCATCATAGAAGGTCTAGGGCAAAGTGTGTGGGACTTCAGCCATTAACAAAGAAAGTCCTACAATGCAATTTTAGAGATTCCCAAAGTAGATTTAAATGTGACCCTCTGGAGTGCTTCCAGTGTAGATACTGGTACAATAAGAGACCATCTAGTGGTGTGTCCTTGTTTCATCCATTTCCTCTGAGAACAATTTGAACCAGGAAAAAGAAGCCCACTCTCTAGCTTGCATTGTTGATTTGGAATAGAAACAGCTGGAGCCCCATTCCACTCACAACCTCCCTGCTGCAGGCAGGTAAGCCGGGCAAGAAACAGGGGGTCAGAAACTTGTCTACAAACAAGGGTATAAGTTGTTCTCCGTGGACCACAGCAATGCAACTCAACTTTCTCCTCTGAAATGAGACTTCTAGGCTAGGATAATGACCAGCACAAACCCACAAATATGTGGATTGATTATCTAAGAGTACACACATTCTGTTCTGTTTTCTTTTACTGGCTGGCTCTCTCCCCTGGGTTTCAGGTCTATGAAACTGTTGGATACAGTAGTACCAGCTTGCTAGCTGAGGTGTTTCTGCCTATTCCTGAGACTACTGTTGTGACTGGAAGAGCTCCCATGGAGGAAGTGGAGTTCAGCAGTAACCAGCACGTGACCCTGGACCATGAAGGAGTTGGAAGTGGTATGTATGCAAAGCTAACCATCCTCCGTGGCTGGAGATTGGATTATGGCTTTTCCTTCACTCCTCAGACAATTCATTCAAATTAAAACAACGATAATACATGATTTTTTTGCTAAGTCTTTTGTTTTGTGCCAGTACTGGGACTTGAACTCAGGGCTTGGGCACTGTCTCTGAGCTTTTGTACTTATGTTAGTGCTCTACCCACATTATCACTTCCAGCCTTTTGGTAGTTAATTGGAGATAAGAGTCTCATGAATTTTCTTACTGGGGTTGAATTTGAACCTAGAACTTCAGATTTGAGCTTCCTAAGTAGCTAGGATGACAGGCATGAGCCACCAGTGCCTTACTCACCAAGTCATTTTTGTAAACTGTTATTTGTCCTATGATTTATTAATTTCATATCTAGTAATCTTTTGTAAAAATTAATTATAACTCAAGATAAAGCTCTGTGGATGAAAAAATAACAGTGATTTAAGGCTTAAGAGAATATTAACTTTAATAGTAATAATAGAGAAATTATAATCTCATCTCCTACAATTCTAAGAAGGTATATGATTGACCTCACTCTAACATGTTTCTTTACTTTTAAAAAATGCATATCATTTTCTTTTTTTGGGGGGGGGGAGCGGTCCGGTCGTGGGGCCTGAACTCTGGGCCTGGGCGCTGTCCCTCAGCTCTTCAGCTCAAGGTTAGCGCTCTACCACTTGAGCCACAGCACCACTTCCGGCTTTTTTCTTTTTGCTTATGTGATGCTGAGGAATCGAACCCAGGGCCTCGAGCATGCAAGGCAAGCGCTCTACCACTGAGCCACCTTCCCAGCCCCTTGCATATCATTTTCTTTCACTGCTACGTTCTATTTAATTTCTTTAAATTGGTCTTTTTTTTTTTTTTTTTGGGTCTGGTCATGGGGCCTGAACTCTGTGCCTGGGTGCTGTCCCTCAGCTCTTCAGCTCAAGGCTAGCCTTCTACCACTTGAGTCACAGCGCCACTAACGGGCTTTTTTTTTTCTTTTTGCTCATGTGGTGCTGAGGAATCGAACCCAGGGCCTCAGGCATGCAAGGCAAGCACTACCACTGAGCCACCTTCCCAGCCCCTTGGTCTTTTTTTTTTAATTGGTCTTTCAAGTCATGAATTCATTCTTCAGCTGTGTCTAATCATTGAAATTCATTATTGTTTTGTCCTTCCAGTTAGTATACTTTTTGACTATAGAAATTCTACTTAGTTCTTTTTTTTTTTTAATTTAATTTTTTTTTTTTTGTGAACATACTGTACAGAGGGGTTACAATTACATGGGCAAGATAATGCATACATTTCTTATCAAGCATTGCAACCTTCTCCTTTGTTTACCCTTCACATCCCTCCCCCCCCAACCTCCCCCCCCCCCCGCCCCCGCACCAACGTTGTAAAGCTCGTTTTCAACATGACCTTGTACTTCTCATTGTTGCAACAGGTCCACCTGTATCCTTAAACGACTTGTTTTTCCCCATCTCCTCCACAAGTTATACTGACATCAAATATAGTGAAAGCAGGGGTTATACTGTGGGGGAGGGACATACAAAGCAACAAAGAGATAATCTTGTAAATGCGTTAGAAACAAATGCATGAAAGAAAAAAGCATTAAAATACATATCTAAGGGTTCATTTTCCTAACATCACATTATCTGACCTTTTCCGCTTGACTCATACATATACTAGATATTGCAAATAAGGGAAACCATGGGACCTATGTTTCTTTGGGCCTGGCTTATTTCACTTAATATAATTTTTTCCAAGTTTTTCCATTTCCTAACAAATGGGGCAATGTCATTCTTTCTGATGGAGGCATAGAATTCCATTGTGTATATATACCACATTTTCTTGATTCATTCATCTACTGAGGGGCATCTGGGTTGGTTCCATATCTTAGCTATGGTAAATAATGCTGCAATAAACATAGTTGTGCTGGTAGCTTTAGTGTGGTCTTGTTTGTAAACATTTGGGTAAATGCCCAAAAGTGGGATTGCTAGGTCATAGGGGAGCTCTATGTGAAGTCTTTTCAGGAACCTCCATACTGCTTTCCAAAGTGGTTGAACAAGTTTACACTCCCACCAACAATGAAGTAAGGTTCCCTTCTGTCCACATCCCCTCCAGCATCTGTTGTTGTTAGAGTTCTTGATTATAGCCATTCTAACTGGGGTAAGATGTTGTTTTGATTTGCATTTCTTTTATGGCTAGGGATGTTGAGCATTTCTTCATGTGTCTATTGGCCATCCTTCTTTCTTCTTCAGAGAAGTTTCTCTTTAAGTCTTTAGCCCACTTATTTATTGGGCAGTTGTTTCTTTGAGGGTTTGTTATTGGGGGGTTTAATTTTTTGAGTTCCAAGTATATTTTAGATATGAGACCCTTGTCTGTTGTATGGCTAGTGAAGATCTTCTCCCAATCCGTGGGCTTTCTATTGATCTTGCTAGCTATGTCATTTGCCCTGCAGAAGCTCTGCAACTTTATGCAATCCCATTTGTCCAACCTTTCTTTGATTTGTTGTGTTTCCGGGTCTCTATTCAGAAAATTTCGGCCGGAGCCAAGGAGACCTAGGGTTTCTCCTATTCCATCCTGTAATGTTTTCAGACTGTCTGCTTTGACTTCGAGGTCTTTGATCCATTTTGAGTTGATTCTGGTGCAGGGTGATATATAAGGATCTAGCTTTAGTTTTCTACAAGTAGTTTACCAATTTTGCCAGCACCATTTACTGAAGAGGCTGTCTTTCTTCCATTCTATTGTTTTAGCTCCCTTATCGAAGATTAGATGGCTATAGGTCTATTGGTTCATTTCTGGATTTTCAATTCTATTCCATTGGTCCTGAGGTCTGTTCTTATGCCAATACCAAGCTGTTTTGATTACTATGGCTTTATAGTAGAGTTTGAAATTTGGTATTGATATTCCTCCAGCACTGTTCTTTCTGTTGAGGAGTGTTTTTGCTATTCGGGGTCTTTTATTGTTCCATATGAATTTTTGGATTGCCTCTTCTATTTCCTTGAAGAATGAGGTTGGAATTTTGGTAGGTATCGCGTTGAATTTGTAGATAGCCTTGGGAAGTATTGCCATTTTCACGATGTTAATCTTTCCAATCCAGGAGCATGGGAGGTTTTGCCATTTTCTAAGTTCTGTTTTGATTTCCTTTTTCAAGATTTTAAAGTTTTCATCATAGAGGTCCTTCACTTCTTTGGTTAAGTTAATTCCTAGGTATTCTACTTAGTTCTTTATCTGGTCAGTTGTGATTTCCTTTTTCCTTTTTTCAGATTATAAGTGATTTCTTTTTCATTCATTCATCTAACTTTATTTGTACATATTAAAATATTTTTACTATTCAGCCTTATCATTCCAATATCTGTTTATTAGTTTGATCTCATTGCCTCTTATTCAAAGATGGCTTTTTCCTTAATATTTCTGACAATGATTTTCTTTTGGATTTTTTTTTTTGTATGTGTGCCAGGCTTGAACTGAAGTCCTGGGTGCTGTCCCTGAGATTCATTTGCTCAACGGTAGCACTCTACCACTTGATGCACAGCTTCACTTCCAGCTTTTTCTGAGTATTTTATTGGAGATAAGAATCTTACAGACTTTCCTACATGGGCTGGATTCCAACTGTAACCCTCAAATCTCAGCCTCCTGAGTACCTAAAATTACAGGCCTGAGCCACTAGTACCTGGCTTGTTAGTTGTTTTATTTATTTGTTTGTTTGTTTGTTTGTTTTTGTTGCTCGTGGGGCTTGAACTCTGGGCCTGAGTGCTGTCCCTCAGCTCTTCAGCTCAAGGCGAGCACTCAACCACTTGAGCTACAGCGCCACTTCCGGTTTTCTGGTGGTTTATTGGAGATAGGAGTCTCACTGTCTTTCCTGCCTGGGCTGGCTTTGAACCGAGATCCTCAGATCTCAGCCTCCTGAGTAGCTAGGATTACAGGCATGAGCCACCAGCGCCCGGCATTGTTGTTTTATTTTTGCTTATATCTCAAGGTTATCTGCAAGAATTCACTGAGGCCCGAATTCAGTCACCAGTTTAAAAATGTGGAGACTCAAACTTAGTGTCAGTTGTGACACTGAGAAGCTATGTGAATTTAGTGGTTATGTACCATGTTTGAACATTTTCTGCCTCATTCATACTCATTTGGGTCATACTAGGGCGTTGGGCTTGTCAAATAAGCTCTCTACCATTGAGCTATGCTTGCAGCTCTTTGGTCCACTGGTTATTTTGAGATAGTCTTTCTACCCAGGCATGTGCCTGGATCACATCTGCCTATTTTAGACTTCCTGTCATAGCCAGGGTGGTAGGTGCATGCCACAATGTCCCAGCTTCTCTGTTGAAAGAGAGTCTCACCATCTTTCTGCCCGACCTGGCCTAGGACCATGATTCTTCCCAAATTCAGCCTTTACATAACTGGGACAAGAGGTACCACCACCATCTGGAGGAGGGGGTCTTTCCTGTGCGTTCAGACTGTCCAGTTCTTACTCGCTGCCTTCCATGGATCTCTGCTAAGATGACAGGAGCAAGCCACTGACATTTGGTTTATAGGGTATTTTGAAGATAAAGATAAAGGATGCTCTTTCAATATGAAGAAAAGATCTGGAAATCATAAAGCTGATTAAATCCTATCACCCAGGGAGTCTGTATCATTAGTTTCTAGTTTGCAGAAGGAAACAGTAAGGGCTCATAGTAGCCGTAACAGCTTGTGATGGCCGGCAGTGGCTGTGAGCTCATGACTGGCCAAGCACGAGGTGCTCTGCAGACATCAATACACTGAACTTGGGCTCTGGCAGCCGCCTCAGGACACTTACACGCACTCCTTCTGCCAGGAGTACTTTCTCCAAACATTCCTCCATGTCTCACTGCTTTTCCTCAGTCACTTTTAGTCAGACTTTCTTAGCCACTGGATTTAAATTTTGACCTCTTCCCCATCCTCACAGAGTACAAATTTCCTGCTTGCCTTTCCTAATCTATTCTCCTTAGCACTTAGCCACTCTCAAACACACTAAGTACTTATCTTAGTATTTACCTTTTACACTCGTTCAAGTACAAACACTCTGAGAGGAGAACTTGGTTTTAATCATTATTATTAAAATTGTGCTTACTTCACTACTTATGACAAAGCCTCACAAATTAAGTAGGTTGACTGAATGAGCAAATATAAATACCTTTGAGATAGGTCTGCAAAGACAGTGCTATCAGTTTCCCATATTTGCAGGTAAAACACTATGGCTCAGACAAGTAGCTTGTCAAAGCCACACACACACAGCTATATACAGCTGCACAGCAACAGAGCCACGCCCCGCCCCCCATTTCAGTTCCATCCGTTTGCACTCTGTATTATTACTAGGCCTGGGCTCCTGCTTTTTAAACAAATACCCTGTTGATGTCTCCCTAGGAGTGCCCTTCTCCTTTGAAGCTGATGGCAGCAATCAGATGGTTCTAATGACCTCGGGGAAGGTGTCCCACAGTGTGGCATGGGCCATCGGAGAGAATGGAATACCTTTAATCCCTCCACTGTCACATCAGAACATTGGATGTCGGAGGTAATTGGTGGCAAGAATTAACTGATGACTAATGTCAGTGTTTATATGAAAGCTATTTGTCCATGCCCGATACAGTGAAAAGCATTTTTAAAATTTATTTTGTTTCTTTATTGTAATTATGAAGTTGATTTACACAGGGGTGACAGTTGCATAAGTGAGGTAACAAGGACATTTCTCTTTGGACAATGTCACCCCTTCCCTCCCTCTTGGCCAGTTCTTCCCTCCCATCCCCACACATAAGTTGTATAGTTCATTTTCAACCTGAAAAGCATTTTAAGCATCACAAAAGGGTCTGAGGTCTTCTTTTCCCCATTTTGCAGATGGGAGGTACACAGCACCGGGTTGTGTGTATTTATCATTGCTAATGATTGGTGTAGAACCTCTTGGTTTCATTTAAGTCCTTCCTTTCATGATTGCTAGCACCCTAAGTCTATCTTCAGGCCAACCCTGGCCAGAAAGTACCTGTCCAGAAAGCCCTGGGCGATGCTGGTCCAAGCAGCCTGTGGAGTCCCAGGACCCTGGTCCCTCTGTCATTTCTCCATGCACAACTGGAATCTACCATCCTGACATTGAGGCCTGAATCACCTGTCTCTAAACTAAAAGGATTCACCTTGGCTGTAGAGTTGTCATTTCCACTGCGTGAGAAATCAGCAGAGGAACCTGTACTGTCCCTCTCGTGCCCTCTGCGTCTCCAGACGAACCCCTGCCTCTGTGTGAGGGAAGCGTGAGGCTGTTCATCTCTGCACCAGGCCGGGAGCCACTTCCCACGGAGGCCGGTCGTGCCTGCGAGTAGAGGCACTTTTCATTCATTTTCACCTCAGTGCTGAAGAGCGGTCCCAGGAGTTAATGCTTTCAGCCTTGCAAGAGGAGGTAAAACAGAGCATGACTATCAGGAGGTGCCAGACTTGATAAAGCTGCAGCTGGGACCTACGGAATACCCCGGCAACTTGTGATTTCCTGTGCACTGCCTGAGTGACTTAGGACGTGCGGTATCCAGGCATGCTAGACCACACTGACCAGCCTTCTTTCCTAGCCAGGGCTCAGGACCAGGCACATTACTGCACTGGGAGACTTCTTCCAGGGATCACGGTTGTACGCCCTCCAGTCCGAATTCTTTATTGCCTTATAACATCTTCCCTCACAATCCTCAAATAAAGTAGCCCCTAAATTAAGATTCCTTCTGGTGGAGATAATGGGTTCTATATTCAATTCTGTCTCTAGGATTTTGTGGTCCTGACATAAACTGCTGTGTGGTAAAGTTAGGCTTGTGGGGTCAGGTGGTTGCTGTTCAGTTTGGGTCTTGTTTTGTTTTCCAGTGGTTTGAAGAGAGCAGACGCCATCTCATCCATTGGCACATCCGGACTGACAGACATGAAGAAGTTAGCCAAGTGGGCAGCAGAGTCCAAGCTTGACCCTAACGACCCCAGCAATGCCCCTTTGATGCAACTCATTTCGGTAAGGTGACCATTTTGAAGCTCAGAGAGATCATTGAAAGGGCTCTACCCTCTACTTGCATTTTCTTTTTCACCGCATTTTCAGTGAATGTATAAAGTGGGACATGAGTTAGCACATTATATTTCTTAGAACCAACTACAATGGCTTTTACTGCCAACTTTGTAATTTGTATAAAACCACAATAAGCACGCAGGTGCCACAGAGGGAGACCACAGGATAGGTTCTCGTGATCAGGGCTATGAACATGATTCCATTGATGGGACAGATGGAAGCTCGCTGAAACTCTCCATTCTTTCATTTCCTTCTAGTCTCTTTAAGTCTAAGAACAAGCTTCCTTTTAGTTATCCTTATGTCTTTACTAACTCTTCTTCCAACACATTGCTTCTTAATGTGAAGAAGAGAAATTAGGAAGGGGAGTCCATATTACCTGAAGTATAGTATCTTCCATGTAAAGTAGCAAATCACTTTTTTATTGTTTTTATAAAGGTAGTGTACAGAGGCCCTACATCCGATAATGATTACATTTCTTTTTGGACAATGTTACCTCCTCCCTTTCTCTCTCCCATCCCTACCCACAAGTCATATCATTCATTTTCAACAAAGTGTCTAGTGAGTCCCACTGCTGCATTTGTTCATTCTTTGTCCCTCCATTTCTGTGCCTCTCCTTACCCGTCTAAAGACAGATAAATGGACAAACAAGACAGAAAGAAAAGAAAACAAGAACAGCAACAAAGAAAAAACTCTTCTTTCTATTTCCTGGAGTTCATTTTGATAAATATTATTTTACATGCTCTGATGCACACAGGCATTACGCCTTTGTGTTCTTCTCCTAAGAGTATCCTCCTTTGGTCTCATGGTGTATGAATGCCTAGAGTGGCTAATGTATTTTATGTTTCAACAATGTCAGTCAAACGGTTCACCATTTCCAAAAGCTCAGGGCTGGCTTTCTCTGGGTGACATTGTCTTTTCATCTGCGGTAGAACTGATCGTTTTCTGATGTTTGTAGGTTGCTACCAGTGGAGAATCCTATGTCCCTGATTTCTTTCGACTGGAACAGTTGCAACAGGAATTTAATTTCATCTCAGATGAGGAATTAAACAGATCCAAGAGATTCAGGCTTCTTCATCTTAGAAACCAAGAAGTACCAGAATTCCGAAATTACAAGCAAATTCCAGCATATGACCGAGAAATTATGGAAAAGATATTCCAGGTAAGAAATTGCCTAAAGGGGCTAAGAAGGTATCTGCTGTGCCATCTGGCACACAATTATAACTTGACTGTTCTTGTTCTCCACAGCAGTAGTTGTTTCTCTTTAGAGTACTTTATTAGTGTTATTATTAATCTTTTGGTAGTCATACACAGGAGTTGCCACTTAACAAAGCAGTTAAAGAATACAGCACATCTTGATAAATGTCAGCCCTTTTATATATTACCTGTCTCTTACTATTCTTGAACTTGACATGTAAACACTCTCTAGGTCTCATTATAATGACATATAAACTAACCAGTAACCAGGATTCTGAGTTCGTTGGTCGAATTACCTCCAATTAGAATTGCAAGGTTGATAAGTATCTCTGCAATTACTATGGCTAGTTATTCCTGCTTTAGTTAAGAATTCAATTGCATTTTAACGCATTAAGGTTCATTGGCAAAGCACTCTGGTATCATGAATACTATGATGACTTTTGTTGAAGAAACTATTCTTGGAGAGTATTTCTGGTTAGTTGGTTTTTTTCCCTTGAGCTTGTTTGGCTTTGTGATCCTATGGGATTAAACCCCCCAAATGTTGAGCAACCTCAGGCACCAATCGGAGTTTATTGGGTAATGAAATCCCCAAAGAGGCTTAAATATCTAAATACCCTCCCCTGGGAATAGCAGGCACATCTCTGTGCCTCATGTCCCCCTGGATGCTGGACCTGCTCCACTGTCTGGTCCATCTCCATCCTGTCTGGACTTCCAGTGTGCTGACTTCCTTGTCAAGGAGGACACAGGTTTTCTGTACTGGGCAGCATGGTCCCCAGGACCAGCCAAGTCTACACCAGCATCTTTGGCCATCAGAAAAGTGTTTTCCTGTCCCAAGTTCAAAAGTCCTGAGAAACAGCTCTGAGTCACTGAACTAGGACACTACTGGACACCCAGCTGTAGGTGAACATGGACACAGGGGAACGTGGAAGTTCCCAGGGGCTCACACAATTGTACTGACAGAAAAAGGGAGAGGCCTCAATTGACAAAGCCAACAGATACATCTCCTGTCTTCCTCCATATAGTTGGCCCAGGTCAGCAGCAGATAGTTTGATTATGATTAATATTTTATCTGGAGCTTTTTACTATTCTCTGAAGTGCTTTACTTAAAATGCATCAGGCAATACGTAAGCAGAGGCTTCGATGATAACTGCTTCCTCTGTGTCACCCAGGGCCTCTGTTCCTCCCTGCATGAATATGCTAACTCTTAACTATGGTACAAAAGTCTCTTCTGCTACTAAGGCAGTTTAACTAACTGAGTCAGAATCCTGGATACTGCATGTAAAGCCAATTCTAAGCCAAAAATTGAGAGGAAGGGGAAAGAAACACTTAGAACCATATTTTATGGTTTAAATTGTATGTGATGAACTATTCCTTAATTCCAAAAAGGAGCATCAGAGCATACTTTAAAATCATGATAATACACTTGTGATTTTAGGACTATGAGAAGCGGTTACGAGACAGAAATGTGATTGAAACCAAAGACCACGTCGACACCCATAGGGCTATGGTAGCCAAGTACCTCCAGCAGGTAAGAAAACCCATTAAGACCATCATCCCAGGGAGAAAAGAGCCAGTATTTTGTCATGGGAAGTTCCCTACTCTTTTGGCTGCTAGCAAGTCCTCTATTTAAATTCTGAATAGAAGGGATGAATAATCAGTTCTGCATTGTCTATTTGAAACTGGTCTGATTTTTTTTTTTGTCATTTCAAATGAATTTCATCTCATGAACTTTTGCCATCTTATGTGCCAGGAACATTTCCAGCTACTGAAAATATAACACTGACCTAAACAAGAAAAACCAACAAAGTAAACAAACAAAAACCCCAACTCTGCCTTCAGGGAGCTTACAGTCTAGTGGAGATAACTAGAGAGTTCACAGCGAGAAGAAACCAGATCAGTGGAGAAAGTTCACAGCCTGAGAGGCAGTGGGCACACTTAGGTGAAATTAGGGCAAAGACGAGGAGTTGAAGAGAGCAAACTCTGAAGCTGAAGTGAGAGAAACGCTTTAAACAAAGCCGATTTCTTTTCCCAGGTTAGGGAGTCTGTGGTGAACCGCTTCCTCATCGCAAAGCACCATTTTCTCCTTACTGACTTGGTAGTAGAAGAAGAAGTTCCTAATATCAGGTAAATCAAGCAAGACCATTCATACTTTCTATGAAATTTTATTGTTATTCTATGAAAAATGCCAGAGAAGATGCTTTGATCAACATATGATATGCAATTGCTCGATTAGTGCCTCATACCAACAGTCACTGAGAGATTTCTATTAGGATAAGTCATCTTAGCTCCAGTCCTTTTGCATCCCAGTAGAGCCCATCGTAATTACCTTCTTGCTCCTCCAAACCAACCTCACCAGCCTTTGCTATTTTCATTCCAATTCCTTGAACTCCAACATCATTGCCTTCCTGCACAAATTCTGCTGTCCCAACTTCCCAACACCAAGCTTTCCTACACTCCCATCGATAAAAGCAGAAGTGACTAAGTCCCCCCAACCCCCTCAGAAGTTCTAGGGTCGGGTCAGCCTCACAGCTGGGAGGCACAAACCTAAGATGTTTGGTGAAGGTGGTGGGCAGCAGGAAAAAAATTGATGTTGACCTAGAAGCTGGAAAGGGATTGTATTTGCTGTTACTTCGTATGATACTGTAGTGGTCTCAGTTAGGGAGAAGTGCAAAAAAGATCACAGACAACTTCCTGTTTGTGGTTTTGTGGGGTCCATTCAGTTCCTGACCTTTTCTGTGATCTAGTCTCTTGGTCTCCTGACAAGGTCATTTCCCATGAACTTTCATTCCACCAATCACGTTCAGACCAAAAAAAAAAAAAATATGTACAACCCATAGCACCTCCTCCAACATTATGATATAGATTCATGCAAAACCTTCATCTTTATTTCAGGCCCAGAGTCCACAGTCACTGAATGTTTTCAGACATGAAAAGTTCACTTAGACTAGATGATGATTGTTCATGCTGTTTTTCCTTTTCTTTTCTTTTCTGCTTTACTTTCTGCATTAAGTTCTGAAGGCTCAGGGTATGTTCCTTTTCTTTTCTTTTCTTTTATATTTCAGTTTGTTCTTGGCTTTAAACTAAGATGTTTGTTTGTGGAATGGTCTCAGGCTGACTGCTATGGAAACATCCAAGCCTCGTGAGAGGAGTCAGCTCCTGAGGAGGGAGAAAGGATTCACAAGGGAGAATCTTGGTCATGTTAGGATGCTGATAAAGCCGTGCAAATTGGGGTTCGGCAGGTATCCTGGAAAAGTGAGGGCATTCTGATAGTTAATGACCTTGAGTTTGAACTCTAGTTCTCCTTCTACTGGTAAAGAGCCTGCAGCAAATCAAAGCACTGCTCAGAGACTCTGAAAAGAATGGGGTAAATCTTAGGCCTTCATGGATAAGAAATACTATATGTAAGGCTCCTAGTGTTCTTGATACACAAAACATACTTATAAATGGTAACCTATTCTGTGCAACCTATTCTGGAAAACAAATGTGAACAGCTCCCTGAGATTCCTGTAGGATCTACCAGCCATGACCACGCAGGGCCTGCAGTGCCCTCATCCACATCTCCTAAGAGTCTGTTTGGCCAGCTCAATAATCACCAGGAAAGCAAAAGGTCATGAGTACTGATGGATGCATATGGCTTGTACTGCACAGCTGGCTTTAGTCTGTGGCTCTTTGGCATAGTCTTCAATCTCTGCTTTCAGGGACAAAGTCCTATCTGTCTTTCTATTTAATCTCTGGGCCAGAATTTATTTGCTCCGTGGAGTCTCTGGCCTTGTTGCTTTCATCTTCCAACGAGTGTTTATAGCAAATCATGTCAATGAAAGGCAGAGAGAGAATTCTCCTCCCCCAGGTCCCTTGCACCGCTTTCAGTGTAGTCATACAGAAACTGTCATCATCACAACAGTTACCACTTGAGGGCATCTCCTAAGTACCAGGGCGCTCACAAACTCCTCTCTTTATCCTCTCAGTCACCCCAAGAGGTTGGTTGGGATTATTATCCTCAATTTGCAGACGATGAAACAGCCTTAAAGCAGTGAAATAAGCTGCCCCAGGGCAAAGAATGGAGGCAGGATTCACACCCAGGTCTACCTGACACCAGCCAGATCTCCAAACAGCCTGAGAAGACTGTGTGACCAACTGTGATAAAAATGATCAGACTATACAACCAGGCACTGGTGTCTCACGCCTATAGTCCCAACAACTCAGGAGGCTGAGATCTGAGGATTACATGTAAAAGTCAGTTGAGGCAGAAAAGTCCTTGAGACTATCCAGCCAAAATCTAGAAGTAGAACTGTGGCTCAAATGCAAAAAAGCGAAGGGAGAGCATCATGGCCCTGAGTTTAAACCCTAGTACTAGCGCATGCACACACACACACACAGAATTGATTAATTGATCAGGGTAATAGTTCTGGAGAGGCTCAGAGAGAGTTCCTTCCAGTCAATGTGGCTAGGTCCCTGGGAGAAGGTAAATCTCAGCTGTCTGGCAGGAGTCAGGATGTGAAGAGGAGAGCAGGTTTCAGGAGCTGGTTGGTGAGCAAGGTAATGGAGGCCAGCAGAGGCCAGAACATGGCTTTTCTTGTTCTGATGAGAAGCAGCTACAAAAAAAAAATCATCTTAACAACCCAGGCAATAGGATCAGCTTCATTTCGAGACTGTTTCTACCCTGTTTAAAAGGAGAATATTCAAAAAATTAAAAATAGTCATTTAATAAAAAGGAGAGTTTGGGGGGGCCTGTAGTCCTGGGATGGTTTGGAAGGTCATCTAATAATTTTCTGAATGTGTACTTCGAACTGGACCCTAATCTGGCTCTGTAATCATTAGCATTTTGGGCACGAGCCTTTTCAAGCTGGCAGAACAAAAGCGACCACTGAGGCCAAGGAGAAAAGGTCGGAAGAAGGTGACAGCCCAGAACCTGTCTGATGGGGACATAAAACTGCTGGTGAACATTGTCCGGGCTTACGACATTCCAGTGAGAAAGCCAACGGCCAGGTGAGAGGTCCCATACAACCCTGGGACGGTGTGTGCAGGGTCCCAGACAACAAGTCAGGATGCTCGTTCTTCACGTCATTTTTAGGCAGTGGGGCCTGGAGGACCTCACTGAAGCCAAAGTCCTACTTATTGTTTGCAAGTGATAGAGTCAATTCAGTATTGGGAACATCTCCAAGAGAGTTTCAAGGCCAGGAAGGTAGAGCTGAACTACACAGGCTAAGACAGTTTTCTGCGGCCCCAACATCCCTCTCACCTGCCTTCCCCTGAGTTTGCTTCTTCTTTTTTTAATGTGGTAGAAGTGGTCCATATAGCTAGGGCACTACTAAGCATCACTTGTCAGAAGCTGTGGCTAGTATAGCTTACTATCCTGGGGCCAGTATGGAGCTCTTAACCACAAGTGAGATAAATCTTGTGTATCTCATGCCTTCAGAAAGACATAGGAGGACCAAAAATGGCAATGCTTTCTGCTAACAGTGTAACAGAGTAATATGGAATTTGTTGTGCATTCAACTTGTACAAACTATGGTAGCACATTTGCATATGTTATATCATCACTCCTACTAATTCCACTACGATGTCCATTTTGCCAAGGAAAAGTAGGAGTGGAAAGGTTGTATCTTGACCAAGGTCATCCATCACCAACTGGATCCAAAGAGCATCATGGTAGCTTTTGGCATCATCTTCTTTCCCTATGTTCTTCTATACTAGCTCTCCATTCCTCTGTCCCCATCACCCCATTATTTTGCTCTGTTTTTCTTTAGTGACTAATTTTCAACCTATTACAAAACATCCATTGGTCCCAACTATTCTCAATGCTTTTCTACTTGTAAGTGTCCCCTTAAGCCCTGAAACCTTTGGAGGCGTTGCCCACATACAACTTTCCAAACTGGTGCCTCAAAGCTGGACTCTGGGATGAAAAACTGATTGGTCTCTATGGAATAAATAGAGAGAATATAGAATAGACTATATACAGGATATATATAATATAGAGGGAGAATACATATATTCTATAGAGATCATATAGATAGATCTCTATCTATCTAGCTAGAAACAGCTGTTTCTACCTAGCTAGAATTAAACAGAGGTGAGCTACCAGTGCCTGGCCTAACACATGTTTTTCTGTGTTTTGTTTTTTAAATAATGTAATTGTTAGTTTTCCCAAAAGAAAAGGGTTTTCTCTGATAGTTGTTGTGTTACATGTCTTACTCATATAATCTCATGATCTGTCTGAAACTTTGTTCAAAGCTGAAAATCTGGTAGAAAGAAACAACTTGTTTCTTTGTCTGTTAATGAATGCAAATGAATTTGGCAAGCTATAAAATTCAGCACAAATATGCAAGCTAGTTAGTTGTTAGGATGGGGCTGGCATTTAGAAGATGCTTTCTAGATACAATCTCCACTTATTCCTTTAAGAACTGCAGCGCAGAAGGGAGCAGGGGGTACAACTCACTCGTAAAGCTCAAGCTAGGAGTTCCCCAGGCTCTTCTTCCCCATGAAGTTCAGCAGGCCCAGAGAAAGAGATGCTGTGTCTGGAGTAGGTGATGGGGGGGTGGGGGGGGGGGAGGAGGGGTTCATTGGAGAGCTACCATATTTACTTCAAAGCAAATACAGTGGCAGAGAACTGAGATGAGCTGCTTGTCAAGATTCTGTTACCTGAGGAGGATGGAGGCTCACATGGCTGAGGGAAAGACAAGTCTCCCACTCAGGCGATTGAAGGAGAGTGAAGGAGAGAGCCTTTTCTGTTCTGTTCTCAGCCACACAAGCAGACCTGAAGAATGGAAGCTGGAGAATGTTCTGGCAATCACTTGCTAATGAGGGGGGGACCAGAGCACACTTGAAAGTCTCCTGAAATGTCAACAAGCTAATGGAGGGCATCTCAGTACAACCCAGGGCCATACATCTTTGAAAATGAAAGCCATCTTTTCTATAGGTAGACTTTCCTTGTCATTAATTTCTACCATACACTTTCCCTTCTAGCAAGTTCCAGCAGCCACCAAGATCTTCGAGGACTTTCAGTGAAAAGCATGTTACATCCCCTAGCCCACACAGCCCGACACCCAGCGCTGACTTCCCCCTGAGCCAGGTGAGCCTCTGGAACCTGGCTTCCAAGCCTTACACAGTGCTCCACATATTTCCTACTTCTAGACAGTCTTTCTTTCTGCTTCATCCTTTGGTAACATACTGCTAAGAACAAAATAATTCAAACTAATGATGATGGACTTCGGAATTTGTTCTTGATTTTTAAGGTGTTAGTACGTCCCTTTGTAGAAGTTTCTTTCCAACGAACAATTTGTCACACAACCACAGCTGAAGGACCAAATCCTAGTTGGAATGAAGAACTTGAACTTCCATTTAGGTAAACATATATTCTCCTTTAAAGAATGACAGTACTAAGCCGGGCAATGGGGCTCACACCTGTCATCCTAGCTACTCGGGAGGCTGAGATCTGAGGATTGCAGTTCAAAGCCAGGCTGGGCAGGAAAGTCCAAAAGACTTTTATCCTCAATTAACCACCAGATAACAGAAAGCAAAGCTGTGGCTTAAAGTGGTAGAGTGGTAGTGGGCTAGCCTTGTGCAAAAAAAGCTCAGGGACAGCACCCAGCCCCTGACCACCACCACCACCACCACCACCACAACAACAACAAAAAGAACTACAGTACTACAGAGACAAAAGTAGGAAGGATTGTGGTTTGAGGCCACCTCAGGCATAACATTTATGAAATACCCCCTGCCCCATCTCAACCAATAATTTGGCATAATGTCACCTAGGAGGATTGCAGTCTAGGCCAACCTAGGCATGAATAGCAAGAGTAGTCAGCCTGGGCAAGGAAAGTCCATGAGACTTATCTTCAATTAACCATCAGAAAACTGGAAGTGTTGCTGTGGCTCAAGTGGTAGAGCATTTGCCTTGAGCTGAAGAGCTCAGGGACAAGTGCTCAGGCCCAGAGTTCAAGACCCATGACCAAAAAAAAAAAAAAAATAGCAAGAATTAAAAGGGGTGGAAGCATGGCTCAAGAGGCAGAGTACCTGTCTTGCAAACACAAAAGCCTTAAGTTCAAACCCCAGTGTCCTCTCTAAAAATGAAGAAGAAGGAGAATTATAGGAGATATTTTGAAACACTGTGAAGGAAACACTCAGTAAGAAATGTCTGAGACGTTTTTAACTAAGGAACTGGGATAAGATCCAAGTATCCTGACACCAAGCAAGTCCCATGTTTCTGCTCTTTCCCTACCAGCTGACTGTCCAAGAATAAAACTGGAACTCCATTAGGACACTCCACTCCCCCCCAGGCTCTGACTTCTTACAGCCCACTGGCACCACCCTGCTTTTCCTTTCTTCCTTCTGCCCTCTCCTGCAGCATATTTCAAACTCCAATTCCCCTAAGTGACCTTTCTCCTTTGCCAGGGACACACAAGCATTCCAGAACTGTGGTAAAGATTTTCATTAGTTGAGAACTTGAATCGGCCTTATCTAATCTCTCTACTTTTTTTCTCTTGGCAATACATGGGTGAGAACTCAGCCTCATGCTTAGCTAGGCTGGCATTCTACCACTTGAGCCATCTGTCCAGTTAACCCTCTATGAAGAAGAAATGAAAACACTTAGAAAGAAGGTGACTTACTTAACGCTACATAGTAAATTAGAGACAAATCAGGGATTCAAACTAGTTAAGTCAGAAGAGGGGGACAGTTACTACGGTTACACATGAAACCAACAACAGCAAAGAAAAAACACAAGGAAATGTACAGATCTATGCTAAAAACACGTGGCACCGCATCTCCAGCCCTGCGATGGACAGGCAAGCTCAGGCTGACCTGGATGGGGCCCAAGTGGGTCATGGGGCAGGAAAGAATTCTTACCTCTTAACAGCTTCATACGTCTATGAGAAATAGGGTGGGCAGCAGGACCAGACCCAGAACAACTTCCGGACTAGCTGGGCATGCTGGGGACATGGCGTTGGAAGTCTATAACTCCATTAGCTGGCAACCATTAGCTGTCCCCAGAGCCATCTTGGTCCTGGTGAACTGGTTCCGTGTAAAGCTGACCATAGGGCAGAGTAGGTAACTCAGCAGCAGAAGCTGTGGAGAGCTCAGAGGATCAGAGAAGTCAAGGGAGTAGGATGGTTTGATCCTCAGAGCACGTGGTCCAGTGCTCCCTCCCTTGGAGGATAAGCATTATATCACCATCTCAGCGTGTCCTTGTATAAGACAAATCTTGGAGTGGAGGCCTGGCTTTTAACTCTTACAGCTATGCTCCTCCTCGGGTATTTTTCACATGTTGATGTTCTGAGTGCTGAGAATTCCTGTTTTACCTGTCTGTTCTCATGGTCTCTGGTTTGATGTGATTTTGCAGGGCTCCTAATGGGGATTACAGCACCGCCAGTCTACAGTCAGTGAAAGACGATGTATACATCAACATTTTCGATGAAGTAGTGTATGACATCTTAGAGGTAAGTGCTCCGTTTTAAGGAAGATGTTGGCACTCATTTCACAGCCAAGTCCCTAGCACATTTTTCATTTTTCTTGTGTTTGGAATGTTTCAAACTTGATCTATTTCAAACCTTTCAAACAGAAGGAGGAGAGAACTGGCTTTTTCATATTCAGGAAAGTGTTTACTCTGTTCTAAAAATTATACCAGCTGCTTTGCTTTTTTGGGGGGTAGGAGGAGGGGCTGGTCCTGGGGTTTGAACTCTGGGCCTAGGCGCTATCCCTGAGCTCCTTTTGCTCAAGACTAATACTGTACCACTTGAACCACAGCTCTGCTTCTGGCTTTTTGGTGGTTAGAGTTAAAAGTCTCACAGAATTTGCTGCCCAGGCTGGCTTCAAACTGCAATCCTCAGATCTCAGTCTCCTGAGTAACTAGAATTACAGGCAAGAGGCCCTGGCACCCAGCTGCTTTTCATATATTTTCTCATTTAATTCTAAAATAACCTTGTGAAACAGACTGTGAAATCTCCTGTTGATTGACCCGAAAACTGAAATTGAGAAGTCAAATGTATTTCCAAGGGTCACAGAGAAATTAAGCATGTGATCTAGAATGTGATTAGGTTGGTATAACCTAAGTCCACATGCTTTCAACTAAAATCCTGCTACTTTCCTACTGTCACATTAATAAATATGTGTCTGGAGTTATTGAAGTAGCATTCCTTCCCACACTTCCTTTAGGATGACCGTGAAAGAGGAAGTGGAATCCATACCCGTATCGAGAGACACTGGTTAGGATGTGTGAAGATTCCATTTAGCACCATCTATTTCCAAGCAAGGGTAAGTAAAGGCAGCATTCTGTGAGAATGGGGAATAGCTTTCTCCATGTTTATTCCTGTTAGCATCTCAATACTGAGAGAAGGTATGTACAAAGCCCTTGGAAAGATAAAAGGCACGACACATAATGTCACTGATCTTACATTCTACTGACACGGGCTTATTAAACATGTATGTGCCTTTGAGTTAATAGTTACTATATGAGCCGGGCGCTGGTGGCTCACGCCTGTAATCCTAGCTACTCAGGAGGCTGAGATCTGAGGATCTCGGTTCAAAGCCAGCCCAGGCAGGAGAGACCGTGAGACTCCTATCTCCAATAAACCACCAGAAAACCGGAAGTGGCGCTGTAGCTCAAGTGGTAGAGCGCTCGCCTTGAGCTGAAGAGCTGAGGGACAGCACCCAGGCCCAGAGTTCAAGCCCCACGGCCGACAAAAAAAAAAAAAAACATAGTTACTATATGACTGGTATAATCTGAAATGTTTAAAATAATTTTTATTATCTTTAAATAGCTGTACAGTTCAACATGTCAATTGACAAATACAATATATCTTGATCAATATCACCCCTTCTATCATTCTCCCCTCAGCTCTTCCAACACCACCACGCCCCTCAAGTTTGACAGTTGATTTATTTTTTTAAATTATCTTTAAGTAGTTATACAAAAGAGTTGCCCTAAAACAAAACGGTTTATAAACATAATGTGCCTTGATCAATGTCACCCCTTTCAATATTCCTACCCATCTCTCCCCTGACACCCCTTCCCTCAATCTTCTTAAATTTTTAGGATGTACATTGACTTCTTCACTGTATTTTCCCAGCCTTTTCTTCATTGTCTACCCTTCGCCCCTTGATCCCTCCCCTTTTTAACTACCCATTTCCTGGTGCTTTATTTTGCTGAACTTTGATTTTGCCTCTCTAAGGAATTACACTATTTGAGTTTTCCCTTGAATCTACCACAGTTCCATTAACACAAGTGTATATACTTGTATACCACCCAACAGATCTACTTGTATGTTCATAAGCTAATTCTAGCTTCCACCTATGAGGGAAAATTCAACTTTTGCCTTTCTGATGAGGGTTGTTTAAAACATTTAAATAAAAGTGATAAAGGTGAGAAAAAGTTGAAATCTGTCAAAATAACTTAAATGGAATAGAGAGATGTCTGAAAGTAACTTAAAGAAGGTAATCAGGACAATTGATGGCCCATTTAATCAAGAGCATTCTATTCATAGTTCCAAAAATAAATACTATTTAAACCATGAGAAATCATTAGCACAGACATGCTCAACAAAGACATTTTTCTTTAGAGTTCCATTTTGCTTCAGAGCATCTTTGAGGTTGACAGCTCTTGAAGGACTTATTAGCTTTAATCTGGGACAGTTAAAGATTCTAAATCTCTTGAGCATCCCAGAATTAAATCCATGGCAACAGGAACCCCTGAGCCTCTGTGACGATCACACTGAGTAAATGCTGCCTGGCCACAGTCTCTATCAAGGCCATTAGCAAAGCTTGTTTAGGGTCTCAAGAAACTAGCCAGGTGCCAGTGGCTCATGCCTGTAATTTAACTACTAACGAAGCTGAGATCTAAGGGTTGTCATTCGAAATCAGCCTGCACAGGAAAGCTGTGAGACTCTTTCCTCTAAATAATCACCAAAAAGCTGGAAATGGAACTGTGGCTCAAGTGGTAGAGTACCAGCTTTGAGCTGAAAAGCTCAGCACCCAAGTTCTGAGTTCAAGCCCAGGAGACACGCACACACAAAAGAATCAACTGTAATTGCAATCATCCCCAGGCAAATGAGAGTCTATAGTTATGCTCCAATGGTGTACCCACTAAAACAATTGACATTTCCCACTCTGGATAGAATTTAAATGATTTGAAAAAAAAGAGCACATGACTTTACCAATCAAATTGCCCATAATATTTGACATTTCTGGATTTCACATTTGGAAGGCACTCAGAAATAATAACCCTGATAAAAGGTCCTCCTCTTCTCTGCCCTGCCACGTCTGTGCTCTATCCGGAGCTCACTACCGCAGGAGCTAGTTTGTCATAAAGTTCTTCCTTGAACTATGTCATTATCTCCATTCCTAGGTCAGTTCTCTGGGACTTCTTGAAGCTAATATAATCTGACTGATTAATAATAATAATAACTAAGACTTCGTTGGGTACATATTACATACCATTTCTAGAAGGTTTGTCACATTAATGAAACCTCATAAAACACCTGGCATCATTAACCCCACTTTAAAAGATGACAACATAGAAGCCTAGAGAATTACATGTCTTGTTCAAATCACAAAGCTAGGGTTCAACTTTGACTTGTTCTCAACAGACTGACATTGCTTATCCCTGGAGAACAGGATTGGTAAAAGCAGAAAAAAGTGATTCTGCTTTTATGGTTTATATGTTTCAACACATCTTTAGAGAATGACCTCATTACATTTGTCCTTTAAAACAGTTTTGTCTGACTGCAAACCCCGTGACTTGAAATGTACCCATAGGGAATATTTGGCACTGGCTGAAGACATTTTTGGTTGCTAAGCTAGTGGGGATGGCAACTGGCATCTTGCACAGAGAGGTTAAGAATGTGTCAAGCATGCATACACAGGACAGTCTCTGACCACAGTTTATCTGGCCCCTATTATCAACCACGCCCATGTTCAGAAACCCATCTTAAATTCCCACACCTCGGCCCCGAATAGCTTGATATTTGCTTTGACTTTACACGAGTTAAAAACATTCTGCCCTTTTGAAGCTTCTACATGTTATTCCTTTTTATACAAGTGGATTGTCATTTACTCAGCCTGAGTTTATGGAGGGCCTACTGTGGATTCAAAACACTGCTCTGTGTCACAGAAAGGTAACATAAAAGGAGGTGACATGTAGATTCTACTCGCAGAGTTATCATCTAGAAGGACAGGACAAATGCATATGACGATCAAGCCAGGCAGGTCTGTTAATTCCACAAACGAGAGAAACGACATGTGAAGGTAGAGAGACAGTAAAATCATTCGCGGGAGAACTGACGCTAGATTAAGCCTTGAAAAATTATTGAGAATCTGAAAGGTAGAAAAGGAAAGCTAGACTTTCTAGAAAAGGGGAAAGACTTCAGCCAGTATTTACTGCATAGTTATCATATACCAGACACTGTTCTTAGTTTTACACCTCTCTCCATTCATTCATTCATCCATTTATTCATTGTAACAGTCCTAGAAAATGGGTCCTATTACATTCTCCTTTTTATAAACGAGGACTCTGAGACACTTGAAACTTAAAACAGGATTTGAACCTAGGCAGCCTGACTGTTGGGCACATTTTTCTGCTAAGTAAAGAAAAGAAGAAATGGTGACACTTTAAGGGATCAAGCCTGGGGTATGCTTTGAATGCCAGCATGAAGTATTATTTTTTTTATTTTAGCATGTTAATTACGTAACAAGGAGTTGACGCTTGCCTTTGAACATCTGTTGGAAAGTCAACAGAATATTTGTCAAACCATATTTTCTTCACAGGTTGATGGCACATTTAAAATAGACATTCCTCCAGTTCTCCTGGGCTACAGCAAAGAGAGAAACATGTTCATGGAGAGAGGCTTTGATGCTATCCGCAGCCTGAGTGATGGCTCCTACATCACCCTGTTCATTACTATTGAGCCCCAGCTGGTCCCAGGAGAGTCAGTTCGAGAAAAGGTAAGTGCATAGGGTTTGGAAAGCCATGTCTGATGCTGGTGTAATATAAGGATGTCCTCCTTTCATCTCTTTATCATTCTTTCAGCCAGGCCAGGATGATGGTCGGAGGGCAGATGTGTGCCCTTGAACTTCCCTGAGCCAACAGTTGGGTCAGTCAGTAACCTACACTTTTAGGTAAAGCCAGATGACTATAAACATGCTCTGGTTTTAGAAGAATTTTGTTAAGTTGATGAAAATTAATGTTGACATATTATGAGGTTGGATTCCTCTTTTATGACACATTCATCTGCAAGTGTGCTGAAATAGATTCCCTTTACATCTTGGCTATGCTACACACTGAGTCAGTTCTTAGGATCATAAAGCTGGATGACCTTCATTCATAGGTCACCACAATTCATTTCTTCAAAAAGAAACAAATGCATACACAATTACTCTTTTAAACAGCTCCAGGGAACATGAATTTCCAGATCTGCCATTTGTTGACAAGTGTTCCCCAACCTTCATTATTGGGAAACACCTTTATGAATGTAGAATTGGAGGTCAGCATTTATGCCCACTGCACTTGCTGGAGCTGAGAGAGAGTATTGTGACCTCTCACTTATATGTAAATTAATACATTAACTGTAATGTCCCCACCACCAGGTTTTGAGACCTTACTCTATCCCCAGCACTGTGTATGTTAATCTTCAATACAGATGTGTTAAACAGTAGGTCTCCAACTTACAGATGAGGAAAGTAAGGCTCGATTTATCCAGGGTCACAGAGGTAGTATATGGCAGAGGTTATACCTATCTACATAATTCTACATTGTAGATATTCCTGAACAACCAGTATATGACATATTTTAGCACTGGAGATAGAGAGTAGGTAGAGATTCTTCCCAAACTTACATTCGTGCATAAGAGCAAGTTGTTAAATGGCAAGTTATTGTGCACAGTGCATTGTGCTGTTTGCAAGTTTATTAGTTTTTAGTGTTCCATTGTAATTAAGATACCAGTGGAGATGAAAAAAAAAAGGCTGCTTCCATTTCCTTTCCAGTATTATGATTTGGTTCCCAGAGAGAAATACTATTTAAACTGATGCCGATGGATCATGCCTGTAATCCTAGCTACTCAGGAGCCTGAGATCTAAGGACTGGAGTTCAAGGGTAGCTTGGTTAGGAGAGTCCCTGAGATTCTCATCTCCAATAAACTACTCAGAAAAGGCTGGAAGCGTTGGTGTGGCTCAAGTGGTAGAGTACTTGGGCAGAGGCAGCTCAGGGAAAGTGCCCACGCCCTGAGTTCAAGCCCCAGGACCAGCAACATAAACATGAAATGTTGTTAATATCCCATTATCAAGACATGGACAGGATAGGCAGGCTTCCTGGTAAAACCAATGTGCTGGAATCCAAACTAATCCTAGATCTTGGGCTTTGTCACTACAAGTCAAGCTTCTCAAGAAAACTAATCCATGCATTTCAAATTATTTTCCATAAAGAAAATACTTGTCTTTCTGTGTAAACTCAAGAGAAAACCAAGCAAGCATGTTCATACAGAAAAAGGCTCTCAGGCTAGGCCACAGGAACCGGAGTGGGTTACAACATGAAGCCTGATCTCAAGAAGGGAAAGAAGAAAAATGATCTTAAACAATAGATAATGGTCCGCTCTGGGAATTCTTAACAAAGGAAAATGCAGTCCTCGAGCGCTCCATCAGGTGGTGAGCTGGGAGAGGACAGGAGACGCAGGGTGTGGCTGAGGCCTGTGCACACGGCCTCATGCTGCTGTAGCTGACTTCCTGGACACCCCGGCGGAGCCTCTGGTCCTTCACAATGGCTGTTCACCAGACAGCCAGCTGCTGCCTTTGGGGACATTGCAGTGCCCTGATCCAGCTTCAGGAAGTAAAAGGAGGGCTTATATTGTTTAGCTATGAGACAAGGCATGTTGACTGTCAACACCTTGACATCCTAAAGCTACTGTCCTGAAAACATCACTGAGTCATACCAGAAGACTCCAGAACACAGAAGCTCTCACCCTGTCGGATTTCTGGGCCCTTTTCTTAAAGCCAACACTAACGTATACATTAAAAAAACTCTAGTCCTTGGGTTCATCGATCAGAATTTGTATCCATTGTTTGATTTTTTTAATCAATCACTTTATTAATTAAATAGTTTACACATGACAGCTTGTCTCTTCACCTTAAGTCTTATGGAATGTATATTAGCATATAATGAGTCAAAATAATTTCTAAATTATAAATGTAATTAAATAATGTCGAAGGACACCAAGGCATGATGGTTTTGATAAGAGTAACTTAATAAAAGCTGGACACTGGTGGCTCACACCTGAATCCTAGCTACTCAGGAGGCTGAGATAGAGGATTGCAGTTCAAAGCCAGCCCAGGCAGGAAAGTCCGTGAGACTCTTATCTCCAGTTAACCACCAGAACACCAGAAGTGGTGCTGTGGCTCAAAGCGGTAGAGTCCTAGCCTTCAGCAAAAAAAGCTCAAGGACAGCACCCAGGCCCTGAGTTCAAGCCCCTCAACCATCAAAAAACAAATACAAAACAGCAAAAAAGAATCACTGAAGCATACTTTCCAAGCATGTATTTAGTACGTGTTAGCTGTGGGAGCTGAGCATGGGCCATTTTATCTCCCAGAGTCATATAAACTCCCTGAATGTTTCTTTTTGAAGTTTGAGTCTCAGGAAGATGAGAAATTACTTCAAGCAACAGAAAAATTTCAAGCTGAATGTGCCTTGAAGTTTCCAAATCGTCGATGCCTTACGACAGTAATTGACATAAGTGGAAAAACGGTTTTTATTACACGTTATCTCAAACCTTTAAACCCTCCCCAGGAGCTCCTGAACTTCTACCCCGATAATCAACAGGCAACTGCAGTAAGTGTTCATAGATAATCGGTGCTGGAAGACTGAAGCCAAATAGTGATATTTGAGAATGTTTTAAATTTTCAATAAATTGCTTATTTACTATGTATCATAACACTTAGGATATTAACTATATCAAGATCATTAATAATTAAACCTATTTTTAGCATGGGGTTTCCATTAGAAAAGTCTGAAGCAAGCTAGACGCCAGTGGCTCACACCTGTAATTCTAGCTACTCAGGAGGCTGAGATCTGAGGATCATAGTTCAATGCCAACCCAGGCAGGAAAAACTGTGAGACTCTTATCTCCAGTTAACCAACAGAAAACTGGAAGTGGTGCTATAGCTCAAGTGGTAGAGTGCTAGCCTTGAGCTAAAGAGCTCAAGGACAGCACCCAGACCCAGAGTTCAAGTCCCGCAACCAACAACAACAAAAAAAGCCTGAAGGTAACGAGGATGATGATAGTCCTTATTGTCTCAGGGAGTAACTCACAATCAGGTACAGATTACAAAATAGATATATTTAATAAGTTTGGGAGTCTAGGATACTGAAAGTATTAGTGAACAATCAACTGTAGAAATTGATAGGTTTTTTGTTGAAGTACCAAGTGGAATTTGCATTAGTAGAAGATATAATCATAATCAGAAATTAAGCAAAGGAAATCAGTGAGTCCTTAAATACAGTTAAATGTAAGTTAAATTAAGTAGTTAGATATAGAGAAAATTAGCGAACTGGTATGCACACAGATACACTGCTGATTACTTTTGAAAACTAATTTGGTTTACACAGGAACTGGTGGCTCGATACGTGTCCTTGATTCCTTTCTTGCCTGACACTGTTTCATTTGCTGGTGTCTGTGACCTATGGAGCACCTCTGACGTAAGTCTTCCTCTCAGAGTTACTGACTTCAGCTGAATTATGCATAATCTGAAATTGCAGCATTCATTAATCATCCTAATAATCAACTTGGCCATCTGTTTTAACAGGATGAGCTAAATTTTTATTTTTTTTCCTAGCTCAATTTTCCCCAAATTTCAGGAATTAGAAATAATAATTAATAATAATATAGACTGGGAATGTAGCTGCATGGCTAAGCACTTGCCTTCTATATGGCACACAAGGCCCTGGGCTCCATTCCCAGGACTGAAAAAAAATTGTTTTTTTTCTACACACACGAAGAAAATCGTGCATGGTCAATCTAAAATAAGCAATTATTCAATGAAACATTTCCTTTTTTTTTTCCATCAGCAATTTCTTGATCTCCTGGCAGGAGATGAAGAAGAGCATGCGGTATTGCTGTGCAATTACTTTCTGTGGTTGGGTAAGAAGGCCTGGCTACTGATGGGCAGTGCTATCCCTGAGGTAAGACAACACAGGTATCTATGGCAGAGGGGCAGAGCTGTCTCCTCCACAGTACAGACCAGGCCGTGGACAGGACTTCCTTCATCACAGTCCTTTGGGGTGTTTGAAAAATAGCCCACAGACATGTGATGGGTTAACAACAGCATTTTAGGTTGGGTTTTGTTTTTGTTTTTGTTTTTATTTTTTTGTTTTTTTGGTAAACCTGGACCCTGTACCATCCAAAACCGTTATTTAGCTACTGAGGAGGCCAACATCTGGGGTTCAAAGCCAGCCCAGGCAGGAAAGTCCAGGAGACTTATTTCCAACTTATCTCCAATCAGCAAAAAGCCAGAAGTGGTAGTGGCTCAAGCCTTGAGTGAAAAAGCTAAGCAGAGCTCAAGGCCCTGAGTTCAAGCACACACACACACACACACACACACACACACATGCACGCACACACGCACACACATACACACATTCCTCAGCGAATTTTAAGAAATGCTGGACAGGAAAAGTGACCCCTATATTTATTTAGTCAACATTGCTGCAGTAACAGATGCAAGATGGGGGAGAGGGCAGGAAAGTGTGTTATGATTTCATTTTTCAAGAACTTCTAAGTTTCAGTATGGGATCTTAGAAGTCAGAAGTCCAACAAAAATAATGAATAATTCATGCAACCTACTATTGATCTTAATTACCTAATTAATTGAATACTGTTTTCAATGGATTTTCCCTTTAGGGTCCAACAGCCTATGTGCTAACTTGGGAGAAAAATCACTATTTAATATGGAATCCCTGCAGTGGACATTTTTATGGGCAATTTGATACATTCTGTCCCTTGAAAAGTGTGGGCTGTTTAATTGGCCCAGATAATGTGAGTAATGAAATTTCTTTTTAAACTCTTTTGGTTGATGATTGTTTTCTTGATTTTGTTTTTAAATTGATGAACTGCCTTAAGTATTTTATATAGGGAGCTGGGAAGGTGGCTCAGTGATAGAGTGTTGCCTTGCATTCATGAGGCCCTGAGTTCGATTCCTTAGCACCACATAAGCAAAAAAAGCCAGAAATGGCGCTGTGGCTCAAGTGGTAGAGTACTAGCCTTGAGCTGAAGAGCTAAGGGACAGCACCTAGGCCCAGAGTTCAAGTCCTACGACTGACAAGAAAAAAATATATAGCCAAAAATTATGTAAACATAATTACACATGTATTCACAGAACAATTAAAGAAATGTATAGCAGGCACAGTGGCAGACTCAAGTCATCTAAATAATCCTAAAGAAACCTGAATGATTTAGCTGATTTGCACAGAATCAGAATAAAAATCTAAAAATAAATGAAGTGGAGAGAGGGAAGAGAAGAGAGAGAGAGAGAGAGAGAGAGAGTTTGATTCAGAGTTCCTCTGAATCCTCGGTATTTGCTTCTAAAATAGAGCTTCCATTGCCTAGTTTGTGTTTTGAGAACTAAAATTAATCACCTGAAAAAACTGAGTTTCTTTATTTTTACAGGAAGTTTCCATATGCCACCTGGCCTTCTATAGCCTCAAATGATTATGGCTACAAGGTCTGGGTCTGTGAAAGCTATTCTATGAAGCACTGTCTAAAAAACATAAGCTAACGAGTCAGAATGCCTAAAACTTCCACTTCACTCATCACTTACTAGTGAAAGCCTGGAAAAGTTTTCAAATCTGTCATTCCCTCATTTTCTTCACTGGTAAAATGGAGGTAATAGTGAAGTCAGTGCTTTATCAAGTCAGCACTTTAGTTTCTGTGAGAAATAAAAAGGGTAATTGCAAAAAAAAAAAAAAAGCGCCAAACACATATGAACAGCTCCACTTCCTGGCTGTTTTACAATCATCATTTACCTTACTAATCTCTCAACTTTGAGTATCTGTCAGTAAAAGTGTTTGCACGTGTTGCCAATGTTTTTATTTATAAATTATACTTACATGTGCATAGATATTTGTAGACTATAAAATACTTTTTAAAAGTAACAAATAATGATACAATCTGATACTTGGAGTCTATACCCTAACTTGCAAGGCAACTGGCCTGTTTTTTAAGGTTGCTCCTGAAGTTAATTTATGCCAGAGCACTTCAAAATTGTCTTTGATTTCCCCATCTCTTACCTCCGTCTCCTTTAATCCTGTATCTTCCATTATTTCCTCATCCTACATTACTATAGCTACCTAAAGAGTACCCATTTCAGTTCACTATTTGGTACACTCCTGCACAATTAGGACTTTTATTTTTATGTTGCTAGTCAAGGCTGGGCAACTTGGGTGCACTAAGTGGTGGCCAAGACCATTCTGCCATCGTGTGTTTATGCTGGGACTCAGAGCGGTGACAATGGAAGTCAAGTGCAAGTAGGAGCACACCAAACCTTTTAAACTTAAGCTCATGGATTGAACAAATGCACTCACCCCAGTCTACTGGCCAAAAGTGAAGGGGGAGGGAAGTACGTTTTGTCTCTTTTAGTGGAAGGAACTGAGAACTAAGGAAAAGAAACATATGCTGACAGAAAAGTGCGAAGGACTGGGTCTGGGACTGCATCCTAGAATAGCATCCACTCTCATCTGATATTCCATGTCTTCACTTGGTGACTGCTGTGTCATTCATGACTCAGCCATAGAGATTGCCCCATTGGCTACTTCACACTGAATTAGAACTGAGGAGGTACTTGATTAAATATCTTAAGTAAATACGTATTACTTGTTTAAATGTGTTGTGTGGATAAATTTACCATTTTTGCGTGGCAATGTGACTACCACAATCTAGGAGCTACGCTAGAAGCTAAAACTAAAATGATAAATAATAGACATGGTAAATGTGCTCAGGCAATAACTCAATAGTCCAGTGAGGACACAGATGAGTAGACAATTACCAAAAAAAATGGTAAGTAGTAATAATAAAAGCTCATTCTAGGAAATACAGATGCATTATAAGCTCACTGAATTTTTTCAACCTTATGGTACTTACTATTTTTTAATCTCAGTTTTATAGAAGAGGAAACTGAAGCACACAGAAGTTGAATGAATCATTCAAGGTCACAGTCAGTAAACGTAAGAGCCCAAATTCAAATGCAAGTCCTAGAGTCATTGTCTCTCATGTTCCCAACCAGACAAGTGCCATCTCAGACACTGCACAGTGCTGTGGGAATAAAGAACTGGACCAAAAACGCCATTAGGAGGATGCAAAGAGCAAGAACAGGGAAGGCAGGGTCTTGATGGTCTTCCTAAAAACATTTCTTATAATCAAGAACTGCCTATTTCACCAGACCTACAAGATTCCCCAAACTTCAAAAGACAAAAAGTGTGGAAATTTGGTCAATGACAGTTCTATGAAATGTCAATTGTAGAACGAACAAAAAGTTTACAAAATAAGTGACCTAGTGTGCAACCCATGTCCACACTTGTTCCCTCTGCTGCCTCCCTCAATGATAGCATACATACGTGCTAATATGGCTTCATCTTTTTTTAGGTTTGGTTTAACATTCAACAGTATGACTCACCACTAAGGATAAATTTTGATGTCACAAAGCCTAAGCTATGGAAATCTTTTTTTTCAAGAAGCCTTCCATATCCTGGCCTTTCCAGTGTTCAGGTATAATTACTTTATTAACAATTAAACATAAAGTAGGGGATATGGTATTCTTCTATTAAGTAATTAGGTATTTCTTGACTCTCAATTCTACTACTAAATATTTAGAATAGTGTTTTTCAAACTTACTTGATTCGCACCAAAAGCAAATTTACATATAAGAGAGGGAGGGAGGGAGGGAGGGGGGAGGGAGGGAGAAAGAGAGCCCGCCCTAGTACATACATTTTAAATTTATCTTTGATTCTTAGGTAAACAAGGAAACAACTGGAGTGCTTTCAGCAGAGGAGAGACATAATTTGCCTTCCATTTTAATGGGAGTTTTCTTTGCTATTTTGGGTCTAGGCAAAAGAGAATTAAAGACAAGTTGTGAGGTCTTCAACTGGAGGCAATTTAAATAATTCAGCTGAGAATAACAGTGAATGGATGAGCCAGCATTAAAAAAATTTAAAACAGAGCTGGGAGCCAGTGGCTCACGCCTGTAATCCTAGCTACTCAGGAGGATAAGATCTGAGAATTGAGTTTGAAGCCAGACTGGGCAGAAAAAGGTCCCCACGAGACTATCATCTCCAATTAACCACTCAAAAAACAAGTGAAGCTGTGGCTTAAAGTGGCAGAGCACTAGCCTTGAGCTGAAGAGCTCAGGGACAGAGCCCCAGCCCTGCATTCAAGCCCCACAACCAACAAATATTAAAACAAAACTATATTTTAGGACCTCATTCACTAAATTAGAATCCACTAAAACATAACATTAGACTCCTAACCAGAAGTAGACTGCACGTAGTAAGCACAGCTGTTTATATTAAAATTTTCACTTTACTTGATAGCTAAATGTATATACAAGTATATATATGTATATAAAGTATATAAATGTATATATAAAATACAAAGTATTTTTAACGGAGCACATACGTCTCAAAAAAGCTTTGAAAATCAACTGTCGTAGAGAAGTTGTGATACACACAAAACTTTTTTTCTTAAGACCATGGTTTGAAAATAGCATTGGGGCAAGGTGGCAGTGGTGGGGCTCACACCTGTAGTCCTAGTTATTCAGGAGGGTCAGCTCTGAGGATCATGGTTCAAAGCCAGCCTGGGAAGAAAAGTCTGTGACACTCCGATTAATCACCAAAAAGCTGAACGTGAAGTTGTAGCTCAAACGGTAAAGCGCTAGCTTTGAGCCCAAAAACTCATAGACAACGCCTAAGCACTGAATTCAAGCCCAAGACGCACCAAAACATTTTTTAAATAGCATTAAGAATTGGAATGATGGAAGAAATAAATTATGGTATACAATACAATATTATCTGAACAATTTCCTCTTTTACAGCCTGAAGAGCTAATTTATCAACGCACAGACAAAGCAGCTGCTGCTGAGCTACAAGACAGGTAACATGATAAAAATCCACAAATCCACAAGTAATCCCATCACTAGCAGTGTAAGACCGAACTTTAAACAGTTCTCAGCTTGGATCAATATGAAATAATTAGGGCAATTTAATGTTAATTCACATCTGAAGATACCAAGTTCAGATGTGATCTCTAAATCCTGTGGTTCAACAGAGGCCTTGGCAGCAGCACAAGAGGTAGGAAGGACACAGAGGTGAACACAAGGAATATGTTGTCCTCCAAAGACTTTACCTCCGTTTAGAGCTGAAAATCATGCAATTATGGGTCTTGTTGGGACACAGCATAATCCACAGCTTAAATATGCTTCTTCTGTCCAATTAGTGGTTTGTGGAACACTAACCAGTTTATGAACCTAGTCCAGGCGGCCAGTGAGAGCCTGTGTGAATCTCTGTAATTTCTCTAGTCTTGGAAAATTAGAACTTATTCTCCCAGTTTCACAAATGTGGAGACTGAGATGTAGGCTGTCTTTTAAGTGCTAAGTGGGAGGGATGTCTGAGACTACAGAGATCTTTTGAATTTCAGAGCCATTGTGTGGTTTCTAGTGGATTATGCTGCATGAGGAATGTATCATATTACATGGGATTAACTGTGATTGTTTTAAAGACATTATTACTAGGAAACACCAATTTACTTCCAAGTTCTCCATAAAGACTGCAATTCATATGAATAATGATTTTCTATAAACCCAGTATTTCTCCTGATCGTTTCACCATACTTTTGATTAGGAGCCAGTCATCTATTCCGCCAGTGTTCAAGTGTTTTTTGACAATTGATCTTTCTTGCTTAGGCCATTCTGAAACCCCAAATAAAGATGGAAAGTTGACCAAATATCTAAATTGGTGCAGTAAGTTAGATAGACAAAAAGTCTTCAGCATCAATCGTCTTTCTACTTGGATCCCAGCTCTTTTGCCTTGCTTAGTTCATTTCTCTGTGACCTCCACATCTCCTTAAATCTGTAAAATCGGTATCCCCTATCTCATGAGGTCATTGTTGGGATTCAATAGCAATGGATGCAAAGATTTATTCCAGTACCTTTACAAAGTAATAGCTATTTTCCTTCATTCTGTGTGTAAGCTTCAGATCCTATGACCCCCCAATACCTATACAAATTAAATATTAAATTATAGCAGTTTTAGGCAATTTAGAAAATAAGTTCTACAATCATGAATAAACACCACTGGAGAAGAAAATCAGTCATGTGGAATAAGCCTAACAAACATTTGAGGCTCCCAACATAAGCATTGGTCTAGTTTTATGTCACCAGTGAATAAAGTATTTTATAAGCTACCTTGCTAAATGTATTGAAGTTAGCTAGTCTCTGGTCCTCCAGGCTAGCTTTTTCTGGTTATTTTCAAGAATGTATTATTGGCCTCAGAATGTCATTTCTATTCATAGGTTTATGTCCCATTCCAACAAATACAGAATCCGTAAGGAACACTCGTAACTTTTCAATTCCCAGAAAGTAACCCCTATTAGTTATGAATTTGCCTAATGAATGACATCACCAACAAAAATGTAGTCGTGTAATCACCTAGACCCCACTACATGAGTAAAGCCAAGTCACCAAGAAATGGAGTCTCTCCCATAAACAGGATTGAAAAAATTCTAAAAGAAAAAATCATGGACTGGCGGCCACGCTATCTGACTCGGTGGAACAGGTACTGTACCTCCACTCTGCGTCACTTCCTGCCTCTTCTGGAAAGCAGTCAAGGAGAAGATGTGGAAGATGACCACCAAGCAGAACTACTCAAACAGCTAGGAGACTACAGGGTAAGCACGATGGCTCAAATTGACTCTGCACACACCCATTTCTAATGGGGTAAGTTTCAATTACCCATTAAGTGGTCTTGGAAATCAAAATATATACAGCATAGACTAAAAGGTGTGATTTTTTTCAAAGCCTTAGTGAATAGCCTATCATTAAATAACAAAAAACCTCTATAAAATGAAAATCCCGCCAAGAGCTAGTGGTTCATGCTTCTAAATCTAGCTACTCAGGAGTCTGTGATCTAAGGATCACAGTTCAAAGCTAGGAAGGGCAGGAAAGTCTATGAGATTCTTATCTCCAGTTAATCACCAGAAAACCAGAAGTGGACCTGAGCTAAAAAGCTCAGGGCCAGTGCCCAGGCTCTGAGTTCAAGCCATACAACTGACAAAAATAGAAATAAAATCCATTTTTTCTAAAAGGACCTTATGAAATGTTAATATCCTTTATGAAATACAACCCAAAGTACCATTAAACTGGTAATAGCTAGCTGTATCACGTAAGACTGAAGTGTACATAAAAATGAAAAGATAAGGTTTAACAATGCTATTCACCAAGAAAATTTCTCATCAGTAGACAACATATCCTCTCTATTGTGCATTGCTAGTGCACTGTGTTCTTACAACTATATATAATAAAACCTAGAGGCAGCTGGATAAGACAGTAAGCCATGTTGGCTCAGGAGTTTAAAAATGGATGGTTAAAATGGTCCGAGTAAAACTCAGGTTCTCAGAATGTTTTCAACTTACTAACTGCAAACCTAAGCAGACTCGAGCGGAAAATCCGTGGGCCTACCATCTGTGGAGATGAGCAGCTACCAGGCCTGAGCCCCACTCTGCGCTCCTGCATGTGGCACCGTCCTCAGGCTGACCTCACTCTGAGAAGCAAATACCAGAGCAGAGCAGACACCTATCTGCACACATACTGTTCAGATCTGAGCAGCTGTGTGCCGTCTCCTAGCAGACTCCCGACACTCACTGTAATTTCATTGGTCAGGGTGGAGTGGAGTGACTAGCTTACCTAGGTCTGCAGAAGACTTGAATTTTTATGCATTCTGATGCTATCAGGGAAAGGGAACCATGAAGGATGCTTTATACACCAGAATAAACCTCTCTCCATTTTCATCTCTAATATATACAGACAAAGAGAATAGAGCTAATGACCTTGCAATCCAGAAAGACTTACTATATAGATTACATGAGCAAAATCTGTTATCTGTAAATCTCACTAATGACTACAATGGGTTCTTTCCCCCAGCTCTCGGGATTTCCTCTTCACATGCCTTATTCTGAGGTGAAGCCTTTAATTGAAGCCGTGTATAGCACTGGGGTGCATAATATTGATGTTCCTAATGTAGAATTTGCTTTGGCTGTATATATCCACCCATATCCCAAAAATGTCTTGTCTGTTTGGATCTATGTTGCCTCCCTTGTACGCAACAGGTAATTTTTCATTGTAACTTTTTGCATCATGTAAAATTACAATTAGAATATTAAATATTTTTATATTATTATATGAAAAATATTTTTGAATGATGAAATAAAATTATCTTTGGCTGTTTTTAAGTGTATTATTTTAATCAGTGTTTTTATTAATAGCCTTACCTCTGCCACTTTTGACCCTGAATTCAATGTGACCACCCAGAGTAAGTGACACTGAGATTTCGGCCTCTAAGCCTTCCTGCTTGTTAGCCTGAACTACCCTTCTGTGCCTATCCAGCACAGTATCTACCATACTGTCAAACTGCATTAACAAACAAACATTCTGGGGGAAGAAAAACTTTGCTGCTCAGTATCTCCTACCCTACAAAAAATACTGAGCAAGGCTACACGTGCACACCCATTAAAATATAGTTATTGGGGGAAGGACCATATTTAGTCACCAAAAGGGGAAGCAGTTCTAAGGTACTACTATAGACTAAGTATTGGTGGATTTCACCAAAGCACAGCCCCCACCCCCCACCCCTGCCCCTACCATTCCCTGGCAATCCATGTTAAAACCGTTATGTCCAGCATATTGGGAGAGCTTTCAGGAGGTAATATGGTGGGAGAAGAGTGCTCTTGCAAGAGACTGTAAAGAGCATGTTCTGTCTCTGCCATATGAAAATGAATACATGAAGATTATGGCCTTGTGCATGGATGACTCACACCTATATATAATCATTGATACTCGGGAGGTTAACATCTAAGAATCATGGTTTGAAGCCAACCCAGACAGGAAAACATGAGATTCATATCTCCAATAAACCACCAAAAGCCAGAAGTAGAACTGTGGTTCATATGCTAGAATGATGCTAGCTAGCCTTGAGCAAAAATGCTAAGGGACAACAAATGCTAAGGCTCTGAGCTCAAGACTTAAGACAAAAAAATAACCATCTGTAAGCCAAAGACAGTCCTGACAGAACACTGGACTTGGACTTATCTTGAACTTTCCAGCCATCAGAATGAAGAGAAATCAGTGTCTTAACTACTCAGTCTGTAGTATTCTGTTACAAAAACATATAGGAAGAGAAATACTTTAGATTACACTAAAGCAATAAGTAGTAAATGTATGTGCTCTGTCTGGAGATGTATACAACGCGGCATCCTTCTCCCTTCAGCCCACTGTAACAACCAAAATTATCTCCTATTGTTGCTTGATGTTGTCTGTGAGACAAATGGTATTGTTGATAACACTAGTGTACTTCTCACTTTGAAAGGAAAACCTATATGAGGCTAGCCCACAAAATGACATGACTTAAACTTAAATAAAACAGATTAAACCCTCAAAAGATGATCTACTTATACCACTTGCCCTAAAGGACACCAAGAAACTGATAGGCTGTTTGTAAACATTAACAGCAGTGAAATCAAAATAAAAACACCATCAGTGTAAGATACAGCTTTATAGTGTCAACAGATACCCTCCCTTCAGAGCACATCATCCTTTGAAAGGCTTAGTTGAATTAACATGCATAGTGAATTCTGATGTCTGTCCCCAACAGCTGACTCTTGCCCATGTTTACATGCCACGGCATTATTTCATCTTTCTGACATAAAATTATACACCATACAATGGCTCAGCATGTGCCTTTTTTTTCAAATTATTTATTGTGATTAAGTGATTACATAATTTCCCAGTATTGTGGGACAGTGATGCTTAAAGTCACAAACACATTCTAACTTTCATGGGGTAAATTGTCTATCGTGGTCTATAACATTTATGAGTTCTATGAGCTTTGCAATAGTTATTTCTTCCACATTGGGTGGTATGTACATTTCTTTTGTTTTGCATAGCATCAGCTGTTCCCTCTTTCCCACTTGTTCCCTCCCTCCCATCGCTGCCATTGAGTTGCTTAGTTCATTTTGGTCAATGTCCAGTGCAGCTGATGGTTCCTGCTGTTGTATGTTTTTCTCTGATTCCCTCTAGATCTGTGTCATCCTCCTGGTTTCCCTCCAATGTGCACATATATACCATATATGTGATCAGCAGCATGGGGTTATTTAGTAGTGATGTGACCAGATGAGTGGGGTCCTTTGTTTCTTAAGTCTTGTTAATTTTGTCATATCACCTTACATTTTGGATTTAACATCTACTTATCAGGGAGACCATGTGCCGTTTGTCTCTTTGCTCTTGGCTTACCTCGCTCAACATGATTTCTTCTAGCTCCATCCATTTCCCTGCAAATGCCATTATTTTGTCCTTTCTAATGGCTGCATAATATTCCATTGTATATGGATACCACAATTTTTGAATCCATTCATCTGTGGTGGGAATCTTGGTTGTTTCCATATCCTAGCTATTGTGAACAGTGCTGCAATAAACGTGGAGGTGCATGTGTCCTTGTATCCTGGTTCCTGTTGTTCAGGATAGATGCCTTGAAGTGGTATGACTGGGTCATAAGGGAGGTCAATATTTAGCTTTCTGAGGACCCTCCAGCCTGCTTTCCAAAGTAGTTATATAAGTGTACACTCCCACTATCAGTGTTAATAGGGTTCCTCTTTCTCCACATCCTCTCCAGCATTTTCATTGGCTGACTTTAGGATGTGGGCCATTCTGACTGGAGTAAGGTGGTATCTCAGGGTTGTCTTTATTTGCATTTCCTTCACAACCAGGGATGGTGAACATTTCCTCATGTGTTTCTGTGCCATTTTTATCCCTTCTTCTGAGAAGTCTCTCTTTAATTCCCTTGCCATTTAGTAATTGATTTGTTAGGTTTGGGAGGAATTAGTCTCTTGAGTTCCCTGTATATCTTGGATATTAACCCCTTGTCTGATATATTGCTGGTAAATATTTTTTCCCAATTAGTTGGTTGTCTTTCTAGCTTGGTTACTATACCGTTAGCTGTGCAATAACTTTTTATTTTAAGGTAATCCCATTTGTCGAGTCTCCAATTTGTTGTGACCCTGGGACTCTGTTCAGGAAGTTCCTGCCTGTGCCTGTAAGTTCAAGTATCTCTCCTACTCTGTCCTGCAGTAGTTTCAGAGATTCAGGTTTGATGTTAAGGTCTTTAATCCATTTTGAGTTGATGTTGGTGCATGGTGATAGGTTGGGATCCACTTTGTTTTTTGCATGTGGCTGCCCAGTTTTCCCAGCACCAGTAATTGAAGAGGCTGTGCTTCTTCCACTGTATATCTTTGGCTCCTTTGTCAAATATCAGCTGACTGTAGGCATGTGGTTTTATTTCTGGATCTCCTATTCCATCCGTCTTCAGGTCTGTTTTTGTACCAGTACCATGCTGTCTTTGTTATTATGGCTCTATAGTAAAGTTTGAAGCCTGGCATCGACATCCCTCCCATGTTGTCTTTTTTGCCTAGAATTGTTTTGGCTATTCTAGGTCTTTTGTTGTTCCATATAAATTTTTGGACTGTTTTCTGTATCTCAGAAATGTACATCACTGGGATTTAATAGGAATTGCACTGAATTTATTAATTTTGGCAGTATTGCCATTTTCACTATATTGTCTGCCTATCCAAGAGCATGGGAGGTCTTTCCATTTCCTGGTGTCTTCTGTAATTTTTTATAGTTTTTGTTAAATAGTTCTTCTACATCTTTGGTTAGGTTAATTCCTAAATATTTTGTGAATGGGGTTGCTTCCTTTCCCTCTCTGCTTGTACATTGTCAGTGTACAGGAAGGTGACTGATTTTTGTGGGTTGATTTTTGTATCCTGATACTTTGCCAAAGCGATTTATAATTTCTAAGAGTTTGGGGATGGAGTTTTTGGGATCATGAAGGTATAGTATCATGTCATCTGCAGAAAGTGATAGTTTTCTTCTTTCCCTATGAGATCCCTTTAATGTCTTTTTCTTGCCTTATTACCCTGGCTAAGGGTTCCAAGACTATATTTAAGAGGAGTGGAGACAGTGGGCATCCTTCCTGATTTTAGGAGAATTGGTTGTAGTTTTTCCCCATTAAGTATAATATTGGCTATTGGTCTGTCGTATATGGCTTTTATTGTTTTAAGGAATGTTCCTTCTATTCCTATTTTCTCCAGAGCTTTTAACATGAATGAATGTTGTATCTTATCAAAAGCCTTTTCTGTATCAGTGGAGATAATCATGTTGTTCTTGACCTTGGATCTGTTGATGTGTTGGATTACATTTATTGATTTACGTATGTTAAACCATCCCTGCATCTCTGGGATGAAGTCTACCTGGTCGTAGTGTATGATTTATGTGTTTCGGGATTCTATTAGCTAGAATTTTGTTAAGGATCTTTGCATCTGTGTTCATCAAGGAGATTGGTCTGTAGTTCTTTTTCTGTTGTGTCTTTGCCTGGTTTGGGGATGAGTGTGATATTGGCATTGTAGAATGAGTTTGGGATAGCTCTCTCCTTTTCTGCTTCTCTGAAGAGCTTGAAGAGTATGGGTATTAGTTCTTCTTGAAAGGTCTTATAGAATTCCGTTATGATGTGCCTTTCTTAATGGCAGGTTTTACTCACAATTTTTTTTTCCCACAAAATAGTTAAGACTTACAAATTCAAAATTTGACTACTGGGCTGGGCACAGGTGGCTCCTGCCTATAACCTTAGCTACTCAGGAGGCTGAGATATAAGGATCCTAACTCAGAGCACATTGGGGCAAGAAAGTCCATGAGACTCATCTCCGATTAGCTACCCACAAAGCTGGAAGTAAGCTGTATGGCTCAAGTGGCAGAGTGCTAGCCTTGAAAAGCAGAAACGGCACCCAGGCCCATGGTCAGGATGATACTCAGGATCTACTTGTCAATGTTGTTATTTCAGAGGCTCGAAAGACAAAATATTCTTCCCATTTTATGCTAAAGTAAACCTGGGTTAAATTTATACTAATAAAAGAACAACACAATGTTAAAGTCCTCAAAGTAGATTTTATTTATACATTTCTCCAAATGATTGTGGAATTCTTAAAAATCCCTCCCAAATTTGACAATTTAGGGAAACCAATGTAGTGGAAACCAAGGGTCTTGGAAGAAAGCAAATACAAATGGACTAGTGCTCTGCTAGCTCACTGAGCTAACACTAAAGAAGCCAATTTATTCTTAAAGGACTGTAGGTATGTTTGAATTGGCCCTCTGAGAATTTGTTCAAATAAACAAAATGTTAGAGAGAAGAGATTAGTTTCCAAAATGTGTAACCCTGAAAATCAAACTTTATAAATCTACGCCTGCAAACACCTGCAAAGCTTAGTAGTGTCTACACAGAGAACCAGTAGCCCCACTGACTAAAACTCAGAATAATCTGAAAGGCATGGCAATAGTGACATTAGTTTCAAAGCATATCATTAAAAGTAATCTAGCAAGACTGTTCACACCCTGATGAAAAGACCTAATTAATTCCCTTTCTAAAACAAAAATGTATCTGCGAGAAAAACAACACTGTACAATTTACTGGTAAATTAAGATTTCTGAGGTTGTAAGAAATGGGGCCAAAACAAGACACACTCCAACGGGGATGATAAGAAATGTCCTGTAAGTAAAGTGCATGAAAGGAAGCCTGCTCTGCTAAATGAAGTAGACAAAGGTCAGAAGTCAAGGGTCATTCGCCAGAGCGGCAGCAGGCCCGAAAACCACACTGCAAATTCTGGCATCCACTGGCGGTATCAGCATGAGGACCTGCATGAAAACAGAAGAATGTGAAAGGAGGAATTTCTTGGCAATCATATAAAAAAATTTTCTCATGAAAAAGCTAAAAAATTGTGTTACCATGTTTATAACACAGAAATAAATGTTAATGAGTGCATAAAGATTAATCAGACACCAACTGCCCATAACAGCCTAACTTTAAATATCCTAGTTTAAAAAGTAAACAGAAGAGGGGGAAAAAAAAAAAAAACTTTTTGGCAACAATCTAAAAATCTCAGCAAGGAGGACAATACACAGAGGTAAAATGTCAAGCTAATTTAACACCAGACATACATATATCCTCCCTAGAAATACAATTAAGACAGGAACAATCCTGTCTCTCAGTTAAAGAAGCAACTTTTAAAACAAAATCACCTACAGAGACATGGACTTGAGTGGTAGAAATGTTGTCTTGTTGTGCATTTTGTGCCAGGCCTGGGGCTTGAATTCAGGACGTGAGCTTTTTAAGCTCAAGGCTAGTCCTCTGCCACTTGGGCCACAACTCTTCTTTTGGGCTTTGTGGGGTAGTTAATTGGAGGTAACAGTCTTCTGGGCTTTTCTGCCTCAGCTTACTTTGAATTCTGATTCTCAGATCTCAGCCTCCTAAGTAACTAGGATTACAGGCATGATCTAACAACACCCAGCTGTTTCCTACATTTTATTGAACATTTGTAGCCATCCCCAATTATATATGGTTAGAATTATTTTTCCAAAATTAAGTATATAATAATTCATTAGATACATATCTAAGATAAATAAAAATTGTGATTCTCTTACAGAAAGGAAGGAAAAGCTATCTGTAGAATAAATGTCCAGCCACACAATGGAACCCAGACACTAGATAAAACATCACTAGTGAATGTAACTAGGAATTAGAAAATAACAAAGTGTTCACAGCACAGATTCAGTTTTTATGAAGAAAAGCAAATGTGGAACGGTTGTTTCTACTATACTGCAGTCTCAGTATGCCAGCACCATGAACAAATAGCTTGGTTAATTAGTTCTTGATGCAACCCCTAGAAAGCCAAAACTCTGCAGTTGGGATAAGGCAATGAAAACTGAAGAATGACATTAACTCTAACTTCACTGCAGAACACATCAAATAGATTGTAAATAAAACATCAGGAAACCTAGCATAACTCAGAAATGTATTTAAATTTGCATTGTTTCTAAAGAGTAGCACTTCATTGCAAAAGAAGGCCAATATGCTAATACCACTAAAACAAATTAAAATGGAGAAAGTCTTAGAATAGAGGCGCTAAGGTACAATGTTGATACAGTTCACTATGGGAATGATACCACCTATCTTTAAGAAAAGAAATACTCAATTTTACAGATGTAGGCAGAATTGCAACAGCATACATTTTCATTTATGTTCAAATATTTATATATTTTTTTTCTTTTTTTATTGTGAAAATACCGTACAGAGGAGTTACAATTACATGGGCAAGATAATGAGTACATTTCTTATCAAACATTATTGCATCCTCCTGTTTCCTCTTCTTTTCTCTCCCCCCCAACCCAAGTATTTAATTTTAAAATTGACAGGATGCTGGGGTTAGCTTTCGAGTTGATGGTAGCACATTCAGTGGTGGATACTGTGCACATGAAGAGATAAGGCCAGATTAAGAACGGTGGCAGCTGACAGTATATGTGGACTTACGTTTAAATTTTCCCAAAGTAAAAGGCTTAAAAGTAGTTTATAAAATTAGAGAGCTGCCAGCCCATTTTTATTTAATCAAAATTACCTATTCCATTTTTTTCAACAAAGAGTTGAATGTAAAAACAAATTGTCAGCCAAATTTACAAAACCAGAGGTAAAATTTATAAAGCAGCACTTTTATCAAGATTAACTTGCCTAAGATACAAAACTAAATCATCTTAACAGTAACGATTTCTTAAAAAGTACATATTTTATTAACTAGAAATGCCCTGATAAGAAGTGTTAATCCTTGGGATTTTTTCTCCCATTATCAGCATTAGACCAGTTTTCCTGCTTTACCTAACAACAACCCAGCCCCGATCTTTGCACATCTTGGTTTGCCTTCATCGCCTTTACATGATGACTGCTTTGCTCCCACTCTTTTAGTGCCCTTCTCCCAGACAAGCCCTGCCCCACGCCCCATTTCCGGCTCCAACATGACCATCTTATGAACTGCCTAAATTGCTAGGTTTGCCAAGGAATACGTGATTACCATTTTATCCAAATGAAATTCCGTTTCTCAAATCTTTAAGGTAGAAGCAGAAACATACATGAAGACTTTCAATTTTCCGAACGAAAACACTCAAAACTACTTCAAAATGTGTCCTACTGTGTTCCCCCAGAACCAGTGCCTCATTCATTATGTTACCCTGACTGGTCCCAAACTCCCAGACTCAAGCAATCCTCCTGCCTTGTCTCCCAAGTAGATGCCAATACAGGTGTGTGAACCACCCATATGGACCACCCTATTTTTTTAAAAGATGACAGAAAGGTAAAGAAGGAAGGGTAATAGGAATGGATTCAACAATAGCTTAGGGAAAAAAAAGCATAAGCAATAGCTGGAAGCAGTAGAAGTATACCAACTCATTTTCAAGGAAAGAAGTATAAAAACTTATAAAGTATCATTAACAGTAAGACTTTAGTATACCAGAATGATTGTGAGAAATGAGAAGAGTGGATAGCAGAAAAAGTGATGTACTATCAGAAAGGAATATGACTAAGATATTGGAGATTTCCAACATTATCAAGTAAGCAGACATTAACAATTCAAAATATCACTCTCTTTAAGTACCTGAATTATCAACAACAAATTTCTAAATGTAGAACCCAAAGTTATAACATATACGGACTAAATTAAAGAATAAATAGAAATAGGAAAATATACAACTACTGAACTCTTTAAATCATAGTAAAGAATAAATCATAACAAAGCATTTAAATATTATGAGAACTATAAAAGTAGCTATTATTTCCCCAAAATTGTAATTATTACTTGACATTTCTGTTGTATTGTAAGTACTATATATTATTCATGCTAGTGTATATCTGCACTTACCTTCACTTACCTTTAATTCCTCTTTAACTTAAGTTAGAAACATAAGAGAGCAAATCATCTGAGACTTGGTCACCTCCAGAACTATGAGCTAATCTATCTTAATTTATATATTATACATACTTGGAAATGCAAATCAGTATAAAAAGTTTATTTGCCATTATTGTTCCAATGTTCTTCAAGGACTCTAAACTGTGTCACTTAATGAACACTTCTTAGATGATAAAGGAGTTTATAAATATTGTGGCTAAGAAATCTTCCTATTCAAATCAAAAAAACAAAATTTAAATCTAGAGAATCACCTGAAAGGATTAAAATCACATCTTTATCAGTTCGTAGCAAATTGTATTGCTCAACAAACCAACCATTTAAATATCTGACAACTGAGTTATTTAACCCAAAGCCTAAGCCAATGCTTAGTTAGTTTTACTAGTTAGTTTATAACTACTGCATACCAGTAATTTACTCCTTTTAGCTAATAAACTGGTATTTAAATAAGTATATTTTCTTTTAACAAAAATACATTTAAGTTAAATATTGCTTTAAAATATTTAATATAAAATGCTATCTAAATATGTTTTCTTATCACTGTAAGACCATTCACTAAAACATGCTAGTACTTTCAGAGAAAATAGTGATAAAAAGGGGCCCACTAAGTACTCACTAAATACTTCCTGTGCAAGCTGAGTTGCTTTGAAAGACAGTGTCAATCTTCCAAACTGTATAAGAAAATCAGCATTTTCTAGGTTGTCCAAAAGTCATTTTAAGGAAAAACTAGTACCAGAGAACTGCTTTAAGAGCAACTAGCTGAAATTATGGAGCACAGGTCACGTGACAAGTCACCCTTCTAAGTCATACAAAATGTAATTTAACATTGGTTTATTAAAGCACTGAAATTTACTTTCAAATCTTGCACAGTCAGGTACGTTAAAATTTTACTGAAAATTACCACTTAGCAAAAAAAAAAAAAGTCTTACAGTCAACAAAACCAATATAACAGCACCTTTGGAACAATGTAGTATTTATATATTCTAAACAAATTAAGATGCAAGAATACTGACAAAGTACTAAAATTTAATTATTTAACTATCCTTTCATCTAAATTATTTCAAGACATTTAAAAACAAAATAAGGAGATAAATCATAAAAATGAACTGAAACCCATTATCTTACCACCCAAAACGTCTATATAACTAAACACAATATAACAAATAGGTGTAAGATTTGTTCCCAAATATAACCTATACTGAAATTCACAGTGCAATATGAAAATAATTTTCTCAATGTAAAGTAATTGCTTACTCATTATTGTTCCTAGTGTGTGCTATAAATCCTAGGAAGTACACTGAAACAAGAACAAAACAAACTCCAGTCTCTCAAGTCCTCTGCATGAGTAAAAGTAGCTGCTTGCTTTTATAGGCTCAGCAGGTGAAGCCACAAGCACTGACTTTTACCATTCCTTGATTACACTGAAGGCATCAGAGAGCTAAGATTTGCTCCAACTTAATGATGTACTAAAAACATGAGAAGTCATTAGTTGCAAAACAATGTAATTCCAGAAACGAGAGCTGAGATCTCCTGTTTCTTCATATATATTTTATTTTATTTATTTTTGCAAGATCTGGGACTTGAACTTGGGGCCTGGGCATTGTCCCTGAGCCTCTTTGTGCTCCAGGCTAACATTCTGCCACTTTAGCTACAGCACCACTTCTGGCTTTTTCAAGTAGTTTACTGGAGATGAGTATCACAAACTCCTGAATGAGCTGGTTTTGAACCACGATCCTCAGATCTCAGCCTCCTGAGTAGTGAGGATAACAAATGAGCCACTGGCATCCGGGTCATGAGTATTTGAAAGACAATCTAATTTCTGAGCGATGGCAAATTTGCTAACTTCTCTACTTCCTGACATGTCATTACTCTCTAGTCTTTCTGGCTCCTGTCAACTTTCCTGCCTGAGGAAAACCCAAATGTGATCTTCCATATTAACATGAGATTGGCTCTTAAAGACAATGTGTTTGGTACAAAAAAGTAAGTACATAATGGAATCTGGGCTGTCTAAATTTTTTCTCAGTGATCAATACAAAAGGATGCTTTATTTAGTAAGATCTGAGAAGCAGTTCTTCATACTTCTGGGAAATTCAGTCTCTACTGGACTATCAAATTGCCCTAAAAGATACTGAATATGGTTTGAAAAACCATTTTCAATATTTCTTTACAAGACAAAATAGGCTTTAAAAATACAAACAAGAACCATCAAATATATATATGTGCCAAACACTGGTGGCTCAGGATTGTAATCCTAGCACCTCAAGAGGCTGAGATCTGAGCCAAAGATCTGAGATCAAAGCCATCCAGCCAGGAAAGTCCAAAAAGCCAGAAGTGGAGTTGTGGCTCAAATGACAGAGCACTAGCTTTGTGTAAAAAAGCTTAAGGACAGCGCCCAGGTCCCAAGTTCAAGCCCCAGGACCAGCATAAAATAATCTTAAATCTTTAGTGAGATTTATCTGCAATCAGACCCAGAACTCATACTACCAAAGTCCTCCTTTATCTATTGCACTGGTTGAAGTTTTATTGCAGAAAAGAGAAGTCTGCAATCCATCAGAAATCCTTGTCTCAGAACATCATTACTTCTAAATTGTTAATGCCACACACTATAGAGAAGATTTCCAAAATCTTATAAAAATTTTAGCATTTCCGTAACCATCATATTTGAATGATGACACCACTACATGACTCTAGTTGTAAAATGGTATTTGAAATATGTATTCCACAAGAAAACTTACCTTTCAAGAAGCTAATGAAAAATCTATTACTTAAAAAAAAAATTCAAATTTAAAGGACTAATTGTAAAAATCTGTGTAATTAGGAATCTAGAAAAAACAGAAACCATACTAATTATGACAACTGCTAAAAAGCTTTGAATCAATGCCTTCAAAATTATCTCACTGCTAAAAGGCATTACCGTTAATGTTGTCACAGTAGTAAAAGTATTCATCATTTAGGGAAGGGCATGCTGAAACCAAATCCTGCAGGCCTGCACCAGTTACAGTAAGACAACCAGAGAGATTAAGGTGCTCCAAATATGGCAGCCCTCCTCCCAGAGTCAAAACCCTGTAAGGAGAAATCATTGACAATTAGAATATATTAACTTATAGAATCATCTGTATTCCTATGGCACACTGGCCAAACTTTATACACTTACCAAAATTGGGTAACAAAAATATTTTAGAATTTCTGTAAAACCCTAATAACTAGCTTCATCCTTAGGCAGGAATACAGTGAACTCAGAAAAACTTTCTACATTGTTACTGAAGATAGGCAATAAACACTATAGGACTTTACCTTCTACGTACAATAGAGTAACTCAATTCTCAAAAGAAGGAAGCACTGAACCCCAGTTTTTAAAATGTTCATTCTCTGACCAGGTTATCTAAATAAAAATCAAAACTACTGAAATTTTAAACCTAAAAGTTAGTCCCTCAGAAATTATAGGTAGAAATAGAAAACAAAAACATGTCCACACAAAAACTTCCACACCAATGTTCACAGTAGCATTATTTACACAGAAAAAGCCCAAATATTGGGGCTGGGAAGGTAGCTCAGTTGGTAGAGCGCTTGCCTTGCATGCATGAAGCCCTGGGTTCAATTCCTCAGCACCAAATAAGCAAAAAAAAAAAAGCCCAAATATCCACTGATGAATGGATAAACAAAATGTGGTATATGCCTATATAATTAAAATGTTAGTGGCGCTGTAGCTCAAGTGGTAGAGCGCTCGCCTTTGAGTTGAAGAGCTGAGGGACAACGCCCAGGCCCAGAGTTCAAGCCCACGACCGACAGAAAAAAAAAAAAAATATTACACAGCTACAAATTACCTCACAAGTTGTGCCATGCATAAGCCTTGAAAACATAGTTAAGTGAAGAAAGGCATAAACAAAAACTTATGTAAGTGCAGGACACCACTAACATTATTACTCTGGAATAGGTAAATCCAGACAGTAAATTAGTTGTTGCCAGGGGCTAGAGACAAGGAAGACTGAAATGGGAATGCAATTAAGTAGGGGGTTTCTGCTAGGAATGACATTTGGTTGGGGTGGTGGTGGTCATGGGGCTTGAAATCTGGACCTGGGCGCTGTCCCTGAACTCTCTGGCCTAAGGCCAGCAGGCTACTACTTGAGCCACAGCACCACTTCCAGTTTTCTGCTGGTTAATTGGCAATAAGTCTCTAGGACTTTTCTGCATGGGCTGGCTTTGAACCACGATCCTCAGATCTCAGCTCCTGAGTAGCTAGGATTACAGGTATGAGCTCACCAGAGCCCAACTACAAAAAATATTTTAAAATTAGGTAATGGTGATAGTTGCACAACCTTGTAAATATGCTGAAAGTCAATGGACTGCACACTAAAACAGGTGTATTGTATGTGTGTGAATTACAAAATAACCCTAAGGAGAGAATCTAATAGCACATTGTGGAAAAATAAAATCAGTATTTGTACATATAGGATAAAGTGAGATGGTTAGAACAATAGTAAGAGGTAAAATACATCAAGAACAAAAATCAAAGATGTCCATTTTCTATTCAATAGAAACTTAAACCATATTACAATAATAAAATGGAAAACTGGGAATAGGAAAGGGATGTCAAAAGAAACTGATATAACATAATGCCTTTAAAAAATTATTATGCAAAGCCAGGCACCAGTGGCTCACACCTTTAATTCTACCTACACAGGAGGTTGGGATCTGAGGATCGCAGTTTAAACACAGACCAGGCAGGAAAATCTATGAAACTCTTATTTCCACTTAACTACCAAAAAGCCAGAAGTGGAACTGTGGCTCAACTGGTAAAATGCTAGACTTGAGCTCAAAAGTTTAAAGACAGCAGCTAGAACCTGGGTTCAAGCCTAAGGACCAGCGCAAAACATAAAAAGTTATTATGCAGCAACAAAGAAATTAGGAAAGTATTATTAATATGAAAATACTGAGTCATGGCTGAGAAGTTGGCTCAGTGGTAGAGCGCTTGCCTTGCATGCCTGAGGCCCTGGGTTCGATTCCTCAGCACCACATAAGCAGAAAGAAAAAGAAAAAAAAGAAAATACTGAGTCATGTATTCAGTGAGAACATTAAATGTTGAAGAATGGGACAGTACATTTTAGAATTTTGTAGCTACATGATTAAAAGAGGAAACTAATATGGCTTTATCATATGACTAAGAAGAACTTTTGTGTGTGTGTGTGTGCCAAACTTGGCTCCTGAATTCAGGGCCTGGGTACTTAGTCTGAGCTTTTTTGCTCAAGGCTAGCACTCTACCACTTGAGCCACAGCTCTATTTCTGGCTTTTTGATGAGTAACTGGAGGTAAGAGTCTCACAGATCTTCCTGCCCAGGATGGCTTTGAGCCATTATCCTCAGATCTAAGCCTGCTGAGTATCTAGGATTACAGGAGTGAGCCACTGTGATTTTCAGCCAGGGACTGGTAGCTCACGCCTGTAATCCTAGCTACTCAGGAGGCTGAGCTCTGAGGATCAGTTCAAAGCCAGCCCTGGCAGGAAAAGTCCATAAGACTCTATCTCCAATAAACTACTCAGAAAACCAGAAGTGGTGCTGTGGCTCAAGTGGTAGAGCACTCGCCTTGAGCTGAAGAGCTGAGGGACAGCACCTAGGCCCAGAGTTCAAGCCCCACAACCAACCAAAAAAAAAAAAGAAAGAAAAAGAGAAAAAAAAAATTTGATTTTCTTTGTTTGTTCCAAAGTGTAGCTTTCTGGGGCTGGAAAGGTGGCTCAGTGGTAGAGCGCTTGCCTCGCATGCATGAAGCCCGGGGTTTGATTCCTCAGCACCACAAAAGCAGAAAAAGCTGGAAGTGGCACTGTGGCTCAAGTGGTAGGATGCTAGCCTTGAGCTGAAGAGCTGAGGGACAGCGCTCAGGCCCAGAATTCAGGCCTCACGACCAACAACAACAACAAAAAAAAAGTGTAGCTTTCTGCCCCTCTGTAAGCTACAATGGTAGCAGTTCAGAATCCCTGTGGCTTGACAAAGCCACAGCAGCTAGAGAAAACAGTCCTTATTTCTTTAAAGACAAAGTCTTTTCTCTCCCTTTTTTGTTATTGTTGTTTTGATGAGACTATGTAGCCAAACTGCCCTTAAATCTATAATTATCTTGCCTGTCTCTCAAGTGCTTGAACTGCAGACATACTATGTACAGGCCAAGAAAATAGTCTTGGTGAGCACACTAGGGCTTGTACTTAGGGACCAAGAGCTGTCAAGCTGTCACTGATCTTTTTTGTTCAAGGCTGGCATTCTACCACTTAAACCACTGCTCTACTTCCAGCTTTTTGCTAGTGAATTAGAGCTGAGTGTCTCATAGACTTTCTTGCCTGGACTGGCTTTGAATCCTGATCCTCAGATCTGAATTTCCTGGGTAGTTAGGATTACATGGGTAACCACTGGCTGCCAGTTAAGAAAACAATCAGTAGGTTTAGCTTATTAATTTATAAAGCCTATAATTCAAAATTAAAATTAAAAGATACCACTTCTAAATACAGTCTAAATAATCTCAAAAAGTATCTCAAAGTAGGACAAACTGCATGAGAGGTAAACTCTCATATCACAAAAAGAGGGGGGGAACTGTCAGCCAAACACCATGCTCAGCAAAACTGCCCTTCAGTAATAAATACCATGTTTATAACAAGAAAAACATCTCAAAAAGACTAACAACATGCTTCAATAAACTAGAAAAAGAGAACCTAAATCCCAAGTTATAGCGCAAAAAAAGGAAATAATAAAGATCAGAATAGTAATAAATGAAGTATCCTGAAAAATCACAGGAAAAAAAATCATTGAAGCTAAAAGACAAAATCAACAAAACTCCTAACCACAGTAAAAGAAATAAATAAAATGAAATGAGAAAAGAGCCAGGCAACAGTGGCTCATGTCTATAATATCTGTAATCCTAGCTACTTGGGAGGCTGAAATCTGAGGATTGTGATTTGAAGCCAGCCTGGACAGAAAAGCTGAGCTAGAGGCACGGCTCACAGGGTAGAGCACCAGCCATAAACAGAAAGACCAAGTGATAATGTTAGGCCCTGAGTTTAAGCCCCAACAGCGGCACACAAAAAGAAAGATCATAAAGGACTATTATGTTACATGCCAAAGAATTTAAGAGTCAGGAAGAAATTAGAAAATCTCTAGAAAAAAATATAATTCAGCAAAGTTCAATTAGTAAGAAATAGAAAACCTAAATAGACCAGTAAAGAAAAGATTTATTCTGAATCCTTAGCAGTTAGAAAAGAGCAAATAGTACATACTTAGTAAATATCTAATGATTTAGTCCTTGGAGATAAAGTAACTAACAACAGATAAATCTATACTCAGACTGCAAACTTTTTCAATTAGCCACCATATACAACACGTTATATATGCCTTTGTCTCCAAAAGGAATTCATTCATCCATCCAAATTATTCCTTTTAAAAATGCCTCAGATACAATGTTCTCATCATTACTTATGAAAACTCTGAGAAAAAATGCAGCCTACAAGCTGGGTGCCGATGACTTACACGTGTCAGCTACTAAGGAGACCACAATTTGAGGGTCACTGTTTAGAGTCAGTCCAGGCAGAAAAGTTAGTGACACTCTTATCTCCAATTTGCCACCAAAAAACAAGAAGTATATTGGGGGACAAAGGGGCAAATGCAGCAGTGGTACAATAGAGACTATGTAGAAAATAAACTATACAACTTGTGGGCAGATACAGGAGGGAATAACTGGGAGAGAGCCAATGATGGGGTGGTATTATCCAGAAAGAAATGTACTTTATACCTGACTCATGAACCCGTAAGCCCTCTGTACATCACCTTTATAATAACAATTTTCTTTTTTAAGCCAGAAGTAGATCTATAGCCCAAGTGGTAGAGCACCAGCCTTGAGCAAAAAAGCTCAGGGAAAGCTCCCAGGCCTTCAGTTCAAGCCCTAGGACCAGCACAAAAAAAGAAAAAAGAAAAGAATAGAAAAGGAAAAGAAAAAGAAAGGAGAAGGAAGGAAAGAAGGAAGGAAGGAAGGAGGGAGGGAGGAAAGGAAGGAAAGAAGGAAGGAAGGAAGGAAGGAAGGGAGGAAGGAAGGAAGGAAGGAAGGAAGGAAGGAAGGAAGGAAGGAAGGAAGGAAAGAAGGGAAGAAGGGAGGGAGGGAGGGAGGGAAGGAGGGAGGGAGGGAGGAAGGGAGGGAGATAGGGAGGGAGGAGGAAGGAGAGGAAATGAGGGAAGGAAAGAGAGAGGAGGAAGAGAGGGAAGGAGGGAGGGAGGAAGGAAGGAAATGCAGCTTACTTCAAATTCCATTACCAACAACAAGATTAGATTTTGTTTGTGTGTGCTAGTCCTGGGGCTTAAACTGAGGGCCTGGACACTGTCTCTGAAGCTTTTTTTTTCTCCCAAGGCTAGCACTCTACCACTTGAGCCACAGCTCTACTTTCACGTATGTACGTGCGTGCGTGCGTGCGTGCGTGCGTGCGTGCGTGCGTGTGTGTGTGTGTTCATGCATTCTAAAGAACTTCCTTGCCCAGGCTGGCTTTGAACCGCAATCCTCAGATCTCAGCCTCCTCAGTAGTTAGGATGACAGGTGTAAGCCACCAGCCACTAATGCCTAGTTTAATAAGAAGTGTTAATAACTGCCAAAACCATACCATAAAACAAAAACAATTCTCTACTTTTCTGCAAATTTCACTTAAAAAATTAACTCCCTGACTTATCCAGAATATAAAACCTTGTAAATTCATATCGACACAGGTATCCTTCCTCCTAAAATTTTCTGAATGTTGGACCAGAAGAGATTCTGATTCGTTTTCCATCGAATGCTACACTCTGGAACTGATTACTCACCTGAGACCATGGTCTGTGATCTGATAACATCCAGACAGACTGAGAAACAAAAGTACTCGTCCAGTCACTTGATCACATTTGTCACTCCCAAAATAAAGTAAGTCATTTTCCCTAGGCAACGTAGTCCTTAATGCTTTTCCACACACTGCGGAAGACCCTGGGAGTGCTGCCATAGTTCTTAGAGCTGTTCCTGTGCAACAGAATGAATGACCGCAGTAAGCAAGAGCCGGAGCAGCACAATGCTGTTGCCAACAGACACTCGTCCTTAGCCCAACAATATCCTTCCTGTAACAACCAGCTGAGGAACAAGCAAAGCTGGATGTTGTTTCCATTACGCGGAGACTTTCAACACTGCGGTGTCTCCATTCTACAGTATCTTCAATGTCAGCCAAATCTTCAGCATCTAACATCCACACGTAAGGAGAAGTGAAACTTTCAGAAGAAACAGGTTTAGTCCAGGCATGTTCATTATCTATTTCTTCTCCAATGTCCTTGTTAGTTAAATCACACAAACGGGCATATTGCTTGGTAGACTGCATGGTAATGTCTTTATTTTTCCATGTAGTTGAAGCAATGGTATTTGCAGAGGTTTTCAGAAAGTCACTCTGAGAGGTCAGGATACCAAGTGCTCTGGAAATTTTTTCCAGAGCCACATCTGTGATTTTCTCACATCCAGACAGATCAAGATGCCGAAGACTCTGGCAGCAACCAAGCCAAGACCAACTACAAGTAAGAGGTAACAAGCACTGAGTGAGTACTGTCAAATTACTCAAAAGCACTGAACTACTACATGTATGCATGTAACGAAGATTCTAAGTCTCACATCACCACTCATTAACTGAACATGTACTGTCAGGCAATATGCTTAGTGTTGGAATTCAGAAAGATAGTATAATGAGGAACTGATAATATTGCTAGCCTAACATTAGGACAGGATGGGAGAAGCTTAAGTTTATTACCCAAAAGCAAGTAGCAACATATTTAATAATACTTAAAAAGTTAGCAGTCAACATATAGATATGAAGGAGAGTAAATGACTAATGATCAATAGAAGAAGAAGCAGAAGTAACAAGCTATGGAAACACCGAGCATTGGCCTTAGCGAAAGAACTGTATATCATTCCCTCCAAAACAGGAAATGCTAGGTGGGAAGGTGGGGTGAGCTATACTACAGAGGAGACCAATTATATGCTCAAAAGTGTCAAACTGCAGAGTGTAGCTTCAAGTGGCCTGTATCAAAACCAACTGTGAAAAAACAAAAGCAAGCTTTACCAAATGGCACTTAACAGCCCAATTAAAACCTCAGAACCACATAATAATCTAGATGGTTAAAAAGCAAGACTAAAAACCTAGCCACAGCACAAGATGATAACACTAAACTTGTGGGATCAGCTTACAGCTATGAATAAAAGACAGAAGATTGGAGAGTGCTTTCAAGTTGAAGCCACACCGATTTAGTAGTAAAATAGTATGATTAAACAGCAGTTATTTATAGTTACGTAAATGAGAAACTTTAAAAGACTACTGATTCATAGTTAGAATTTATAATGCTTAAATTATTTTAAAATCACTAACCTGTCAAATGCAGAATCTGAGATGTCAGTTTGGGTAAGATCCAGATGCTCCAGGTTAGGACAAAGCTCTAAAATCTGTCTAACCTAAAAGAGGGAAGAAGTCACTGTGAAGATCTATAGTTAAGATAAACAAAAGACAACAGGAATATAGTCTAGTGGTTTCCAAATGCATGTGCATATTTAAAAGACACTCATATTGTGCATTAAAATATATACACACACATATACTCTGGGCTCGAATCTCTGAGAATCTTTTAGCAGTTTTGACACTATACCCAGGCAATCCACATCTTTCTTAAGGAAGACCCAAGGCTATTCTAATATATAGTTACCCTTCTTATAAAACAGTGATTTCATCTCATCATACCTTACATATGATGAAGAATCTTGAAATCATATGTAGTGAAAATAGGCTTCACCACACATCTACGAAACTAAAGCACACTATTTAACCTCTCCTTGTCTTGAGTCCCTCATCTACTGTATAAGTAATGGTATTCATGCTACAAAGGTTGTTGTAAGAAGTGAAATAATACAAAAGCTAACCATGAATGCCTATCTATATGAAGTCCTCAATTATTCTTTTCCCTTAGTTAAATTGTAGAATAAGCAAACCAAACTATCATTACTTTCATCATACTCAAACTAGTGTTTACTTATACGTACCATTTTGCTGGAAACTGCGGAGCTGTATGCTAACACTAATGTTTTTACAGAAGTACCAACATGCGGTAGAATATTATGAATTAAGCCATGGAGTAAACGTTTTTCCATCTGTGCAATGCTAATAGCAATGGACTCCTCTTCTGCAGACTCTTCTGCGAAATGAATTGGAATTTGTAAGAACTCAGTAACTATAATTAGAATACTTAAAGTCTTCAAATCATTAAATATGAAGTATTTTGTGCTCTCCTTAAGCTCATTTCTGCAAACAATTCAGCTTTCAGGCAATGCACTTTGAATACTTCTTTAAAAAACAGACTGTGCAATGCCAAATAAATGATTACTACCTGTTATTCTATTTCAATAAAAGTAAGATTTAGAAGACATGTGAAACTGATCTCAATTAGCCTGGCCATAAACAATCAAGCAAAAGAAGGTACCTTAGAATTGCTAGGTTAAAATTGGACATAGCTTTGGCATTTTACTTAATAACATCTATAGGGATTAGGTATTTATGGGTGATGTAATTAACTCAGTGGTAGATTCCTGGTGTAGCCTATGTAAGGTCTTTATTCAAGCCCCAGCACTGCATAGGGAGCTGAGCAGTGAACAACTACTACACACCCCAATTTGACATACAGGGGAAAACTTTTGTCATGGGCATTATTAGAAAAGCTAAATTAAGCTTCTCCAAAGACCTGATCAATCAATCAACTCTGTTGAAAACTGACTCTTTTCCCTTCCTTGCTTCTGCCACAATACTTATTATTATCTTCTGATACACTGTACAGGGGCTGGGAATGTGGCCTAGTGGTAGAGTGCTTGCCTAATATGCACGAAGCCCTGGGTTCAATTCCTCAGTACCACATAAACAAAAAGCTGGAAGTGGCGCAAGTGGTAGAGTGCTAGCCTTGAGCAAATGAATCAGGGACAGTGCCCAGGCCCTGAGTTCCAACCCTAGGACTGGAAAACAAACAACGAACAAACAAAAAAAAAAGAACTGATACAGTGCCCAATTTGCCTGTATCGTTCTTGTTTTGTTTCGTTTGACTGTTGATGGTGGTGGTGCTGATTTTTGTATTAGAGCCGGAACTCAGGGCCTCTCACTCTCACTCAGCTTTCATGCTCATGGCTGATGCTCTACCACTTGAGCCATGCCTCTAGTTATATTTTTTTATTGGAAATAAGAGTCTCAGACCTTTCTGCTCTATATGGCATCATTTCTATTCCAGTATTTTTCATTATGTACCTTGAACTAAGAATTACATACTTTGGTAGTTATACTTTCCTATTCACTCTTGAATTTTCCCACAGAACTTCCCAAATGACTGTACTCATTTTTATTACGCTACCACATGAAGAATTTCCATATCAAACTTTTTTTTTGGTGTACATGGTGCTGGGGATTGAACCTGGCTGTAGCTTTATACATGTTAAACAAATGCTACAGAACAGAGTTTCACTCCCAACCTACAATTCCTATATACATTATTATTATTGTGTGTGCGCACCAGTCCTGAAGAGCTTTCATGCTCAAGGCTAACACTCATCATTTTGTGTCACAGTTCCACTTCCAGCTTTTAGGTGGTTAGTTGGAGATGATTCTCACAGACTTCTCTGTCCTGGCTAGTTTCAAACCATGATCCTCAGATTTCAACCTCATGGGAAGCTATGATTACAGGCATGAGCCACTGGCACTAGACATTAGTTCCTATTTCTACCTTATGACTTTACAAATGAGTAAAACTCAATAGTATCATAGTTCCTTCCTCATAGCCTCAATAAATTCTGATGAACTGATTAACCAAAACAGACCTAAAAAGCACAGTAAACTACAAAGAACTATAAGAAATGTACTTTATTTCCATTCAGAAAATTGATTATCATTTTGTGTTAAATACAAAACCACAATATACATTAATGTTGCAACAATAAAAATTTTAATCTGCTCATTCTAATTTAAGCAGCAGTACATTTAAAAACAAGATTCTTTAGAAAACATAGAACACGGGCTGGGGAGGTGGCTCAGTGGTAGAGTGCTTGTCTTGCATGCATGAGGCCCTGGATTTGATTCCTCAGCACCACATAAACAAAAAGAAAAAAGCCGGAAGTGGTGCTGTGGCTCAAGTGGTAGAGCACTAGCCTTGAGCTGAAGAGCTGAGGGATAGCGCCCAGGCCCAGAGTTCAGGCCCCATGACTGACAAAAAAGAAAAAGAAAAAAGAAAACATAGAACACATTAAATTTTTGGTGTGGGTGCCAGTATATTGGCTTTAATTCAGGGCTTTATGCTCTCACTCAGCTTGCTCTACACAGCTGGTTCTCTACCACTGGAGTCATACCTCCAGCCTAGCTTTTTGCTACTTATTTTATAGATGGAGTGTCATGGACTTTGGTGCCCAGGCTGACTTGTAACTGTGATCCCTCTGATGTCAGCCTCCTGAGTAGGTAGGCTTACAGGTTCCTAGCTCCATCCAAAACACATGAATTGAATATTTCTTAGTAATATTAAATCCATTGTCAACTATGAAAAACACCGTGTGATAATGTTCACTGCAGACACAACTTACCAGATTCATCTATGTCGGCATCTTCATCCCACTCCTGAAATGCACGACTTTCATCTTTCCTATTCTTCACCCACTCCTCATCAGGCTCAGTATCAAGCTCAGTGGCAGGACCACAATACCAGTCACCTACTCAATGAAGAAATAAATACCAGTAAGATCAGGTCTCCTACCATCACAAAAACAACAGACAAAATCTTTCTTACCATGTAATAGGAACTCAAGCTATTTTTAGGAATATTTTAATGGTAGCTTAAAAAAATAAAGGCGGAATGGGGGAAGAAGAAAAGAGGAATTCAATTTCAAGCATACTAAAAAAGAATTATAACTACTGAAGTTCACTTAAGCAAAACTAATTCATTAACTAACATTTGATATTTAACTAAAACAAATCTAAGACTAAGGAAACAACTATAAAAACAATAATGTGTTATATACCTACTAGTCTAATACAGAAAACTTTTTCAATTTTACCTTTTACAGAAATAAGTATAGTGTTTATAATACCACTTCTAAGAAAAATAATTATCATTATCCTTACATGAAATTTTTAAAAAAATCAATGAATCATAACCTGACTTTGTAAACACTTTGTACAACCACTTAATAATAATAGTAATAAAAATCTTTGAAAATAGCCTAACCTTTCCCCTGACCATTACTCTAGCAATAGCCTTGGTGATGGTACCCAATAAACAAAAGGAACATGATTCCCTAACTCTGTACTCAGTAAGCAACTCATAAGTCAAAGAAAAAGACTAAGGTGAATTGAAACCATATATTTAACAATACTGGAGAACATACTGTAACCAAATTATCTTGATATGAAGCGAGACAATAAAAAATATATTTTAATTCCTATCCTTATGCCTACATCAGGTTTCTCACCCTAGATCCCTGACACTTTACACCTGGTGACTCTTGAAGTGGGTTCTGACCTATGGATGCAAGGTGCTTCTTAGCAGCAACCTTGGCCTTAATCCACTAGATGATAGAGTCGTATTCAAAGATGGGACAAGGGAATGTTGCCTGACATTTCAGATTTCCCCAAGAGAGGGGACAAAAACAACCAAATACCATAAGCGAAAACATTTCTGCTGGAACTTTTGGTTTAAACATATTAAAAACACAAAAAAGGGGCTGGGAAGGTGGCTCAGTGGTAGAGCACTTGCCTTGCATGATGAGGCCCTGGGTTCGATTCCTCAGCACCACATAAGCAGAAAAAAAAAGCCGGAAGTGGCATTGTGGCTCAAGTGGTAGAGCGCTAGCCTTGAGCTGAAGAGCTGAGGGACAGCACCCAGGCCCAGAGTTCAGGCCCACGACCGGACCCAAAAATAAATAAATAAAATAAAATAAATAAAAAATAAAAACACAAAAAAGCATTATTTTAGATTTGGGTAACTTTATCAAAGTTGGCAGTGCATTATCACATCTGATGACATCGATATAAATTCATTATGTATTTTTCTTAATAATGCTTATAAATAGCTGAACAAAAAATATGACATGTTAATATTTTGCCTTGACTCAGTATTCCACTATCATACAATATGAAAAATTAATCCACATAAAAATAACCTAATCATTTGGGCTATCAGTCTACCCAATACATGAAATACTACCCTTCGAAAGTGTTAAATATCTAACAACTGTTTATTTTACAAGTGTTACAAGTTGCATGAGACGCAGGACTCTAATGCTGGCACTTGGGAGGCTAAGGCAAAGGCTGTCAATTCAGACACCAGTGAGGCAGTGGAGTGAGAGCCATCTCCTCCTGAGACACAATCACAGTGCTACATAGCATTCTACCAAAACCAAAACCAAAACCTGGTGTAGTAAGACTCATAACTTTAGCAAACAAAATTAGGTGAGAAAGATACGTTTGTATGTTAAAGAGAACCAGAGTAGAGAACTATTTTTAAAAAGTATTCACATGATGAAAAAGGAGGCGTAGCTCAAGTGGTAGCGTGCCAACCATGAGCAAAAAAGCCAACTGAGAACTTGAGGTTCTGAGTTCAAACTCTGATGCCAGCGCGCGCGCGCGCACGCGCACGCACACACACACACACACACACACAATCAACATGGACTTTGAATCTTTGAAAAGACTTTTAATTCAGTGACAGAAAAATGAATATACCATATTATTGTATTCATAATCACATGCCATCACTGCAGTATATATTCATGGAGAGAACAAAGTAATTTACCACAATGAAATTAATGTGAAATTCTGATTTAAAGAATGATTCACTATCAGTTACAAAAAAAGATAGGCTTTAAAGACAAAATCTTTATTTTGAGCCACGACCAAAAGCAAGCCACAATATCTCCTCTTCAAATTCTACAGAATACAGTTTTTAAAATACTCATCTACTTAGTTTTCTAAAAAATATAGTATTCTAGAAAAATGTAGTATAATGAATGTGAGTGTACATATTATCTGTCTCCAAACATTATCAATATTTTGCCAATATTTTTGGTATTCTCTTCCCCAACTACTTTTTCTTAATAATATTAAAGAAAATGCTAGACTCATATACTTCAGCACTGCTGGCTTTTTTATACCAGGAACTAACCATGAAATCTACTTTTTGGTCAAGTTCTGTTTCCTTCCCAAGCCTTACTTATAAATGGCTGTGAATATTCACCTAAAAAAGCAGTTTTAAAGTATTTTTTAATAAATCAAAGTCACTTGTACCTACCTCTGGCCCAATGAACAGGATAAAGATGTTTCCACAGTGATCCAGTTTTTGCCAGCTGAGACCATTTAGTGCTGACTTGACTACATCGACATAATTCTTGAGGGTTGAGGTAACTGAAAATTGACAGCATTACCTCAGGAGGAAGATGGGTTATACCTGTGGAATGCTCTGACACTTCTGCTTCTGAAATATAAAAAAGAAAAGCTTTAGCAGTAAAGGCAACAAAAAAAAAATGCAGTAAGAAATTACAATCATTATTTCTATAAGCAAAGTCCAGTGCCTGAAGTTAGTTCCTTCCTGCTTGCAAGATGTGAAAAGGAAATAACATGTATTAGAGGTAACATGGGGATGTTAAACTTGTTAAGAACCTGTAGGGTTAAACTATCATGGCCTAGATCATACTTCATCAGTGTGAACTACAGTAATGAACACAGAATTGGCTTCCTCTTACAAAGGCGTCACACAAAAAACAATACTCACTTTGTAGCCTAAGTAGCATCATTAGAAAAAAGGAGCCAAACGGGTTATACAGCTTTAAATCAACAAGTATGGAGTCAGCCAAATGAGACTGCAAAGGCATTTTTAATGACACACATAAAGCTCACACAACCCTCTCTATCCATGGATTATAACTCCTAATAGAATGTTTCTTGAGTTGCCTTTCACTTGCACATTTCATCTTAAAAGGTCTGTGAAATCTGACTTCTTTAACCTGTATATACCTTAGCCAGTTGAGATAAACATAACCATTTATGACACATAAGGACATTTTTGCCAGAATCTACTGTAGAAAATCAATGAATATAATTTCTTATTAGCTATTATTTCAGTAACAGTTTTGTGAAAGAAAATTGAAAACAGTGCTACAATAAGTAGAAGAATTTTGAATACCTTACATAATTGGTTTGTCTTCACAAGACAACTTAAATATAGAAATGCCATGAACAAGTTACTTTAAACTGTATTTTAAAATTTCAAATACTTAAACATAATGCAGCTTTAATTTACTTTGAAGAAAGGGGAAAATTAAATGCAGTCATTGTAATGCTTTTAAATCCTGTATTATAATTAAAATTAAACAAGACACAACAGGTCTTAGGTTGGTATGTAAGGTACAAGCTATACTTCAGAGTAAAGCTTACGAGCTTTGTAGGTTTAATCATAGCCTACCTTATAAAATGATCCTTTCAACATCAATCTAACTACTTTGCTAAAGAAAATATGAGAAAAGGACAAATCTTAAAAAACTATGTGCTATTTTAATAGGTATACTATGACTCCTGACCATCTACAAGAAGCTAAAGAATAAATTTCTACTGGTCTAAAGATGCCAACTTTCTTTTAGTGCAGTTTGAAAAGGAAAAGCTAATGAGATAAATTTAAAAAAAAAAAAAAAAGCAGTCTACTGCTGGGCTGGGAATGTGGCTTAGTGGTAGAGTGCTTGCCTAGCATGCAAGAAGCCCTGGGTTCTATTCCTCAGTACCATATAAACTGAAAAAGTCAGAAGAGGGACTGTGGCTCAAGTGGTAGAGTGCTAGCCTTGAGCAAAAGCAATTCAGGGACAATGGCCAGGCCCTGAGTTCAAGCCCCAGGACTGGCAAAAGAAAAAAAAATGTAAAAAAAGTCTACTAAAAAATGTCACGAATATTTTAGTTGCATTTCTCATTCATCTTCTCAAAGCATACAAACACAGTATATAGAGTATACTATATAGAATATTCCTAGATATAAACAGACTTAAGAATAGCAAAGGGTGAAAATAAAACTACAAATGCTCTTGAAAACAACTGTATCCCAATGAACCCACTGTAAGGTAAATATGTTAAAGAATAATGCATTTAACACATCTAATCTATCCAACATCATAGCTCACCAACATATTATACTATAACTTATTAGTTGTTCTCTGTGGTGCTTGCATAACTAACTGCAATGGGTTACAGCTGCTGCTGAGTACTGCAAAACAGCACCATATAGCATTTAACTAGCCCAGAAGAAGACCCATTACTTTCGAGCCTTTGGAAAGTTAAAAACAAAAAAAAACTGCACACACACAGGAACTGAGAGTATAAACTTGACTTTGAAAACTGATGAACAACACAAGGAAATATAAAAGCAGACAATATAGTAACTGGAGCTCAAAAAGATGGGTACTACAAATGGGTGCTGGTGGCTCAGGTCTGTAATCCTAGTTACTCAGGGGACTGAGATCTGAGGATCACCAGTGTGAAGTCAGCCCTGGCAGGAAAGTCCATGAGACTCTCATCTCCAATTAACTGACAAAAAAGCTAGGCCTCAAGTGGGAGAATGCTATCCTTCAGTAAAAGGAGCTCAGGAACAGCATCCAAACCTTGACTTCAAGCCCCAGTACCAGCACAGAAAGAAAAAGAAAGAAAAGAAAAGAAAAGAGGAGAGGAGAGGAGAGGGAAAAAAAGAAAGAAAAGAAAGAAAAGAGAGAAAGAAGAAAAGAAAGAAAGAAAGAGAAGGAAAGAAAGAAAGAAAGAAAGAAAGAAAGAAAGAAAGAAAGAAAGAAAGAAAGAAAGAAAGAAAGAAAGAAAGAAAGAAAGAAAGAAAGAAAGAAAGGAAGGAAGGAAGGAAGGAAGGAAGGGGGAGGGAGGGCGGGAGGGAAGGGACGGAAGAAAAGATGGAAGGGAGGAAGGAAGGAAGGGAGAGAAGGAGGGAGGGAAGGGAAGGGGGGTGAGAGGGAGGGAGGGAGGGGATACTACAAAGTGCTCTGAATATTAAAGTTCTCAATTTTGATTAATCAAAGTGATAATTTTAATTATTGTACACACATAAATTCATTCAAGAAACACTATTCTGCATACTACCTAAGTAATAAGACATTAGATTATCATATGACACTGGATTATAAAGTAGAAACTACTGCCTTTGATTATTTTTTTAAGTGAAAATAACTTCAAATGATTACAAACCTGACTTAAATTTACTCCTCAAATGAAATCTATAATTTATACCAAGATAGCAGTGTCCTTGAACTAAGAAACTGTTAGGTATCTAAACAAACCACTCTCACCTCTATCTGACTTTTCGTCCACAGAGTATTTGAAGAACTTCTGTCTCTCCTCAGCGTGATTCCACAGGCTAAGGCCTCTAAGCAGCTCTGCAGTATCCTTCTGAGAGCAGTGCTGTGCAATCACCTTCTTTTTAATATCTTTAAGCTCCTCATAGGTAAAATATTCCATTAACATGGGCTGAAAAACCTGAAATAAAAGATTCACAAGATACACTCTATGATCTTTAAATTATTAATAATTCAAGTATAGTCTTAGGAATGTTCCCAAGAGATAGAAATTTTACGCATGATCACTGTTAGTTTACGCAAAGAATATCACCAAAGTGTGCCTCCTCAATGATCTCTCCAGCTAATAAGTCAGATATTAAATAATTTTAAAGCATCAGGACAAGAACTGCCTGTCAGAACTTGTCAAACACTCCTAATCATCTCTTGCTAGATATTTATGTCAGTTAACTTCCTTCTTTTAAGTAGTAAGTAACTGAATTCTATCCAAACAAGACCTCTACCTCAAATGAGAATGATCTTCAGTATACTGACCATGTAAGTCACAACCCTGTTGAGATAATGAACTATTTCGACACTTTCTTAATTCTGGAGATGTTTACTCAAATCATTATTTTAGTGTTGTAGTTCCTATCAAACTTATTCATGGAGATTTCTTCTTAGTAACTGATAGGCAGTCCCAACATCTCATTAACAGAATTACAACCTTCAAAGTTTGAACCAGGCTTTTACTGTTGTTTTTAGTTTCACAGATAATCTGATGTGTATCACAGGTTTAAAATACTACTCTTGTGACTCTGATTTCAATGCTTACTTTATGACAATGACTTAGAGCCCTGAAAAAATAACCATGTCCACCTGACTTAATTGGTCTGAAAGGATGTTAAGAAATAGCACATTCTTTTATTAATCTAATAAGGTAAAACCAGTTGAGAATCACTACAGTAACTGATTTAATTAGAGTTGAAAACTACTCAGTTTTTATAGAATACTTTTTCTGTATCTCATCCTAATACTCATCCCATAGAAAAGAACAGTAATGTTTTGTCTATCTGTTTAATGAAGTCTTAATACATGTGTATTAGTCATAACAATGATAAATTTAAAACTACCATTTAACTAATAAAGTCTCATATTGGAAAAAACACTATAAAAATTCGTTTAATGTGTAGAAAATATTTAAAGAGGTATAGAACCATCTAAAGATTTTGAAAAGCACTAAGATGACATAAAAAGTTGCTAACAGTGCCATCAACACATGAAAATACCTATTTCTTAAGTAAATGAAATTTAATCATTCATTCAGTAAGAGCAACTTCAGACAACCGGAGGCTTCTCTCCAGCAATTCCTCTACCTCCTTTGGTATTTAAAATTTTTAGAAGTCTAAACAAATCATAATGAGGAAAAATTATTACCTCTTCCTCTTCTTTCATGTGAGGAAGAAAATCTCTCGTAAAAGCCTCCAATCTCTCTTTCAGCTGTTTGGCGTAATTTAACTGTTCATATTCATTCTAAAAATATAAACAAAAAATGTTTACATTTTGGTCCATTACTTACATTGTACCTGATCCCAGGAGGTCATTTTAGCTTTCAGTTTAAAATCCAAAATAAAACCTCAGAACAAAACAGACAAGTAGCAAAGTGGTATATGGACTTTTAACATAAAAGATGTCTTTTGGGATACGGGTACACTGCAGTTACAGAGAGCTTACCGAGGACCCTAAATTTAATCCTCAGAAATCTAAAACCAATAAGCTTTGAACTTTTTTGTGTTTCTTTGTTTTTGTTCTTTTTTTTTTCACCAGTACTGGGGCTAAACTCAGAGCCTAGGCACTGTCCCTGAGCTTCTTTACACTCAAGGCTATCACTTGAGCCATAGCACCACTTCTGGCTTTTTCTGTTTATATGGTACTGAGGAATTGAACCCAGGGCTTCATGCATGCCAGGCAAGCACTCTACTACTAAGCCATATTCTCAGCCCTGAACTTTGTTTAGTAATTTGACTTTACTCCTTTTTTCAAGTGTCATTTAAAAAGTCAGAAAATTGCCTGGTGCCAGTGGCTCACACCTGTAATCCTAGCTACTCAGGAGGCTGAGATATGAGGATCATAGTTCAAAGCCAGCCCAGGCAGGAAGGTCCATGAGACTCTTATCTCCAATTAACCACCAGAAAACCAGCAGTGGCGCTGTGGTTCAAGTGGTGGAGCACTCGCCTTGAGCTGAAGAGCTCAAGGACAGCACCAAGCCCAGAGTTCAAGCCCCACAACCGACCAAAAAAAAAAAAAGTCAGAAAATTAAGCTGAGTGCCAGTGATTCAAGGCTATAAACACAAAACTGAGATCCAGAGAAACAAAGTTTGAAGCCAGCATAGGCAGACAAGTCCCAAAGACCCCATCGGCAAAATAACCAGCAAAAAAAAAAAAAAGCAGATAACTCACACCTGTAATCTTAGCTACTCTCAGACCTGGAGAACCAAAGTTTGAAGCCAGCCCCGGCAGAAAAGTCCTCCAGACCTTGTCTCTAATTAATGAACAAAGTATCGGATAAAGTTGTGGCTCAAGTGGTCAGCTGTTGCAGGAAAACTAAGCAAGAGCACAGGAAGGCCTTAAGTTCAAGTCCTAGTACCAGCACATAACACATACAAACAAACAAAAAAAGTGATCAAATTCCTTAATACCACCCCTTAAGTTTTATTGCCTTGGACTGGCTACAGCAAAAGTCCTGTAGCAAAAATCCTTCTGGCCTTGATGTTTCTGTTAGTAATTTTCATCCACTGACTCCCTAGCTATAAACTCCTACTTGTTTTAGTTGTACCTAGCATTACTTAGCATTAAGCTGGCTCGCTCTTCTTTATTGTAAGCCTCCACTACATCTTGAATTAGTCTTCCTAGCCATCATCAACAAGTGGATGGAATAGTGTTACTTTTCTTTAATAGCATTTACTAGAAACTAATCACAAGTTTTGCCAATGACACACAGAAGATGGCACAATTTCGATTAGTTGTATCTTAGACACCAAGTTTTACAACTCACCTTCACATTCTTCAGTCCCTTTTCAAAGAGGCTAAGCATCTCAGAGAGTTTATTGTCAGAATGAACATTATAAATTGTCTGGCTGCGTTGCTGAAGCAAGCCAATAATGTATTCATTTTCAATCTGCTCATGCATTTTGAACTCCTTGAAAGTGGCATACAGAGACTGTAGAAGAGCACGGAAATCATTGTTGTTGGAAAAGTTGGTTTTAGAAAGCTGAGTAAAAAAAAATGTAAAAAGAAAGGAATAAATAAATGCCAACAATATACCAGTAAGAAACATTCAAGTGTGTTATTTTTATACACAGCAAGATATTTCCTTTATACTTGATTAAAGTACAGATAAAGAAAATTCAAAAATGAACAAGTTATAATGGTATAACTAAAAAGTATGCTAGGCCAGGAAAATGTTAAGTCGGTTTTCTGAAGGACTTGGTGCTACAGAAAAATATACACAGGTCACACATTTTTTTACCTAAAATTATTCTGTAGGTATGAAAAATACAGGCAGGTACACCACAGACATTTGTAAACATTAAGTTCTGATAATGTAAATTTTTTTTGTTCAAAATGTCCAAAAGTAGGCTACTCAAGTTTAAACTTTAATGATCAAGTTGAGACTGATCTGTTCTGGAGTATAAAATACTGGGCTGTTAGATCATTACGACCGTTTAAGGGAGCTACTTTTAAGGCAATTTATATAAATACCTAATGGCTTATGTAAGAAATTGTTGACTTATCTGGCAGGAGACACTAGAAGGAACCTAGAAGCCTAGTCTAGCAAAGCATTACTCCAAATAAACCCACTTGAAAGAAAAATACAAGTCAATTTTTTTAAAAAAAAGGCAAAACAAAACTTGAACTGAGCACTGAGAGCTGTAATCCTAGCTACTCAGGAGGCTGAGATCTGAGGACCATGATTCCAAGCTGCCCAGGCAGGTAAAGTCTATGAGACTCTTTATCTCCAATTAACCAGCAAAAAGCCAGAAGTTGAGATGTGGCTCAAGTGGTAAGAGTTCCAGCCATAGGTGGAAAAGCCAATGGAGAACTAGAGGTCCCAGAACTGTCCCATCTCCCACCCCCACCCCCCACCCCCCACACACACACCGAAGGACCAACACATCATTTTTTCTTAATCCTGCTACCGAAGAACAAAAATGCTGATTCCAATCCAATGCTAAATTTCTACTTAGTGCTGAATTACTTCCTAGTATTTTTAAATATATGATTAAAAATCTTGGTTCAAGCTCAAAATAATATTCAAATCCTTCATTACGTATATCAATCTACTTTTTTGTGTAAATTCTAGTTTCAAAATTCATTGTAAAGGGGAAATGATCAGGTTAAGTACAATAACCAGATAAATGAAATTGAGGTGCTAACATCATAATTCCTAGATTTGCTATGGTCTGATCTAGTATTCTTGAAATGGAATGCAATCTAAACTGTCTCATCAGCCTTCCTCAGTAAGAATTTGGTCTGATGACAGTGTATTGAAAAGATGACACATAAATTCTAAAGCAAAACTCTTTTAGTGGACCTAAAAGAAATAACTAAATACGTTCTACAAAAGACAGTATGCATTCACAGCAAGAGTCACAGAGAACCAATCCTAGAGTAAGAGTCCCAGGACTGGATCCACTTATTTAGCTGTATAACCCGAGGTAAATTACTTTTCTTCCTCAATGTCTCAGTTTCTTCTTGGTGTTAAATGGCAATAAAATATCTATACATATTAATATGGTTATCCGGCACTTAGGAATTAGTTGAAAATCAAACATTTGATAAATTCATGCACTTCTGACTCTATTCAAACATTTACTGAGCAGTTATGAGCCAGGCACTGTGGCACTGTTTCTAGCATTTGAGGTACATAAGTGAACAAAATGAAGATTGCTGCCTTTATGGATTTTACGGTCTAGTGAAGAGAAGACAAAGACTCATGTGTAAATCATCTTAGAGCAGGACTTTACACAGTAATTATTTCAACTTCTGCAGGGTAGGAACTATTTAGCTGCTGTAGCACAAAAGTAGTCAGACAACAAGTAAGCATGTAACTGTGCTATATTCCCATAAAACTCTGTATTTATGGATAATGAAATTTGAACAGTCATGTAACTTTTGGGGGGGGGTCTGTCATGGGATTTAAAATCAGGGCCTGGGCTCTGTTCCAGGTTCTGTCCCTGAGATTTTTGCTCAAGGCTAAAGCTCTACCACCTGAGTGGTAAGAGTCCATGGACTTTTCTGCCAGGGCTGGCTTCAAACCAAGATCCTCAGATCTCAGCCTCCCTAGTAGCTAGGATTACAGGCATGAGCCACCAGTGCCTGACTTTTCATGCAACTTTCACATGTCAAAATATTCTTTTAATTTTTCTCACTATGTAGACTCAACAAAATTTATTAGTGGCCAACAACTGTAAAAGTTATGTGTCATTTTACTTAATAAAAGTACAATATAAGTAGTCTTATTAGAAATAGCGCAACTTAAAGTGCCAAAAGTGTAATGTTCTCACATGAATTAAGGAAAATTACACTACAAATTAGCTACAAAAATGTCTATGTCAGAGATTCGATCAAGAATAGTGGTTAAGGGTCTGGGAAGGTGGCTCAGTGGTGGAGCGCTCACCTTGCATGCATGTGGCCCTGGGTTCGATTCCTCAGTACCACATAAGCAGAAAGAAAAAAGCCAGAAGTGGCGCTGTGGCTCAAGTGGTAGAGTGCTAGCCTTCAGCTGAAGAGCTGAGGGACAGCGCCCAGGCCCAGCTTTCAGGCCCCACGACCAACCAAAAAAAAAAAAAAAAAGAATAGTGGTTAAAAGCATTCTAGGGGCAGATGGTGAAGTGATACTGATAGCAAGCTACTACCTTCTATAAAACTCACACTAAAAACCCCAGCTACTCAGGAGACGTAGATCTGAAGATCAGAGTTTGAAGCTAGCCTGAGCAGATGAATTCATTAGCAAGCAAAAAACCCGAACTGGAGTATGGCTTAAGTGATAAAATGACAGCCATGAGTTAAAAAAAAAAAACTAAACAAATAATCAAACAAAAAAAACCCTACAGCCTAGAGAGCTCATGGCTTTGAACTCAAGCCCCAGTACTTAAAGTTCTAAGGATCTACTGAACAGCATGGTAAGTAACGCTAATAATACTGCTTTGTTTCTCCAAATTTGCCAAAAGAATATATCTTAAGTTCCTCATCCTTTCACCTCAACACACACATGCACACACACACACACACACACTCAAAACCATGGCAATGGATGTATTATAGATGAATTATAGATTTTTTCAGCATTAGTCAGTGTACATTAACCCCAGTAGTTCACATACCTTGAACATGTATTATTTGTCAATTTTACATTAATAAAGCTAGAAAAAATGATCAGAAGAAAAGTCAACATGCTTGCGGAGAGAATGGTTATAGAACAGGCTGAGGAAACAGTTTCATTTGTGTTAAATTCTTGGTGTTAGTAAATCTGATTAATAAGTGAAGACAAGACCACTGGTAGATAGATAGGTAAGAAAAAAATAATGCTCATGCCAGTTTTTCAAAAAGTGTAAATGCTTTTAACCTGGAAACTGAACATTGGTAGACTTAGCCGTTATAATATATAACAACGAGAACATATTGTATGTGTTCCTAAAAATCTTTTTGCATAAAGTTTCTCCAAAAGGCTATCTCTAACAAAGGTATTCAAATACTGTATATAAACTTAAAAGAAAAAAATATCTGGACACTAACAATTTCAAGGACACATTGGGGCAGACAATAAAACACTTTATAAAAGGTGTCATAAATATTGTTTCTTAAAGCAATTATCAGAACAGAGGTACTATCAGCTCCATACCATAGATTAAATCTACTGCAGCTCAGAGAAACCATTCAGCCTAATCACAGAACGGAGCAGTAGACAACAAAATGGAGTCCCAGATTCTGTCTACAACACCTATGCTCTTTCACAAGACACAAGTTGCCGAAACCATAAAGCTCCCTTTCCAAATCCAAGACAGCCAATGTTCAGGAAGAATACCTGCTCTGAAGCAGAAGAGTTGACTACAGAGGCATTTTTGCCACCCCTATTCCCCCCCAGAAGATAAAGGGTCAGGTCTAGAGACTATTTTGACTGTCACCACTGGGGAAGTGCTACTGACACCTAGAGGGTTAAAGCTAGGAATGCAGCTAAAGCATCCAACAATGCAGAGGACAGCCTGCACAACAAAGAATCATCTGGCCCAAAATGCAGAGGAGTGGTTTTCAAACACTGTTTTCCATGACCTAGTCAGTACCACGACCAGATAAAATACAGCACAATCCACATACACACATCACACCTGAAACAGATTTCAACAAACCTATCTCTCTCTCTGCTTGTGAGGTACTCTAACATTTACTTCTCCATCCACAAAATCCATTTATGACTCACCATAGATCTCAGGACATTTTTAAAAATGTTCTACAGTGAAATACAAAAGTTACTATTGATCCACATGGTAACACAGTCTGGTGTCTTGCAAATTCAACAAGGAACTATATGGAACAGGATACATATAATCAACAAACAAGTCAACAAACAAATGTATCTTCAATATTTTTAAATAATTTACTTTTTGTCTCATTCAAAATAAAAATACACAAACTAAAATATAAAACTTGGCTTCAAACTAAGTGTCAGAAGTGTTGTCACTTTAAGCCAATTAAGTTCCAATATAGGAATGAAAATACATAACAAACATTACTGCCACAAAAAGTTATTATTTTTCTGTCCATTTGGCCAGACAAATGCTTTCATTCAATCAAGAGACTTACCCTCAATGAATAAGCTTGAATTCTACGTGGTAAAATTTACAGATAGAAAAGAGAGATGACCCACAGATGAAGTATATTTCATAAAACTATGTAGTTAGTAATAAGCAACCGGGAGGTAAGGTAGAAAAAAAAAAAAAAGCAGCTCTTCAAAAAGGAGAAAAAATGCTAAGATTAAAATTCAGACTCTACTAATTACTAGTTGAATGCATCGGGTAAGCTACTTAACCACAGACTGTTTCCTCACTTTTAAATGAGAGATAATACTTGTCTTAGAAGGCTCTGGTAAGGATTAGAACAAATTTATCAAGCATGTAGTAAGAACCTATTAGTAATATTCTATATTTCTCTTTTCTTTTGTTCATCTTTTTTTTTTTTTGGCCATCCTAAGGCATAAACTCTGGATCTAGGCTCTGTCCCTAAGCGCCTATTGCTTAAGACTAGTACTCTACCACATGAGCCACAGCACCAATTCTGGCTTTTTCTGTGATTTAATTGGAGATAAGAGTCTTACAGACTTTCCTGTCCAGGCTGGCTTCAAACCATGATCCTCAGATCTCAGCCTCCTAAGTAGTAGCCAGGATCACAGGTGTGAGCCATGGGTACCCAGCTTCCTGTTTCTCAATTCAATATTCTCTTCACTAAACCAATCCCTCAAATACCAGTCAGTAAGTTCTTACAGGCAAGCAGAAGGATGAGAAAAATAAGGGGAGCTGATTATATTAATAAATGGATAAATAAACTCACATTCAATGTTCAAAAATATTAACTACTCAAATTATTCTGAGTTTATTTCCTAATGTTTGGGTCATTACATTATTTTTTTAAATAAAAATGACAAAGTACATGGCATGTTTAACATCCTTACCTATAAAACATAGGGATGCCCAAAGGCCTAACTAAATAACTAAGTTTGGAGATGCCCATTCTAACCACATTCTTCCACTGGTCATCTATTTGTCCTCAGACATCAAGTTTAAGAGTAACCATCTGCGGAAGTGGCGCTGTAGCTCAAGTGGTAGAGCGCTCGCCTTGAGTTGAAGAGCTGAGGGACAACGCCCAGGCCCAGAGTTCAGGCCCCACGACCAACAAAAAAAAAAAAAGAGTAATCATCTGAACCTATCCTAACTCCTTACACACCCCTTGGCCTTTCTAATCTACAAAGTCCCCAAATAAAGGATAGAAATATCCCTTGCCCATTCTACCTCAAAACAACTTCTGATAACAAAAGTGAAAAAAACTTTTCAGTAAGTCCTTTTATAAAAAAGAAAACTCTATGAGCAAAATTTTAAATTTGGTGTTAGACAACAATATATAACATGGCCTCCAACTTCCAAATTTTTCTAACTAAATGAGGCCTAAACATAGAAAAAGGCTTGACATTAATAAATAAAAGGATGTGTCTATACTATTAGAATCTCAATATTGGAACTAAAACTCCTTTCTTTATTGCTGCTAGGCATTCAGAGTCAAAATTTAGAACATAAGAGAAATAATGTACTAGTGTGACTACAAAAACTAATTACTTATATTAGGCTACTTATATTAGGTGTCTTGAGCTATACAACCAAAGAACAGTAATATAAAACTTGAAACTTTCATTCCCTTTAAGACCATTCAGCCATCACAAAACACTTCCCCACTTTTGCTTACAAAGCCCATCCCCAAAAGGATTTCCATTGGCTCTTCCCACCAAGAAATGGCACAAAATCTGATGCTGTTTTTTCCTTTGCTGAATTACTGAGGTCACAGTTCAGAAGACTTTAAATCTTGAACACACACAATAATCTCATTAACTGTATGTAGCTTGGAATTCGTGACAATTTCTTGCAGTGCTAGAGAAACTGGGTGATAATTTTGACTTACACCTATGTCAAGTTGGAAATGTTTTATCAGACTCGTTAGGCAAGACAGAACATTTAACTACTGTAACAAACCTTATTTGACTCAGGTATACCTTTTCTAAATGTGTTCTCAATCACAGAAAAATAACTACTTTCTTCAGAAATTTAAATAAGACTGAAAGGTCAAAGTTGTGATTTTTTTTTAATTTTGGGAAGGCACAGTTATGTAGAAATTTAAAACCTCCCAGGAAATCCTAGGAATCTCCAGAGAACATGTACCCAGGCACATGATTCCTCCTACAATCGCAGGGGATGTGTGGACTGCCTCTCTCCAATATAAACTGGAGGGAAAAACCTTGAATTCTATTAGCTTCCCCTTGCTGATTTTAATTAGAGTAAAACAAAAGTCTCTCCAATTTTTTCTTCCCTGAAATCAGAATTTACTGTTTCAAAGAACAAAATTCAAAAGACAGGGGAGACAAACGCATTGCAATGCAGCTAACTGGAAAAGATGGGGGCTCAGCAGCTTAGCCACGACTTAAGCTTCTCCTGGTGGTTCTCACCCCTAGCTGCACAGAGCACTCACCTTGAGAGCTCTTAGTCGGACTAGATGTCTGTCTAGGTTTCATCTTAGATGACCCCAATTTTAGTGGGAATTTGGACACCAGGGTATTTTTTAAAACCATCTTTGGAGGTAATTTCGAATAAACGATCAAGTTGAACATCAAAATCTTAAAACAGTCCTGGTGTGAAAAAAAAAAATAGTTCACATAAAACTGGGTTTTTTGCTTAATTTTCAAAATGGAGGGAAAAGACGGTTATGGGGTTAGGGGTGGTAAAATCTGAAACCTCAAACAGTTAGTCTTGAGTGAAAATTAGGAACCGTCCACTCATCTTTCTGGACTATATGACACAGGCTCTTTGCTGTTCACCTTGATGCTTTGTGATGCTATGTAACGTGGTTTCTGAAATGTTACGTTTATTTCTATTTTAGACGCCACTCATCTGGTTCACTTTTACAAGAATGCTCGAAGTTTTAGAGCAATCCAATAACTGACAAATCGGAGGCATTTTACCCTTGTTTTAGATTCATTAGCACAAGGCCCTACACACTCTCCAAGCCTTTTTTAGCTTGTGCAGTACCAATTAAGAGTCCAAAAAGGTTCCCAACAATCAAGCCAACTTTTCCTGAGGCTCCTCCCTCTTTTATGTGATTCCCCCCTCCCAGTAAAGAATTCCAACAAAGAATAGCGGTGTTTCAACAGAATCGCTCGAAGGGGGGGGGGGGGGGGGGGGAGAAGCAATTAAAGTTATGCGGAAAGCCAGGCGTCGGTGGCTCGCGCCTGTAATCCTAGCTGCCCGGGAGGCTGCGATCCGAGCATCACCGTTCGAAGCCAACGCAGACCGGAAAAATCCAGGAGACTCTCTACCTCCCATGAACTACCCAAAAGCCGGAAGTGGAGCCGTGGACAGCGCCCAGGCCTGAGTTCAAGTCCCAATACCCGCATACACCCACCCACCCACCCCCAAAATAAAAGTTGCCAGGGAGAACATCTCCTCGAATGCAGCATGAAGACCTCCAGTTCCCAAGTCTGGCTCCTCCGCCCCCCCACGTCCCCCCCCCCCCCCCAAATCAACCCGGCGAAAAGCTAGGGGGTCAAAAAGAAAAGGCGGCGGCGGCGGGTGCGGGTGGGGGTGGGGGTCAGACGCGGGCCCAGGGCTGCCCACGGGGCGCGGGAGAAGCTCGAGGCTCCGCAGGGGGGGAGTGCGTGTTCGCCGAGAAGGTTCCCCGGTCTCCCGACCCCGCTCGGTGGCGACGCGGGCGCGAGGAAACTGCGGGCGCGGGTGGGGAACGCGCCCCGGGCGGCCGACCCGGGTCCCCGGAGGCCGGCGGCTCCCCCCCGCCCGACCCCCCACCCTCCCCGCCCGAGGCCGGCGGTCCTCGGGGCGCACGGCGGCGGAGGCCGGCGCGGCGCGCGGCCCGGGCGCCCCTCCCCTCCGCTCCCCTCCCGGCCTGCGCGCAGGGCCCCGCGGGAGGACGCGGCCGGCCGGGCGGGGGACCGCCCCGCGCGCCCCGAAGGCACGTCGCCCGCCGCGGGGACGCGGGGGCCCCTCGCGGCGCTGACGGCCGCGCCGGCGGCCGTTTCCCGCGGCGGCGGCGGCCCGGGGGAGGGCGGCGGGGCCGCGCAGGCCAGGCCGCCCCAGACACCGGCCCGCGCCCCCGCGCCACCCGGGCCGGAGACCTCCCCCCGTCCCGCGCGCCGCGTCCCGTTACCTTGTCACAGTAGCGCCCCACGAGCTGCTTCATCCGCCAGTGCGGGGCGGTGAAGACGTCCACCTCTTCGGGGAAGGGCGCCATCGCCGCAGCAGCGTCTGCCTCAGCAGCCGCGGCCGCCGCCTCTCCATAGACACCCTCGCCGCGGGGCAGAGGCGGCGCGCCCCCCTGCGCATGCGCCCGCCCCGTCGGCGCGCGCGCCCGGGCGGCGGAGACGCGGGAGCGCGCGGGCCGCCGCCATGCGGTGCCCGCCGCCCACGTGACGCGCGCGGAGGCGCGCCCCCGCCCCGCCCGCTCGGAGTGCGCGGGAAGCAGCCGGGCCTGCCCCAGCTCCCGGCTCGCGGAATCACCCTGTCTGCGGGGCGCAGCCCGCCAGGCCCGGGAGCCGACCTAGCCGCTCACCGGGGTCGGGTCGGGGCCGGGACTTGGACACGGGGCCAAATGGCCCTCGGGCCCGGCGACCGCCGAGTGCGACCCGGGCCGCCCCCGAGAATCGGTGCCCTCGCTTGGCCGCAGCCCAGCAGCTGGGGAGACCGGGTCTAGGGGCTGCGCCCCCAAGAAGTCCTGCACGTGATCTCGAGTGTGGGGCTGGAGACGCCTTGGGCGCCATCCTGGGGAGGGATCGAGGGGGGCCGGGGTCCTGGGGCTGGGGGGCGAAGGGGCGGGGTCCTGGGGCTTCGGTGGAGGGGGGGATGGGGTCCTGGGGCTGGGGGGCGAGGGGACTGGGTCCTGGGGTGACGAGGGGGGGAGGGAGTCCTGGGGTGAAGGGGGACTGGGGAGGGCGAGGTTCTGGGGCTTCGGTGGAGGGGGGATGGGGTCCTGGGGCTCCGGGGGGAGGGGGGAACGGGGTCCTGGGGCTCCGGGGGGAGGGGGGAGGACGGGTCCTGAGGCTCCACGTGTGGAAAGGCCCCGGGTGGCCCCGGGGTGGAGAGGGCAGATGGTACCCCTGGGAGATGAGGCCGGAAGGAAACCCGCCATTTGAAGCTAACACTGGGAAAGAAAGGGACTGGACGCGTGGTCAGCCCGCTGGCCAGACCCAGCCGCGCGGGAGACCTCCCCGCTCACCTGCGGACGGTGGATGGGGACATGGGAGGACGAGGCCGAGGTGAGGGTCCGGGGTTGCTGGGCCGCAGGAGGCCGAGGTGCATTGCGCCCCCTGTGAGCCGCGGCCCGCCACGTGGAGGCCGCGTGGGGTCCACGCGGGAGTCAGCCCCTATCCGAAGCCGTGGAGCCTTCTGGAGAGCCCCAACTGCCCCTGTGGACTTTGGCTATTTCAGGGAGATGGGTGTAAGATTCCAGAATGAGAGAAATGAGCGGGTTCTCGAAAAGGCCCCGCGGGTTGTTTTTCCCTCCTAAAGAAGTTGGGAACATTATGTCTGTATGCGAATGATCATCTGATAGGAGTATATGGAGTGTTAGCCAAGAGAAGCCATTGATCCATGTAGTATTGTCATTGTGAGTCCCCACAACTACCACAGACTGGGATTGCTAGAAGGGCCAAGGTTGTCAATCACCTCTGTATGATTTCTTCCCAATAGACCATCTAACTACTGACAACAGCAATAGGAACTTGATCAGTGTGAACAGAGCGGTGAAAAACGGTGGTATAATGCCTAATAGGATTGTGTTTTTTCTCCTCGTTCTGTCCAAAAAGCTACATTAAAAAAAATCCATCTCTGACAAGCTAAAAATACAATAACAGGCCTTTTTCTGTAGAAAAAAATCCAGTTCTAGTTTTGAGACTGTCCAGGTAAAGTCTAAGGTATCACTGCTGAGAATGTGGCATGGCATGTCTCCCTTAGAGGGCTGGTTGTAAAAAGAAAAGCAATGGGGGAAGAGGAGCTATGGCTCAAAGTGGTAGAGCATTAGCCTTGAGCAAAAGAGCTTAGGAACAGCACCCAACTCCCAAGTTCAAGCCGCACAACAGATACACACAGGCAATGGGACTGAGATTGTAGCTCTGCTACGATGTTTGGCTAGCAAGTGCAACATGCTAGGTTTGAGCCCCAGTACCAAAAAAAGTACAGACAGAAGAATACAGTTTAAAAAAAAAAAATGAAGCCATGTGCCCATGGCTCATACCTGTCATCCTAGCTACTCAGGAGGCTGAGATCTGAGGATCAGTGTTCAAAAGCCAGCCTGGGCAGGAAAATCCATGAGATTCTTACCCCCAATTAACCACCAAAAAATCAGAAGTGACACTGTGGCTCAAGTGGTAGAGCACTTACCTTGAGCTGAAGAGTTGAGGAACAGTTTCCCAGGCCCAGAGTTCAAGCCTCACGACCAATCAAAAAAAATAAAAATAAAGTATGTTGCTGCAATTATGAAATACTTGGCATCATATTTAAGAATAGAATTATCAAAAGGTAGCTAGTGAAAAATGCTACATTGTTTTTTAAGCATACTTAGTATATACTTTAAGTATACTTTATCTGCAAATAGATCTTTTAATGAAGTATGTGTGTATAGATAGACATCTGTCTAGTTTTTCCCAAATCCTTACTCTATAATGGGCCATTATTCTACATTGTTTTTGTTTTTTTTTTCTATACAGATACAGGCATGTTGCTTTATTGGTTTACTAGGTCTGCCCTAATAAAATGCCTTGTTGGATGACTTAGACAGCTGAATTTATCTGATCGTAAGTGTGGAGGCCAGAAAGTCCAAGATCAAGGAGGCCTCTTAATCTTGATCCTCTGAGGCCGCCTCTCCCTTTGGTTTACAGAAGGCATCTTGTCACACTGTCCTCATGTGGCCTTTACTCTATGTGCACCTGGCAAGTCTGTCATCATCTCCTATTTCTATAAGGATAGCATTGTTGGTGCTGACAATGCCAGCCATCTCATTTTAAACAAAATCACTTCTTTAAAGGCCATATCTCTAAATACAGCCACACCCCAAGTACTAGGAAATAAGGCTGGAAACACAAATGGGTCCCTAATGCTACAGAAAGAAAGGGTAATTTTTCCAAAGACATAGTAAAATGTTTCTCACAATAACAAAACTAAATAGGACTGTAGAGAGTAGGTACATTATAAAACATTCTTTGATTAAAAATACACGTGTAAGATTTCTATTTACGGGGCTGGGAAGGTGGCTCAGTGGTAGAGCGCTTGCCTTGCATGCCTGAGGCCCTGGGTTAGATTCCTCAGCACCACATAAGAAAAAAGCTGGGAGTGGCGCTGTGGCTCAAGTGGTAGAGTGCTAGCCTTGAGCTGAAGAGCTGAGGGACAGCGCCCAGGCCCAGAGTTCAGGCCCCAACCGGACCCAAAAAAAAAAAAAAAGATTTCTATTTACATGGAATGAAGCCAAGATTTTTATTAATTTTTTTTTTTTTTGTGGTCAGTTGTGGGGCTTGAACTCTAGGCCTGGGCTCTGTCCCTGAGCTGTTCAGCTCAAGGCAAGTGCTCTACTACTTGAACCACAGCGCCACTTCTGGTTTTCTAGTGGTTAATTGGAGATAAGAGTCTCATGGAAGCCGGGCGCTGGTGGCTCACGCCTGTAATCCTAGCTACTCAGGAGGCTGAGATCTGAGGATCGCGGTTCAAAGCCAGCCCGGGCAGGAGAGACCGTGAGACTCCTATCTCCAATAAACCACCAGAAAACCGGAAGTGGCGCTGTAGCTCAAGTGGTAGAGCGCTCGCCTTGAGCTGAAGAGCTGAGGGACAGCACCCAGGCCCAGAGTTCAAGCCCCACGGCCGACAAAAAAAAAAAAAAAAAAGAGTCTCATGGACTTTCCTGCCTGGGCTGGCTTTTAACTGTGATCCTCAGTTCTCAGCCTCCTGGGTAGCTAGGATTACAAGTATGAGCCGCCAGGGCCCAGCTTATATTAATTTTTTTTAATGTTAAACATGCTTCCATTTGTGGGATAAAATGTTTCAAGAAAGCCAGATGCTTGTGGCACATGCCTGTAGTCCAAACTACTCAGGAGACTGAAATCTGAGTGAGGATCACAGTTCAAAATCAATGCTGGCAGGAAAGTCCTTGAGATTCTTATCTCCAATTAACACCACAAAGCCTTTGGAGTTGCGGCTCAAGTGGTAGAGCACTAGCCTTGGGCACAAAAGAGATTCTTTCCAGATACTGAGTTCAAGTCTCAGGACCAGCACAAAACAAAACAAAAAAACAGAACCTTGTAAACTAGAGTTCTAGGATAGAAAGACAGTAGCTGAATGTCTTTTTTAAATATATGTAGTCTTAATATTTTCACTTAACATCAAAATGCTAGTGCTGGCTATCTTTTTGGTGATGGCACTGTTTCATTTGGAATGACATTCCCCCTCAATTTTAACAAGTGTTTTCTCAATACTAAAATAGTTGGAAAGCAAAATTTAGGATTTCTTTTAAGTTTTCCTTTTGATCAACAGTCTGCAATGCCAGAGCTATGTCCAGTCTCTGGAAGGGCCAGTCTCCCTCACAGACACATCGAGAAGCTTCCCATACCTGTGTCTAGAGAACTTTGGCTCCATCTTCTGCTACATGGTATTGTCCTGACATCCCAGCTTTCCATGAAAAAGCCATTCCCATGATCCAGTGAGTCCTACCTGGACATTGCTCCTTACACCGCCATCAACTCCACACCACTTCCTGCCTGGCAGACACAGGACACCCACCCTTCGCTACTCAGTCAACCAAAGTAGGTCCAAGTTCCTTTTAGGTCCAGATAGTTGCCAAAGTTGGGGTCATGACTGATCTTGGGCATTTTCTTGCTCAGAAGCTCTTTTGTGCCTACAATGAGTCTCAGTGTCCATTTTCACCAAAAACAAAAACAAAGGCTTGAACCCCAGCCCATGACATCATTGGACATCACTGGGAGAGGGTGAAACTTTTTTAAGAGATGGAGCCTAGTGAGATCTTCCAGTCACTGCAGGTTCATCCTCAGAGGGGATATTGGGGGCGCCAGGCCTTTCTTTTATGTCCCAGTCATGAGGTGAACACTTTTGCCACCCACTGCCACCATGAAGTGCTCCATCATCAAAACATCAGACTCAAAACATCAGAGCCAACCGATGATGGACTGAAACCTCCAAAAGTGAGAGCCAAAATAAACCTGTTCCCTTCCTTAGTTACCTCAAGTATCTGTTACAATAACAGGATGACTCTACCAAATGTTGTTCCTCTTCTTGCCTAAGGCACCAGATTGCAGTTCTGGAACTTTATGCTCTGAGCCTTTTGCAATACATCAAATGCTGTTCCCTATAAGTAGCTCACAGAAGCCCAGGATACAAGAAAGAGGAAGAAGAGGAGGAAGAGTTGGACATATGCAAAAGCATAATAAAAGAGCTGAGAAAAGGAAGTAGTATAAAAGAACAAATAAGACATAAAAAGGCAAGGGGAAGAGTAAAGCAAAGAAACAAGCCACAATTCTGCTTTTAGTTCCTTTCAACAAATTACCCTCTGAGCTAAAGGTAAGGGTGACAGTTGTGGAATGTCTGTTCTCTGGCCTACTGGAAGAACAAACCAATGCACAAAGAATGATGCATTTCATGATCAGAATAAAGTCCCACGGGTACATACAGAATGGTGTTTCACTGGACTGTCTAGAAAGAGAAGGGTTTCTGGAATAAATGGCCTTGAACTCAGTCTTGAGATTACATTACCAATCTGGGACTGTCGGAGCTCTATGTCATTCATTCAGCATCAGTGATATACCAAGACATGAAGTGGGATACATCCCAATTACTGTCTTAAAAATATCACAGCTTTTTAGGAGATTCTACCTATCCCATCCTGAGCCAGCTAAGTGTTCTATCAACTGTTTTCTCCTTATTAACTGTACTTTATCCTGTGATGACTGCAGTTTTAACTACATAATACTTTTTTTTTTTTTCTGGTCTCAGGGCTTGAACTCAAGGTCTGGGCGCCATTCCTGAACTCCCTTTGCTCAGGGCTAGCACTTTACCAGTTGAACCACTGCTTCCATTCTGGCTTTTATTTTTTTTTTTTGAAGTCTATTGAAAGAGTCTCATTACATTACACTTTTCATAACAAAAATCAGAGGACATAAAAGACTTAAGCAGGATACCAATGGCTCACACTTGTAATTCTAGACATACAGAGGCTGAGACCAGGAGAATCACAGTTTAAAGCCAGCCCAGGCAGAAAAGTTTACAAGATTCCTTCTCAATCCATAGCTGGCTAGAGTGACAGGCACCTCCATCCTGGCCTATGTGGAAGGAGGCTGAGATCAGGAGGATCACAGATCCGGGCCAATCCGGATGGAAAAGGCAAAGAGATTCCATCTTAATGGAAGAATTTGGGTGAGTTGACACACTCCTATCATCTCAGCTATAACAGGAAGAAAAGAAAACCCTAGCTTAAAAATCAGCTCAAGAAAGGATCGGCGGCATGGCATGGTAGAGCACCATGAGTTCAAGCCCTAGCCAGTCAAAAAAGAAAAAGGAAAGATTAGTTTATTGAACAAGAAATTCATCTTAATAGCAGTTTTAAGTAGTTGATAACATAATGTGCTCATCTGCCTTTATCCATGGTCCCTTGTAATAGGTATAGATAATAGGCAATACTTCTTGCTGTACAAATGGAAATTTGAAAGACCTTTACAAATTCCCATTTTTCAGTACATAAAGAGTTTTCAAGAAAAAGTAACTTCAACAGGCAGTATTTAAAGCCTTCCTTACATTGAACTGCATGTTGCTTTTAAAAATTCTTACTTTGACTCCTGAGGTGGGAATTCATTCCTAAACAGAATAATGCTCACTGGAGGGCACCTCTTTACCCAGAAGTTTCTATTCTTTCTCCCAGAAAAATGAAAATCACACCATATCCCAATGTGGAAGAATCTCTTTGAGATCACCTTTTTTTTTTTTTTTCTTTTTCAGTGTCAATCCTGAGGCTTGAACTCCGGGCCTAGGCACTGTCCCTGAGCTGTTTTACTCCAGGTTGATGCTCTACTTTGAACCACAGCTCCACTTCTGGTTTTTTAGTAGTTAATTGGAGTGTCACAGCCTTTCCTGCCTGGGCTGGCTTTGAATGGTGATCCTCAGATTTCAGCCTCCTAAGTAGCTAGGATTATAGGCATGAGCTACCAATGCCCAGTTGTCAATCACTTTTTGATGAGTAGTTTAGATAATGATAAAGCCAAGATTAATTCATTACAAATATGGAGATTTTAATGTATATAGTGTTTCATGTTTCTTTGCAAACATTTCATAAACAAGACATTTCCATTTCCTAACATACCTGTGCACCACCAAACTTGTTTATCTGTTTGCTGTAATGCTGAGGGTTGAAGTAGGTCCTTGTATATGCTAGACAAGTGTTCTACCATGAGAAACAGTCCCATCCTCCACCTGTCTTGTTCTTAATAAATATAGCCAAGTTAACACTAACTCTTGGCTTCCAATAAAATAAAGGCTCTGTTATGGGCTGGCTTACTAGGTGCAGTGTATATAGCCTCAGGGAAAGATGGCTAGTTTCAAAGACAACTTGACTCAGTTTTTTGTACCACATAGTAAGGGAAAGCAGCACAAGTTTCAGGAATAAAAAGAATGATATGCTTCTGGTAAACAGGTTTACATTCATTGTAATGATGAAATCTGGCAAGCGATTGCTTAATTCCATCCAAAGAGAGAAGAAAGTGTTCAGGGAAATATCTGCTGTGCTTCCTTCCTCCTTACCTCTTATGTAAAAAAAAAAAAAAAGACACCATCAAATCAGAGTACAAAGCATCCCAGTTATATAAACAACAATTACTTTATCATGTCTTTGTGTTTTGCATATGCTATTATAATTTTCATGGGTTGTTAGTTCACTTCAAGTTTGGAAAGGTTTTAATCATGAAAACATAGTATTTCTCAAACTTTCTTTCTTTCTTTTGTTTGTTTTTTAGGTCTGAGACTGGGACTTGAACCTGATACTTGATGCTTTCCCTCATTGTCTGGCACTCTATCTACTGAGCCACACCTCCAACCCCTCTCAGACTTTACTTGCATAGAAATCAACACATCTAAATGGTAGTCCTTGCCTAGAATACACAGTGTGGGTCCTGGCTATTTCATCTCTAAAGCACCTGATGCAATCATGATGCAGACCTCCTAAGAGCACACATTAAGAAATACAGCTAGGGCGAGTTCATACGCTACTGTCATTTGGGATCTCTGGTTGAGGTTTTATGCAGTTGTCCATACTGTAGTTTGTTACCTCTTCCTAGTTCACATCTGTAATGATGAATTTAGCTGAGGGCAAGCACGGACCTAAGAATTCTGAAACTGCATGTACTCTGCCTCCAACTCTGCTATCCATTCCCCTTCCACTGATGAGGTACCCAGCCAAGGCTATATGGTCAGATTTGTTTTAAATGGAAAGTAAAAAAATAAGATGGGATTGTTTTGTAAGAAGACAACACATTGGCTCAAATCTGCTACCTCTGTAGTCTTTGGTTCTCTAATCTGTAAAACAGGGTTGACAGCTAGTGATGGCTGACATCCAGTATAGAACACCCTTAATGCTAAAGAGGAAGGACATAGAAGAATTATGCCATACAAAAAGGAAGAGATTCCATTCCCTAGAAATGTTCAGTAAGAGACTGGCAAGATTAAACATGTGTAGATCAGTGCTTCCTTATGAATCAGAATTCCTTTTAGTTCATTCTAAAGCTGACCTAAATTAGACATTTACATTTAGTAAACATTTCACAACTATTTCTTAATTATTCATTGCTCACCTTGTAGACTCAATAGGACCTGCTAATTTTTGTTGTTGTTGTTGTTGTTGTTGCTCATGGGGCTTGAAGTCAGGGTTTGGGCGCTGTCCCTGAGCTCTCGAGCTCAAGGCCAGTGCTCTACCACTTTGCTCCACAGTGCCACTAACTGGTTAGTTAGAGCTAAAAGTCTCAAGGAGTTTCCTACACAGATTAGTTTAGATGCTCAATCCTCAGAGCTCAGTCTCCTGAGTAGCTAGGATTACAGGCATGAGCCACCAGTGCATGGCCTGCTAATTTCTTTTAAGGGCTAGTTAAACTATCAAAAAGTTGTTTAACTTAAGGATCTGGTAGAAACAGTACACACACACACACACACACACACACAGACACACACACACACACACACACACACACACACACACACACAAAACCGAGTTTGAAACCAGAGCCTCAGCATTCACTCAGCTTATGTTTTCACTACCAGCACAAAATCAGAACCTCTTTTTCATCCTTAGAACAAACCCCTTTCTAGTGTTGTTAAATCACAAACATGTTCACTATACTACCAAACCCACAGACATTACATGGGCCAAGAATTCATAGGTAAAGGTAAACTGTGTCTGGCACCTAATTTTTTTCAAGTGCTTACAAAAAGAAAATTGCACTTATTTCTGTTATTATTCAACAAATACTAGGTAACTATCATGTACCAGAAACTAGAAACTATTAATTTATTATATCCAACAGTAAACTCACTAATCTCTCTCTCTCTCTCTCTCTCTCTCTCTCTCTCTCTCGTTGGTTGTGGGGCCTGAACTCTGGGCCTGAGCACTGTCCCTCAGCTCTTCAGCTCAAGGCGAGCACTCTACCACTTGAGCTACGGCACCACTTCTGGTTTTCTGATGGTTTATTGGAGATAAGAGTTTCACAGACTTTCCTGCCTGGGCTGGCTTTGAACTGTGATCCTCATATCTCAGCCTCCTGAATAGCTAGGATTACAGGCGTGAGCCATGGGCGCCCGGCTCACTAATCTCTTTAACCTCTGAGTTTTCCTTTTTTGTGTGTATGTGCTGGTCTTGGGGCTTGAATTCAGGGCCTGGGTACTGTCTGTCCCTGAGCTTCTTTTGCTCAAAGCTAGTGCTCTACTTCTTGAGCCACAACTCCAGTTCTGGCTTTTATTCCCAGTTGGTTGTTGGAAATGAGTCTCATAGACTTTCCTTTTCCTGCCTGGGCTGGCTTTGAACTGCAGTCTCCAGATCTCAGTCTCCTGAGTAGCCAGGATTATAGGCTTGAGCATCAGGCTTCTAGTTTCTGAGTTTCTGAAGTCTTCATTTTTCTCATTTCACTACATTTTTTTAAAGCCAGGATCTACTGCTTTCCCAGCTTGACTTGAACTTCTGGCTCAAGTGATCCTACTTCAACAGACACCACCACACCAGGCTTCTCAATGACTTGCCACTGTTCACGTAGTTGGCCTTTGTTAGAAGGAATACAGCAAATAAATCCAAGTGTAAGGCACTATCTAGGGCTTTGGAGCATGAAATTTTGTTTACAGAATGACTATATGAAATAGGCAGAATATTTTCTACATTTTACAAATGAAAAATCTGAACTGGAAGATCCTATAACTTGCTCAAGGCTATATTTCATTTATAAACAACAGAGTCAACATTCAAACAGCAGGTAGTTTAGCACTAGAACTTGTGTGTAGTAATGTATTACATTGTACTTTTTATAGAGACTATTACAAATCCTTAAAAAAAAGAAAGAAAATATAACAAAGCTTAAAAAAAGAAAGAAAATATAACAAAGCTCCGGATAATAGTATCCTCTTGGGAAAGCACTTTCTTCTTGGAAACTGTTCATTCAGAAAGGGACACATGAGGTATTAAAAACTACCTAAATGTCCTCTTTTTTTTAAGTTTTGGATGAACTTTCATTTTACCATACTTTTATGAGGTATAATAAAAATGTATTTGATCTTTGTCCTGGGTTCAAAAATTCTTTAAGACCTTGGAATTCTCCAAGTGATAGGAATATCTTTGTAATTTTATAGTGTGTCCCTTTTAATCACGAATTTATGCTAATAAGGTGACACACTGGAAGTGGAGGGTAGAGAGAAACCCTCTGTAGTTCCAGGATGGAGGCTGCTCACCAGGAAATGAAACAAGATGTATATATGGCTAGAACTTTCAGTCCATTTCCCATCTCTGATACCAGAAGAGGCTGAAGGCAGAGTTCAAACAAGTGGCCAATGATTAATCAAACATTGCCAGTGAACACCCATATAGAAACTTCAACCAGGCTTAAGGAGCTTCCTGTCTAGTGAACATGTAGATCTGTTGGAAGGGAATTAGGCACATGAAACACAAAAACACTTCTCACCTTGTTTTCCACATTTTTCCATTTGGTTATTCCCAAAGTCACATCCTTTATATTAAAACCCTAACAGCAAATATAGCACTTTCTTGAGTTCTATAAGCCATTCTATCAAAGTTGTCAAACTTGAATGGGGAGAAGGGGGGGAGTGTAATAATAGGAAACTCCTGCATCTAAAGTCAGTTAGACACAATGCCAGAATCTTGGAGATACCTGAGAGTTGTGGCTAGCATCTGATGAAGGGGAAGGGGCAGTCTTGGGGGACTGGACCACCAACACCTTAACCTGAGGGTTGTATGTTCTGAGTAATTAGTATCAAAATGGATTTGAGTTATAGGACATCTGTGTCAGAGAGCTGCCTTGGACAAAATACATCAGTGTGCGTGTGATATAAACACTTAGATGTACTCCTTTTCTACTTATGTAATAATATGCAAATTGAAAAGCAAAACTATGCACCTTGCTGGGGCATAGGTGGCTCATACCTATACCCATAATCCTAGCCACTCAGGAGGCTGAGATCTGAGATTAATCATCACAGTTTGAATTCAAGAGAAGCATTTGAAAAAAAAATCTGTGTAATGAATTTCTCAAGTAATGAAATCAGCAACCTCAAAAAAGTAAATGTTGACAAAGTCATATAAAGTCTTGGAGTTGAAAATCAAACTTCTGTATTGTACTTTTAAAACAAATCAATTTATACAACTATATCAACCCAAAAAATGTTTGGCTTGAAATAAAAAGATGCACTTATTTTCATTCTTACCAGTTAATAATCAACAAATATGTTCCTTAAAGTTATTACAGGGCAGAGATACATTATACATACACATATAATAATGGAACCTATATCTATTTAATAAAATTGCATATTTATTTAAAAACCAAGGAACCGCTATTGCTCCCAGTGCTGGTGGCGCACACCTGTAATCCTAGCTACTCAGTGGGCTGAGATCTGAGGGTTACTTCTGCTAGCTAGGGCAGGAAAGTCCAAGCCACTCTTTTCTGCAGTTAAGCACCAAAAGGCTTGGAAGTGGAGCTGTGGCTCAAGTGGTACAGCACAAGTCTTGAGCACAAAAGAGGAGGGATAGCGCAGAGGCCCTGGGTTCAAACCCCAGGACACACACACATTTTTTCTTTCACCAGTGAACTGCTAAAGAGGCATTGTGTCAAGCGAGTCCTATGATTATGAAATACAAGCTAGAACTCTCAACAAGGGAAGACGGTATGCCAACATTGTACATATTGTGTACAAATACTATCAAAGTACACCCACTTGGGGTGTAAACGACGGGTGTCAAGGCCGGACGCTGCGGGGCGGGCCGCGTTTACCTGGCCATCGGTGTGGCTCAAGGACACCAGAAGATTCTCCAGGTTCTGTGGTGCAAGGCCTGAAAAACCTTCAAGCACCCAAAGCCTCTGGTCCGCTCCCATGGCAACAGAACGTACACAGTGTCGGCGCTGCTGACCCCGCCCCCCAGGGCCTCGCTCCTGCGCATCCTGGGCGGGGTTACCGCCAGAGCTTTCAAATAACTCTCGCGGGGGAAGAGGAAATACCGCGAGAACGTGGCGAAAGCAAAGCGGGGCAGGGAGGAAGGGAAGCAAACCCGCGTCGCCGCCTTTGGCTTCGCGCCTGCGTAGAGGTCCGCTCCAGCCCATTTCCGGTTGGCTGTGGGAATTCTCCGGCGAGACCGGAAGTGGCGCGGGGCGGTGTTGAGAGGGGCGCGAGTTGAGCTGCGGGTGCGCGATCGAGACGGGCCTCGGGTCCTGGCGAGGCCGTGTGACCGAGCTGGCGGTGAGGAGGAAGCAAGGCAGCCTCCGAAGGGAGGCTCTGTGGGACGGAGGGCCTGGGAAGACGGCGGCCCGCGAGCTGCCTCGCTCAAGGCTTGGACGTGCCGTGGCGGCCGCACGGGACGGCGGGGCCGGTGCCGAGATGGCGGCAAGGCTCGGTTGGTGCGGGTGCGAGGGGTCTGCAGGACCTTCGGGAAGACACCGGCTGTATTAGAGAAAACTGTGAACTGTAATAAACGGTAACAGCGGCGGAGTCCTCCGTGTTCTGCGCCTGCGCGTCTCTTTTTGTTCTGACCAGTACAGTTCCTTCTATTCCTTTTCTCTTCATCCTTGCCCCCCCCCCCCCCTTCTAGGTGAGCTAGGGCTTCTCGGTCACCCACGGCCTCAATACTGGCCTCTCTCCTGCTGCAGCCTCCTAGGGGAACTGGGATTTTCCATAGGTGTGCACCACCATGCCTGGTCTTTTTCCTGCCTTTTTAACCATTTGAAATCGCCGTCAGATTTTAGCTCAAATGATACAGCATTAACATTCATCCACTCAGTGAACAGTTACATTAGTAGAGTGTTGGGGACCAGGGATAAAATAGGAAATTGATATCATGTTAATATGGAAGAATATCTCTGTTCAGTATTTAGGATGAATGAACTAAGCTAGTAACGCTGACAGATCTTAAAAAGGACATTAAGTAAAACTAAATGCAAGGATATACAAATGACAGATTTTTAAAAGTATGCAAAACAGTCCTGTACATGTGACTCAAAAATAAAGCATAAAGGGGCTGGGCAGTGGTAATCATGGGCAAGAGGCTCATGGGGAACTGAATGGAATGGGCAGCTGACAAGTCTTCATGTACATGTGTGTTACAGGTTTGTTTCTGTTTTCTCCAATGTAGCCAATTTTAAAATTAGATCTTTAAACATAGGTAACTTTGTAAAACTCAAGATGTGTTGTAATCATGCTTAAAAAAATAACAATTCATAAGGTGAAATGAGAATCCGGGCCAAATTTTGTAACCAAAGCAATAACATGAAATGATAACACATTTAAACATGGACCTAGGATTTGTATCAGTCAAATGGGTAAGATACTCAGTCCTGAAAGTGACTGTCCTGCAGGAAGTTTCTACACTCACAGATTCCCTAGAAACTGGAAGCACCATATACATGTTTGGATACCATACCAGGAAGCACCAGGGCTAGTAAATATGCAGAGAAACCACAAATGAGAACCTAAAGAAAATGTTTAATTTTCTTGAGGAAGAATGAGAAAAAGATCGAGTATATGCACACTTCAGATTAGCTAAGTACTTCTAGCTGATTTGGGGGCACAGGGATTATTCCCACTTGCCCGTTCCCTGATTCTAGGGTTATTTGATCAAGGAAATCCAGGCCAGAAAAGTAGTTCTCAAAGGTAGGTAGGTAGGAGAAACCTCTGGATTGGTTATAAGCATAGGAATTAGTCAACAGAAATAGGACAGTACTCTCCCATATTCACGAATTCCCACCCAGATGCCAGAACATCAAGATAACAGGAAATAGGAAAATACAGGTACTATAAATAGCCCTAATAAAAGAAACAGTTAAAAAATGTTAAACTTCTAATAAATAACTGCCTCCTCAAAAAAAAAAAACAAAACAAGGGTTGAGACTGCTGTATTGTAATGATAAGACCCAAATAAACTAATAGTGAATAGAGCAATGCAATAAGAACTTCCAAAATCTGCATGATTAAGATATGCATATCCAGGCTTAGGAAATAGATGTGTGAATGAGATATACTACAATACTTGCTATCTTCTTTGGCTTGCTGATGTGCTTTGCAGCTTCTGTGCTGACTTCCAGGATTTACTGATATCATTTGTCTTCCAGGAATAGGTCTGCATCCATATAAAAAGTGCTGAGAAGAGCTATAGGTTTTTTTGCTTCACCACCTACAATTTTAGATGTCATAAAGGGTCCTATAGCTGGCAATAATACTACTCTGTATAGTGATATTTTAATGTCAAGGCTCTGGTATTTTTCCCAGATCAAGAATGCATTCCAAGAAAGCTCTACAAAAATAATCAGCTCCAACCTGTTAGTTCACCTGACCATAGGGGAAAAAACCCTCATTGGATCCTCACTGGATCCAACCATAATTGACACTTTTAACATTTTTCCCACTGTGGAGTAGGAGGCTGAAAATCTAAGATGTATTCCTGCCACTTGAAGAAGTTTCTATACCAGTCAAGAATAATCTAGCAGATCAGAAACTTTTTCTCAAGTAAGCATACTCAAGCTGCTAAAATAACCAGGCATAAAATGTCCTTTGTATTTTTCACAGTTTGTGTGTGACCCATTTGTGAGTCATTTACTTTGTTCTGTACGTCACAATGAACTTTATTTAAAAGCAAAATAAAAGATATCAAAATGCTTTGCATTAATGCTTTCCTGAATTTTATGCGTTTTCAGAAAATATAGGTAAATTTCAGTATCCTAGAAAGGTATCTCTAATGGAAAGTATATGATGAATACAATGTTTACTGGCTGAGAAATGGTTTTCATTCATTTACTAGTGTGTGTCATTTGCTTTTCACAACAGCAAGGGTTTGTGTACTCTAGTTTTTTTTGTTTTTTTTTTGGTCCGGTCATGGGGCCTGAACTCTAGGCCTGTGCACTGCCCCTCAGCTCTTCAGCTCAATGCTAGTGCTCTACTACTTGAGCCACAGCGCCACTTCCAGCTTTTTTTCTTTTTGCTTATGTGGTGCTGAGGAATCGAACCCAGGGCCTCATGCATGCAAGGCAAGCACTCTACCACTGAGCCATCATCCCAGCCCCGGTACTCTAGTTTTATAATTTGACTTGCAACTAGATGTAAGGTCTTGAGATATTCAATGAGATTCAGTTACACATGCTGAGTACATTTTTGTAACATTTAGACTCTTAATTTTTGAGTTAGCAATTATTACATTTTAATTAGACAAATTATTTTAAAATTGGATTTTTTTTGGACAGTCATGGGCTTGAATTCAGGGCCTGGGCACTCTCTCTGAGCTCTTTTGCTCAAGGATAGAGCTCTACCACTTTAAGCCACAGTGCCAGCACCACTTCTGGTTTTCTGGTGATTAATTGGAAGAATCTCGTGGACTTTCCTGCCCCAGCTGGCTTTGAATCGCAATTTGCAGATCTCAGCCTCCTGAATAGCTAGGATTACAGTTGTGAGCCATAAGTGCCTGGTGGATCATTGCCTCCTTCCCTCCCTCCCTCCCTCCCTCCCTCCCTCCCTCCCTCCCTCCCTTCCTTCCTTCCTTCCTTCCTTCCTTCCTTCCTTCCTTTTTTGCTGGTCCTGTGGCTTGATGTCCTTAAGCTCCTTTTGCTCAAGGTTAGCACTCTACCACTTGAGCCACAGTGCCACTTGCAGCCTTTTCTATAATTAATTGGAGATAAGAGTCACACAGATTTTCCTGCCCAGGTTGGCTTCAAACTGCAATCCTCAGATCTCAGCCTCCTGAGTATTAAAAGGAATAATGAAGCACACAGAAACATGTTTAGGTTCAGCGCTTGGATCTGCCAATTTTAAGAAAAGATTAACACTAATCTTCCAACTTCAACTTCATTTGAACCACATTTTAAAAAGAAAAAAGTAAGTACAAGACATTATAATAAGGATTATTTAAAATATAGTTTTATCAAATGTGAAAAACAGTTTGAAAAATGACAGGCCTGAATATGTTTTTTGTAGTAATATTGTTGCACATGAAGCCTTAAAACCTCTAAAGTTTTAATTTTTTAAAGGTACTTTAGAAATTCAGCATGCTAAACTTCCTGGTAAGCATGTTGAGAAAAATTTTCAACACAGGTTTTAGTTGTTTTTCTATGATTATTGAGAAATCCTTACTGGCATATTTAGATGAAGATCATGTGGCAAAAGGAAAAAGTATCCCCCACAGCTGCTGAAAATGTATTCTTCCAGGATGTTTAAATATGGTGAACAATTTTTGATCCTAAGACAGCCAATGCATTAAAAACGATACCTAGTGGCAACACATATCTTCGAATCTGTACTGTTGCAGAAACAATGTACTATTTGTACTTATTTAGAAACACTGCTTATTATTTAGTTGTAGTCTAGTATAAATTTTGTAATCCAGCTTGACGAAACCACTGATATAAGGAACTACACATCATTTACTTTATGTCAGATATGAATGACAAGATGCTTTTTCATGGAGATTTTTTTGTGGTTCTTAAATATAACCTTGCATTAAGATAGTTTAGGTGTTTGTACACAATTAGAAAGATGCACTGTTGATCAGTACACGTTAGAAGGGAGAAATTATAAAGGAATTACAAGTGATGTAACAGCCAGCATAACTGGGAGGCAAAAGCAGAGTCATTAAAAAAAATGCTAACCAGCAGCTAATAGTGCTGTACAGAACCATTGATTTATACATCCTGAAGCTTAGCATCTAGAGATCATTGTACAGGATCTCATGGACCTATTGAGAATTGCAGGAAAGCACCCTCTTCATGTTAAGGAAGATCTTAGTGGTTTCTGGTTTAATATTTTAAAATGTTATGTTCTAATAGTTTATATTATATTCAAATGTTATTGTAACATGTAATTCCTTTATAATATTTTGACCTTTGTTAAATATTACAATCAAGTTATTTCATTTTATGTTTGTTGAACATACATGTTCTGCTAGAGGCTAGAGACTCTTCTAGAGATTCTTAGGATACAAAAGTGGGAAAAAAAGAATCATTCCTTACCTGGAGTGCATATCCTAGCAAGGAGAGACAGACACAAACACAATAAACAGGCTTGTAACACTTTGAAGATAATAAGTGCTGCAGAAAGACCGGTAAGGAGGTCAGCAGTGCTTGTGTGCATCTGATCATACAAAATAATATTTTATCAAAATGAACTCCAGAAACGGAGGGCTTTTTTTTCTTTTTAGCTGCTTTTGTTTCCTTTATGTTGTTTGTTTGTTTATAAGTCCTTGGGAGTATATGGGGGGTGGCACAGAAATGGAGGGACAAAGGGTGAACAAATGCAACACTGCTACTCACTGGACACTGAACATGAGCCGCCAGCGCCCAGTAATAATTGTATTTGTTTGATGGTTAGCTTTGTCACTCTGCCACCCTTTTATGAATGCTCCATAAAAGCAAGGACTGACTCCATGATACCAAATAAGTGGGTATTTGATGTGCATTTGATGGAGCGCATGAATCCAAGACATCAGACTGCAGTCATTTTTCCAGAAATCATATGTGTGACAAACATGTTTATCTGTAAAATCAGATTTGGGGCTAGGGGTTTAGCACAACAGTAGGAAAAGCGATTGCCTAGTATGCACAAGGCCTAGTGATAGGTAAGTACATCATGTAGTGTGCAGCATTAGTTTGTCTTGAGTATGAGGTTCAGACAATTCTAAAGGGAGTGGGTTGTAATAAATCATGCCTACTTCATGTGCCTAGTCTTCTACATCTTCCTTTCAGCTTGTCTGTCACGTGACACAGCTGGCAGATCTGTCACTAGGGTTCTGTAGCTACCTCTCTACCTAGCAAAATCATGAACGAAATAAAACTTCTTTCCTTTGTAACTGACCTAAAATATGTTGTTAGAGCAACGTAGAATGAGGTAGTATAAGTGAGATTCAACATTTTTTTCAGAAAATAAACATTTTTCTTACTGTAGTTGAATTTTAAGACTTCTGAATACATATATATGTGTGTGAACCCATATTTCAGTGGATATCTTTTTTTTTTTTTTTGGGTCAGGTCGTGGGGCCTGAACTCTGGGCCTGGGCGTTGTCCCTAAGCTCTTCAGCTCAAGGCTAGAACTCTACCACTTGAGCCACAGCGCCACTTCCGGCTTTTTTCTTTTTGCTTATGTGGTGCTGAGGAATCGAACCCAGGGCCTCTGGCATGCAAGGCATGTGCTCTACCACTGAGCCACCTTCCCAGCCCTCAGTGGATATCTTTTGAAAAGTAAAATAAGTTTTAATGAAATCCAATATATCAGTTTGTTCTTTCATGCATTTAGCTTTTAGTGTTATTGTAACTAAGAAATCTCTCCCTATAAAAGTTTTTATACTTTAGGTTTAGGGTTGTAGCTCAGTGCAGGACATTTACTTGATATGTGCAGGGAACTGGTTTTGATCTCTCCTGCTTTTGTATCTTCAGATATTATGTTTTCTGTAAGGTATTTTTGCTGGATTACATGTGTTATGAGGATTTTCCTCAGTGTAGCTAGCTGTCCACCAAAAGTGAAAACAGATTATCCTTTTTCCTCAGTGAATTACTTTTGATATATATTTTTTTTTGGGGGGGGGGGTCTGGTCGTGGGTCCTGAGCTCTGGGCCTGGGCGCTGTCCCTCAGCTCTTCAGCTCAAGGCTAGCGCTGTACCACTTTAGCCACAGCACCACTTCCGGCTTTTTTCTTTTTGCTTATGTGGTGCTGAGGAATCAAACCCATGGCCTCATGCATGCAAGGCAAGTGCTCTACAACTGAGCCACCTTCCCAGCCCCTACTTTTGATATTTATTGAAAATAACATGTGGATCTAGTTGCTGACTTTTTTTTTTTACTGAGTTTATATGTCTACATACTAAAACATGCTTTATTGTCTCATTTTACAGTAAGTCTTTTAATTAGATAGTATAGGCTCTCCAACTTTGTTGTTTATTTTGGTGCTAGAATAAAAAATCTAGAATCTTAGATTTTCGTATAAAATTTAAAATGTGCCTTTTGATTTATATTATTTAGAAGCTTGGGTTTTTATTGGAATTACTCTGAATCTAAATATCATTTAAGGGAGAATTGATATTTTAACACTAATGAATCTTTGAAGCATGAATGTAGCGACTCTCCATGTAAGTAGATCTGTTCACCAACTCCTTTCCCCTTTCCAGTATTATTTCAAATTTAATTCTAGACCTAATTTCAATGGTAAATATTTATGTATATATCTCTAGTATTTCTAAATGATGTGCACTGTTACTATATTACAATATGTTATAACTAAAATTTTTTTTTTGGTCGGTCATGGGCCCTGAACTCTGGGCCTGGGTGCTGTCCCTCAGCTCTTCAGCTCAAGGCTACCACTTGAGCCACAGCACAACTTCCAGCTTTTTCTGCTTATATGGTGCTCAGGAATCGATCCCAGGGCCTTATGTACGCAAGGCAAGCACTTTACCACTGGGCCACCTTCCCAGCCCCTATAACTAAAATTTGACCATCCATTCCTATTAAGCTGTCTAGTAGTAAAAGTTCAAATTTGTCTGGTTGTATAAGTTTTTACATAATTAAGAAAAGTATCCAGAACATAAATTCCTAGAAACAGCATGTAGGGATATTGTTTAGAAATATGGAAACAAATTCTAGGAAAAAGATAGTTGAAAGAATTGAAAGTGCCTATCCCTGGAATGTGGACTTTGATGTAAGGAGAGGCTGGACAGAAGAATGTGGAGTTTGATTACAGAAACAAGAGACTCAGATAGTACAGTGCCCCCACCCTCCCTCCTTTATGTCAAGTGCTGTGGGGAAGTGAACTCTTTGCCGAAAGAACAAGGGATTTAGTCCTCCAGGAGGAAATCTGAACCCCAGTTCTCAAAACTGTCTTTGGGGTTCCCACATTTATCAGGAAGGGGTTGTAACCTCAGAAGTCAGTTAACTCCTTGAGTTTACTCATCTGCAAAACGAGGAGGGAATGTCAGTAAGTATTAGGCATGAATGATTGGTATATAGTACCAACTCAGTAAACATTAGTTTTTGTGGTTATTTCCTGAAAACAAAACTCACTCATTCCTGGGCCTTGGGAAAGACCAGATCTATCTAACATTGACAGAGGCCATGGTGTTATAATGGAGCCTTGCTTTGACATTCTCTCAGCTATCCTCAACCTCGCCTGTCCTCTGCGCCCCCTCTCCTCCCCACCTACCCAGGACTCTGCCAAGAGCACTTGTTCTGTCCCTGGAGTTGTCCAGGGACAGTTGTCAGTCTTAGAAGTGAAGGAGAGGGGACAGAAGGGGACAGATGGTGTTAGGGCAGGACTTGTACCCACTTCAGCCAGGAAAAGTGTCTCCAGAGAGGAGAGGAAGTGGGAGGAGTCCAGGAAGCACCACGCTGGAGAAACCAAAGTCCCTTCCATGGCTGCCTGGGCCTGGGAGCTGCTGCTCCAGCTGCTGCAGCTGCTCTCCGCTGGGGCCACAGCTGGGCGGTGGAGAGGGGAGGGCACCAGCCCGCATCTGCAGAGCATCTTCCTGGGCCGCTGCTCAGACTACAAGCTGCTGAACTCCGACACCCGGTGAGCCCCGGTGGGCTGGGGGGACCGGGAGGACGTGTGTCCTCACAGGAGGCAAGTTTTATGGGACAGACAGTCGCTGGAGGGATGTGGGTTTACAGGTGGGGAAGGAGCTGCACAGGTTCAGTTGCATTGCAGGTCTAGGTGTGTGTGTGTGTTGTGTGTGTGCGCGCGTGCGCACTTTCAGAAGCAATTTTGAAAGACAGCCCTTTGCCAGTCCACACCCGCATAGTTCCACCCACAGTGGAATTATCTATGTCAGACCTTGTCCCGTGGAACTCAGATCCTCTTCCCACAGGCCTTTAAGGTTTTCATCTTTCTTGCCCAGGCCATGTTTCTTACTGATTTTTCTTCTTCTCCTGGATTCCGTTCTATCCTATTTTTTTGCTTAGTGTTTTTTCTTGTGCTACTTTTTGTCGTGATGCATTTTAAGCAAGTGAATCAGAACAGAGAATAACATAGGAGCAACTGAGCTATTATCAGAAGCTGACAGAGGAGTAGGCTGTGGTTTTGAAAGTGGGCAAGGACCTCAGCAGTGAACGCGGGCACTGGTGGGCATACCCTCTGCCTCACTAAACAAGAAGCTCTGCCCAGCACCTGGTGCTCACTCGTAGGAGCCCAAGTCTTGCCTGCTGGCCTGGTCTCATCTTGTCCCAAGCCCCTGGTGGATCTGGATAATGGGCCCCAATCTGAATTGAATTAAGAAGGTCCGGGGGCCAACTCAGTGGTAAAACCCCTGCCTAGCATGGGTAAGGCCTTGGGTTCCATCCCCAGCATGGCAAGAGAAGCAAGACAAAATTAAACTCCCTGACAGGAAGAGGGAGAGCGAATGAGAGAATGGGAGAGAAAGACAGGGAGAGGGAGAGAAAGCGAGAAAGAAAGAGGAATGAGAGAGAAAGGACATAGAGAAACAGAAACTAAAAAAGCGCCTGAATTTCAAAGGCTATATGGTTTCTTAAATGTTGTCGCTTTGCAGCTTGATACCTCTTCTGTTTACCTTGTCAGTCTCAGACAAGGCTATATGACTTAGTTCTGAGAAATCTATGCAGCACTTTCTGACAGCAACTTCCTGTATCCTATTGCCAAATCCATACTTGAGCCATCACAGCTTGTTTTCTTGCTTTTGTAGGGATTGAACTCAGAGCCTGGGCACTGTCCCTGGGCTTCTTTTGCTTAAGATATCACTTCCGGCTTTTTCTGAACAGTTTTTTAGGAGAGATGAGTCTCAGACTTTCCGGAATGGGCTAGCTTCAAACTGTGATCCTCAGGTCTCAGCCTCCTGAGTAGCTAGGATTATAGGTGTGAGCCACCTGTATCGGGCAGCCTGAGCTTGTTTTCTACATCGTGTGTGTTTGTGTGTGTGTGTGTGTGTGTGTGTGTGTGTGTGTGTGATGATACTGGAGTTTGAACTCAAAACCTTCCCCTTGCAGGAGGTACTCAACCACTTGAATCATGCTTCAAGTCCTTTGGCTATACTTATTTTTTCGAGTAGGATTTTGTCTTTATGCCCAGATGGCCTGGACCATCATCTTTCTAGTTATACTTCCCATGTAGCTGGATAACAGGGACATGCCACCCAATTTCCATTTGTTGAGAAGGTGACTTGCTAGTGCTTTGCCCAGGCTGGCCTCAAACTTTGATCCTCCCAGGCTCCACTTCCTGAGTAGCTAGGATTACAGGTGTGAGCCATCGTGTCTAGCCTTTTCTAGTTCTATAGTAATGGAAATATGTCATGACACATCATGATGTTTCTTCTTTTTTTTCTTTTTTCTTTTGGACATATTTGCACAGGACCAAGAACTGCACGGCTATCTGGGAAGCCTTTCAAGTGGTGCTGCACAAAGATCCCTGCTCTGTGCTTCCCTCAGACTATGACCTTTTTATTAACCTTTCCTGGCACTCCATTCCCCGGGACAAGGTAACTGACTAAGCCACTTCAGATAAATCCTTACTCTTCCTCTGTGGAGGAAAATGATACCAGGCTGGGCATGAGGTCAGCTGCCCTACGCATCCCGCAGTGTTACTGAGACATCAAGCAGCAAATGCACCATGTGCATGTCGACCTGTCTGGTGGCAAGGCAGCTTTGTTTCTAATATTCCCTTGGATCTGCTGCCCAGATGTGACCTAAGTCAGCAGGTCTCTGTAGGAATCACTACAGGGAACTCAGGACATTGCCCGACCTTTGACACCAGGCCTCCAAATCTGACCAGTGTAATCTCTATTCCACTTGGTCTTATAGCTTGCATCTTGAGCAATTCACATGCCTTAAATGTTAGTACCCTCCCAGAACAACAAGCTCTCTTTTGGATGGATCTCAATATTATGTTTATTTACTCTCAGTTTCTTTAAGAAAGCTATGTCTATATTATATTTACATCCTAAGATGGAGTGAAAAGAAAATAAATGACTCAGAGGTTGAAGGGCCATAATTTGAGGCCAGGCTGAACAACATTAACAAGAGACTCTATTTGAATGGCAGAGGAGAGACAACCAAAGCCAAAAGACTGGGAGCCCGGCTCAAGTGGTGCAGTGCCTGCCTCGGAACTATACCACCCTGCTTTCAATCTCCAATGAAGAATAAAGAGAAAAGTTAAAAAAAATTAAAGGCTTGATGTAATTCTTCTTAAACTGATTTTTCCATGGTGTATTATAGTGAAAATCAAAGACATAATAGATTGAAAACAAGATTTCATGGTATATGTTGCATTCTATGTTGTCATTTAAAAATATAAGTTGCTGTCTTCCTGTTGAAAAAAAAACCAGGAAGCGTAGGTTCTGTTCTCTCTAGATTTGGTGGATTAGGCGCTGAACCCAGCACTTACCAGGCAGCTTTCTGTGCATCAGGCATTGTGCTAAAGGTTAAGAATACAATAGTGAGCCAGGCACTTGTGGCTCATGCTTATAATCCTAGCTACTCAGGAAACTGAGATCTGGGGATCATGGTTCAAAGCCAACCAGGACAAGAAAGTCTATAAGATTCTTACCTTCAATTAACCATCAAAAAGCCAGAAATGGACCTGTGACTCAAAGTGGTAGAGGACAAGCCTTGAGTACAAAAGCTCAGGGACGGGCTGGGATGTAGCTCAGTGGCAAAGCGCTTGCCTAGCAAGTGCAACGTCCTGGGTTCGATCCCCAGTACCAAAAAAGAAAAGACAAAAAAATACAGTTAAAAAAAAAAAAAAAAAAACCCAAACAACAAAAGCTCAGGGACAGTGCTCAGGCCCTGAGTTCAAGCCTTAGGACTGACAAATAAATAAAAAGTAAATAAAATAATGTAATATTGAAAAACAGCTCCGGGACACCTACCAGTCTAGATAGTGACTGGACTATAGAGGTTCTGGCTAGACAATATCATGGAATATTATCATATCTATTATTACATTAAACTGTCACTTACAGTAGAAATTATAAGGTATACCCTAAGAGTAATCTCATTTTCAGGCACTTTCTACTCTAAGAAGTCTGTTTGTCATTTCCTATCCACTCAAGCACAGAAAGCATTCAGTCTCAATTTTCAGGTATAGAAGATGAAAAGAGATTATATGCCTCCATCACAATCCCACAATCATCACACAACAGAGCCAGAATTCCAGCCCAGATGCCCTGATTTTTTTTTTTAATACAAGGATCTTACTCCTTTACATGCGTTTTATGCTACATGGAACACCTTGTGTTAACATAGACATAAGACCCTTAGACCGAAAAGAGGGAAGAGGGTAGCAACTTTGAACAAAAGTCAAAAGGAAAGTGCAGTCAGTCTGCAGCTGAGCGACGAGTTGCCTGTCTCATACGGACACTGTGCCTGAGGAATCTGCTCTTATTTTATATACTAATTTTTGTTTGGTTTTCCTTAGTCCCTGTTCTGGGAAAATAACCACCTCCTTGTCATGAGCTATTCAGAGAATGCCCGTCGCTTTATGCCCCTATGCGATGTGCTGTATGGCAGAGTTGGGGACTTCTTGAGCTGGTGTCGACAGGAAAATTCCTCTGGTAAGACCCTTATACACATCATGAGAAAAATATGAGCTTCACTTTCCTGTGCAGTTACCATCTGAGCTGTATCCTTTCATATGCCTTTACGTCATTTGCTCTATCCAAATCCTCAGCAGTACTGCAACAGTAGAAGTGATAGTAACAATGAAGGCAGTACATACCTTTTCCCAGACACTTGTTTATGTACTTTATATTTACTGATGTCTTTATGATCTACAATATCCAAGTGGGATCCTCCAATTATCCTTATTTTGACTAATAAGGAAACTGAGGCACAGAAAGATGAAAGAAGTCGCTTTGAAGTGTGTAAGTAGTTAGCTTCAGAGTCTCAGCGTGTAACTACAGAGCCTGAGCTCCCAATCCAGCTCAACTCTGCCTTTTAACCCTCGTTTTACAGATGAGGAAATTGAGGCCTGGGGCGCTGAATGACTTGTGTACATTGTACAGAATGTAGGATAACTATGGAGTTTAAATCAATGCTTCCTTGTCAGAGTCTTTAAAAGGAAATATGCGAATCTGTTTTTCTCTTAGAACCTGATTACCAATCCTGCCCCACATCAGAAGACTGTGAAAACAATCCTGTGGATTCCTTTTGGAAAAGAGCATCCATACAGGTAATCCTAGGATTAATGACTTGGGTGCCTGTGAAACCCATGAACTTAGAGGTTCAGAAATGGAAACCCAAGAGGTCATTACTTATATCTGTGAACCTCACTTTCTGCTTTTACAATATCCTGATTTGTTTTCCCTGGTCTGTAATGTTATCAGGATTTAAGGAGAGAAAATACTTTCTGTACTGCCTAGTACAGAAAAAGCATTAACAAATGTTAGCTATTGCTAAGGAATTGCACAATTGCTATTACTTCTATTTTACTAGGGTTGTATTTAGTCTTTCAAGTCAATCTGACCCTTTTGTTGCCTTGAAAAGTGGGGGAACTCTTCATTTCATGGAAGGCCACGGGATACTGGAGAATTAGATGTGGGTGTTAGACATGTCCACACACTAATAACCAGAGGAGAGGAGGTGAGAAAAGATGCAAATAAGCTAGAGACACAGAAATTGTGTCCTTAATGTAGATCTGCTCCCCAGAGAATATTGTCACTGGAGTAGATAAGCTGACAGTAGCTATGAAATGCCAGAGCTATAGTCTGTTTAAGGCTACAGCTTATGTTCTCTTTTTCTAGGGTTAGAATGAAGAGGGGTTGCAGGGTCCTGGTGGCTCATGCTTATAATCCTAACTACGCAGGAAGCTGAGATTTGAGGATGGAGGTTTGAACCTAGCCTGGGCAAGAAGCCATTAGACTTGTATCTCCAATTATCCACCAACAAACCAGAAGTGAAGCTAAGGCTCAAGTTGTAGGCTTGTTGTCTACAACTGAGGCCTGCACTTCCTGCCCCTTGAAGTTAGTTACAACGACTTACAGGAACCAATGACATATAATGGAAATGACGCATGTGGCCTGTGTGGCAAGGCCTTTAAAAACTGGCCATGACTTGTTGTCTTCCTTTTATTCTTTCCTGACAATCAGCAACTTTGTAAATGTGGAAATTTCTTCAGCTTGGGGCAAAGTAAGAACACACAACCAGCAAAAGCCAGGGGCCTGTGGTAAACGTTAGCATGAGCATTACATTGGTCTTCCTTGTTTGAAGCCGCCACTGTGATTTTAAGGCTGTGTGTCTTGGCAGCTTACCTAGTTTATTCCCTCGGATAGGATGTTGTATGCTTTGTATCATCTTCATAATGTTAGGTGTCAGACATGGAATTACTCGGCCTGAGTTTTCAACATTTGGAAGCAATTTGCTTCTCCAAATATAATCATCTTGTCTCCCTATTACCTATGTGAAATGCTAGACTTGCCCACATTGAGCATTGTTGATATAAAACCAAAACTCATTACCTAGCAGAAAAACGACATATCTCCTTTTACTCAAAATACTTTTTCTTCTTGCAGTATTCCAGGGATAGCTCTGGGGTGATCTACGTCATGTTGAACGGTTCTGAGCCATTGGGAGCCTATCCTACCAAAGGGTGAGAACTCCAGCACTTGTTACAGAATGTTTACTCAGTTGCTTTGAAGGAGGCTAAAGAGAACTGTGCTAATCCTCAATCTAATGTGTGCTTTTGTAAATACACATGAAGAAAATTAAACGATCTGGGGATTAAAGCTATGTCTACATAATTAAACCATTTATAGTGGATTGAATGCATGAACAAGTAACCTGAAAATAAAAGTATAGGAGCTAACAACTAAAATGGAAAAATATCCCATTACTTTAGGATTTAAAGAAATATCTTCTTAGGCTGGAGATTCTCTGACTATTAAAAGAAAAAATATATGTGTGTGGTTATATATATAAAATATATACACTATATATGTATATATATGTATATATATATATATATACATATATATATATATTTCTTCCCTGTCTCTCAGATTTTTTGCAGATTACGAAATTCCATACTTCCAGAAACATAAAATCACCCGATTTGAAGTCTGGGTCATGCATGAAATTGGAGGACCATATGTGTAAGTTGTGGTGCTATGGATGAGGGTAACTGTGCAAACATGCTTTTTTTATATCATATGATCGGTTTTGTGGAAATTCCAGCCTTCTCTGATGCTACCATGATTGTAGAGGCTACATTTTCTGGGAATACCAGTAGCTAGTCCTAAGCCCGGGGAGAAGAGCTTTTTTATTTGGCAAATTCTCAGCTAGAGAACACAGGGTTCCTTTCTAAGTGACAGGACAGCTTTGGATAGCTGTGGACATTGGTGAGAGCCAGTCTCCTTTTCTCGTTTTGTGAAACCAGAAAGCCCTCATCAGGGTTTTCATGATCAACCCAGAGACTCTCTGATAAAGACTTTATTCTCAGGGAGCCATCAGCCTCCACAGGGAGGTCTCAGATTCGTGGTCAAGGACTCTTGGAAGATGCATGTTTTCTAGGAGATCACTAGAGTTTATTTACAAATACAAGTGTGAGCTTGTGTTTTCTCACCAGTGAAGGGTACTTCTGGCACAAACTCAAGATACAAAAGCTAATCTACTTGGTTCATAGCCTATTGAAAACCAAGCAACCATGGAGGAACTTTGCTGCATGCTGGGCCTTGTTCTTAGGAACATGGTGCTACATGGAGAAGAGTTTTGCCAAAGCAAGTTGAGGATGTTCCATTGAATATGTGGATTCTAGAAGCTCTGTTTCTACTCTTCAGACTCTCCATATACTGGGCATTATTATTGCCTGTCTCTTGGGCAACAGATTGCAGTCAATTCGCAAGTTATTTATTACATGAGTTGTGTCATATGTCTCTTGAGCAGTTGCAGAAAATTGGCAAACCACTAATTACATAAGTTGTACCAACATCTCTGTTTCTCTTCCCAGAAGACAAATCCCCCTTATTGTTATATTTTTATGAGCAGTTCTTTATATAGAAGTTATCTTTGCTTGTTGTTTCAATTTTTTGGTTATAGAAAGTTGTCCTTTGAAGCTACCAGGATTAAAAATCTACAATTCATCAGTGTCTCTGCTCAACATTTCTGATAAAGTAGAGGTTCCAAAGGGTACCTCACTGTTACATTTGAACCACAAGTTAGAGTTGTTTGCAGGTCATGAGCTAAGAAAGTAGTGTCTTGGACTGTTCAGGTTTTAGAGGGAATACTTGGGGACTATAGTTAATAATGTTTTAATATAGTTAGTTCATAATATTTTATAGTTAATATTTTTTGTGCCAGTGAACTCGGGGACTGGGTGCTGTCACTGAGCTTTTGTGCTCAATGTTAGTGCTCTACCACTGGAGTCACTGCGCCACTTCTGGATTTGTTTTTTTTTTTCAATATAAAAGCCTCACATTCTAGATGTTGGTGGCTCATGCCTATAATCCTACTTACTCAGCAGGCTGAGATCTGAGGAGTACAGTTCAATGCTAGCCCAGGCAGGAAAGTCCATGAGACTCTTATTTCCAGCTAGCCACCCCAAACAAAAGTCAGTAGTGGAGCTATAGCTCAAGTAGTAGAGTGCTAGCCTTGAGCAGAAAAAGCCCAAGGAGAGCACCCAGGCCCTGAGTTCAAGGCCCAGAACCAGTGTACACACACACACACACACACATACACACAACACACACACACACACACACACACACACACACACACACACACACACACACACATCTCATGGGGTTTTTCCTGCCTGGGCTGGTTTTGAACTGCAGTACTCAGATCTCAGCCTCCTGAGTAGGTAAGGTTACGGTGTGAGCCACTGGCGCCCAGCTTGTGTTACAGATTATTGTTAAATGAGTATATTGTGGCTGTTCTTGTCATAAAATGAAACTCTGTGAGTTACTAGGTTTCTTAATCTCTTTCAATATAGTAACTAGTTTACCGCATTTACAAAATTAAACTGCCTCTTCAGCAGAAAGCAGAAGATAGCATAGTTAATATTGGTTATGTTTAGCATGACTTTGGCAGTCTTTACTAAACAAACTGTAAAACAATGGCCTCTGGGCTCTTTTCTGTGTCTAGGAGCATCTGTGTCAAAACTGTAAAATAAATAAATAAATCCTAAGCACTAAGCTTTCCCAGAGAAGGGCATTGTCTCAGGTCTAAAAAAAATGTTCTCAGTACTGTGTCCTCCTCATTCCTGTAATGCCGGTTGCTCATTTTCTCCTTCCACATTGCCTCTCTATCACTTTGGTGAGGAGGCTGTTTATCTTTCCACTCCATATAACCTGGGGCAGGACTCTGCCTTTTAGCCATGAATAACAGTGCTATGTCTACCATGGTACAAATCCTCTTTACTTAAGTCTGTCTATGGAAGGCAAGAATCAATATGGCTGAGAGTGTGAAAAAGACCACCCCTCCATCCTGCACCTAGAACTGCACATGAAGAGATTTAAAAACCTTGGTGCTAGAAAACCTTTTTTTTTTTCTCTTTTTTTTGGTACCAGCCATGGGGTTTGAACACAGGGCTTGGGTGCTATCCCTGAGCTTTTGTGCTCAAGGCTACTCTATCCTGTAAGCCACCTCAGGCTGTACTTTCTACTTTTGCCAGCTAATTGGAGATCACAGTCTCATAGATTTTCCTGCTCTGACTGGTTTCAAACCACGATCCCCAGATCTCAGCCACCCAAGTAGCTAGGATTTACAGAAGTGAGCCACTGCTGCCCCAGCCCCAGAAAACCTACTTTTAGGAATTTATGACAAGGATACAAGTAACTAAGAATGCATATGAAAATGAAGTTTCAATAGATGTTCTTGTAGTATCAATGGCTTTGAAACATATGAATCAACCTTCAAAGGAGGGAATTGTTGGTATGAGTTATGTATGGCCTGTTTACATAAGAAAGATACATATTCAGGGGGGGAGGGGGGAGGCTGGGAAGGGATGTGAAGGGTAAACAAAGGAGGAGGCTGCAATGCTTGGTAAGAAATGTACGCATTATCCTGCCCATGTAACTGTAACTCCTCTGTACAGTATGTTCACAAATAAAATTAAATTAAATTAAAAAAAAAAAAAGAAAGATACATATTCAGGACAGACATATACACACAGGGGTTTTAGACAGATATGGGTTACAACAAAAAGCCACCAATACATTTGGAATGATTTATAGGAACAGATAAATTTTAAAACTCTAGAACAGGATAGAGAAGTCCCCTTGTATCTGAAGGCTGCTACCTTTGGTGGGAGCTTGCAATTGTAAGCCGTAGCCAGCCCCGCTACATGGATTGTTTTTTTTCCCCTCTACACACACACCTATATTATACATAGCACTTTTAGGCAGATTTCCAGTGACAGTGATGAAATATCTAAGACAAACATCTTAAGGAGAAAAGGTTGCTTTAGGCTCTCTGTTTTAGAGCTTTCACTCTACATCTTTGACCACTTTGGCTCTGACCACGAGGCGAGGCAGAACTGTAAATGACAGGCATGTGGGTGTGGCTTCTTATCTCATGGCTGCCATACAGCAGAGACAGGTCTTAGGAAAGACATAGCACTATAAGGACATATCTCCAATCCCTTGGGGCTACTGCCTCAGCGAGGCCCCAACTCCTCAAGTTTCCAGTACTTCCCCAAATAGTACTGAGCTGGGAAACAAACTTTCAATATAGGAGTCTTTGTTTGATTGATTGTTTGTTTGTTTGAGAGGGGGCACATTATATCAAGACAGAGGCTCCAGTGAGATTGCAAAACCTTCTTTTCCTGTGGCCCTGCTATTTGCTGCCCACATGGCCTCTGTCTTGGCCTGGCTCCGCTCATTGCCTGTGGCTTTCCTTGTCCGACCTTCTACATTCTTGGCATTCCAATTTCCTTTAATGGTTAGTGTAGCCTAGGTTTCTCTTTCATAACATTGTATGGTTTCTTGAGGGCTTTCCACGGGGACTCCAATATTGCAACACATTGCTTGGCTTCCCTGATTTTTCTCTGAAATCTGATTGGAAGCCCCCATGACTCCATAAGTTGTATTTTGTGTGTCTGTAAAAACAGCATCTTGTGTATGATGCCTACAATGCTAATGTTTGCCATCACTTTTACTGTAAATCTTAGCAACTTTAGGTATGATTTCCCACCTCCTCTCTCTGTGCCATTGCTAGGGCTTAAAATCAAGCCCATATACCCTTGCTTGGCTTTTCACTCAAGGCTCGTGTTCTATCATTTGAGCTACACCTCCACTTAAATGGGGTTTGTTTTGTTTTTCTATTTTCCTTTCCTAAGGAAGTACTTCACAGCTTCTCTCTGGCATATCTAAACCTCCAACATTACTAGACTTGTGCTTTGGAGCCATTAAGTAAAATGAGAATTACTTGAAAAACAAGCGCTGGTTGATCTTATAAGAAAAATGGCTACTCAATGCCTCATGGACAGAAAAGTGTACACAGAGACAGTGGACAAGCAGGTGGTCCATATACTGTGTGACATAGAGAGGGCCACTAACAGTACTTACGCCCCCCTTCAGACTCCATTATAATGACATCATTCTTCATGCTGCTTGGAATACTGTACAATTTAAAATATATGGGGCTTTATTTCTGGAATTTTCCACTTGGTCAACCATGGTATCATGGTTGACCGATACCATAGTGAGCACAGATGTGTGTAACTGTCTGTGAAAAGGTTAGCAGCAGGCATCTCTAGGGATGTGAGATATGGGGTTATTTTTTTCCTTTAATTTATTCACATTTTCTAACATTTAAAAATGTATAATTTTATTGTTGTTTTTACAGTGGTGTACAGAGAATTTGCCGCATAGGAGTCTGGTTCTTTTTGGACAATGCCACGCCTTCCTTCCCTTTGCCCTGGTTTCCCCCTCCCATCCCTGCCCACAAGTTACACAGTTTGTTTTCCACGTAGGGGTATGCTGAATACCATGACTGTATGTATTCATCCTTCCTCCCTCCCTTTATGTGCCCCCACCCGCCTCCCAAAGAGCAAGAATACCAGCAGCGGCAGCAGCAGCAGCAACAAAAAGCCATGTTACAGCCAGGCACTAGCGGCTCATGCCTGTAATCCTAGCTACTTAGGAGGCTGAGATATGAGGGTTGCAGTTTGAAGCCAATCCTGGCAGGAAAGTCTAAGAGACTTTTTTTTTTTTTGGGGGGGGGGTTCGGTCATGGGGCCTGAACTCTGGGCCTGGGCACTGTCCTCCACTCTTCAGCTCAAGGCTAGCACTCTACTACTTGAGCCACAGCGCCACTTCTGGCTTTTTTCTTTTTTTGCTTATGTGGTGCTGAGGAATCAAACCCAGGGCCTCATGCATGCAAGGCAAGCGCTCTAGCACTGAACCATCTTCCCAGCCCTCTATGAGACTCTTATCTCCAACAAACTACTCAGAAAAGGTCTGAAGCAGCGCTGTGGCTCAAGTGGTAGAGTGCTAGCCTTGTGCCAAAGACAGCACCCAGGCCTTTTTCTTGTTAAAGCCTAAAGTGAATACACCTGGAGCTGAGCAAACGTCACAGTTTGCATACTGCTGTGTGATGCTAGGGGTTGTAACTGTACATTGTGGGCATCGAGCATCCCTGGCTCTCCCAGCTCCAGACGCAGGGTTGTGTCTCAGCAATCCTCCACTGCATTCTGCAGCACCTTTTGGACCAGGGACTCTGTCAGGTTCCCTTTGAGAGAAGAATATCCAGGGGTATACAATCAAGAGAAATTTTATTTTATTTTTTTTGTATATATTTTTTTTATATTGTTTTTTGCCGGTCGTGGGGCCTGAACTCTGGGCCTGGGCGCTGTCCCTCAGCTCTTCAGCTCAAGGCTAGCGCTCTACCACTGGAGCCACAGCACCACTTCCGGCTTTTTCTGTTTATGTGGTGCTGAGGAATCGAACTCAGGGCCTCATGCTTGCAAGGCAAGCGCTCTACCACTGAGCTACCTTCCCAGCCCCAGTCAAGAGAAATTTTAGTTAACTTTGAACAACATCCTCCTCCTTTAACTTCTCACCACCTCCTCTTTCTTCTCCTCCACATCTGTTCCTTTTGTTGATTTTTAAAAAAAATATGTTTGTTTGTTTTATGTTTTAGGGAATTCTGTGGAGAGGGCAGTGTGAAAATCCTGGAAGACAGACTGAAGGCCATGGGATTCAAGTACAGCTGTATTAACGATTACCTGTAGGTGGCGCTACATATGACCAGTGCCGAATAAAAGGCACAATGGTGACTTTACAGGGGCTTGGAAGGGTTTTGTTGGTATCAGCTCTAAAGGCCATGGGGTTGTGTTTTCTGAATTATCCCTGGACATCCAGAAGATTGGCTCAGGGTGTAGCCTGGGTCCCTGCTTTCAGACGCCATTATAATGCCAGTGAAAGGATGCTCTCTGAATTGTATAATTTGCCCACACCCACTTTCCTCTTCTCATTGCTCTGAATATAACCAGAGGCTAGGGGCTATGGCTTCTGCAATTGTATTCTGTAGGAATCTTGCCTGTGAAAGGTGAGGAGGTGGGCAGGTGAGATTTTTACAGCTAGGTGAACCTTGAGCCAGTGAGAATGGCTGCCATGTATTACGTGCATGGAAACCCAGCACTTTTATACTTACACCTGGGCATCATTCCAGGGCAGTACTGCTTCTGGCACACTGAAGTAAGCTCGACTCTGACCCTGATGGAGTTGTAAGCCTGACCCTGGACTCAGACTTTCTGCCCCTGCTCCTCTCTGCCAGTTCAGGGGCTGGAGTGTGACATTGCATGGACTCAGTGGCTTTCTTGGACACTTAGAGATGTGTCAGCATGGCAATGACCAGTCTTCTTGCCAACGTCCAATACCATTCTGTGCCCTCTGCCTTCTGTAAAGCTGCATGCACTATGTAACTCTACCAAGCCAGGCCCAGTCTCCTGAAACTGGCATGTCTTCTCACCTTCCCAAGAGAAGTCACCCCTATAACAGCAGTGTTGTTATCTGTGTTATTTTGCCCATGTATTATTACTAAACCTGCAAGAAGCTCAAAGGCTAGGTTATTTATCACCACATTTTAAACCAAATCAAAGCAAATTGCATTTTCTACAAGTCTGACCTATGCACAGGAAAAAAGTGCACTAACTTAAGTATGCAGTTGGATGAATGTTAACAAATGCAAGGCACTGCAGCTCTCAGATAATGCAGAACATAACCAATGTCTCCCTAGACCTCACTCTGGGTCACCTCTCTGTAGAAACCTTGGTCTGTCCCTGTAGTGACAACTCTCTAAAGACTTATGATGTCTTAGGTTCATTTTGTCTGTCTTGAAGCTTTTGTAGATATTCCTGTTTGATGGTTGAGTCAGAAAACTCAACTCTAGGTGGCCTAAGGATGATAGTTAGGAGCAGAACATCATATGGTCTTGAAGCATGTCTTTCCTTCCTTGTATGTACCAAGCTCCAACTTCCTGAATCAAAGTATTGAGTTTTAGCAGATTTTTTTGGGTTGACTTTATTTTTGTACGTGTGTGATGGTTTAGGGGGTGGAACTCAGGGCTTTGTGGTTGCTAGATAAGTGCTTTGCCACTTGAGCCACACTTCCAACCCAGCAGATTTTTTTAAACAAATGATTCTTACTCTGAAACAACTCAATGTTGGAGAAAAATTGTGCCTAAAAGAACTCCAGAGTTACCACCTTGAAGGAACTCCCTCTAAGTGGCTATCCTTTAAGTCACAAGGTGAAGTGATAGTAGCCAGGTTGGAGTCCAGGGTCTCTTTCTGCCTTGGAGTTGCCCTGAATCTCAACCTGTGTTTCTTCCTCTCTGGCTGACAGTGTTTCCTTCTCAGCTGGCTGTGGACTCTCCTCTTCCTGGCCTGACAATTCACCCTGGTTCTCATTCCTTTTAGTTTTTAGTTGTTATGGTAAAGATGATACACAGTGGGATTAGTTACACAATGTGTACATTGCTTTCAGAACAGTGTCATCCCTTCCTCATTTTCTCCCAATTTTCCCCTCCCTATCCCCTCCCTACAAGTTGTGTAGTTCACTTTCAACATAGTGTCTAGTGAGTATCACTGCTGCATTTGTTCACCCTTTGTCCCTCCATTTCTGTCCTCCTTACCTTCCCCCAAACAGATAAACTTACATACACAAGATATAGAAATCAAAAACAGTGACAACGGAGGGAGGAAAAGCAAAATAACAAAAAGCCTCTTGTTTCCATTTCTTGGAGTTCATTTTGATGAATACCATTTTATAGGATCATATGCACATAGCTATTGAGTCCTTCTGATCCTCTCCTAAGACTATCCTCCTTTGGTCTTACTGTGTGAATGCCCAGAGTCCTGTATAATTGATCGTGTCCCGTTGTATTTTATCTTTTACTGTCCAGTATGTTTGGTTCTCATCACAGGCTGAATTAAGGAGTTTGTTTGTGGTATTTAAATTCTTGTTCTTATTATTTCATTATTATTTTTAAAATTGCTTCTGGGAAACAGAGAAGATATAACAAAAGGCAAAGGGCTAAAGTTTAACAAACCAAACTCCAACCAGATATGAACAAGAAATTCTTGCCCCTCAAAATTCAGGCAGCATTGCCCTCTCTACTGTATTAATTGAGCTGCCCAGGAATACAGAGACCAGAAAGTTCTGAATCTCATGGAAGAAAGAATTCAAGGACAGACATGGAGGAGATTTAAGCAGGAGCAGATTTATTGATTCAGATGCAAGTAAAGCTTAAGTGCTCTCTCCAGACAGCTTTTATTAGGGGCCTGAGGAAATAGTCTTCTGTCTAGGAAAGCTGGGTTAATTCATCATTAACTCCTGGAAACTGAGTTATTGATCATCAGCTCCTCCCATAGGTCAGGTGGAGATATTCTAGGCCTTGGGTGGTTAGAATCAGACTCATTCTCCATGGGCGCAGATCAGCCTGCCCCTGCTGTGTGTGAAGTCATTCCCTGAACATCAGCAGTTCAGGATTGGTTCCTTATCCACACCCACGTCATCACTTACAGCCATGAGGTTTTCTGATTCCCTACTTAATTTCTGAATCAGAAAGCTCTCTCCAGGATGCTGTCCTCGGTGCAGCCTTTTCACAGTTGCCCTTGCCTCTTGGTTGTTTTCCGCTAATACTGTATTGAACCCGACTCAGTGAAAACTCACCCATTTAGGGCACATAAAATAGTAAGGACTCTCATATACACATATCTGAGAGTACACCTGTAGGCCTTCTACTCATGAAGCTGAGGCAGGAAGAGTGCTTGAGCTCAGTGTGAGAGATCTCCCTGCCAACGGCGTGTACGTAATAGAGAAGGTGAACCCAAGGGGTCAGCACGCAGCACGCTGCTGAGTGTCAGGATTTCCTGGCTGTTCATCTGAGTCCTGTCCAGCTATTCTGCCACAGAGCTCCTGTCTGGCTGGCCCTTCCATCAAGACCTGTGTGCTACGGCCTCCTGCTACCATCTCCACTGCTGCTCTCCCTTCATTCCTGGCTGGCTTGGAACTTCAAATCTTTCTCTTTGATCAGAGTAGTTGAGCCTTTTTGGCTGAATCTTGAACAGTGGGAACTGTGTATTTCAAGTCCAGTCTTTGGCTCAAAGGATTTATCAAGAAGCTTTTCCAAAGTCGTATGTGTAAGCCGAGGAAGCTCAGGGTCTTAGCCAGCCTTCAAGGTTCAAGTGCAGCCTTCCAACTGACTGCTTTGAGAACTTGAAGAGGTTGCTGTGGCCAGAACTCTGTATGTAAATCGGAGCTGAAAATAGTATCGATTCCATTTGGTTGTTGTAAGATTAAAGGACCTGCTTGTGCAGATTACACAATCAAGTTTCTTAGTACACAGTAAATGTTCAATAAATGGTAGCTAATTTTTTTAAAAATTTATGTTTGGTAGCTAAGATTTTTAAATGAATAGTGTGTATGTTAGGACAGACACTTTCTATTTCCATGACTTTTCAGGCACATCATAAATGTTTGATAGGATGGACGCCATTTAAGTAACACCTTGATTTTTTTTTTTTTTTGTAGACCAGTGAAGCTCTTAAAGTGTGTAGATCACAGCACTCACCCCGACTGTGCCTTAAATTCGTAAGTAAATATCTTAACTCAAATCCCTTTTTTTCCCAAGATCCTTAGAATTATAGAACACTGGTGAATTGCAATATGACTGAATAACAGCACTAAAGAGTAGCTGCACAGTAGAGTTACTTCTTCTGCCCTGCTCCCCTGCAGACTTGAACTGGGGGTTGGTGCAAGTGTCTGGACATGTGTGAGCCACATCCCAGGTCTGGGAGCAGAGGTGGCCCCATGCCATTATTTACTTCTGCAGTACTTGTTTCAGTGGAAATCCTAGGAGAAATGCAGAGGAAGACTTTTTAACATTTATTTCCAAATCCTCATTTGAATTTTTATTACGCTTTTTGAAAAGTTTACATATATATGTGTATGTATATAAAGAGAGAGATATATGTATGTATCATCAGACAAAATTCAAAATTATGAAAGAGTCAAGGGAGGCTGCAATCTCTCTTCTGCTTTTCTGAGTCATTCTATTCTCCTACCTTGAGGTTTCTAGTTTCTTGTGTATTCTTCCAAAGTGTGTGTGCCAAGAAGACTATAACCACAGGTATGTGATTACACTCACTGTTCCCCTATGCTAGTCATAATAAACAGTAATAGACCACCAGGCACTGGTAGCCCACACCTATAATCCTAGCCTCACTCAGGCTGAGATTTGAGGATAGATCATGGTTCAAAGCCAGCCCAGGCAGGAAAATCCGTGATACACTTATCTCCAATTAACCACCAGAAAACCAGAGTGGAGCTATGGCTCAAAGTGGTAGAGCACTAGCCTTGAGTGAGAGGTCAGGGGCAGCCCCAAAGCCCTGAGTTCAAGCCCCACGACTGACAAAAATTAATTAATTTAATAGCAATCTACGTAGGATTTTCTGTTTTTTGTTTTTTTCTTTTACTTAACAACATGTCCTCAAGCTAGTTCCATATGTTTGTTAAAATAACTTTTATCAGTTGAGTGCTGGGTGGCTCAAGTCTAAGATCCTAGCTACTCAGGAGGCTGACAATTAAGGATCAAGGTTTGAAGCCATCCAAGGCAGGAAAGTTTGTGAGGCTCTTATCTCCAGTTAATTACCACAAATCTGGAAGTGGAAATGTGGCTCAAGTGGTTAGGAAAGTTTGTGAGACTCTTATCTCCAGTTAATTACCACAAATCTGGAAGTGGAAATGTGGCTCAAGTGGTAGAATGTCAACCTTGAATGAAAAAGGCAAGTGAGAATGCAAGGTCTCAAGCTCAAACCTATAACACACACACACACACACACACACACACACACACACACACACACACACCAATACTGGCACCAAAATGAATAAATACATAAACTGTATTGTATATACTTGAAGCTAACAGCATGATGCTATAAGACATATGTAGGTACTAAAATGGCTGTGTTAGTGACACAGGTTAACACCTACCATTTCACAAAGTTACATTTTGTAACAAGAACAGCTAAAACCGACTCAATGAAAACCTGTAGTACCAACAGTTTTACTAACTATAGTCCTTGCATTGCATATCAGACCTCTATACTTGTTTCTTCTATACACCTGCTTTCTTAATATCCCTGGGCTGCACCTGCCCAGTTCCTTTCCCAACTCCTGCCATAACAACCACAGTTTCATTCTCTATTGCTGCAGCACTATTCACAATAGACATAGACACAACCTATAACACACACACACACACACACACACACACACACACACACCCCTACTGCTCAGAAAACTTAGATCCAGACTTCTTACATGGATTTCTAGGTTTTTCACATTCTTTCCACACATATCACCTGGAAACTTCCATCTCAGGCTAGTTTTTTTTTTTTTTTTCTGTTGGTCGTGGGGCTTGAACTCTGGGCTTGGGCACTGTCCCTCAGCTCTTCAGCTCAGGGCAAGCGCTCTACCACTTGAGCCACAGTGCCACTTCCGGTTTTCTGGTAGTTTATTGGAGATAAGAGTATCACGGACTTTCCTGCCCAGGTTGGCTTTGAACCTTAATCCTCAGATCTCAGCCTCCTGAGTAGCTAGGATTACAGGTGAGCCACTGGCGCCCGGCTCAGGCTAGTTTTGATCCACTTCCCTAGAGAGCTCATGTGCTTTTCCTCCACATATAACTGTGGGTACTCATCCCTGGCCAAGGTAAGAGTGCTGTACTTGCAGTCAGATGATGTCAGATGACCTGAGCCTGTCAGCTTTCTTACCCTCAAAGCTTCCAAGAGGCCACCCTGGATTCTATATTCTAAATGATACCTGCACATAGGGTTCATGCCTGTCAGCCTAGATACTGCGGTGGGGGGGGAGGGGGTGCTGAGGATCTAGGGTGATTGCAGTTTGTGGCCAGCCCAGTCAAAATGGTGGCCAAACCTCATTTCAGTCAATGGAAAGATAGTTAGGTGTGGTGACACTCCCACATCATTCCAGCTACCCAGGAAGTACAAATAAGTGAATTGTGGTCTAGGTTGGACCAGGAAAAAAGTGAGACCTTGTTCAGGCCAGAGTAGGGGCAGGAAGTGGATAGAATGAATAAAATAAAAAACTGGAGGCATGGTTCAAGTGGTAGAGTGCCTGCCTAGCAAGTACAAAGGCCCTGAGTTCAAACTCCAGGAATGACAAAGACTGTTACAGCCTCAATCTTATAACTCTGACTCTTCAAAAACCAGCTGCTCCATTTTTCTTTTTGTCTTTTCTTTTTTGGTACTGGGGATCGAACCCAGGATGTTGCAGTTGCTAGGCAAGCATTTTGCCACTGAGCTACATCCCAGCCCAATGAGCTACATCGCAGCCCAATGAGCTACATCCCAGCCCAATGAGCTACATCGCAGCCCAATGAGCTACATCCCAGCCCTCCATTTTTCTGTTTCATGTAGAGTTCATCATCTTTCCACTTACGACGTTTTGTCTCTCATCTGTCAAAACATAAGCTTGTGGAGGGCAGGAGTTCTTTTGTTCATGAATAAATGTATCCCAAGGATGTAGACTAGAACTTTCAGCCTGCTGGACAACTTTGGAATGAGTGAGTGAATAAATACTTGGGTGGACGAATGAATGGATGGATGGATATATGACTGACGTCTACACCAGGAAGGCATAGATTTGAGCTAACCATGTTGAAAGGGCCTAGGCAGCTGAAAGGAATGACAAGTGTTCATCAGAGGCCGCTGGGTAGTTCCCTGGGTAAACTCTACATTTGGATGACTAAGAAGAGAACCCACCTGCAGATCTACAGCTCAGTTAGAGGAAGAAAAGGAACGAGGTATGTCAAGGATTGAAGAGGATGGACTCTCTAGGGACCCTGGAACCCCTGGGGCCTGGGTAGGTTGGTGGTAGAGCACTGTTCAAGTTCTAGGACCACACAGGGCTGTGAGTTTTACTCTTGTCTCCTGAACTAGACTGGACATTCCACAGACACAGATCACGTGGCCCTCCTTTTTGTTAAAACCCACCACCCCCTCCCCCACCATGCTCCCATTCCTGAAGTAGGCAGACAGGCCACTGTGACAGCTTCCATGCTTTGGGTCAGCATCCCCCTGCAGGGCAGGCAGGAATTTCTATTCGCAGGTGTTTTGGAGCACTTTGAATCAGTCGGCTTCCAGCCAGCACTCTGAAGCCATCATCTCATTGTATTCCAACCACATTCCTGGAAAGCAGACAACCTGATCCTCTCCAGCGATTAGAGAGATCTAGGTGTTGGGACTGGAGAGAGGCCAAGGGCGCACCGGGTCTGCCTCCGTGGGAAGGTTTCTTCCCAGCCTCAAGGCGGGTGGAGGGCTCACCACAGCAGACAAGCAAGGAGGCTGGGGTCTTTGCCCTTCCTTCAATGATTGCCACTAGGTATGCTCTTCACAGTTTTGTCCATTACCCCCGAAAGCCAGGAATAAAACCCTCTTTATCTCTGCCAATTTTCTCTACTTTTGTTGCCTCGGCAGGAACTTGACTAATTTTTTAAAAAAACATTCTAGCAATGAATACTGGTGGTAATCTGTAAAAGAGAAACCACAGATAGCAAACACACCAAGTTATTTAATGACTATGAACTCAAAAGCCTACCATTTCTACCTCACATTCTTTGAGGTATCTTGAAAAAATAGCAGAAAGGCATTTGTAAAGAAGTTATTCAATATGTGGTAAAGCTGTGCTTTGGGAATCCAATTGGAGGGCATATAGGCATATAATCAGAATTATAAAAATACTCATAATCTCTGCCCTAGGTTAGACTTAGGGTACTTTTGGTATCCTAGTTGAAAGAAATGACTAAATATGAAGCTTTAGCTTCTATGATTAATCATATTTACTAATCATTCTTTCTAATACTGTGTGATTAGAGGCTGGACAGAAACATCCACTGGGAATGAAGGCACACTTAGTGAACAGAACAGCACTTAGCCAGCAAAGACAGTAGGAAGGAATATCCTCTCAAGTAATCTAAGTCAATCAAACAATCCTATGTTCATATGGGTTATAATATTGACCAAAATTTCAGTAGACTGGTAATTACAAGTTGAATGATGTTACAAGGAAACAGTCGGTGAGGGTCCAGGACAATCATCAGATCTCTGATCTTGCTTTGGTGTTTCTCAGCAAGGCCACCTCCATGTGACCACCTGCCTGCTCTTGTTTAGCAATAGTAGGGTAAAGGATTTTGAATCTGTAACCATTTAGAATCTGGGGACCTGAAATGAGTAAGAACCGAATCAGAAGTGCAATAATAGACAGCATCCAGCAGGAGGAGCCTTTGCCCAAAGAAGAAGGGGCTACCACAGTTCTCAGTCTTTTTTGTTTGTTTTCTTTCTTAAAACATAATTGGGAATTGAACCCAGGGCCTTGCCCTAACTAGGCAATCTCTCTGCCACTTGGGGTATGCTGACCCCATCCTTTTTATTTTATTTTGTTTTTGAGATGGGGGCGTGCTAACATTGAACAGACTGACTTTGAACTCATGATCCTCTTTCCTTTGACTGTCACGTAATTGAGATTTCCTAACCTTAAGTCAGGTATTTTAATAACCAAACCACTAATCTAGAGGAATAGGATGTATTTCCAAGCCAATGGTGAAACCGAAGATGGTTTCATAACCCTTTCCCAGCATCTTTTTGTCCAGAAAGCTTTTTCTTCATCAGTTATATTCTGGTTATATCAGGGTCATCAAGAAGGAAGTTGGGCTGTGTGCTGATGACTCATGCCTGTAATCCTAGCTACTCAGGAGGCTGATATTTGAAGATCAAGGTTCAAAGCTAGCCTGGACAGGAAAGTCCATGAGACTCTTATTTCCAATAAACTACTCAGAAAAAGCTGGAAGTAGCACTGTGGCTCAAGAGGTAAATCACAAGCCTTGAGTAAAAGAAGCTCAAGAACAGTGCCAAGGCCCTGAGTTCAAGCCCCAGGACTGGCACAATAAACAAACAAACAAGGAACTTGGCACTATTCATACCAAAGACTTCATGCACAAGGACGTATGAATTAAATCCATGTGTTCAGTATGAAAGTATGTCTAAGTTAGAATGTTAGTATGTACTTACATAAAATGTGTGTGTGTCTATGTGCGTAGGTATGTTTTGCTTTTTTGAAATGAGAGCTCATATTTTCAATTGTAATTCTCACTGGAAAGTGGAAGTGGAGAGACTAAGCAACTTTTCCTTTCCACAGTATAACTTCTTGTCATAGTTACAGTTTTTATGGTGTGTATGTATAGTTTTGAAAGTAGATATCATACACCAATACTGACATTTCTCTATTTTCCTTTCTTTTTCTTTTTAGGGCAGCGGCACCGACCCAAAGGAAGATCTCTTCTCTTTATACAGAGCAGAGCGTCAGCCTCATCATGCCTCTGTTGGTGGCTCTGGCTTCAGTGGCTCAAATGTAACTAGAAGCTCCACTCTGCTGTTCTGACAGCCAACAGCCCCACACCTTCCCTTGGGAAATAGCCCTCTTGTATGTAAGCTAAGTGATGCAGTTGTCTAAACACATTTCCTTCTGGGAAAAATGGGATCCTGAGATGGAATTCCAATGGCCTTCATCCTCTGGATTCTGGAAACAAGACATTAATCTAGTCCTGCTTAGAATGAATCTTCTGCATTAGAGTTAGGTCTTGCCAAGGGCTAATCACAGTGAAAATGGAGTACAGGAACTGCTCCGTATCCTCCCTGGTGAGTCCATACATTTCTCAAAACTCTTACTAGTGTCATTGAAAGGAATAAATCTCACGATTAACAAGGTGTCTCCAGAGAACATTTATCATATAGGAAATTATCAATGATAGGTATAATAAGATACATAACTGCTTACCATGTGATCCCACTGTCTGGAATACAATACACCTATAATGACTTGTATCGTGAGTGTGTGTTTGAATACACTGAAAATGAATGAAAGGAAATAAATCAAAAGGCTGGGTACTGTGCTCATCAGTGACTCTAGTGTGGACTTTGGTGTATTTCCAACATTTTCTGCAGTGAGAATAAATTACTTCTATAGCCAGAAAAAGACACACACACACACACACACACACACCCTACAACCATAGATGGGCAGAAATGTGAACTGATAAAAGCGAAGTCGAAGCTAGTCTTAGACACGTTGGTTCTCTATATTCTTTGTCTAACCCACATCAGGAACAGGTGGCCAGGTACAAAAGCTCCCTGATTCTGATGCCAGAGACCAGCAAATGGCAGGGAAGCTCTTGACCTTCCTGGAGACTTCTAGAATTCTCTATGGAGAATTCTAGGCACAGTTCTGCTCGTGGCAAAAGGCTCCCTATTGGAAACACCAAATTTAGAGTTGCATCTTTCTGATATAATTCTAGAGTTGTATCTGCTCCAAATCTGATTGAGGCCCACCTAAAAATATGCCACTACTCAATTTTTGTGGACGCTAAGCAAATATTTACCATAAAGCTGAAAAATCTCACCTTTTAGTGATCATTGTATTCAACCAGTATGTCCAATTCAACGTCCTGATTATCTAGAGAACTGCTCAGACTCTATCCTGGGCAGGCCTTATCTCTCTTACTGGAAGTGATGCCAGTTTTCTGGTTTCCTTGACCTTTCACCTTTCTCTGAATTTCTGACTCATCCCTGATCTCTAATCCCTTCCTAGTAGACTGCACACAGGGAACTCTTCTGTCCAACTGTGCTCAATCCAGGGGTTGTATGTCTGGAAGGAAAGGCCAGGCTGTTTTGCTGTGATTTGAATAGGGTTTGTCTTCCTGTCTTCAGGCAGGAGTTTCATCCCCAAAGTTTTCTTAGGTGAATATAACAGGTGGGTATAGAAACTTAATCCAACTATGGTATTTAGAGGTGGGGCCTTAGGGAAGTGGTTAGATTAGCTTAGCTCATTAGGTTGGAGACTCAAACAGTTGAATCCATCAGGGGGTAGGAGAGGGAGAGAACATGGACACAGGTGCGTACGCACTCCCTCCATGACAGACGTGTGCTAGGAAGGTTCTTAGCAGAACTTGGATCATGCTGCTGACATCCTTCACCTCCACAGCGGAGTGAAAATAAACCCTTTTCTTTTCTTTTTCCCCTTTACTATTTCTGTTTACTCACGGGACCCTGAATGCTTCCGCTCTCACCCCATCTGATCCCTTCATCCTTTCCTGCCCTTAAGTAACAGTAATCTACTTTATTTTTCATAATATTAGTGATAACTCTCCATTTGAAAAGACGTGTCTGTTATGGAAAAATTAGAACAGAAGCAAAAATCATCTGCCATACTCACATTACATGTAAATTATCAGACCTTTTTTTTTTTTTTGCTCCTCTGTTTCTGGAGCTTGAACTCAGGGCCTGGGCACTGTCCCTGAGCCTCTTTGTGCTCAAGGCTAGCTCTCTACCACTTGAACCACGACACCACTTCTGGCTTTTTCCAGCTTACTAAGATAAGTAGTTTACATGGACTTTTCTGCCCAGGCTGGCTTTGAACAATGATCCTCAGATCGCCGCCTCCTGAGTAGCTAGGATTACAGGCATGAGCCCCTGGTGCCCAGCTATAATCAAACCTTTTTTAACTGAAAAAAATGTAGAAAGGAGAATATATATATATATATTTATACACACACATTCCTACACATCTTGACATTTTTAAGCCTATATGACAATATTGGGCATTAAGATTACAACCAGGCATAGAAACTTTAAATCACATTTACCTGTTCTGGACATTACCTGTTTTGGACTTTCACAAGTTAAATTGCTAATAACAAACATATCATTGCTCCCTAGTTGGTCTTCCTGTTTCTGCTCAGTTTCCTCCTCCTGCCCTATAGCTTGTGTCCTACAATGCTGCCAGAGCGATGAGCTAAGGTCTTCATTCCATTGCACTCTAGCTCAAACTCATCCATGTCTTCCTACTGTCAGCAAGATAAAACAAATAAAATAAAATAGTGTTTGTTTCTTTGTTCTACACTAAGGATTAAGTCCAGGGCCTCATGCATGCCAGGAAAGCACTCTACTACTGAGCTACACCCCCAACCCAAAGTCCTTTCTTTCCTGTGCCACAAAACATCTTCGTAGTCCAGTGCACTGCGAGACCCCTCCATGCTGGGCATGCCCTTCTCAACACAAACCCTCTATCTATCCAGGAGCTATGCTTACCCATTCCTTGAAGTCATACTTTGTTCCAGCTTGAGATCTAGTTGTTTTGATGTATCTCTTGAGGATAGTGACCTTAATCCATTTGTCCTGGTGACAGCTCTATGCTTATCCATTCCTTGAAGTCTTGCTTTGTTCCAGCTTTAGATTCATCTGTTTTGATGACTCTTTTTCAGGACAGTGACCTTATCCATTTGTCTTTATGTCTTTCACAGTACTTTGCCCACACTAACCATGGCCTCTGAGCTTTGATGAGTTGAAGGGATCATTACTGAATTTGTATTAAAATTAAGTGTTTCAAAAGGTGTGGGTACCAAGAAAATCGTTATAGGGAGGCAGTCCAATGCTGGCTAAGGGCAGAGTTCTGGGCTTGACAGTCTGGCTTAAGTCTTGCCTTTAGCTTTCGCTAGCTGTGTGTTCCTGTAGAAATCACTTACCATGTCTGGTCTGGGCTGTTTTCCCTTTTGTTAGTGTCTCAACTATTCATACAGAAATGAGTCAGTGTGCATAAAGAGCCCAGCACAGTGTCAGTTACCAGATTAATTGGTACTGTTAGTTGCTAGTACTTGGTTATTTCTATTAGAGTTGTTTGGTGCTTGTCTAAACACCACTAGACTTGATGAGATATTCTGTCCATGGGGTATATGTGCTAAGGTAGCAGAGAGAAAATCATAGAGATTGGAGAATATGCAGGTGTGTGTGTGTGTGTGTGAGAGAGAGAGAGAGAGAGAGAGCGAGAGAGAGAGAGAGAGAGAGAGAGAGAGACAGTCCTGGAGCTTGAACTCAGGGCCTAGGCACTGTCCCTGAGCTTTTTCGGTCAAAGCTAGCACTTCAACACTTGAGCCACAGCTCTATTACTAGCTTTTTTGGTAACTAATTGGAGATAAGAGTCTTACAGGCTTTCCTACCCAGACTGGCTTTGAACTGTAATCCTCAGATCTCAGCCTTCTCAGTAACTAGGATTACAGGCATGAACCACTGCCACCCACCATAGAATATGGAGTTTTAAAGTATGTCTGGTGCTAAATAGAATAGAGAAAATAAGACCAAATTCCTAGAAACATTCTGTGTGTGTGTGTGTGTGTGTGTTTGTGTGTCAGTGTGTCATGGGGCCTGAACTCTGGACCAGGGCACTGTCACTCAGCTCTTCAGCTCAAGGCTAGTGCTCTACTACTTGAACCACAGCACCCACTTCCGGCTTTTTCTGTGTATGTGGTGCTGAGGAATCGAACCCAGGGCCTCATGCATGCAAGGCAAGCACTCTACCACTGAGCCACCTTCCCAGCCCCCCTAGAAACATTCTTGAATATTGGTTGACAAAAATAATTATATTAGATTAGACCCAAGTGGCTTAGGCCTGTAATCCTGGCTGCTTAGGAGGCTAAGATCTGAGGATTGTGATTCAAAAACAGCCCTGGCAGGAAAGCCCAGGAGACGCTTCACTTTAGTTAACCACCAAAAGCCAGAAATGGAGCTGTTGCTCAAGTGTTAGAGTAACAGTCATGAGCAAAAGAGCTAAAGGATGGAGTCCAGTCCCTGAGTTCAAGCCTTTGTATCAGCTCAAACACACACACAAACACACACACACACACACACACACACACACACATTGGAAAGACCAGGATTTTGAGAAAAAAAACATGACTCTCTCTTCTGATGGTCTTCAGAGTTGTGAAATGGAACCAATCCTAACTTGAGCAGCTAACAGGTTCTTATTTGAAGCCCACTTTGAACACCATCTATGCACACTGTCTTTGTTATAGTTGTGATCTTGAATGTTCCCTGAAGGCCCATGTATGGCGGGCTTGATCTCCAGGCCATGATCTTGGTCTCTAGGCCATGGCTCTGTCTGGAGGCAGCTGAACCTTTAGGAGGTATGGCCTTGGGTAGGAAGATCAGTCATTGGCTTCACGATCTTGAGCAGGGATATTGGGGAACTTGGGCCCCCTCTCCCTTTTAAAACATTTTTGCTTCCTGGCTGCCATGAGGAGAGTAGCCTCTTTCACACACCTCACGGTTGCTGTTCACACAGGGAGACCTGGGAATGCAGTGTCTGGTAGCCAGAAAGCGGACCATACTGTGTGGTTATAGACAAAGTTTATTGGAATGTCACATGCTTATATACAGCATACAGGCAGTCTCCATACAGTAAATCTTCAGTCAGGGGGCAGAGAGTTAATCGTAAACAGTTCTATGCAAACACTGACAATGAGAGTTTAACTTTTAAGTGAGTAAGCTGGAGATAATACTTGTCAACAAATGTGTTCCAGTAATCAAAGTAGGCAAAGCACAGGTGAGTACACAAAGGAGTCTCGAGGCATCGTTCTACTGGGTTAACTTGGAGGAGCACAAATGGCACTTCCTGCAGACCTTCAGCTGAGTCTGGCACTGGGCATCTGGACTGGTGCCCCTGAAACAGGGGGTCAAAATAACCCTTTTTCTTTTTAAGCTCATTGTCTCAGGCATTTTCTGTAGCACTGGAAAGCCTTCCCTCAAATTCATGTTCCGCATGAAAACCTTAGGAAACCAGCAAAGCAATGGCTAATTCCAGAAAAAGATGCAGAGCAGACTTTTGCTAAAGTGAACGCCAGCTTTCTCAAGTCATTCCTTTTTTCCATGGCATGATACAAACGGAGTTTTGCAACAGATGCCAAGTAGATGCGTGAGACTGGAGCGTGTCACCTTATGAAACAGTCCTGTTCCACTCCGTGTGGGACTGTCCACAGACGAGTTCCCAATGGTTGCCTGTCCGTTGTGTTGGCCTTTATGAAATGCCGTGGAAAAGTAGGACTCATGAAAATGTGTTTTCGTTGCAGACTTTGCAGTTGCTGGAACTTCATGAACAGGCTTTTGAAATGTAGAACTCAGCTTTACCCTTCCCGGGAGACTTTTGGCACCAAGGAAAAGGGCACGCTGAACGCTGGCTGGCAAGAAGTGCAGGACAATTGTTGAGTCTGAGAAGTTGTCCTGACAAACCTGGCAAGCGCTCAAGATGTCCACATTAATAAGCAGCAAAGCAGGTTGTAGAGTCCCAACTATGCTAATTTCAGAACTATCTCCGTTACCTACAACCTCACTATGTTCTGGAATTTCCTTATAGCCATACTCAATAGTAAGAAATGTCTCTGTGTTAAATCACTTAGTATTTTAGGAATACAGGTTTGTTTGTTTTATTTTTTCTGCAAGAGATTTAGAAAATGCCACAGGTACTAGAAAGCATATTTATTCATTGTTCTGTGGCTGAGGTCTTTGCATGTGCAGTTATGTGGCTGCTACATAGGATTGCCCACACTCACCTGGGAAATGGTTTATTTGGGAAAGAAAATGCTGAACAGACCATTTTAGTGCAGATTCTCTCTGCACTGAAGCTGAGTGGATTTATTTGTCTTCTATTGGCCAGCCTGTGGGTTTTTGTTATAGAAGAAAATGTGAATAGCTCTAAAGTGTTGCATATGAGATTTAGTTATTTGGGAATTGTTGCACACACAAGCTTTCAGAAGAAACTATTAAGAGTGTTTGAATTTTGTGTGAGTCAGTGATCTACACAGAATTTTAATGAGAGCAAAGCTAGTCTTTAGTACTGTTGTCACTAATAAAACTTAGGGAGAGAGAGTGAGAGAAAGAGAGAGACAGAGAGAGGGGGAGATTTTCTCCTGGCTGATGACAGCAATTAAACTAGTAATTATAATTAGTATCTAGTTTTATGCATGTCATGGTGATAATACCAGAGGAAGTTGCAGACTGGGAGGCCTTAATCCTGTTGAGCATCTGGGGAGGAAATTTTTTCAACAAAAGCGAACCTTTCAGTCAGGAATTAGTCAGCTGAGAAGTGGAAATGAGAGGGGTGGGTAGCTTAAAGATATTTCCAGGCAAGAAATACTACTATGCACAAAGGTTCATGTTCCCAAATACAGAGCCTGTCTTAGGCATCTGAACTTTATTTATTTAATAAATTCATTTTACTGGGCTAATAAATGTGTGGACTGATTATCTATCTTCATGAGAAATCTTGGGAAGGTAGGACTGTTCTGTGATAGTATTATATCCAGGGACAGGAGTGTGTCTGGACTTGGCCCTGCTTCTCAGCCCTTCTCTAATGGAATAGCCAAATGAAGTTGTTGTAGCTAAGTAAAATCACAAGAAATCAATGATCATGATTGCTAGAACTTGGATATTGAATGTCTTCCAAAGACGCACGTGTTAAAGAGTGGCATTACTGACATGTTGTGGATACATGTGTGTGTGTGTGTGTGTGTGTGTGAAAGAGAGAGAAAGAGAGAGAGTATGAGTGAGATTTAAACTGAAGGCTTTATACTTGCTAGGCAGGATACTGTGCCACTTGAGTCATGACTCTAGTTCTTTTTGCTTCTGTTATTTTTTGAATAGCATCTCACTTTTTGCCTAAGCCAGCCTGGACCATGATCCTATTTAAACTTCCTGTATGGCTGGGATGATAGGCATGTACCACTGCACCCAGCTATTTATTGATTGAGTTGGGGGAGGGGTGTCTCTCACTTTCTGTCCAGGCTGGTCTTGAGCTCCTGATCTCAGCTCTCTGAGTAGCTAGGATTACAGGTATCAGCCACTATACCTGACTCGTTGTGGCTCCTTTTAGGTGGTAGGGTCTTATAGAAGGCTGTTAGCTCACTGTGGACATATCCTGGAAAAGGGCTGTGAAGCCCCAGCTGCTTTCCTGCTCTGTGTTCCTGGACACAGGGTGAGCAGCTTTGCCCTCCCTGCAGCATGGCCTTGCAACAGGCACAAGGCCATGGAGCCCATGACGAAGCCTCTGAAACTGTGAGTCAAAATAAACCTTTTCTCTTCATCAGTTAATCCCCTCAGGGATTTTGCCATAGTGATGGAAAGCTGACAAACACAATGATCGAACCGCGAGGCCTGTCCACCAAGGCCTGGGCCTGGCGGTACTTGAGGAGGACAGGCCAGGGGATGACACCATATTTATGGTAGGATAATTTTTCCCACATCCAAAAAAAATGTGGCTCAAGAATTCTTTGTTCCCAGAAATCCTAACTGGAGCTCTTCCTAATAGGGGAAGGAAGTGAGAAAGAAGAGAGCTGAAGTGGGTGAGAAGGGGAAGCCATTGCCTATCCTGTCCACACATTGACCTTCCTGATGTAAAATCACAGTGACAGTTGCTGAAATCTCCCAAATAGCAAAGGAGTGTGATCAGAATTCCATCATGAGGGGCTGGGAAGGTGGCTCAGTGGTAGAGCGCTTGCCTTGCATGCCTGAGGCCCTGGGTTCGATTCCTCAGCACCACATAAGCAAAAAGAAAAAAGCTGGAAGTGGCGCTGTGGCTCAAGTGGTAGAGTGCTAGCCTTGAGCTGAAGAGCTCAAGGACAGCGCCCAAGCCCAGAGTTCAGGCCCCACGACCGGACCCCCCCCCCCAAAAAAAAGAACCCCATCATGAAAAGCACTCAGAGGATGTCAGTGGCCCAAAGCAACAGAGAAATCTTGTGGCTGACTTTCCCAGAAAAGGAAAAAAAGAACAAAAAGAGGAGGTCCAATTAGGTTTCAGGTCTTTGTGCAGGTTCTGGGGCCCGAAATTACTTTTCCTGGTCTCCTGGTCCTGCTGGCGCTGGTGAGAAGCAGGTGGCATTCCTGCCCCTCGGCCAGGCTTAAGGCACCTGGCTGTAACGTGCAGTCATTCTTTTCATTACATGATTTCCAGAGAGCCTGGTGTTGATGTTTGGGCTGAGTTACTGATCTAGAAGCAGAGACTAGAGGCAAGACATGAGGAGGGTGAATCACCTTGGGGTAGGAGACGGGGCTCTGCCTGCAAGGCTCTCTGTTCCTGGAACTTGAGATAAGTTATAGAGGAAAAAAATAAGAAGGAAAAACAGGTTAGAAGGACAAAATTGAGTTAGGTTGGATAGCTAGGTCCTCCTTCAAAAACACTTGAGCTAGAGAAGATGTAGAAAGAAATCTTCCTTGTCTTACTAACACAGAGCCTCTGAAAAGAGAACTGCTATTAAACTTCTCTTGGAGAGTTACCTGTGTACTGGCAGCCAAAGAAACAGGTTTAGCATTCATTACCATATGAAAGCCCAAAAGAGTCTTCTAGGCTTCTTATTGAAGCCCTCAACCATCCTGTTTCTTAGATTCAGTATATATAAATCCTTAGTCTCTTGCTGTTCAGTGACTCACCTCTGAGTACTCCTTCCTGTATATAAAAATACACCTTATTAAACTGGGTGCTGATGGCTCAGGCCTGTAATCCTTGCTACTGGGGAGTCTAAGACCTGAGGATCACAGTTCAAAGCCAGCCATGGCAGGAAAGTCCAGCAGACTCTTATCTCCAATTAACTACCAAAAATCCAGCAGTAGAGCTGTGGCTCAAGAGGTAGAATGCTAGTCTTGAGCAGCTAAAAGCTCAAGGACAGTGTCAGGCACTGAGTTCAAGTCCCAGGACTAGCACAAAGGAAAAAACAAATAAACCCTCTCCTTTCTCTTTTTGGTCTATTGTTACACAGTTAATTTGTAGAAAGAGGAAATGTGTGTATGCTCTGTGTGTGTGTGAGTGTGTGTGTGTGTGTGTGTGAGAGAGAGAGAGAGAGAGAGAGAGTACAAACTCCCTGGTTGGCATATACCAGTGCCAATTGGTGTCCTTTATCTCCATGCAATTTTTAATATTATGACCAGACATTTAGCACAGCTAATCAACCTCAGTCCTTGCAATCTAACACGAGAAGAATTCAGGTAAGACAAGAATATAGCTATAAGTGATAGGAACGTTTCTTAGTAAGAGAAAGAGAGTACATGGCATAGGTATTCCACAGGAAGATGGTCATACTTGAGCTTGTCTACAGCCATTTTGCCATCTCCAGAGTACAGATATTGGCATTCAGTTAAACAGGGAGAAATGAGGGGCAGAGTGTGATTGGGTATTCATAGTGGAAACAGCTGAAGTACCAGGGCGGTTTAGAGGTTGCACCGGTAGTCTGATTATCGAGTTTGTTAGGATTGACCAGGTAGGCCTTGTTACAGGAAGACTCATTAAGACTATCTAGGGGATCCAGGTCTTCCTGGATTCTAAGATGGCTGCCAGTGACGGCAGGAGAGAAGAGCTCAGGGTCATTCAAGTCCCTTCCCAGGAGCAGCTACTGGGGTAGAGTCTCTGTTCCAGAGTCCAAGGATGGGGTAGAAATGGGGAGGGGGTTACTGAGTTACATTTAAACTCTAGGGCATGGTTTCACTGGCTTAGGTAGATAAGTTAAACATTTATTTTTAAGAACAATTTGTTGACCCACTTTAGGCTTTAAGGAAGCCTGTCATTTATCCTTAGGTGAGTGGGGTACTGAAAAACCTACCTTGTGACATTTTCTGACCCTGGTGGCCCACGTGGGCTGGTCATCTGTAAACTGGAAAGCTTAATTAAAATGGTTTCTTTCAGAGGCCCTATCTATGATCTTCTTTTCCATTACAGGTTTCCTTTGCAGTCCTCATTGCTCCTGGCTAACCACTATCAATGGTTATCTCTCTCTCTTATGAAGAGAGAGTCCTTAATAACACCACGAGACACAAAGCCACAAAGAGTATTGTGGTGGCACTCAGCTACCCAAGTGTGAACCTACTAATGGAACAGCTGGAGATTCACTGAAATGGTTGGTCTCTAAAGGTAATGAGGGGACAAGTTCAAGCTCCATTGTACATAGAAACACTCCAGAGAGAGGTCAGTTCCTAGCAGCACATAGATGGCTCTCAAATCAGGATAATTTGAGGTACATTTAACATAGCCTGAGTGGGTGAGAGAGTGGCTATGAGAATCGAAGGAAAAGCTACCCTGAGTAGACAAGTGAATTCCAGGGAGTCCCATGGCCCAAGTTAGCCCTGACGGAGGAAGCCAGTTGGGTGGATTGATGGGCCCAACCCCCGCTTACTCTTCTTCCTCCCTCTGGGACTAGATTCCAACAGAGAGACAAAAGGAGGAGGGTGGAGAACAAATGGGAGCATGAGGCTTCTCAGATGTTACCCATGGGATGTGAGCAGAAAAGGGAACTTCAGGTAGAAGTCACAATCTCCTAATTCTCTCTTTCCGTCTTTCTCACTGGGGTTTAAATTCAGAGTCTCATGTGTGCTATGACGGTGTTAAATTCAGTCTTATGTATGCTATGAAGGTGTTAAATTCAGAGTCTCACGTGTGCTATGAAGGTGTTAAATTCAGAGTCCCATGTGTGCTATGAAGGTGTTAAATTCAGAGTCTCACGTGTGCTATGAAAGTGTTAAATTCAGAGTCTCCTGTGTGCTATGAAGGTGTTCTATCATTTGAATCATGACCCCAGGCTCTCATGGTCAGCCTCGGTGAACTCAAACGATTTCTTGTGTGACTTCCAGAACTAATGAGGGGGAGGCCCTTGGAAATGGGACTGTGATCTGCTGATCACAGGGAATCCTCAAGACCCACCAAAATATAAATTTGAACTGTATTTTGACTACCAGTTACTTCATAAAATGAGCAGGATCTTATCATTTGTGACACTGAAAAAAATGTCTCAGGAAACAGAAAAAGGTAAAATAGCCCAAGATGTGTCCTGTAGTAGGTGAGTGGAAAAGTAAACTATGGTATAGCCAAACCATGGAATAGTACCCCAGGCTGAACAGAAATGTGCTATCAAGCCAAAAATGACAGGGGGGAACGGCAAGGGCATGTGAAGGAATGTGAAAGATGCCAGTCTGAAAAGGTTGCCTTTCACATATAGTCCACTATATGAAAATCTGGCAAAAAAAGAGAGGAGAGTATGGAGACAACAATCAGGACAATGGTGGTCTGAAATTCGAGAAAGATAAATAGGATATATGTTTTTTCAGGTCAAGGAAACTGTTCTATATTATACTATCAGTGGAAGAAATATGGCATCATACTCTGTCTGACCCCATAGAATCAAGAGCGCTGGAGTGGATGCTAATTTAACCTATGGTGGGGCTAATAATGTATAATAATGTGTCAGTGCAGGTTCATTGATCTTAAATGAACCACTCTGCTAGGGGCTGTTGATGGTAGGGGAGGAGGGCATGTGTAGGGGGGAAGGGAACACATAGAAACCTTGGGTTTTCTACTCAATTTTTTGTGAACCTAAGTCTGCTCTTAAAATAGACTTAAAATATTCTTTATTGTTATTATAAAGATGATGTACAGAAGGGTTTCAGTTAATATAAATCAGGAAATGAGTACATTTCTTTTTGGGCAATGTCACCCCTTCCCTCACTCTCTCCCAGTTTTTCCCTCCCTCATTTATGTTTTAAAAGGATAAAGTGAAAAAGAGCAGTTGATGATCCAGGGACCAGTGGCTCACATCTGAAACCTAGCTACTCAGGAGGCTCAGATCTGAGGATCACAGTCGGAAGTCATCCTGGGACAGGAAGTGTATGAGACTCTTATTGTCAATTAACCACAGAGAGTCAGAAGTGCAGCTGTGGTTCAAGTGGTAGAGAGCCAAAAAAACTCACAGACAGTGCCTAGGCCCAGAGTTCACGCCCCAGGACCAGAAAAAAAAATAAAAATAAAAAGCAGTGGGTGACTCAGTATCATAGGACTTGAATGAAATTCTAATTTTGTTCTTTCTCTTGTGACATTGCTTTCTTTCGCTTTTAGCTTGCCAGGAATGCTGAAAGGCAGAGCGAGTAGACCAAGTAGACCTTTAAGCATTCTTGAGTGGAGATAGTTGACCTCTCAGGCCCTTTGGTTTCAAATACAAGAATGGAAAGCATACATGTCCTAGGGAATGAAGTAAACATCTGATCAGAAACTCTGTTGAGAAGAAAATTGGCACAAAATGGTGTTCTGGTGGGTTTGGAATGAGTAATGTATCAGCTTTGCTCTTGTGCTATGTGTGGGTAGAAGTTGACATCAATGGCTGTGCTTTTCTTTCGTTTTGCTGTTTGGCATCTATCCACCATTTTTCTAGTGTTGATAGCTTGGTTTTCCTGTAGGGAGCTTCTGCTTGCTCTGCCTTCATCCTCAATGTCAAGCTGTTCAGTTGGTTCAGATCTAATTGATTTAGAGTACCGAGTCACCCGTCAAGCAATTGGTTCAGAAATGGACTCGGAGTTAACATAAGGATTTCCTTCCATGCCAAATGAGGAGGTTGTGTGTGTGTGTGTGTGTGTGTGTGTGTGTGTGTGTGTGTGTGCGCGCGCGCACGCGCACGCACATGCGCATGCATGTGCACATGCACACACTTTGTGCTGAGGTAGCATAATGTCAAACAATCATGCATATCAGTGCCCAGTTTTTCTGCACCAGTACCAATTAGCCAAAGTGACACTGGCTAAGTCACCTTTTTCCTCTGAGGCCTTCTCTCTGTCTCTCTCTCATGCTCTCCCTTTTTCTCTCCCTCTCTCTCCTCTCCCTCCTTCTCCCCCTCTCTTGTTCTGTACCAGTCCTAGGATTTGGACTCAGGATCTGGGCTCTGTCCATGAGCTATTTTACCCAAGGCTAGCACTCTACTACTTGAGCCACAGCTCCACTTTTGTTGTTGTTGTTTTTACTTCTGACTTTTTTTGCTGGTTAATTGGAGATAACAGTCTCATGGACTTTGCTGCTTGAGCTGGCTTTAAACCAAGATCCTCAGACCTCAGCTTCCTGAGTAGCTAGAATTACAGATGTGAGTCACTGTCACCTCATGGAGATGCCTTTTTTTTTTTTTTGTCATTGAAACCACAAATACCTCGTACCTCGTGGACTTGTCCTGGGATGGAATGAATTACTATTTCTAACGTCTAGCACAGTGTTAGTCTGCTCAACGTGTTCACTTGCGCAGATAATGGGCATCACAGAGTTAAGCTGCGAAAGACTTCCTTTCACCCCCTTCCTCAGTTCAGTAACAGTTCAGTAAGTGACAACTCAAACCTTTCAGCTGCTGCTCAAGCCTACATCCTGCAATTTTTTAACCCAAACTTTTTACTCTTTCTGTCTTTTCATTCCATCAGTAAATCCTGCCAGTTTTACAATGAGTTTATATCCAGGGTTCATGTCCTCTCATGGGCACCCAGTTGAAGCTACCACCAACTCTGACCTGCGGTATAACACCACAGCTTTCCACTACAGCTGGTTCTCCCAAGAGCCTAAGTAGCACGTCACTCTTTAGTATAAATGATCACCTGTTATTTTGCCCTTAGCGCAAGGCAGTTACATCTCCTACTTCCTTCCTCCTTACTCTTTTGCATCAGTTGACTTTCAAGCACACCAGACATCTGGCTTAGGCGCTTTCTGTTTACTCTTTTCTTCCATGTCTTCTTCCTGTGGTTACCTCACCCCTTTCAGACCACTATTCATATACCAGGTCTCAGTGAGACCTACTCACACCTCTATCTTCACTTGCAACCCTACAAGTCCTTATCCCATAGTCTATCTGGTTTGTCTCTTAGCCCTCATCACCACCTCGTGTATCATGTAGATTACTCATCTACTATGTCTGCCCTCCATTAGAATATAAGACCCACAGGACAGAATTGTGTTAACTGCTGATAGAGTTCATAGAACAGATGCTCAGTAAATATTTAATGTAAGGCGAACAAAGGAAAAAGAGATTTACTGCAAAGTGTACTATTCACCATTGTGCTGAACATTCTAGGTGCCAGAGACTTGGTAAGCCCCCAAGACATGCCTCAGACAAAATATCTTTTGGGATTTAGTCAAGTGGGGGCAGAAGTAGACATAAACAGACTGTCACACAAAAAAGCAAGAAGTATAGGCTGCATACAGGAAATACTTGATCGATGCTTGTAATCCAGGAATAAAGCTATATAAAAGCTAGCCCAGCAAGAAGCAGGTGCTGGTGGCTCATGCCCATAATTCTAGCTACTCAGGAAGCTGAGATCTGAGGATCTCCGTCTGAAGTCAATCCGAACAGAAAAGTTTCTGTGAGACGCTTATCTCCACTTAACCACTCAAAAACCAGAAGCAGTGTTATGGCTCAAAGTGGTAAAGCGCTAGCCTTGAGTAAAAGCAGCTCAGGGATAGCACCCCGGCCCTGAGTTCAAGCCTCATAACCCACAACCGGGTTACCCAGAGGTACAGTGTAATAAGCTGTCCTCTGAACATCCTGTGAGAGAAAGGAAGAGGTAAAGCATGTGGAGAGAATGAGGTACTGAGAAGTCACCACATCTGGTAGGCTGAAGTGAAAACGATCTGAGGAAATGCTGAGATGTTGATTTGATGTGGACTCAGATCTTTACCAGACTGAATAGAGACCTACAAGGAAGAACAGGAAACACATGCTTATTAAAAATATGTCAAGGCATTCTGCCAACCCCTGCTTATTTGTGATCCGTTGAAAATAGACAAATAGTTATGAATACCAAACTGGGCCCTGCTCCCTTTCAGGATGTGGGAGTAGAAGTCATGTAGCTCTCCTTTTCATGAATCTTCTAGCAGAAGGCAGACCACAGGATGATCACATCAGTGAGTGTGCGTGTTATTTTAAACCCCCAGGTGTCATTTTAACCCAGAAATGTTGTTTCCTGTTGTTTTTCATCCTTAGCCTCTCTTCACTTTTTTCCTGACTTGAGGTACAAAACATGTTGAAGATTCAAACTCCCCAGGAGAGCTGGCCTACCCTGAGCTTCCTAAGGATTAATGGCTCCTGACCTATACCCAGAACATTTCCAGATGTTCCATCTCCAAACCATAGGCCCTGTCTTGAGAACATACTGATTCTTTCCATTTCAAGCTATTAATTACTTATCTATGACACCAGATTCATAAACTATTATGTGGAAGACAGCAGAGGGAGCTGTGCCTTTGGCTGCATGCCATCTTCATGGTGGCTACCACCCTGGTGCTGAGGACACTGTGAACTTTGTATTGCTGCTGAGCAAAGGCAGGCAATGGCTTTGCTTTCATGAAGGGGATTTCTGGTGAGAGGACTGAGGAGAGGAGGCGTCTCTGTTTCTAGAGGCTTTAGCTAGAGGCTGTGTGTCTGGTTTCTATGTGTGTGTTCTTACAGAAACCCTGAGAGATTAAGAGTTATAAAGGGGTGAAGGTTGTAGCTCCCACATTTTGGGCGAGGAAACATGACCTAGCATGAGCAGTGAAATGGAAGCGTGTATGTGTGTGTGTGTGTGTGTGTGTGCGTATGTGTGTGTGTGTGATTAAATAACATGTTAAAACAAATTGAAAGATATGAAAGATTAGAACAAAGTTGGAAAGAAAGATCCCAAAATGTTACTGGTACTTGGGTTAAGGGTTTGGAATGGGGAGATATTGTCTTTCTTTCTTTCCAATCTTTAAAGTCTGTTTCTATTACTTGAACTGTTGGAGACACAGTGTCAGAAATGAATAGACACATAAGAGATCATAGATTTCATTAAGGCATTTTCCTTTGGTGCAGAAGGGTGGTCCACCACTCTCCCCAGAGCTAGAGGAGCATCATAGACAAAGTGGTTGGTTTTTACCCTAACCCAAGGAGTGACATTGTCCCTTCTCCGTGTTGCAAAGGAGATTATATATATGCATATATATATATACACACATACACACACATCTACATATCTAAAACCATCCATGGAAGACACTTGCGGGGGGGCAGGCTCTCCTTTTGGAGAAAAGGCTTGTCATGGCTGACTGGGAATGATTACAGTTGGAGGAGGTTGGTGAAGTCCGTGGAAAGTTCCCATTCAACTTTCCTCAAAAGAAGGTTTATTCTTCAACTCCCCTGACAAAGGTTTACATACTTTGCATGAGTGACTGGTCACAAATAACACAGATGGTAGTTACAATTGAAGTCAAGGAGTAAATAAGTCCAGGAAATATCAGTACCAGAAAATATCAAGACACAAGATGGAGACATTTTAGTTTGACAGAAAAGTTGGACAGATTGATTCTTTTCACATGTGATTTATAAACCGATGATTGATTGAAGTTGACAAAAAAAAAAAAAGAGAAGAAAGCTTGAGCCCCTCGATGTTTGGGACTCATGTTTCTTGTAACTACCTGGAGAGAGGCACTCCTCTTGGTTTCCAGGCATCTCCAAATCTGTCCTGCTGTTTTCCACATGGTCTGCTTAGATATTAGTTCCCCTTAGGTCTTATACCTTGTTTGCTCTTCAGAGCCTTCCTAAAAATGGCTCCTAATTCATGGCCATCCCTCCCCGGTCAGCCACATAGTCATGGCCGTATTAACGCTTAGCCCTTCAATGTATGTTGGGATTCAGGCAGCCAGTCAGAGAGCTCAGTAATTCTCACAGGTGTCTTGTTCTATAAAAGAGAAACATTTTATGTTTATGTTTATTTTTTATTTATGTTTATGTTTATTATTTCCCTAAAAGACACACTAGCTCTTCATGACCAAGAATTTCATGCTCGGTGAGCAGAGACGTGCAGCACAGGAATTCAAGGCCAGTTGATTTCTGGGCCCTCAGTAGGTAGGTTATTAGTATTTGTCGAAATAATAGTAGAGTATGCCATTTTTTGAGCCTCAGTGCATTGTAACTATATACAAATAAGTCCATAGAAACAATTGTGTCATTAAGTACGTAGAAACATGGTGTCATTACAATGGTCTGTAGCTTGTTCTAGCTGTGTGTGCATACATTCATATATAAATGTATATAGTTATATCTATTTGTTTATATACACACATGTATATATATGTGTATATGTATTCACATATGTATGGATGTATGTATATATACTGGGATATATATATATATATATATATATATATATATATATATATATATATATATATATATATATATATATATATATATCCCAGTCCTGGGGCTTGAACTCAGGGCCTGGGCCCTGTCCCTAAGCTAGCACTCCACTACTTTGAACCATAGCACCACTTCTGGTTTTCTGATGGTTAATTGGAGATAAAAGTCTCACAGGCTTTCCTGCCTGGGCTAGTTTCGAACTGTGATTCTGAGATTTCAGCCACTGAGTAGTTAAGATCACAGGTGTGAACCAATGGGGCCTGGCTTTCTTTGAACATTTTTGTTCAGAGACACAGCTCTACTTCCAGCTTTTTGTTTTTTGAAATAGTTAATTGGAGGTAAGACTCTCAAGGACTTTCCTGCCACTCTGGCTTTGAACCGCTATCCTCAGATCTCAGCCTCCTGAGTAGCTAGAGTTACAGGTGTGAGTCACTGGCATCCAGCTTCTAGTTGTATAGATTATTCCCATGAGTCCCTACTTCAGTTTGATAATTAGAATTTCATGGATTCAAAGTGCAATGAAAAATGGAAATTGTCCATAGGAAAAATGGTATTTCAAAACTGAAAGTAACTTGTTCCCATCCTACCTTGCAATATGATGTGACAGGAAGAGGAAGAGTACTTCTGATGTGGCTGGAGCCTTCTCCAAAGGCGTAGCAGAACAATGGACATGGTAGCTGACATTGTCCTTGCAGCCAGATAAAATATAGAGTGAAAGCACTCACAACAGAACTTCACTTAGCAGCAGCCAAGGGTTACTGAGTCATTTTAGGCTTCCATTTTCTCACATGTGCATTTTATTTAACAGGAAGAAGAACAAAAAGCTGAAGTTCCCACAGCTCCCTGCTGACTGTTAATCAGACAGGAAAGCAAAACCAGTATGCAATTTTAGTTTTGAAAGTGTTAGCAAAAAGAGCTCCATTTCCATAGCCTAGTCCACTCCTTCCCCTCTCCACAGCTTGGCATGCTCCCTTCCTAGGCAACACTAGGCCCATGTAGCAATGGCAGTAAATAATCAGCCTCCAACCCCTTTACCTTGGGATGGCACTTCTCTGGGGCAGCTACCACCCTAGAAGGCAACAGGAGCCCCTTAGAGTGACCTTCAGGTCTGGGCAGCTGCAGGACCCTTATCTACTATTTGGACGGCAGCTGTAAATCCTAGTCCGCCATGATGAAGCCCCTGGATCTCAGGGCCCCACCAGAGTCTCTGCCTCCTAGCCCCTTCTAGCCCCTCCTAGACCTCCTAGGTCATACAGGTCACCTGAGACAATAGCTGGCTCTTCTTCTCACTTCTCCCTTGTGAGAAGGGGTCTGGCCAGCCCCTTTCCCGGCAATAAACCTTTCTTTGTTCTCTGTACCTGGATGTCTGTGTGGTTTTCTGGCAAAAGGCTAATAATCTAACAGTAAGTGTTGTGAAATCTGCATTTCAGGTACGGTTGACGTGTGGGTCAATGGACATAACCTCATTGACTGCCAAATCTTTCCAAATTACAAATGTTCAAGACCTTTAATCCAGAAAGTCTCCCTTCAGAAAAGTGATATGCACTTGGTATATGAACAAAAGCCCACCTAAGAATATTTATCATAGCATTTAACGTACTATCAGATTCCCAAGGGCCTATATATATAGGCCTCATGAAACAAAATACAATGTACAATGGAATACTGGAGCTCATGTAGAATTTGGTACAGTAACATGTGCTGCTAGGGCATGGCTTCAATAAACATCCTATCAGCGGATACCTGATAGGATATGCCCCATGTTATAATCTTATGAAGCAATGAAGATTTCTATATATAGGCATGTATGTGTATGCTTATATATATAGACTTTTTGTGCATTAATATGGTAATGCTAATTACCATGTGTCTTTCTCCTTCAAGGAAGGAGAAAGAATTTTTTTCTACATCTATCACTTGAAGCTGTTTGACTTTTATGTGTATTTATCTCACTGTTAAATAAAAATGCCCTTTTTAATTTTGGGGACAAGTCTCAGATATTTTGTTTTTCAAGCAAGAAAGAAGGGGCAGGGCTTCTAATCCAGTGTCTGATTTTGAGTCTTGCACTGTAGGCTCCATAACAAAAGCACAGGACAAAGGACAGAAAGAAGATAGAGAATGCAGCATTTCTTACTCCATGCCCACATCAGAATACCTCTCTGAGGCCACTGCTCAGATAGGGTTGGATAGTCAATATTGGCAATAAAACTCTGGTGTATCATCCAGTTATTTGTTCAACAGCACCTATCAGCTCCAACCTGAGTCCTAGAATTCTGATTCTGTGGTATGGTAGAGCTCCTACTCATATCCTGGATTTCTTCTTCCATACACATACTTACGCTTCAGAAATGTCACTTTCTCCTGCATTGTCAAGAAAAGGCTTAAGCCATGCTTAAGTAAGGAGGGGATAAGTGTACGAAATTCTCAGAGGTACATTCATTCCTGAGGTGGGTGATACAAAGAGAGCCTCCGAAGTCCATATTGTTCCAGGAGCTCCACTGGCATTATTCTCTGCCTTACTGACTTAGGAGAGTGTTCATCTTGGAGAACTAATCCCCTCTGGAAAGTCCTACCAAAGCTGAGATTTGAAGGATCAGGCATGGTGTCTGTGGATGTTGAAGACAAAGGCCTACAGAGAGAAGACCAACAGGACTAGACTGTCTGTCATGGAGGATGGGGACAGAGGTTCTCTCGTGCTGCTCAGTGTGTCTAGGACAAGTGGAAAGGTAAGGAGATAAGAGTTATGTTGGAGAAGTTCCATCTGGAAATTGGGCAGCTGGGAAGAAAACCGAACCCTGGCTGAGGTACAGAGAATGGATAGAAGTTAGAGGGAGTAGATTGGGAGAAAGAAGCTGGTAGGCTAAAATGGTGGCGGTGGTGGTGGTGGCGGCGGTGGTGGTGGTGGTGGTGTGTGTGTGTGTAGTAAGGAGATGAAGAGGCAGTAAGAACCAACTATGGGCATGTGGGACACAATGAAGGATGAGTTCAGGGACATATGGAAATGTCTAGCTTGAGAGCTAGAGGGAGATTGGATTTTTGTACAGGAATTTAAGTGATCTGGAAGGAGTCTGTTTAATGGAGGAAGATTAGCATTTAGTTTGGGACAAGAATGAGTGCACACACCCAGGAAACGACTCAAGTGCAGACATCCTCTTCTCTAATGACCTTGTCCCCATCAGAACCTCCCTGACATGAGCTCCTGCATCTCCTCAACGTCTCACAAGACGTTCCACATATTAGTGTCTCCAAAACATAGAGGCTATGGACCTTTATTAAAATCCCATCCTTGTCAAACTTCCAACTTCCTTGGCTGTCACTCTGCTGGGCTTACCTAGTGTTAAAGGATGAAAGACATGCACTCAAAATTCATATGATCAAGTCCTAACCCTCTTGTCTCAAACATGACTGTATTTGGAGGAGGTATTTAAAGAGGTAATTAAAATAAGATTGTTAAGGTGGACCTAGATCCAAAATGGCTCTCTTTAGAAGAAATGGAAACCATAGCCAAGCACTGGTGGCTCATGCCTGTAATCCTAGCTACTCAGGAGACTGAGATCTGAGGACCATGGTTCCCAGCCCGGGCAGGAAAGTCTGTGAGACTCTTAGTTCCAATAAACCACGAGAAAACCGGAAGTGGCCCTGTGACTCAAGTGATAGAGTGCTAGCCTTGAGCTGAAGAGCTGAGGGACAGTGCCCAGGCTCAGAGGGCAAGCCCCATGACCAACAACAACAAAAAGAAGTGGAAGCCATTATAGGGGGAAGACCAGGTGAGGAACCAGGGAGAAGAGTCCATCTGCAAGCCAAGGAGAGAGTCCTCAGAAGGAACCAACCCTGCCACCATCTTGATCTTGAACTTCCAGCCAACTATTGTATGGAATTCTGTTTGGATATGCTGGCAAACTACTGTACCTAGTACCCCACAACTCTGCCAAATTCAACTTTCTACCTCTATTTTCCCTTTGGTCAAAGCAACAGGGTGTGACTGGACAGAAGAACACCAGCTCATTAGTGTCCTTTCCTTCGGACTCCAGATCCCTCAAAAACCTTGAGAATTCTTCCATTCCTCAGTCCATATGCTCTCTTTATCGCCTCTCAGCCCCCCAGGGCTCCACCCCAACACCAGAGGCAGTCTTTCTTTTTTATTTCATGGAGTAGCAATTAGAAGAGAATGTTTCCATTGCACCAGCTCCAAATCCACATCTCCCAACTTGTAAGCCATATTCTCTATGTCTCTTTAGCATTGTGGTGGAGCTCCTACCCACCCCCTAACCTGTGTCTGGGGACCCTCCTCCTCTCCCCTCCACACACAGTGCTTTGCTCTGGAAACTTCCTCTGCCTCTGCATTGTTAATTGTCATCTTTCCAGCAAGCTAGCCTAGTCATCCTGCAATCCTTCCAGCACAAAATGTTATCTTCTGACTCCCCATCATCTTCCAGTTCTGTCTGACCCCCAAAACATCACATACACAAATATACCCCTAACTCACTGATAGGAGAGTCACAGGTTCTCTTGAAGTTACTCTAGTGGGATATATCTTTCTCATTCCTCTAAAATACTTCATTTTTTTTTAACAGTCACCAGAACTTCCAAGTGGCCCTTCCTCTATTTTGGTTACTTCTTTAGTACTCTTTCCCAGCATTCTCTTGCCTTTATGACCTCTAGTACAGGAAGTCCCCATGTCTATCTCTAGAAGTCTCTACAAGTTTGTGGCTTTAAACCAGCTGCTGAAGTCATCCATATTAATGTCTGTAGTATGAATTCCTCACTGAAAATCACAGAAGTTAGTTAGTGGGGCACTGGTGGCTCATGCCTGTAATTCTAGCTACACAAGAGGCTGAGATCTGAGGATCACGATTCAAAGCCGGCCTAGGAAGAAAAGTCCCCAGAGACTCTGATCTCCAATTAACCACTCAAAAACTGGAAGTGTTTTCAACATAGTGTCTTGTACATCTCATTGTTACAATGGGTCAATCTGTATCCTTGGTTCAGCATTTTGTTATTTTCTTTCCCCTCCCCAAATTAGAAAAATGTATGTACAAGATTCAGGGTACTGGAATCAAATACAGTGAAAAGAGGGGTTATAACATGGGAGAAGAACATACAAAAGAAACAAAAAAAATCACAGTACATTAAAAACGATAGCAACAAAGATAAAACCTCTTGTGTCTCTATCTTGGAGCTGGGGAGGTAGGGAGGGAAGGGATGGTAGGGGAAAAACAAAGGAAGAGGTAGCAATGTTTGATAGGAAATGGACTCATTACCTTACTCATGTAACTGTAACCCTTCTGTACAGTATCTTTACAATAAAAATATATATTAAAAAACAACAACAACAAATACTGGAAGTGGTGCTGTGACTCAGAGTGGTAAAGCTCCAGCTTTGAGCAAAAGAAGCTCAGGGACAGCACCCAGACCCCGAGTTCAAGCTCAAAACTGGAAACAAAATCATAAACAAAAACAATAACCAAAAAAAAAAACCCACTCCAGAAGTTATAGTTTATTAGCTCCTTGAGGTCAGCTTTTGGGATTCTGACAGCATCTGACTTAAAGTTCTCCATCTCTTTTCCCCTCTAACCAAACCGAAAGCATCCCACTTTCCCTTTTCTAAACACAGCCATTTTGTCTTTTCATTACTCAGACTCCCCCTCCCCCCCAATCTTGGAATCATCTTGGAGTCTTCTTTCCTTTCGCAAATCCCACTTCCAAGTCACTGCCAATCCTGTTTCCTCTGCCTCCTCCCTGAAGCAGAGCCACTTCTTTTTGTCCTTGCCACCTCTGTTGGTACTCTACGGGTCAGAGAGCTTTCCACCCACCCCTCTACCATGTATCTGCCATCCCAAGCCACATGTAATGTGCCATGCTAGATCAAGACAGTGCAGTCTACAGTTGTCTTTATCTGGCCTCACACAGCCTCAGCGAGCAAGCTTCCTGCGACTCTCCACACTTCTATTCTTTTTTAAAAAATTATGTTCTTGTAAAGATACTGTACAGGGGGGTTACAGTGATATCAATAAGGTACATAAGAGTACATTGCTTGTCTGTTACCCCCTCCTTTGTTTTCTCCCACCATCCCTTCCCTCCCGCCCCTCCTCCAATCCTCCCCTCCCCCAACTTGTAAAGATGGTTTCCAGCATGGGATCTTGTGGGAATCCTTGTTGCAATGGGTCATCCTGTGTCCTTGCTTCATCCTGTGTCCTGTTGTTATTCCCCTTCCCCTCCCCAAATTAGATTAATGTATATAGAAGGTGCAGAGTACCCAAATAAAGTACAGCAACAACAGGGCATATACCATAGGGGGAAGAACATACAAAAGAAATGAAAAAAAAAAGTCACATAGTACATTAAAAACAACAACAAAGGAAAACCTCTTGTGTCCATATCTTGGGGTTCATTTTGCTTAGCATCTGATAGGGTTATCCTGGATGTAAACTAATTGCTGCAAATAAGGGAAACCATGGGACCCAGGCATTCTGGATTCTATTCTATTCTTTCTCCCATAGCCTTCCAGCTACACAGGCGTCTTTGCTGCTCCTGGAAGGAGCCAAGGAGTTTCCCGACACTGGGCCTTTGCATTTGCTACCCCTTAGGTCTAGATAACAATTGGCCCATGGAAAGTCCTATATAAGAACAGTCATCGGTCTCTGCTGAACGGTTGCCCAGGTCCCGTGGAGAAAGAAGCAGCAGGAAAAGCCGCTCTGTTTGTTTTTCAACTCAGTTGGAGCGCCCGAGTCTTGCCTGCCAGGTGCGGTTCCAAGCACCGCCACGCCATCAAAGCGTGATAGAATAGATGACATTTAGTGAAATGCCGACCATGGGCCGGGCAGTGTGTGCTCAACACCTTGGAAATACGAATTCACTTAATCCCCACAGAAGCCCTGAAAGCGAGGCTCCCCACGTTCCAGAGAGGAGAAGGAGCTCGCCCTCGGTCGCTCAGCTGGGGCTGGAACTCGGAACTGCAGTCACTGATGCTGCGTGAGAGAACGCGCTGGCTTTTCGCTGGAGACTCAGGGCGGCTGAGCAGGTGTTCATCAGAGCCCTGAGATGGAGGGAGGGTGTTCGTGCCTAGACACAGCGCACGGTGTGAATGCAGAGTTCCGACGGTCCTGGGGCTTCCTCCTAGTACACGTGGCTGAGCCGCTGAAGGCGGGGTGAGGGACAGGTTGGCCAGGAGTCGGGGAGGGGCACAGTTACTTGGGCCCCTGCAGAGGGGGAAGGGGGCGTCCTCTCCCTGGAGATGGAGAATCTGGATTCATCTGCTCAGGAGTCCAGAGAGGAGATACAGTTGGATCTTTGAGATCCTTTGAACCAGATGGGTAGGATTGGGAAGGGAAGCAGATAAAGCAAGTGAAAGGCTGGGCGGGGGGGAGCCCCACAAGCAGCCCACGCCCCTCCTCTTCCTGCCTACACTCGCTGACCTCTCGAATTCCGCCCCGCAGGCTCCCGCATTCGGCCCCATGGACGGCGGTGAATTCAGTCCCGAGTCGTCCCGGGACAGACCCAGCTGCTGTGGGCTCTCCAGGAAAATCCTCGTGTGTCTGGGCGTGGGTGTCCTGGCCCTCATCCTGTCCGGGCTCGGGCTCGCCTTGTTCGCGGTTCACAGATGGCGACTTTTCTCCAAGCCCCTGCAGTGGAACGCGACCCGCACCACCCCGCACTTCTCGGAGATCTTCCTAGGGCGATGCTACCTCTACACCCAAGTCCTGCACCCTGAGCTGGGGTGAGTGGGCGCCCGCCGGCCATGCGCACGCGCGCGCGCCCTCCGGGCGGGGTGGGGGGCGGCGCAGGGCGCCCCCAAACCGGCAGTCAGCACCCTAGTGGGACCTGAGCACCTTCCCGCAGCGCAGGCAGGAGCGGGAGGATGCGGGGCTCCTTGCTGAGCCCGGGGCAGAGGTGCCAGCCTTGGGGATCGGGGGTGGGGGGTCCTAGCGCTCGGCCCCAGTCCAGCCGTGGGGCACAGGGCGCGGGGGGGGGGGGTTGGCGACGTCCCCAAGCCCGGCTGGGGCCCCAGAGCGCAGGCAGGACCGTTCCAAGCGACACCCGGGTTCGGTGGCTTTCGGGAGCCTGCGGTCAGGAAGCCATCCGAAAAGCCAGATCGCTCACGCAGTTTGATCGATCGAACGACTTAAACCAGCACCCTAGGTTTTTCCTGTGGTCCCGGAAACCCACTTGACCCCGAACAAAACGGAAACCAAGTGGGCTTTATAAGCCCCAAGTGCGCTGCTTGGGGAGGAGAGTGGCTCCGACGGGTCAAGTGTGGGCACCCCGCCCACATCAGCCTGGCACACTGACGTGTCCCCCCAAGAGAGGCGCTCTGGTCCCCAGTGCTCATCTTCCGCTGCTCGCTTTGGGAAGAACTTAGTTCTGCGGTTGTGCGCACCCAGGTCTCCCTTACGCACCCGCCATGCTCCGAGCTGTGCCCCGGAGCTCGGGGCAGAGAGCTCCACGCGTGGTTGTGTTTGATCACAGACAACCAAACGCTTATTGGAAAGGGAAGGGAGAAGGCAGGCGCTTGGGCAGGCTGAGCGCCGAGCAAATCAAAGGAGATCCCAGCTGCTCTCCCTGAGCAGAGGCCAACTCATTTTTCTGTTCACATAATCTTTTTATTTTATTTATTTTTATTGTGAAAATACCGTACAGAGGGGTTACAATTACATGGGCAAGGTAATGAGTGCATTTCTTATCAAGCATTGTTGCCTCCTCCCTTGTTTCCCCTTCCCATCCTTTCCCATCTCCCGCCCCCCCAAAGTTGTAAAGTTTGTTTTTCGACATAACGACTTGTGCCTCTCATTGTTGCAATGAGTCCACCTGTATCCCTAGTTAAACGATTTGTTTTTTTCCCTTCCCCTCCACAAATTATAACAACATCAAATACAGTGAAAGCAGGGGTTATACTGTGGGGGAGGGACATAAAATCGCAAGAAAGGAAAACCATTTGAGTCCTTATCTTGGGGTTCATTTCACCTAACATCAACTTATCTGACCGTTTCTGCCTGTCTCAGACAAATAAGGGAAACCATGGGACCTATGTTTCTTTGGGCCTGGCTTACTTGATATAATTTTTTTCCAAGGCATAATCTTAACCGTTAACGTTTCTTTTTTCTTCTTCTTCTTGCTTTGTCATTGTTCATTGGCTAAAGTCACACTGCAGCTTGGACGAGCTGATCCACACAGCAAAGCGATGCACACAGAATCCTCCAGGGTTTTAGCCAAGCACCCCTCTTTTTGGGTGCTTTAGGATTGGGAATTGTGCAGTCCCGAGGCTTGGGTTGAAGTCCCAAGGTTCTATCACCATGAGTCTGGAGCGGATTCCTTCCTTCACTCTTCAGTGTCTGGTGGTCTCACCTGTAAAATGGGAAAATTAATACTATAAACTCAATGTTAATTATTCTATTTATTACTAATATATGTTTTATAGATACAATGTAATATAAAAATAATCATAAAAATGCGTGGCTCATGAACAAATGACAACAACTGACAGGAATAATTTTGTTATACAGTAAGCCCTCAGAAGTATAGATACGGACATGAAGTGTCCCAGACACCTTTCCACAATAATAAATGCAGTAGTGCAAAGACAACCATTTAGAAAGGATGTCTCACAGTGCATTGTGAAATCGCAATTCAGTACATCAGTCCTCTAGTGATAGAATTCATATTGTTTCTAACTTGTTTCTAATGCTCTCCTTTGAATGTAACAGTTAGACTTCATGCTGGTGTCCAGATATCTACTTATTTTTTTAAACCAGCTCCTAATATTCCATAGGCTCTGTGTGACCCTTTCCAGTTGACAGAAAATTCATTTACTTTCAATTTTTAATCCTATCTATTCCCTCAGTAAATGCTTGTTGAGCATCATACTGTGACCCAGGAAGAGTTCTGGCTGGTGCCTCTTGATTGAACAGTCAAGTCCCTCCTGGCCGCGGTGAGCTGCTTCACATGCGGGCGCTTCTGCACATAGCAGAGGAAGAGGGATTTGCAGAGGAAGAGGGATTTGTAGTAGCGGAACATGTCACCGAAGGGGAAGTGAGAATATTTCTATTGATCAAACTCCAATAGTTTCAGTTTCTCTCCAAAATACTTATACAGGACATACTTCTCCATCTCCTCTTTGTTACTGAATATTTTCGACCTCCCCAGTTAGGAGAAAACTAGCACCTAATTACTTGGTTCCCAGTGCGTCTAAGCATATATTGGTTGACCATATATACTTTCCCTCCTGTTGTCTCGTTCAGGTCCTTCGTAATTTCTGTTGAGTTGTTTTAAAATTTATTTTATGAGGGTTCTTTATATGTTTTGGATATATTTACACACAACACACAGATATATACATAGAGTCTTACAGCTATACCCCTGAAATCCCGAATTTAATTATTATCTTTAGGCTGTTTTTTATTTCTATATTGTTTTCCCAGGAAAACATTTGTTTTGTTTTCAGACCCAACAAATCCTATCATGGAAGTGTTTTGTTTTGAGTCTGTATTTTTTAAAAGTCAAGAATTCTTCTTTCTTTCCTTTCTTCTCTCCTTCCTTCCTCTTTCTCTCTCTTCATTTCTCTTTCTCTCTTCCTTCCTTCCTTTCCTTCTTCTTTCTTTCCTTCCTTTCCTTCTTCTTTCTTTCCTTCCTTCTTTCTTTCCTTCCTTCCTTCCTTCCTTCCTTCCTTTCTTTCTTTCTTTCTTTCTTTCTTTCTTTCTTTCTTTCTTTCTTTCTTTCTTTCTTTCTTTCTTTCTTCCTCTCTCTTTCTGTCTATCTGTCTTTCTTTTCTTTTCTTTCTTTCCTTCTCTCCCTCTCTATTTGTTTCTTTCCTTCTCTTCTTCTCTCCCTTTCTATTTTCTCTCCTTTCTCTGTCTTCTCTTCTCTTCTTTCTTTCGTTCTTCCTTCCTTCCCTCCCTCCCTCCCTTCCTTCCCTCCCTCCCTCCCTTCCTTCCTTCCTTCCTTCCTTCCTTTCCTTCTTCTCTCCCATTCTCTTTCTCTCCTTTCTCTTTCTCTCTTCTTTCTCCTTTCTCTTTCTCTCTTCTTTCTCCTCTCTCTCTTCTCTTCTCTTCCTTCCTTCCTTCCTTCCTTCCTTCCTTCCTTCCTTCCTTCCTTCCTTCCTTCCTTCCTTCCTTCTTCTTTTCTTTTCTTTCTCCCTCTCTGTCTCATTTTCTTTCTTGGCTTGACTGAAGGCAGCTAAAAGAACAGAACCAATGCTTTCAAATCTTGCCTGGAACTGGCAGCTGCATCTACAACTTTCCTAGGCACGTTTCTGTGTCTTCTTGACTTTTGTAGTGACAGTGTCACCAAACTTCCTGCCACATCGTTACACAGGCCGTCTTGAGGGCAGCCTCCAGCAACCATTCCTGTCCATCCAGCTGCTAACTGACAGTCCTTTCAGACCTTCCTTCTTTCGTCTATTCCCCAGTCTCTGTGCTAATGCCACAGTGTACTAGTCAAGGCCTTCAGAGAAACAGAAATAATATGTAAGGTGCGAGACAGAAAGGGAGGGGGGAGAACCGGATTGGCTTATGCAATGGTAGAGGGTAATCAGCAAGGTCAGGAAGCTGGAAACCCAGGAGGAGCTGGTGCTGGATTCTCTTTTCCTCCTGGGACCTCGATCATTTCTATAAGACTCACCTGGTTTGATGAGACCCATCTACATTATGAAGGGTAATATGCCTTATATTAGGTTTACTGGTTCAAATGTTAATTCTACTAAAAGAAGATACCTTCTCAGCAACACATCTGGCGACCTTGGCCTAGCCAAGGTAACACAGCGAATCATTGTGCATGTGTTTTAGGGGTTTGTTATGTAGTTCTTTAATTCGAGGTACCATTTTCTATATGGGTATGAGAAACTGCTACCCTGAAATGTAAAGCTACAATAATTTGTTCTGTTTCATGATTCTATGGGTTGACAGTCAGCTGAGGGGAGCTGCTGCATGTGATGTCAGCTGGCTTTGTAGACACCCAGGATGGACCCTTGGCAGGAACATTCCAGATGTTTGTCCACATAAATGGCGTCTGAGTTCGGCTGGGCCGGCTCATCCTCTTCCTCTCTTAACTGGCCCAAGTTCTCTCCTTCTCCATGTGTCTTCACTGTGCTGTCTCTCCCGTTAGAGTTGGATTTCTTCATCTTCACTGTGCTGTCTCTCCCGTTAGAGTTGGATTTCTGCAGAAGTCATGCTTAGCTGGCGCTCGTTCATTCCCATGTATATGCAGGTGCAGGCAGACACCAGCCTAGCCCAGGCTCAGGAAGAACAGAAGCAAAAAGCTCCACCTCTTGGTGGAGGGAATAACACAAAATTGTGTGGACGGCTTTGACCTCTCACAGTTTTACTTTCTTTTTCTCTGCTTTTGTATTTTTATTTTTTTTTAATTTTTGCTCTTTCATTACACCTTCTGCTCCATTTCATAACTTTCTAGTAAGTAGATTTTAAATGATGCAAGTCTAATTTTACCTGATTTCATTTTTCTATTTCCACCTGGCAGCTGTGTGACCCTAGGCACATTTTCAGCCTGTCTATTCCTCCCTGTCTCCCTCAGTACAGTGGAGGGTAAGTTTGTCCCTTTCATAGGCGGGTGGGGTGGCTGCAGGACGAAATCAGTAATTCATTGCGCGCTCCTTTTGCCCTCCCCACTTCTGCTTGTTCCCACTCCAAACAGGCCCTGTTTTACATTACTGTGAAGTCCTGGGACTTGAATTCTGGGCCTGGGCACTTTCCTGGACTCCTTCACTCAAGGCGAGCGCTCTACCACGATGAGCAGCGCCACTTCCAGCTTTTTCTGTGATTAATTGGAGATGAGAGTCTCCCGGGCTTCCCTGCCCAGGCTGGCTTCAAACCTCAATCCGCAGATCTCAGCCTCCTGAGTAGCTAGGATTACAGGCATGAGCCACTGGAGCCTGGCTTGCCATTTATTTTTAAAAACTTACATTCCACTTATGAAAGAGAACATGAGGTATTTGTTATTTTCAGTCTCTGTACCATGATGACTTCCAGTTCCATCCATTGACATAATTTTGTTCTTCTTTATGGTTGAATAGTTCATTATAGATAATATATACAATGTTAATTAATAACATAGAGAATATACTATATTACAGATAACATATTTATATTACATATAGTTTATGTATATAGATGTAGATAGTATAATAGATATTATTATAGATATATGTAATATATTATGTATATATGTGTAATAAATGCTATATATTACATATGGTATATATACACTATATAAAATATAAATAGATCAATTTTTTTTTGTGGTCAGTCGTGGGGCTTGAACTCTGGGCTTGGGCGCTGTCCCTGTGCTCTTCAGCTCAAGGCAAGTGCTCTACCACTTGAGCCACAGCACCACTTCCTAGATCAAATATTTTTATCAACTTTATCTTCTTGGAAAAACTAACCATAAGAATTAAAAAAATCATGGGGCTGGGAAGGCAGCTCAGTGGTAGAGCACTTGCCTTGCATGCATGAGGCCCTGGGTTCAATTCCTCAGCACCACATAAGCAAAAAAGAAAAAAGCCGGAAGTGGCGCTGTGGCTCAAGTGGTAGAGTGCTAGCCTTGAGCTGAAGAGCTGAGGGACAGCGCCTAGGCCCAGAGTTCAGGCCCCATGACCGGACCCAAAAAAAAAAAAAAAGAATTTTAAAAAATCACACTTTTTTATTGTAATTACTCTCCAATCCCTCTATTTTGGTGTTGGGCACATAGCCTGTGAATCTTTCTTTCATGGGATTTCTTTACAGGCTGAAGAACTTTATCTTTCATACTTGTTCCTTTTTCTTGCCAAGTTACCATCTAGTCTCCTGGCGAGGAGTGACCTTTGAATTAAGGAGGTAGACACTGGTGCATAGTATTTTGACTGTAAGTTACTAGTGGCATATAGCTTGTATCCTTAGGGCCAAAAGAACCATGAAGAATACGCAAACTTATTGGCCCCTACCCGCAATTCCAAAACTTAAGGAGCTGGGAATGATGAGAGAGAAAAAACTGACACCTGAGGCCAGAGATGCAAGAATAAACGGAACAAGAAACTAACAATTTTGCTCCCTTAGTGACTGATTTTCTTCTAACTATAACAATACCACATGGCCATTTTATAACATTTGTTAAACATTCAAAAAGAAGAAGAAGAAGCAGTGTAGGGCACTGGGGGCTCACACCTGCAATTCTAGCTACTCAAGAGGCTGAGGATCTGAGGATCGCGGTTTGAGGCCAGCCCAGGCAGAAAAGTCCAGGAGACTCTTATCTCCAGTTAATCACCAGAAAACCAGAAGTGGTGCTGTAGTTCAAGTGACAGAGAGCTAGCCTTCAGCGAAAAACTCAGGGACAGTGCTAAAGCCCTGAGTTCAAGCGCCACACACACTACTACCACCAGCACCACCAAAAACAAGAAAAGAAAAACATACATGATGTAGAACATGTATTAAGAATTAACAATTTGTGCAAAGCAAAGGATATGTCACTTAACCTTCCAAACTAGAATTCTAAAAGGAAAAAAAGAAAAACAAATTAGTGAAGCTTAAGGTTTTCAAGAGGAAGCTCTATCCCTGTGTGAATGGATAATTTCAGCATAAGAAGTTTTATCAACATAATTAAAATTTACTATACTTCTTTTTCTTAAAAACAAAAATACCCCAGCTGAGCTCTGGTTCCTGCTTCCTACTAGAATGAGTCGGAGCAGCCCTGCTGTTGACAGTTTCTCTCCTACTTGAGTTTCAGTTGTTTTGAGGAAGCATTAGAAGTTCCTCCAAGGTTTGCTTTTCCTGGCCACAATCTCTATTTGCCTTGATAGTGTTCAAATGTTCCTTAGTTTATTCTGACTATCCAACAAGCACTATATTGAAGTTATTTCTCCCCTTGGTACTTCCTAAGTTAACTATAGTGAAATTCATAGTAACATTGATTATCTTGCAGGTAGCAGTCGGAAGTAAGTTTCCTTATGCATTAAATTATTTGTAGCCATGCCTTAGGTTGGCTGAAAGTTAATCTCCTTGGGAATTCTTCAAGGACAAAGACTGAAAACAAACTGCTAAAATGGGGAGAGATTAAAAACCACAAAGGAACATTTTATTTAATTAATTAATTAATTTATTTGGCTGGTTGTGGGGTCTGAACTCTGGGCCTGGGTGCTGCCCCTCAGCTCTTCAGCTAAAGTGCTCTACCACTTGAGCCACAGCGCCACTTCTGGCTTTTTCTGTTTATGTGGTGCTGAGGATTCGAACCCAGGGCCTCATGCATGCAAGGCAAGCACTCTACCACTGAGCCACCTTCTCAGCCCACAAAGGAACATTTGAAACTCAGAACAAAGTAAAGTGTGTTCATGTTTTAAGACTGCTGGGCACTGATGGCTCACACCTGTAATCCTAGCTATTCAGGAAGCTCAGATCTGAGGGTCACAGTTTGAAACCAGCCAGGGCAGGAAAGTAGTATAATCTCCAGTTATCCACCAGAAAAATGGAAGTGGTGATGTGGCTCAAAGTAGCAGAGTGCTAGCCTTGAGCAAAAAGAGTTTTGGGAGAGTGCCCAGGCCCTGGGTTCAAGACAGGCAACCAACCAAAAAAAAAAAAAAAAAGATTTTTTTTCAAAGGCACTTTGGAACCCCAGAAAGTGAGTGGATCAACTTTACAGCTGAGAAGGACACGTTCTATACTCAGCAAGTCTGAGAGAGGGTGCCCTCCCCCCTCCAATATTTCCATCACCCTCTTTGGTACTCTTCCACTTACATTCCTCATTTTTTTTTAATTTAATTTTATTTTATTTGTGAACATACGGTACAGAGGGGTTACAATTACATGGGCAGGATAATGCACACATTTCTTACCAAGCATTGCAGCCTCCTCCTTTGTTTACCCTTCACATCCCTTCCCAGCCTCCCCCCTCCCCCCCAATCCCAATCCTTCTCCTTCCCCCCCTTCCCCCCCATTCCTCATTTTTTAAAAAATTAAAAATGTCAACTTAGGACAATTTAAACACACTGAAATGTTCATTGACTATCGGATCCATTTATTCAACAACAGACAGGCAACAGAACTTTGCTGTATTTGCTACATGTCTGTTTTCTTTCTGGTTTTTAAAGAAATACTACAGAATGGATAAATAAAAAAAATACCCCTGCCCCAATGTCTTTTCTTCTTTTGGCAGAGGCAAATGGTGCTATCTGTTTCTTTTATGTCTTTCTAGAAAATTCTCTGCTCATACAAACACACATTCTTTTATTCCCACATGTCATCTCCCCCTGCCTTATGTTCCCCACCCCTCATTTAACAACCTCTCTTTATTGTGGGCAAAGCTTGAACTCCTTCTCATGGTGAACAGTTTTCCCTTCTGATGAACTAGTGCTACTCAAGCAGACCTCCATACTGTTTCTGTTCTTTTGTAATCTATTACAAATACTGCCATAGTAAAAATCCTTCAGTGTATGCTTACATACGTGTGAAAGAATCCTAGACATGGAGTTGCTAATTTAGTTTTGAAAACAACATAAATGCCGCAGCTTCTCTTCACAAGCAGTGAGTTTTCTTTTCTCCCACACATTGGACTATCTGACATGTCCTCAAGCCTCTTGAACACCATGACCAGAAAGAACGTTACCTCGAGTTGTTTTTATTTGCATTCATATTAAATACGTTTGCTCTGTAGAATTAATTTTGGTTTTTTCCCAGCTCACAGTACTTGGATATTTCAGTGACTTTACTTTTTGAGATTTACCCATGACAAAATATGAGGTCTAGTTTATAAATTTTTACTGTGTCTACGGAAGGACCACAGCAGACTTCCATTAATACAGGTAGACGCTTGCGTTCAGAATTCAGCATGTGACTGTGTTCTGTGCTGACGTTCTGAAGGTGACTCTAATCTCTTATCAATTGCGTAGATTGCAGATACTTTCCTAATCTCTGCTTGTGGTGCCCCTCGCTTGCTGAAGATGTGATCATGTAACCATCGCTCTCTACAGCTGTGCTTTTGTCGCTGGGTTGGCAGGTGCGTACCGCTGCACGCAGCCATCGATTGAGATGGAGTCTCCTCCAATTTTATTTCCCAGCTGGCTTTGAATTTAGATTGTTTGACTTCTGTCTCTCATGTAACTTGGATTACAGGCTTGAGCTACTACATTGGCTCTATTGTAACTTGGATTACAGGCTTGAGTTACCACACTTGGCTCTATGTTGTAGATGGCACCATAATTGGGATGTGGTCTATGCCAAAGGGGCATGTGCTGAAAGCTTGATTTCTAGTATGGTGATGTGAGAGATGGCCGAGAATCATGGGAGGCGATCAGGTCATGTGGGATAGTGCTCTTGGGAGGTACTAATGCTGGGCTCACAGTGAGCTGGTTCCCATGAATGGATTATTATAAAAACAACGTCCACACTCTCTGGATTCTGCTCTCAACCTACAATACCTTCCATGTGAAAAATCAGGTTATAGCTTATGAATAGAAATGTACTTTTAAAATTCATAGTTTTAACATTGGGGAATTTGCATGAGAAACCTGAGAACTAGTTTTTAGCAAGTCCAAGAATTCAAGGAGGGGGTTATAAATGATGGTCAAAATATAAGATGATATTAAGCAAAATGAACCCCAAGATAGGAACACAAATGGTTTTTATCTTTCTTGCTATTGCTTTTAATGTATTTAAAAGGTACTATGTGATTTTTTTTTGTTTCTTTTATATGTTCTTCCCTCATGGTATAAACCTTGTTGTCACTGTATTTGATGTCAGTGCCCTGAATCCTGTGTATGCATTTTTCTAATTTGGAGAGGGGAAGGGAAATAACAAAATGCTGAAATAAGGATACAAGGCGACCCATTGTAACAATGAGAGGTACAAGACACTATGTAGAAAAAGAACTTTGCAACTTGGAGGGGGTGGGGAGGGAGGAGTTGGGGAGGTGTTTAGGGAAAGGATGGTAGGGGAAAAACAAAGGAGGAGGTAACAATACTCGATAAGAAATGGACTCTACCTTACTCATGTAACTGTAACCCCTGTACAGTATCTTTACAATAAAAATATTAAAAAATGATGGTCAAAGACCCCTCCAACTTAAACTTTCTCTTGATAATTTGTTTTGCATTACCTTTTCAGGAAAACTTGCATCCAAACCAATGATTAGTATCGGGTTAACTTAATATCCTAAGAGTAGACATGCTAAGTCTTGAAATGGGGATAAAAGACAGGACATGAAAAACTAATGATTATTGCTTTTTTAATGACATACTTCTAATATGTTTAAACATGAGCAGGGTTCTCTAAGCTCTTCCCCCACATACTTTATTTCAACATTAGGCCTCCCCCTCTCTACTGCATTTGGAAATTTACAACAGCTCTTGGCATGACTTCCTGACTAATTGGAATGACCCAGTATCAATCTGCATTTGCCTTGACCAATCAGGAGCATCTGTCTGCATTTGCCTTGACCAATCACGAGCATCTGCCATGGCCAATCACTTCCTCATTTGGCTTTCAACACAATCCATTCTTCTGCTCCTGGTCCTAATCCCTCGCCTTAGTTTTGGTGGGTTTCTTCTGCCATATTTTGTGTTAGAGTGCCTCAAATCTCAAGCCTCATTTAACTACTCCTCTTTGTTCTGTGAACATTGATCTCCTGAGGTCTCATGGTCTTTCCTTCTTAGCTTCAAAATCATGTACTTTTATAGCACAGCTTCTCTTGGATGTCTAGTAAGTATTTTACATTTAGTATGTCCAAATGGAACCCTGGCCAATGTCTTCCAGCTGAAGGAACGCTATCCTTCCAGTGTCTCAGGCCTCACTCATTGGAATTATCCATGACTTGTTATTTTTTCTAACACTGTATACTCAGTCCATTAGGAGATTCACAATGAACCTAAATTTCATCGCTTTTCTCCATCTCTACCTCCATCATGCTGCTCCAAAGCATCGTCTGCCCTTGCCCAGATGACTGACCTGCCCGTTTGAGATTTAAGTAGAGCATGTGTTTACTGTGCTCAGAAGCCCCTATGCTCCTCACTTCATCTGACGTAGAAGTCAAATTCCTTATCATGACTTCTGAAGCTCTGCCCAGGGGACTTCTTTACTTTTCTGACTTCATTTCCATCGACTCTTGCTGGTGTACTCTGCCCCAGGTCCCCTGATTTCTTTGCTGTTTCCTCAGCTTGCTGTGTATTGGGGATCATGGGATACTTGTTCCTCCCGTCCTGACTGAAGTTCTCTTGGCTATTTGTATGCTTAAGTCCCTTGCTTCCTTTGAATCTTTGCTCATTGTCACCTGCTGTCTCCGCTTCATTTACCTCTGAACGTTACCACCTCCTCCAACATTACTCCTGACCTTTTGTTCCTAGTCAGTTTTTCTCCCATTTCAGCTAGATCCTATAAATTTCAAGTATACTCTGTACATAACCATTACATTTATTGTTTATTGTTAGTCTTGCTGTAGTAGAAAGTATGCTTTCACAAAGACATCTATGGCTGTTTTGTTCTTGGGTAGATCCTGTGTGTTTATAAATATACATAATATATATTCAATGAATAATTGTTGGATTAATGAAAGAAGGAATGCTTTTTAATTATCTAATGATAGTAAAATTGATTGTTATTTAAATGATTGTTAAAGTAATTAAGATATTTAATAATGTCTAATTATTAAGTTGTGATAAAAGACATCAAACTATAATTAAGAGTACTTAGAGAATTCAATCAAAGTTTGAGGTATGGCCAAAGTTATAGTCAGAGGTAGATTTTTATTTTTAAATCCTTTCATTATTAAATAATGTGCAGAAGCAGAAGAAATAAGGACTCATTTGTCAAAGACAAGGAAAAGACAACAATAAACCTCTAAGAATGAGGAGGGTTGGGAGGAAAAATTAATAGAGTATGAAGGAAGGAGTGACATTGTCCAGGAAGAAATGTACTCCTTACCTGATTTACGAAGCAGTAACCCCTCTGAACATTACCTTTATAATAATGGTGAGAAAAAGTAATAAAAGAAAAGTATATTAAGTAATATATGCATAAAATATAGCCATGAAGAAAAATTTTAAAAAACATCTGAGAATGGAATCAATAAGGATCAAAAGTAAATTGGTGAATTCTAAATATGTGTAGAATTACCATGCACATTTGCATAATTTGTTTGTACTCAAAAGCATTAATGGCTTATTTTAGTTGTCATCATTCTCCTTTTCTCTGAATATTTTTATTATTTCTGTGTACTTTGTACAAAGGAGTTGTGATTCACCAAAGCAGTTTATGCATACATCTCGATCAACGCCACCCCTCTTCAATAAGAAAGAATGCTTTCTCAACATTCCTTCTGATTTTGAAGACCTTAGGAATCTTGCTTCAGCGACTCTTTCTAGTCACTCACTTTTCCCACAAGGGGGCAATCTTTACTTTTAATACAGGCTCCGAGAACCTCAATTTGAGAATGAAATACCACAATTAACCTACCTACTTGTTTTCCTTGAGCAGAGTCCCTGCAGAAGTTGGGGGGGGGGGATGGGGCGAGAGGGAGGGTAGATCTACCCCTCCCTCTGCAGATGTGCAGATTCTTGGGAGCTTGGATTTGGGATGTGATATGGTTCATGGTGGTGTTGCTTTACCGATGAGACCTTGGAAACATGGTTATTTGGAGGAATGGTGTCAAGTCCAGAGAACAAAAGCCAGCACAAGAGTTCTGATATCTCATGCAGGCTGACAATGTAAAAAAACAAAACAAAACTATGTTTAATGACCAAATGTGTTTAATGATCAAATATATCAGAAGCAGATGCTTCTCACTGCTGGGCATAAGACTTTTTACCCCCTCATTTTATCTCAGCTTCTGGGAACACCTGTGCCCTGTTCTGAACTTGAACTTCTGAGATCTAGGGGGACCATAATTCCCTGCAGGGTTTTGCTTTATTTCTGCTGGAACCTACTCAATTCTGAGGCTAGGCCTCTGCCTTTCAATTTCCTGTGGGAGGCAGCATTGTCTAACAATAGAATACAGCTCTGGCAATGAGCTAGTTTGGCCTTGGGCAAAGTACACTGCTCTGAGCCTCAGAGTTTTGGCACTTAGCACAGAGTCTGACATGTGGAAAGCATAGTATGGCAGTCATCGCTCTCATTCTCCTTCTAAGTCTACCTCTGGCCACCAGAAGTCAGGCTGCCTTGGATAAATCAGAGGAAAGGGTAGGGATGAGAGGTGAGCTAGCGGAAGTAATGATGGTAGACAGGACGGGTGGGAGTTCTGGGGTCCATTGCCAGGAGCAGAGTGTAGGAAAGGAGAGAGCATGCCATTTACCTTTAATCCCAACCCTTGGGCCAGCCAACCATGAGAACGTTCTTGCCAACAGCCTGTCTGGGCTGTTTCTACCTGTTCAGCTTCTGCCACGCCAATACACAGATGAAGGCATCACACTCATCACAGACCTCTTGATTCTTCGATGTCTCATTCATGATTGGTCATTGCTGTCCATTTCCCCACCTGTGACCACTAGGAACTGTCATTGAACAAGGTGCATCGATTGCTCTCACAAGAAGGAAGGACACATCATATGGAGTTCCAAGGTCAGGAGAGATTTCCAGATGACTTAGAAAATTTGGCTTGTCTTGGAGATTTGTGGACGATTCAAGGAGGCTGGTGTGGCCTGCTCATTTTCCAGAAGCAGAGGGTATGGGTGCAATTCTAAAATACAAGATCTTAATAAATCCCATCCACCAGGTTGGAAGAATGAGGATGGAAGTTGTAATAATAGGTGAAGTAGTGGTCATTCCTATCAGCTTGGATAGAAGGCAGTTTGCTTGGTCATTTCCTTGTGATGTGGATGTCTTTGTGTTCACATCGCAGTCCACTGAGATCACATGGCTCTGTCTGATGTTTGTGTCAAATAAAGAAACTTAAGACTCAGGCCCAGGCCAGCTCTGAAGATAAGAGCCACAGCCTTCCTTTATCACCAACATCTCCACCAACAGCTTGTGCATTTGATATCTATGGAAGAGGAAGCCAAAACATCTGGCCTGTGATCATTTCTTGGATTAGGAAATCAGAGTCTCCTGAGAGAGAGAGAAAAGAAAGCTGAACAGTGATACAATCCACGACATGTGACCCTCAAAATGCATAATGACACAATGAAGGACTTAAGTGAGAGCAAAGAGAAAGGAAGTCCAAACAATGCGCTCAATAAAACAACAAAATTTGTCAGTGACACAAAGGGACAGACATTTTAAGAAGTAGGCTGATGCCGTTTTTAAAAACATATTATTATTTCTCTCCTCACACTGCAAACTCAAAAGTAGAAATGACAGGCAGTATGTCCTTTCTTTTTTATTTGCAAAGACATTAAAGGGCCTTATGTTAGGAAAAACCTAAATTTCTTTAAAGATCTCAAAGAGCCAGAAGTTCATGTACAGGGAGATTGAACTGGCTGCCACTCATAATAAGAGCTGTTGAGCATTTTCACAGACCACTAGAAGGAAACGTGTTTTCTTTTGACAAGAAATCACTTGAGGAGGGGCTGAGAAGGTGGCTCAGTGGTAGAGCGCTTGCCTTGCATGCCTGAGGCCCTGGGTTCGATTCCTCAGCACCACATAAGCAAAAAGAAAAAAAGCCAGGAGTGGCGCTGTGGCTCAGGTGGTAGAGCACTAGCCTTGAGCTGAAGAGCTGAGGGACAGTGCCCAGGTCCAGAGGTCAGGCCCCACGACCAGACCCCCCCCCCAAAAAAAAAAAAAAAAAAGAAATCACTTGAGGATACCCAGGTCTTATAGTCTTACAAGGAAAGAATTGTGCCTGACTAGTTCAGACGCAATGATGTTGTCTTCATATTTGTTTGTCTAACTGCAGCAGGTATCTCTGTATTAGGTGTAAATGCTGGTGGGGACACTCCAGCTGGGGACTCCTGGGTAAGTTATTTGGGTTTCTGAGTTTATAGGTAAAATATATACAACCACAATAGGTTTGTGTGTGACTAAGAAGCCAATGAGAGCTGGGCACTGGAGCTCGTGTTGGTATTCCTAGTTACTCAGAGACAGATCTGAGGACTGAGGCTCAAAGACAGCCCAGCAAAGTCTAAGAGACTCTAACCTTCAATTAACTACCCCAAATAGCTGGAAGTGGACGTTTGGCTCAAGGGGTAAAGTGCTAGCCTGGAGCATAGAAGCTCTAGGACAGTTCCCACGACCTGAGTTCAAGCCCCAGGAATGGCATACAAAGAAGAAGCTGATGACATGCTTGAAAAACATTTAGCAAGATGCCCTCTTGAGAAGTGCCCCCTGAATGTTCATTGTTGTGATTGTTGCGATCATTGCACTGACTGGAGCTCGACGTCTACAGTAGGAGAGATGGCCACCTAGCAGGAACCAGGACCTCTTCTGATTTCATTTAAGTGCTCAGTAAAGCTATTAAATGACTGGTTGCCTAACAGCTGGGATTGTATAGCCCTAGGCTTGTCACACTTCCTCACTGAACTGAACTTCCTGTTCAGCCCCATTCCTGAAAGGGCTTAATTAGAGACACTTGTCAGGGCTACTAAGTGACCATTGGGAGTCTTTGGGAGAACTTTGGAACACATTGCCAGTTTTACCCCCTGCCCCTTCCCATTCTGACTTGGTTGGTCTGCAGCTGGGCACGGTGAGCTCTGCAGCTGACCCTCTGTTGTGCTATTGTGAGGACCTCTGAGCCAGGTCACCTCCAAAGGCATTGCTGGCTCAGGTGCCAAAGGCCTCAGGCCCAGCCCGAGCCCTGGGGACAGCCACCGGGCTTCCAGCTGTCACCGCACAGTCGGCTCCCACTCATCAGGAAGACTTCTAGTTTTGGAATGAAAAGAATTTGAAGAAAAAAAATAGGTTGAGCATCCATAGATGTTTTTTATTGGCATATAGTAAATTAGTCATAGAAAGGAATTTCATCCTGACATTTTCATGCAAGCATATAATGAACTTTGATCATATGTACCCCACCATTCAGTTATTTACTTATTCATTTTCTTTCTTCTTTCCTTTCTTCTCTTTCTCCATTCTTTCTTTTTTCCCTTCTTTCCTTCCTTCCTCCCTTTCTTTCTTTTTTTTTCTTTCTTTTCCTCCTTTCTCCCTCCCTCCCTCCCTCCCTCCCTCCCTCCTTCCTTCCTTCCTTGTATTGGGGTTTGAGTTTAAGGCTTCATGTTTGGTAGGCAGATATTCTGTCACTTAGATAGCAGTATTAATAGCCTCAATCCCTAGCATCAGACAGACACAGATTGAATCTTGCTCTACCTTTTTGTCAACTGTGTGAACTTCAGAAGGTCATCCACATTTCCTCGAGCTTGGGCAGGGCCCTAATTCCAACCTCATATAAGCAGGTTGTATACATCAGATGTGAGGCACCAGGCACCTAACTGGTACTTCCCAAAAGAAGTTTGGTTATTTTTTGGTTAGTATACTCCACTGATACTTTGTAATTTGTCTATATTTTGTTTTATTTTTATTTCCCATGTTATATCTTACAGAAGCACAGACTGCGTCAGGATAATGAATACATTCAAAAGTGCATTTATTTCAAAGCATCCTTGCAACATCACAGAGGAAGACTATCAACCACTAATTGAGTTGGATACTCAAACTTTACCCTGCGATAAGGTAGATAGGGAAATGTATTGATTTAAAAACAGGAGATAAAAGCCAGAGGGAAGAAATCATGACCAAAAAAATTTTTTTTGGGAGGGGGGGTCCGGTCATGGGGCCTGAACTCTGGGCCTGGGCGCTGTCCCTCAGCTCTTCAGCTCAAGGCTAGCGCTCTACCACTTGAGCCACAACGCCACTTCTGGCTTTTTTCTTTTTGCTTATGTGGTACTGAGGAATCGAACCCAGGGCCTCATGCATGCAAGGCAAGCGCTCTACCACTGAGCCACCTTTCCAGCCCCTAATGACCAAATTTTGATTAAGATGAAGAGAACAATGTAGGCATTGAGTAGTAGTGATTGTGGTTGGCGGGGATGGAGTTTGCTGGGCTTTGGGAAGCTAGAATCATGTCAGGGTTTAGATTTGGGAAAGGAGAGTAGAAATGAAATGGGGACACAGGAAAAGCAAAAGAGTTGGCCCCCAAAAGCAGGTAAAACAAAACATAATACTAATACCAATTCATACAGAAAAACAAAAGCAACCCAACTTTATGTAATTATGAAATGTCCCTGGTCTCATAATAAATAAATAAATAAATTAGTATAGTAGCAATGCTCATCTGCACTTGGGTGCTTTTTATTAGTTTTATTTCTATATATTTTGCTCAAGTAGTAGAACACTAGCTTGTGGGCAAAAGCTCAGTAGGAACTTGAAACTCTCAGTCAAGCCCAGTATCAGCACATACACACGCATACACCACAAAGTTACTAATGCAGATAAAAACCCTTACCTCCTTGGCTCTACTGCAGGCCATTTACTCTGATAGGTTTTTCTTTACTGTTCTTTCTGCTAAAATCACTTCTGCAAGCGTTTTCATGAATTCTTTTCCAGTTTGTCTTTTGGAGCAAATCCGGTGACCTGGCTCATCAGTATACAAGGATCCAGCAGGAAATGTTCACCCTGGAGGACACGTTTCTGGGCTACTTGGCTAATGAACTCTCATGGTGTGGTGACCCCAACACTCATAGTAAGTGCCCTTGAGGGCCAGTGGGGTTCCCAGGAGTTCCCCAAGAGGGAGAAGATCTCTGCTGGCCCTCAGATCCTTATCTGATATGGAAAAAGACTTGGATCACAGGGTAAGAGATTAGCACAATGTTCTTCAGCAAGCACAGCAAAAAACACAGCACATGCCATAGACAGGTTAGGCACCGAGAAGAAAGCAATGAGTCTTTCTAACATCAGGGATATGTTTGCTAAAACAAAGTAGGTCAAGGGCTTAGTTTAAACCTTTGGGTTAGTGCTCCTCTTTTTTTCTTCTTCTTTTACCATTGTGGGGCTTGAACTCAGGGCCTAGACATTGGCCCTGAGCTTTTTCACTCTACCAAGTTGATCCACAGCTCTACTTCTTGTTTTCTGATGATTATTTGAAGATAAGAGTCTCATAGACTTTCCTGCCCAGGATGGCTTTGAACCTTGATCCTCAGATCTCAGCTTCCTGAGTAGCTAGGATTACAGGTGTGAGCCACCAGTGCCTAGCTAGTGCTCCTTTGTTCTGATCACCTATTATACTCAGCCATTTTTGTTATTACATGTGTTGACATCAGTTTGGCCCAGAAATATTAAATCTGGATAGTTTTGCTGAGTCTGAGTCTTGGAGATACAGATGTCTGTTCTCCTGAGCATTCCTTTGATCAAAGGGTGATTTAACCAGATGTTTTCCCATAAAATATTAGTTGAGAATGTGATTATCCAGAGAACAGGACAAATTATTATGACACACACAAGGTGAAAGATAACTGTTCTGGTATGATAGCCTAGGGGTGGGTGGGGTAGCTAAAAGAAAAATGCATGCATGTTTATGACCAAGTGGTCCATCAATATAGTATTTCTACTTAGCTATTGTGCTTTCTGGCTGAGAACATTGCAGTATCTTGCTAATCATTCTCTACTCATTCAGATCAGCTTCCATTTAAAAACCACAGTGCCCCCAAAAAAATAAATAATAAAAAAAAACCCACAGTGCCATCTGTGAAATGAAAACATAGTTCTATCCACTTGCTACCTAAGACTTTCAAAGCATTCTTTGGCCTCTTGAGTAATGTCTAAATTCCTTGGCCTAGCCTGGCCTCTGTTTTTCACAAGTCTATTCTAGAATCACTGATCTAAGCACATCAGGCTGTCTCAAAATTCTCCTATGCATGTACTCTGCTTGGAGTATCCCCCTGTTTCTAGTCAGTAGGAAGAAGATCCCTATTTCTTCTTTAAGACAAATTTCAACATCAACCTTCCCCGACGAAACTACACAGTGCCCCCAACCCAAGCTGATCTTTCCGTCATTTGTTTTCATTTCATCAAGTACTTAACTTCTAAAAGAAGACTCCCATCTAACCCTGTCCCTCAGGACATAGCACCCATGAAAGCAGAGCTCCATGGGAGAAGTAATGCAAAACCTATGTGTTCACACTCTAAGTCTTCTCTCTCACTGAGCTCTGAGCCTGTGTTGATGAGGCTGAGTGTGTATAGAGCCTCTGAAACCATCTGAGCCCAAGGATGTCTGGGGGCAGAGAAGGAAACTCCCCATAGAGAAGTATTGCCAGGAACATGCTCTATTGCTTTGATCTCAAGTGTAGTTCTTCTTGGACATGGGGACTTTTGATCAAGTGAACTGCCATTTCCCAGAATGATGACTCAAAAAACCCCCTCTGCCTGTATTCCTGTCTGTGTGGAGGGTAAGGCAAGGACTTGGAAGGGTTTCAGGGGACACTTACTTGAATTGGACTGAGATGTGTCCATTCTCCAGCCTCCATCTTGGCAGCAATGCTGTTGGAAAATGGTTTCAACTGTAATTGAACAGCCAAGGATGAATAAAACATAATGATATGCTCTCCCATTTTAGTTATTTTCCATAAACTATGTCTTTTAGAAATGAATGAGCACTCTTGCCCAAACTGGAGAGATTGCCCTAACAACCCCAAGTCGGTGTTCTGGAAAGTCATGTCTAGGAAGGTAAGTACTCAGCAGTAAAAATTCTAGAATTCTGGGAGTAAAGAATGAAATGTGCGCCGGGCGCTGGTGGCTCACGCCTGTAATCCTAGCTACTCAGGAGGCTGAGATCTGAGGATGGTGGTTCAAAGCCAGCCCGGGCAGGAGAGACCATGAGACTCCTATCTCCAATAAACCACCAGAAAACTGGAAGTGGCGCTGTAGCTCAAGTGGTAGAGCGCTCGCCTTGAGCTGAAGAGCTGAGGGATAGCGCCCAGGCCCAGAGTTCAAGCCCCACGACCGACAAAAAAAAAGAATGAAATGTGCTATTTAGTCAGATATTGAAACACACACACACACACACACACACACACACACACACACACACACACACACACACTTCTCAGATCATAAGTCTTTTATCCTAAGTGAAACTATAGGATACTTCCCAAGGAAAAGATTGAAAAGTCAGAAGGTTTCTACATATAATTTTAGAGCATCTGCAGGGGCTCTGTGGGGTCCAGTTGAAGAGTTCTTGTCTTGACCCATGCCTTTTGGCTATGGCTGCCAGAAAGCTGGGGCTTGGTCTAATCCTCTGCATCAGGTATTAATTAAATTCCTAGAATAGGGTAAAAGCCTATATTTATAGATCACTTCCTGTGTGCTCAGATCCACACAGATTAAGAACTTCCATCCAACTGGATGCTGGTGGCTCATGTCTACAATCCTAGCTTCACAGGAGGTAGAGATAGGGAATATAGGAATTCAAGGACAGCTGGGGTAAAAAGTTTGCAAGACTCCCTCTCAACAGAAACAGCTGCATATGGTTGTATGCTCCTGGCTATCCCAGCTACAGTGGGAAGCATAAATAGGGGAATCATGATTCAGGCTGACCTGAGCAAAATGCAAGACCTTATCTGAAAAATAACCAGAGCAAAGAAACCCCAAAGAGATGGGGGAAAGGGGACTAGAGGCATGCTCAAGCAGAAGAATGTCTTCCTACCAAGCACAAAGCCTTTAGTTCAAACCTCAGTACCGTGGATGAATGGATAAACAGATAGACAGACAGATGGAAGGTCCATCCTGCTGACATTGCTATGAAGTACTGAGTATTATGCCCACTTTATAGATGACAAAATGGCAAATAAGCCATCTTCTAAACGTGCAAAGTTAACAAATAGCAGACATGAGAGTATATTCCAAGTTGTCCGACTCAGAACCAGAATCTGAGTTGAGAAATGCACATCAGAACCCTCACCCACTATCCACATCTGACTTCAATGGAGGCAGCCTCTGCATATTTATCCATCTCACAAATTGCTGTTTGTAAGTATTCAAGGAATGGCTTCTTTAAAAGTAGACTTTTTTAAGAAAAGGAATGAAAGAATTAAGAAAGAAGTGAAAAGATCAGGAAAAAAGAGGGAAGGTGAAAAAGATACTAATTATGAATCTTTAGAGTTCCTCTTGGACAGCTGAGGGGTGGAGGTGTGTGTATGTGCTACGATCCCTATGTGCTGCTATAATAAAACACCTAAGAGCAAAGAATTTATAAAGGGCATACGTGTATTTTTTTTTTCCACCAAGATGCAGGCTTGGATGTCAAGCTTCCAGCAGATTTCAGTGCCTAGTGGCAGGAGCTCTCTGCCTCCAAGATGGCGCCTCTCTGCTGGGTTCAACATGGCGGAAGGCACAAGAGCAAACTATGCCTGGCTAGTTCCTTGGAGCCTCTCATGGGAGTACGAATCCCGTTTTGAGGGCCAAGCCCCTACGACCTCATGCTACACACTGGACCTTAGTTCCCGACTTATGACTTCGAGGGAGATGTGAGCAGAGGAATACTTGTATTCAAACTATGGTAGTGGATTTGTCACATTTCATGTTTGGCTGGTCCAGAGGTGCCTTCTTTGTCATTTCTAGTTAGGCTTCTCAGTAGACGCTATGAGAAGGAACAAAACTAAGATTCCTAGATTAAGTGACTCAGATATTGGAGCCTACTGTCTAACCTAGGTCTGACTGATTCCAAAGTTACTTTCTTTAATTCATTTCTAAAGATCTGTTTATTGATCTCTCTTATTTGATCTTCTTTAATTCCCTATTGGCACCTAGCTAAATTCTGCTTTAAGGTGATTCAAATAAACCTTGGCCTGGTGAAGCAGGGAACTGGCCTAGGATTTGAGCAGATTCCTTAATCATATGGACCTTCAGACTCTTTGTTTGTCCAATGGAGATCAGGACTTTGCTGTTTGAAAGGGTTATTGCTACATTTAAATTCAAATACCACCCTCCTGTTGAGTAACTTAGTATCTATTCATTTATTTGTTGAGGGCCTACCCTGTGTTAGGAAAAATGATAGGGAATGATGTTTTTTGTACACTAAAGAGTAACAGTGTGTATCTTTGTTCTTTCTTTTTTCTTCTTTAGTTTGCAGAAGCTGCCTGTGGTGTGGTTCAGGTGATGCTCAATGGTTCCATCATTAGTCCCTTTGACAAAAGCAGGTATTTCTTTTTTTCTTTCCTGTGTGCAAAGGTTATCAAAGCCTCTTGTTGAATAGTTCATCCCTCAAGCTTTGGGCTAAAGTGGTAAAAATCTTGCATTCTCTGGAGAGATTTATCTTCTTGGGTCAATGCTGTGGGCAGATTTCTCTTTTGTCTAAAGCCTCTAATGTTCCTAATGGCCATCACACTGTTTCTAACCACTGCTCTTGTGTTTTCAAGGTCTGGTATAATTTTCTCAGCATTCTTTCTTTCTCATTACCTTGCAGCCTTCCATTTTCCATGTTGGTTCATGCTGTTTGCCCATGTGACCTGCCTGCCCTGCCCTCTTCTCCCTGTCTAATTCTCACTATCCAGCAATATCTGCCTGACTTTCCTTTCCTTAATGAAGAGTGTGACTCCAATTCAGCAATAAAACTACCATTGGGACCTACAAGAACCTTTGGGCATGGTCTCTTGGCAGTACATTGTGAGCATTATGTACTATTCTGGCTACTATTCTGATCTGTCATGGGGCTTGAACTCCGGGCCTGGGTGCTGTCCCTCAGCTCAAGGCAAGCGCTCTACTGTTGGGTCTTCGTCAGTCTTTCGACGGACGGGGTCCGAGGAGAGGTAAGTGCGAAGTGAACTGCGGCCACTCGCCCTTTCCCCAGCCTCCCTTAGCCCAGGAGACAATCAGACGTGCCGGGGAGTCAAGTCAAGCAGGAACTCGTTTATTAACAGGGAGCATCCCCTTTTTAAAGCAAAAGACTGCGTGGGAGGAGAGGAAATGGAACCAACCAATCACTGAAAGGCCACACCTTAACATGCACCTAAGCTTCCGTGAGTTGTTGACACACTGAACCTAAACAAATCCGGCTCTGCCCACTCAACTTCCTCTCAGGGCCATCTTTGCTACCCCCCACTCTACCACTTGAGTCACAGAGCTACTTCTGATTTTCTGAGTGGTTTATTGGAGATAAGAGTCTCATGGACTTACCTTCCTGGACTGGCTTTGAACCACATCTAGAGCTTTTTATATAATCTGTGTGACCTAGGCACTAGCCTAAGATGAGTCCCCATGCTGGTGCTTAAAGAAGCAATGCTATATGCAAATTCACTGGAAACACGTATAAAAAAGGCTGTGCTCTATTCCTAACTAATCAATGAGTATTACCTACTATTTCTCATTTAATCCTCAAGTCTGAATCTTCCTTCCAGAATCTTCTCTGACTTCTTTCTACACTTACAGATTTTTTCCATTGATTATCTTTTGGCTTTTGCTCTCTAATTTTTTTTACAATAAGAATGATCAAGAGCTAGAAGCATGTGTTTGCTCTGGTCAGTGTAAAGTGGTTTTTCCTTTTTCTGTTTTAACATTTTGGTTAATTTCACAAAGAAACACTGGCTCATGACTTCCTTTTTCTTTTCTCCTTCTTTCTTTCTTTCCCCCCTTTTTTGTAGTTGTGGGCCTAGGCACTGTCCTTAAGTGAGCACTCTATCACTTTGAGCCACAGTGCCACTTCCTTGACCCCCTTTTTCTATGGGCCTTTTAGTAAAATCATGAGCACTCCAGAATTTTATAATCTGATATTAAGGTTCTAAGTACTGATGCCAGGGAGGGAACTGTCAGAGACTGACAGGAGAGAGTTTAGAAATGGGAATCATTATCTTTCAAAGTAGGGCTTCTCAGATGGCTACAAATTTGTGCACTTCCTGAGGGCTTCACGTTCACACATAGTTGTAGGTTGAGTCTGGGAAGTTCTTTCTTGTTCCCTGATTATGCTCATTATTTGAACTTTGCTCGAGTAGCAAATGGATTTTTTAAAACACCAGTAGCAATATACAGTTCAAAATCTTATCTTAGAAATACAAATCTTCAAAATCTGGTCTTTGCTAGCTAAGGGTCATATTGAATGAGAGAAGGCATCTATCTCTCAGACCATTGGTGGGTTGGCTCTACGGGGTAGACACTAACCTAACCAATGGTGTCCAGCCTGCTCCCTGTAGATGAAAAGGATGAATGTCACCCCACCTTTTTCCTTGGGCCTGGCAATGGTCTTATTTGTTCTATTTCAGCACATTTGGAGGTGTGGAAATGCCTCATTTTAACCCAAAGAAGGTTCGTAAACTACAAGCCTGGGTGATGCACAAAATTGGAGGACTTTCCAGGTAACTCTTACTGCATTTTGTGCAAACCAGCACGCAAAATAGTGAAAACAGATTGATTAGACCTTGCTCTCCCTTGAGCCCTTTCCCATCAACCTCTTCACTTCACATCCCTGCTGAGAGTTGAGAGCTCTTAGGGGTATCCATTTGCTTTATCCCTTTATCCCAGGGCTTTGCCCAACGCCTGCTATGTAGAAGAAACTAAGAGATGGGGGAGGGGGGGGAATATTTGAGAGATTGTGTTATTTTAATATTTTCTTCTTTCTTCCCCAGTGACTCATGTTCAAATCCTTCCATAAATGAGCTGAAGAAGATTGCAGATCAAAAGCAAATTCCATTTGTGTGCCATAACGACTACAGGTGGGTGATTGCATCTTGAGGAAACAGCTGTCTTTTCATATAAAGTCATTTCATCACTTTAGGAGATCTCTGCGCTCTGAGGCCTGTGAGAATCTTGATGGTGACCTCATATGGTGATATCTGGTGATCTCTGTTCCTCCTCCAGGCCTAGCTCGGAAAGTTTTACTTGCTACTGACCTCCACCTGGCCACCTCTCCCTCCCATCCTCTGCTTTCCCTTTCACTACAAGCAATGGTCTTGCTGGAAATGGTCTAGCCCTTGAGGGCCCTATTTTCAGAGTGAGTGACCTGTCTGAGAACTGACACCTACTAGGTTTTAGGGGAACAGAGCATGTTTGGTCAAGACATTTCTCCCAAGTTGTAAAACACTTGTGACTGAGCATAAATTTGCATGTGAAATTTCCTCAGATCCAGATATAGATGCCTAAGCTTGGTAAATGTCCACATTGCAGTCTAACGAGAATTATCTTGTTTGTTTGTTGTTGTTGTTGCTTTGGCTGGTCCTGGTGCTTGAATTCAGGGCACTGTCCCTGATTTTCTTTTGGTCAAGGCTGGTGCACTAACACTTGAGCCAGAATTCGATTTCTAGCTTTTTTCTGAGTGGCTTATTGGAAATTAGAGTCTCACAGACTTTCTTGATCCCCACTCAGATCTCAGCCTCCTGAGTTGCTAGGATAACAGGTGTGGGCCATCAGCACCTGACAAGATTTATCTTTTTTAAGTTAAAAAACATAAAATCATTAAAAAATTTCCAGCCCTCTGTGTTTGCTGGAGAAAAATTAAAATGACCCATAGATAATTATTTTAAAATGTACTTATAACTGCTTTCAAAAGAAGGATGTCTTCATTCATCTTTCAGTAGTAATGGACAGGAATATAGAGAGGGATACATTGTTAATAGCATTTTTGGGGAGTTTTTTCCCCATATGCAATAGCAATAGCATAGAATAAGACAAGAAAAAGGTTTTTAAAGAACATAGACGTGAAAGTGTTGGGAGAATTCTTCATGTCTCTTCAGGTCACCAAAGATAGACTGAAGGAACTTTCACTGCTGATTTCCCAAGTGGCCTAAATTTCCCATCAGTCAGCTAAGTCATCTGGAAACTACCAGAAAAATCACAAAAGCATGCCATTGTTAAATAAGGAAGTGAAGAGCAAAGGAGCATCTATAAAGAAATCTTGTAGACATCTGAGCTATCTAAGTGATTCCAAGATATTCTTCACAGACAAAATGGTATACAGGGAATCTAGGAGAAGGCTGGAAATATAGATGATTTTGCATCTTCAGTACTTATCTGTCTTCTTGTCTCATATTAAACACTTTCATTTCTCTCATTAATGGCTAGAAGTCCTTTCTGTATATTAGAAAGTATCAACTATCCTAATCTGTGCTTCAGATAAGCTCATCTATTCTCCATCGGAAGAATACATATGACTAGCTTCCATGTAGACTTGTATAGACCATGGCCCATTTGAAAGCCATTTGATATCATCTGAAGCATCAAATCTTGTGACCTTAAACTTGTGGGTCATATTTGGAATCACTGTTTTCTCCAAACTAAGAAGACTGGTATATTCAACATAACTCCTTGAAGTACGGATACACTGTGCATCTAGGATCTGTGTGACTTTGTTGGAGGGTTTGTCTCTAGAAAATCCCAAACTGACTATAGCCAACTTTTGTCTACAGGTTTTGGTATGATTATTTAATAAGCAGAAGTAGAAATTATGTTGATCTAGGTTAGGCTTCTCAATGATTCTAATACTACTCCTGTAGCAAATTCCATACTACTAATATCTGGCTAAATGTCCTTTAAGAATTATCCTTTCTTTCTGTGTATACTCATTGTCCTGATAGAAGAATACAGAATTTGTTTTTTTTTTATTTTTTTATTGTGAAAATACTGTACAGAGGGGTTACAATTACATGGGCAAAATAATGAGTACATTTCTTATCAAGCATTGTAGCCTCCTCCTTTGTTTCCCCTTCCCATCCCTTCCCATCCTCCCCCCACACCCCTGCCAAAACCTCCCCAAAACCTCACCAAAGTTGTAAAGTTCGTTTTCGACATAACAACTTGTACATCTCATTGTAGCAATAGGTCCACCTGTATCCCTATTTAAATAATTTGTTTTTCCCCTTCCCCTCCACAAATTATACCGACATCAAGTACAGTGAAAGCAGGGGTTATACCGTGGGGGAGGGACATACAAAGCAACAAAGAAATAATCTTATAAATATGTTAGAAACAATCACATGAAAGAAAAAAAGCATTTGAATACATATCTTGGGGTTCATTTCCCTAACATCAACTTATCTGACCTTTTCTGCTTGACTCAGACATATACTAGTTATTGCAAATAAGGGAAACCATGGGACCTATGCTTCTTTGGGCATGGCTTACTTCATTTAATATAATTTTTTCCAAGTCTTTCCATTTCCTGACAAATGGGGCAATGTCATTCTTTCTGATGGAGGCATAGAATTCCATTGTGTATATATACCACATTTTCTTGATCCATTCATCTACTGAGGGGCATCTGGGTTGGTTCCATATCTTAGCTCAGAATTTGTTAGGGAGTGTTTTAACCAGTCTCGTGAACAGGGGTAGTAATACCTTTGTGGAGAACCATAAAACAGCAAATGATCAGCATGCACGGTCATTTCACCATGCATACAAGCTCACAAATTCCTTAGTTGCTTCAAAATGGACTGTCTTTATTTATCTCATATACTGTTGCCCAATCGAAGAGATTTTATTGGAACATTGTATATGAACAGTTACCTATAGAGAATCTTAATTGCAAAGTGATGCTCAACCAGATTCTCAAGCTATCTTTGAGAAACTATGATTAAGAAGTATACTCATATTGCCCTCATTTTATATAGAGCAAAGGCAACTTCAGAAAACCCTAAACAGCCTGGGAAGACTCTTTATTCATGGTAGGATTTCCTTGAGGAGGAAGATACCCTTTCTGGAGAAGGTGTTCATGTGGGAATCCCAAGCTATCATGTTGGAGAGAAAGGACTGAAGCTACAAAAGAGTCACTGGGCCTGGTGGAACATGACAGTTGATTCCCACATCAGCCTGACATGTTTTGAGACATCTCTCTTCCAGAAGTCTAATGCTGGCCTTCTTCCTTGACTCAGCAAAAGTCATACTTAGCTACAATTGAACAAACCACTCCTCACTACAGCTAACCCACTACAAGCCATGTGCCTCTTACTCTTTTGTTTAGACTCTGTTGCTTGCTCTCGCACATTAAAGGAATAAAGGCTAGCATTTCATTGACCTGTTACCTACTTATCTCAAGTTTATTTTCTGCAAGGTAAGGATGGGCCTCGGTCAATGACCTCTAGCCTTCTCCCAGAGAGTCCATAAAGCCTGTGTTGCCTCAATCCTTCAGAAAGTTTCTGAAGAGTCCAAAGCTCACCATCCTTAGAAACTGGGTATTCTTGGTCCCAGTGGCTGATTTGCTGTTTCTTGATCATTAGCCCATACTGGTAGCACATATTCAAGACACGTAAAACTCAGGCACTTTTGCCCTCATACTACATCAGACACTCCTTCTCGTATTTCAGAGTGAAAGGAGATTAAATCTGGCCCTGTCTGCCAGTGGTTCACATGGGGGTTGGGCCTTTCTCACTGTTGTGATTCAGGGAAGAGCATCAAAAGATGCACACTGGGCTTAGGCTAAGGAAGGAGCTCTTTTCATTGGTCAATCAAACCTCAGATGTCTCTCGCTGCCTCTTGATTTCTTGTTTTGTGCTTTCCTTCTACAGGCCTATCAAGCTCATTCAGTGTGTGAAAGATCCTGAGCATCCTTCTTGCCGCTAATAATATCTGAACCATGAGTGGTTTGCCTTTGACTCCTTGGAGAATATATTCCCCATGTGTGGCTCAGCAGAGCTGAGGTCTGGAGAGTTAAATATCTGGAGTAGGATTCTGTGACAACATCAGCACTGGAGATGGAAGCCTTTCCCCACAAAACTATGAAAAATCACATATGTTACTAGCATAGTTCTTATTGTGTCCTACTACTATGCAAAAGAAAAATATATTAAAATGAAGTGTTATTGTAAGTTATTTCATGCTAACTTTTCCTGTAGTGCTAGACCAACCCTCTACCACTCAATTCTATCCTTAACCCAGCTGGTAGCATCCTACCTGTTGAAAAAAATGATCACACCAAATATTTTTTATTAAGCAGGCAAAGGACAATTAAATGATGAAAGTGTTCATAAGACACCACACTTTTAAATGAATAAATGACTTATTTTTTGGACCTCCCTGTAGACAGATGAACTATAAACTCCAGAGTCATGAGTTATTTGGTGGGGGAAGTGTACTGAAGAATTTAACTCACCCTTGTTCCTGGTGCTTGATGTCTCTTCCAACAGGCCTGGAATATAATGTTATTAATATAATATAATAAATATATAATAGGGCTGCGAAGGTGGCCCAGTGGTAGAATGCTTGTCTTGCATGCATGAGGCCCTGGGTTCGATTCCTCAGCACCACATAACCAGAAAAAGACAGAAGTGGCACTGTGGCTCAAGTGGTGGAGTGCTAGCCTTGAGCTGAAGAGCTGAGGGACAGCGCCCAGGCCCAGAGTTCAGGCCCCACAACTGACTAAATAAATAAATAAATAAATAAAATAAATAAAACTAAGTCAAACTCTTAAAAAAAATAAATATAAAATATAACTTAAAGCCATAGATTTAAGATCAAGACAGGGGCTAAATTTTAACTCAGCTCTGTCCAACTCCAAAATATATGTACTAGTGTTTTTCTAGAACAGCAAACTGACAGTAGCTTAAGTTTTCTTCCAACACATTTGCATGTTGGATTAAACTGAATCCAGTTGAATCTGGAATGTAATTTTTTTCTGGAGGCATCAAAACAGGTTAATTTTTTCTCTTCCTTTTCTTCCTCCTGATGTTCAGTGCCTTATAAAACTAGTAAGCAGTTGCAAAATATGTTCCTGGTCCATCAATTTGTGTTTTTTCCTATTTTTTTTAAAATCAATCTTTTTTGGGTTTATAATTTTACTTTTTTAAAAAATAGCCTTTACTTTAGTTGTGTTTTATTTCAAATTGATTTCTTTTCTCTTTATTTTTAGAAATACAGAATTTTCTTCTAATTTCTCTGAATACCTTTATTCAGTTTTTTGACACAGAAGCTTAGGTGATTGTTTCAGCCTATTTCATATATATATATATTTCAAATGTAGAAATTTTCTCGGAGCCCTGGTTTAGCCGTACCTTTTAAGCTTTGATGACTATATTTTCATTAGCATTCAGTCTATTTTCTAATTTTATTGTCATTTCAAAATTTTTAGAATCTATAGATGTTTAGTATCTATAGATGGTTTAGTTTATATTAAGACAATTATATGTTGAATAAGAATTAATAAACCTAGACTTTTAAAAAAGAATTTGCTTGGTTTGTTGAAATAGCATACATGTTAGGGTCAGGCATTTATTATATTGTGGCAGCATTCTGTGATCCTGACCAAAACACCTACTTTCTATGCTACTCCAAGATTATTAACTTATCCTTATTAAAATGTAATGAGTATTAATGGACACCAGTGGCTTATATCTATAACCCTAACTATTCAGAAGGCTGGTTCAAGCCCTGGCAGGAAAGTCTCTGAGACTTTCATCTCCAGCAAAAAGTCAGACATGGATGTGTGGTTCAAGTGGTAGAGTGCAAGCTTTCAGTGAAAAAGTTAAGCATGAGCGAAGGTCCTGAGTTCAAGCCTGAGTACTGCATGCACATGCACGAATGCATACACACACACACACACACACACACACACTCAGTAGTAAGTATTAAAGAAAATGACAATTGACAGCCTAGGTCAGAGCCTTGACTATATACAAGCACTCAGCCAATGTGCGCTCCTTTCTGCCTCCTTCTGGTTGACAGCTTCTTAAGAGAGTCCTTGAAACTCTAGCCACCCTGGTCAATCCATGGGGTTAGCCTTGGCTGAACAGGGTGTTGGAGAGGAGTACAGGTGTTTGGGACAACTTCCGACTTAGATTCAAGTTGCTTCAAGTCTTAATTAGGTCCACTTGCAGAATGACTTCAGAATCATGTTCCTGGCAATGGCTAGACAGCTTGGATGTGGTCTCCTGGACGTTTCTTCCTAAACAAGACTCTGCTTTACTGTCTGGCACCATTGTCCCTGTCCTTGCTCATGATAACACCCTTGCAGGGGCTGCCTGGGTCAGAAAAATGTGGTGCTTCACGTCCCCTTCCAAATGTCAAGTGCCTAGAGTGAAAACCAATTTACAAGAAGTCCCCAAGTAGACTCATCTGAGTGTCAACATTAGTGAGGTTTAGAGCCAGTGGGGATGTAAGCTTGGTCTAGATTTGAACTTGGAGCTTGACTGGCCTCACCATGCTTCCAGGGGAGCCATGGAAGTAGCCCGAGCCTGCAGGGGTCTTTTGCTTTGCATCACCTTGAGCATGTCCCTCACCATGGTGATGCGTTGCTGCCCTCTTCCTCACTCTGGCTCCAACCCGAAGCATCGTCCCCTGGTACAGCACAGCCACCTCCATCTCTAAGGACTTGGTAGCCTATATGCATAACTAGACACCCTATATTTCTCTTCCTACAAGTTCCTCCTCCTTGGTATTTGGGTCTCCCCATTCTTTTCTTATTTTCTTTAGAAAATTCTCTTACTATTCTCTCTGTACACCCATCATCATACTTACCCAATGGCTGTAGAAATGACCAAGATCCTGTGGTCCCTTTGCAAACTCCTAAGGCTTCCTAAACATTTTTATAATAGCTCTCAAGAGTGCATTATTTGAAGCGCACAATCAAACACAGTCCTGAAATTGTAGGCTGAATCTTTGAGAGGTTTTTCTACCTGCATACACAAACACACATAAGTGTGGGCTTGCGGGTGCCTGGTTTCCCGCTATTAAAACAGAACCTGTCGATTGAAAGTTACTACAATAGTCAGTATTCTTATATAGCTGAAATCAAATCTGCCAAATATTTTGGCAAAACACATTGTTTCTTTGACTATCTTGGTAACTGTCCCTCTATATTGTTCTTAAATTGTTTAATACAAGCTTAATTCAAATTTGTATATGCTATGATAAAGACCAATTTGATTTTTTTATACTTCTTGGTACCCCATTCCTCATTAAGGCAATTAATTCCTAATATGTTGCTCCAGTGTCTTGGGAAGATTCATATTACTCTAGACTCTGCTTTGGTTGGTTGTAAAATGGCAAGCAGTTGCATAGAATGCATAATTTTTCTGTAGTATGAATAAAGATTACTTAAAGTAAAACATTAAAGTACATTTAGGGGACTATGTAACTTTAAAAAGCATTTAATAAATACAATTTTAATACAAACATTTTCTTACAGTTTTAGCAAAACAATGAATTTATACTTTTCGGAGTCATTTAAATACACGTATTTTTTTCAAATCCATCCAGAGTGCAGTATCTTGGTGCACCCTGACCCTCAGCTCACACACCAACCACAGAAGTCATTGAACTGTTTCTCAAGGGAGAATTTAAATGTCCTGGAAGCCAGTTCACATAACTATACGTTCTCATCTTCTGATCAGAATGCAAGATCAGACAGGAGTCACAACCACAGAACCAAGAGTCAAGAGACTCACTGAGCAAGCCCATGAATATCTGTGATTCCCTAGTTCGAAGTATATTGATAAAAGACAGGAATGAATTATATAATACAAAAATAATATGACTGTTTAAAAAATAATTGTCTCTGAGCTTGAGAAAAGAACCAAACAATGTGTTAAGCTTATGGTAAATGCCAAAGACAGCAAGACTTGTACTTTCAATTGTCCCAAGATGGAGGGAATCGAACCAGCTGTTCTCCTAGGTGGTCTCATGGGCGGGGAAGGTAGGAATAATTGTCTAGCACTCCTGGACACCTGTAATCAATCACTCACTCCCCTTTTTATTGTTTGAGATGTCAAAGAAGAATACTTCAATACTTATTGAAGAATACTCTTCAATAAGAGTCTTGGGTTTGATAGTCATACCATGACACATTTTATTTCCTATTAAGAAATTGGACCTGGAGATCACTGAAGAGATGATCTAATGACATAGCAAGATGTATGATTTTAAGTGACAATGACATGGGTGTGAAACATTTTAAAGGCTTCATTCAAACTGCAGGCCTGTGGAGAAGAGAAAACTGTTGTATTTTTTCAGGCATTCATTTCATGGGTTGTATTAGCCAGAGATGTTAGCTGCAAATGCAAAATGCATTATGGCTGAATATAAAATTTCTACAAACAAGCCGGGCGCTGGTGGCTCACGCCTGTAATCCTAGCTACTCAGGAGGCTGAGATCTGAGGATCGTGGTTCAAAGCCAGCCCGGGCAGGAAAGACCGTGAGACTCCTATCTCCAATAAACCACCAGAAAACCGGAAGTGGCGCTGTAGCTCAAGTGGTAGAGCGCTCGCCTTGAGCTGAAGAGCTGAGGGACAGCGCCCAGGCCCAGAGTTCAAGCCCCACGACCGACAAAAAAAAAAAAAAAAAAATTTCTACAAACAACTCCTAGTTTTTGGGTCCTCCCTGAGGGTGAGGAAATAGTTTGGATGTCACAAATCCAAGAACAACATCTCCAACCACTCCACTTACTGGTCAGGTAGAAAAGTCTTTGCTTGCTCTGCAGACATCAGGCTACCACACAGTTAGTATGAGAAGACACCCATGCAGGCTGTTTCCAGAACAGAAGTAGCCAAAGTGACAGGCAGGCGATGGGTAGCTCCTGGTAATGTTTCCTTGTGCCAGCCTCCAATTCATGATTGCACAGATCTGTCCCCTGCGTAAGATCTGATAGGAGCAGAGAACTGAGTTTCTCTGTCCAGTGACATCTCTTTATGTGTGTTTGTTTGTTTGTTTTTAATCACAAAAGGCCTTTTATTATAAGTTAAATGCAAAGCAACTATGATCTTCAGAGGAAAAATAAAACAGTTCCACATTTAAGATTGACTATATAACAAGAAAAAAAAACTAAACAAAGATGATAAAGATGTATGTTTGTTTGTTTTTGCTGCTCCTGGGACTTGAACTCAGAGCCTGGACACTGCCCTTGAACTTTTATGCTCAGGGCTAGTGGCCTACCACTAGAGCCATAGCTCTACTTTCTTTATGTCATTTTGAATAGTAAAGCAAGATGACACAGAATTCTTAAGAGTGCTTAATACTTATGAAGAGGCAAGTCCTCTACCACTTGAGTTGCACTCCCAGCCCTTTTGTTTGTGTTTTGCTCATGTGATGGGGCTTGGCTACCTTTCCCCCTTCACCAACAAAAGCCTCGTGCTCATTCCACATGGAACATCTCCCCTGCAGCTTAGCATGAAGCTCGGGGGGTTGGACGCAGCTCTGCCGATCTCAGCCTTCTCTGGACATCTGCTTCCCCATTTCTAAATTGAAAGAGCTGAATGGCTCGAGTCAGGCTCAAAACTTGGCAATTAGTGAAATTGAGTCAAATCATCTCCTATCTTGTCTACAGTGGTAAATGGCCTCTCTTCTGCACCCCAGTGCTGCCCAGCAAGTGTTTACCTCCCCCCAGGAATCTAGACTTTCAAGGGAAAAACTTTCAAATCTTATTAATTTTTTTTAATAAAGAAAACTGCCAGGATGTGGCTCTTGAGTCCACATTTTGTGATCTGGGAATCAGAGGAGCTCTGAAATCCCTTCAAGAATTCTGTGGAGGGAAGAAACAGTCCCTGCAGGCAGGCTTCGATCTTACACTGCAACAGGACACTCAAAGCTGGTTGTCTGGTTCATCTTCTCTGGGCTTGGTAAGGTCACACTGGAAGAGTGCCCATGCTAGGACCTCTTGAGCCTCGTTCTCACCTGTCCAATACCTGTATGTACACTACAATCTGGGGACCAAAGCACCCTGTGCCTCCCCTTTCTCTACCATTGGATCACCTAGCTAGCTCCTCATAGTTCTTAGCAATGCTAACCACGTTCTCTCACAAGCATGGTTTAACTCCAGCAATTTCTCTAATGATAACTCGGTGCTGCCCTTGAAAATATTGTTTTTGTTTGTCCTCCATGAAGAAAATTGGGGAAACCATTGAAAGGATTCAACGTTCTTGGCTTCTTTCTTCCGATCTTCGGCACACCATGTTCAATTAGCTAAGACAATGCCATGGTGGATGTGATTTGGCCAGACTCCTAATTTGGAAAGCATCAACTTATCTTTCCTCTCTATCTTGGCTTGGCAGAAGCTCATTAGCAATTGGAATTGGTTCTGTCAAAGAGGGTACATTTCAATTAACATTCACGTTAACCTTGCTTTAATTCTCTCACAAGTTTTTATTTTTTGCCAGAGAATTGTAATAAAAATATATTTATTTGAGCCAACTACAACAGAAGAAAGCAAAATAAATGTATTCAGGGGGGATGAAAATATTTTACCCACATTTTGTCCTTTTAACCTTACATGACAATATATCTCATCCCCCCCGCAAATTCAAGGACTAATACAATTAGCAAAGAATATATTCCAAATTAAGCAGGTGGCCAGGAATAAATGAATATAGTCTTTGGGTGATATGTCAGTCCAGATTGGGCCCACAAAGACTATTTGGAGATTAGATCTTTAGAGGTTAGTTGCAAGTGCTCAGAGTTATGCTCTGCCTTGTTGATGTTTATGGTGGCCTTGTCAAAGACTCGATACGAGAAACTTTTATGGTTCTTCTGTCATGAAACCTGAGGTTGGTGAGAAGCGCTTGAGTCTCCTTTTCCCAGATCTAACATGCGAGTGATTCATAAAAATCTCCAGCTATTTGCATTCCCACTAGAGAGATTACTGACATCTCTGCATATGCTAAATCCTGAAACTGAAAACTTGCTCTTCTACTCTGTTAAAATGACATGTCTTCTTTTTATAGGTCTTGGGCTTGTTAAAGAATTTGTGCATACAAGTCCTACAAAAAATTCCAGAGCATGTTGTTTATTGAGATGTTTTACAATGATTTATTTATGTAATGTTGACCCAAAGTTATTCTTATGAGTTTGTGTCTAATAACAAAATAAAACTTGGGAATTATTCTCAAAAAAGGAAAATGAAGGTGAACATCACTTCTGAGTCTTCCACCCACAATTAACCATAATTTAACTTAATTTAATTTTTGTCTGAGATGGACACTCAAACTCAGTATCTGATGCGTTTGTTCATTTGACTGGTGTTCTACCATCTGAGCCAAGCCTCCAACCCCACAATTTTTTGTCAGTTGTGGGGCCTGAACTCTGGGCCTGGGCATCATCCCTTAGCTCTTCAATGCAAGGCTAGCGCTCTACCACTTGAGCCACAGCACCACTTCCGGCTTTTTCTGCTATGTGGTGCTGAGGAATCGAACCCAGGGTCTCATGCATTCAAGGCAAGCACTCTTCCACTGAACCACCTTCCCAGACCCAAACCCCACAATTTTTATATAATGCCTGGTAGATAGTAGGAACTCAAGAATTATTAATTGACTTTGTCATTGGGTATTTAAACAATTGTGTTTATTTATACATGCCTTTTTAATATCAATCATATGAACGGTTCAGTAGCTTGCTTTGAGGCATATATCTCAAACTTAAAAATCAAAATGGGATTTGTGTTTTGAACACTATCCTTGGTATTATTTCCATGGCAAACAACTTGGCATCAGCTCCTCTGCCCCAGCTTGAAGCATCTATGCGTCTGAGGCGAGATTCACCTCGAAACACACGCGAGGAGATTTGAGAGGAACAGGTTTGATGGGGCACTCAGGCCCCACACTCGAAGATGGGAGGCAGAAGAACTATGCTGAGTGGAGAAAACGAGGGACTATGCAGTCTCTGGAAGTCAGCTGATACCCAGCAGCCCTTTGATGGCCTTTCCACTTCATCTCCTCAAGGGAAGGGCTAGGGCACTGGCCAGTCATTACATGTACTTAGGGGAAGGTCTGACTTGGAGTGAAATGGGTCTCTTTGATCCAAAAAGGATTTCTACAGGGGACTCACGGAGCACTATTGGCTGTTAGAATGCTTGCAGGGGTGAGTGGGGACGGGATTAGGAGAGAAGATGGCGGTGGGGTGTTGGGAGGGGCAGAGGCATAGGTGTCTCAGGCATGAAGCGTGTCTTGTCCATCCACTACCTTCTGTCTTCTGTGCCAGGCCCTAGAGTACGTCACTCTTTCTGGCTTTTATTTCTTTTGGCTTTGTATCTGGTAATAGATTTGAGATTCTGTCACTACATACTAGCAAGTAGGGGCCAAGTTGGTTAGTACTTTTCTCCTTGTCCTTTGGATTATCATCTTCTACTTGTCACTGTAGGAAAACTGCTACTTATTTGTTCTTTTGCAAAACCTTTGGGGACCTATTTGTGTCCATTATATTTTTATTAGAATGTGGTATTTGTACAGAAGAGTTTCATTGTAATAAGACCATGCATTCACTCAGTGGGATTTGTCCAAATTCACCCCCTCTGATAGGATTTTGTACTCCTTCCTCCATTTTAAAATTTATCTTAATGGAGCTCATTATTCTATCTTCACACATACATATATTGTACTTACATCATGTCATCCGCTCCTTTCTCACCACTTCTGATGGCTGCACTTTGTTTGCCTCTCTCTCTCTTGGGCCAATATCAGAGTTTGAACTCAGGGTCTCACAATGCTTTGGATTTGTGTGTGTGTGTATCTGTGTATGTTGGTCCTAGGGCTTGAACTCAGAGCCTGGGCACTGTCCCTGAACTTTTTTCTTCAAGGCTACCACTTGAGTCACAGCTCCATTTCTGGCTCTTTTTTTGTAGTTCATTGGAGATAAAAGTCTTGTGGACTTTCTTGCCCAAGCTGAGATTCTCAGATCTCAGTCTCCTGAGTAGCTAGGATTATAGATGTGAGCCACTAATGGTCAGCCGTACCTTGAATTTTTGCTCGTTATTTTGGCGGTGTAGTCTCTAGGACTTTTCTAACCTCAATCCTCAGGATGTCTGCCTCCTGCGTAGGAAGGATTACAGGCTGGTATCCTGCTGAACATTTTTTGCTAAGTTGTTTTCTTCTCTGTCTGCTAAAGAAGAAGGGTGACCCATTTGGGACTCAGAAGAATGAGGCCTGAGCAGTGAGGTTTCTGTTTCTATTCCCACACTCAGATTTTTTTCCCATGATGCAATTGTCCTGCTTTCATGTACAGCAGAGTAACTGATTTTTTTTTTTTTTGGCTTGTTTTCTTGTAGACTTAACACCAAAGGAAAAAACTTCAAAAGAAAAATGAGGCTTGATTCTGAAAGATTATTAGTACTGACATCAGGATCAAAAATCTAAATCCTAGTGAAATGCTAAGAAAGAAATTCTAGAAATCTTTCTAGTAGGATGAAGTAGCATTAACATGAATGAGGTTGGAACCAGAGACCTATAGTCACTCTATCTACTTGAACAGATAATGGTCATAATTTAAACAGAGGTGAGATTCTGTCTACCCATTATCAACCTTAGTTAAGATGAAAACTTGGTCTGCCCATCCAAACCTGCTTGGTTCTCATGATTACTGAGCTTTCCTTGTATACTTTCTTTTTACATTGATTTTTTCTCTTGGTAAGTATGAAATTAAAAATATGTTCGGAGAAAACTCAGCTTACGGGAACTCAGCTGAATGAAGAGATACGGCGAGAGTGTCGTGATGTGGTAACAACTCTGGGATTTGGTAACACTCTAGGCTGCAAGCCTCTCCTTTGGCTATGATCCCAGCAGAGGCCCCCGCTTCTATGAGATCAAGCACTCACTCTGAAACAGTCAGACATACACACCCTCTAATGGGGCAATCCCTGATCAACAGCAAGACATCATTTCCAGAAGCCTGGAGAAAATTCTCTCGTGATCCCATTGGAAACTACCTAAATGCTCTTTAGGCACATTAATATTTTATTCCTTAATTTCACTTCTGCTCTGACAATAAACAACCCTTCATGAAATTTACTGATCAGTTGCTTTAGGAAGAGTATTTAGTTTCCATTCCTTCTTGGTCCAAAGTTAAATATGGTGAGTGGTCACACAGCAACAGAAATACAACACCTCTTCCATAAGGTGAGGAACAACTGCATCCTTGGTTCTCTGGGTGTTGAGGATTCTAAAAAAAAAAGATCCCCAGGGCTGTGTCATCCCTCTGGAACTTACTCCAAGTGCAGATTTGGAAGGGTTCTCACAGCAGCAGAGGAAGTGCACATTTGGTAGAATTCTATTTAATTGATTAATTGGATAGCTCACACAGACATTTGATTCTTAAGCAACTTCACCAACCTGTTTATTCCCCAACGAAGACTTGTTCCTTTGGCTGTTTTTCAGTCAGGTATATCATTTCTTATGCTCCTAAATCCCAAACATACTTATTAGAAAAAAAAACTTGGAAAACTTTAGAGAAGCCCAAAGGAGAAATGTCATTCATTGTTTCTCTAGCAATAGTTTGTTATATTTCCTTCTGCCTATTTTTCATTGTAGAATAAAAAGTAAACTAGCAGTCTACACCTAGTAACCCCAAAACACAGAAATTTAAAATGTAAACAAAGTCCAGAAATTTATAATGAAAATTTTGTCATGCATGTATTTGGCAACTGGCAGTGTTGCATTCTTTTCATGGCTGAGTAATACTCACAGTGTAAATATATCATATTTTCTTTCTGGAAATTGAATCCAGGCACTTGCTACTTAAGCCATACCCACAGCCTTCCCCCTCCCCTCCCCCCTCCCCCCCTCCCATGCTGTGATACTGAGGTTTGAACTCAGGGCCTCTTGCTAGAGAGATGCACTACCATTTGAGCTAACCCTGCAGCTTTTTTTGCCCTAGTTATTTTTCAAATAAGGTCTCACTTTTCCCTGGATTGACTTGGTTTCCAATCCTCCTATTTATGTTTCTCACATAGCTGGAAAACAGGTGCACACCACCACAGCACCCAGCTTCTCATTGGTTGAGATGGAGTCCCACAAACTTTTTGACCTTGGCAATTCTCCCCATTTCATCCTCCTGCGTAGCTGTGATGACAGTCTTGCTACTCAGCCTGCCAGCCAAACGCCAGTGCTTTAAAATGACTTGCTTCATCTATTTTCCTTAAAAACAAACAAAGAAACTTTCCTTTGTGGCTCCAAGGGTTCATCTATGGCCCCATCCTTACTGACCAGGATGCATGCACCCTAGATTTGCACATCCCCTGAATCAATTGAAGTCTTTCTTTAGAGGGACTTTTGTTTAAATCAGATGCTCACCACTTCCATTTTGAAGACAGGGTACTCAGGATCATTAAGTCAGAATGACTGTACCTCCTGGTGGGAAGGGTGCTAGGAAGAAGACCGAAGGCACGTTCTGTGAAGCAGAAGCAGCAGATCTGAGCTCACACATTCTAATTCCCACAGGGGTCACCCATGGGGAGAATAGTCAGGAGCAGAAGCAGCAAAGCAGAAGCAGCTAGCCATGCTGCTCCCTCGCCGTGGGTCCTGTTTGCTGCTGGTAGAACATCACATTTTTTTTAGAGACTCTAGGAGTGAAGGGCATTTAGCTTTTTGTGCACAATATTTTTAAATTATGAATATTCAAAACACTTTGTAGAACGTCAAATGCTACCTGTTGGCTGATCTTTTGTGACTTTTGCTTTAAGAGTGACTTACTACAGAAAAGAGTCTTCTGGTCTCTTACTAGGGTTGTCATGTCTGTATTGGCAACTTTAGGTTTCTTTATTTGGGAAGGTAGACTATTACTGCAATGTTACATACATACTGGGAAATACACAAATCATAGATTCCTAAATGAATTATTGTAAACTGAACAAAGGTGTAACAGGTACCCAGTCCAAGAAATGTTTTCCACAAGCAACAAAGGAAAAGTAGCAAAATGAGATTGTATCAAGATAAAAATTTTCTGCATAGCAAAGGAAACAATTTGTAGAATGAAGAGACAACCACAGATTTGGAGAAGATATTTACAAATCATACATGAATAAGGAGGAAGAACTCCCTCCAAAATAAGAATACAAATTACTAGATAACAAGAAGACAAAATAACCCTGTTAGAAATGGACAATGGCATAAGGAAATGTAAAGACTTGGGGAAAAATATATTAAGTGATGTAAGCCATACCCAGAGAAAGAAAGCTTTCATGATTTCTCTCATTTGTGGGAGTTAGACCGTGACTATAAATCTATAAGTGAACACATTGGGTGGTATGCAAGTGGTTTCAAATGAATTAACTGAAGTATAATAGACTCTATGGAGAGCTCAAATAGTATAATTTTTAGAAAGACTTGATAAAAATCTAACAATATCAGGAGCAGGAAATGGATACATGCAGGGGAAGGGGGTGGAATACAGTTCCTTGCCTATGCCTCAAAATTAAGAAAAATAAGGGAAGGGGTGGGTGGAAGGGAGGTGAGAATGTTGAGGATGGTGATACTGATCAAGATACATTGTATTTACGAACTGCTTTGTTAAATGGCACCTCTTTCATACAACTACTTAAAGATCATGATTTGTTTTAAAAAGTGGACAATGGACTTAAATGTACATTTTCAAGCATACAATGGCTAACCGATGTTAGCCATAGCTAATTATCAAGGAAACACAAATTAAAACCACAATAAGACAACCTCCTGCCTATTAAAGACAAAGATAATGATAGTTGGCGAAGATGTGGAGTTAGTCATGTAAATTATTTCAGCCATTATGCCAAATAGTATAGGGGTTCTCTGAAAAACTAAAATTATGACCCATCAATCCTAGTAGCGGGAATGGACCCAAGAGACAGAGGGACAGAGAGCCTTTACTTCCAGCTCCCTATTATATTGTTCACGGTGACCAAGATATCAAGTCAGCCTAAGTGTCTATTAATGGATGAATGGATTTACAAAATATGGTTTTTCCTTTTTACACAACGGAACGATTGGGCCTTTTAAAATCCAGGAAATCTCATCATTTGTGACGCCACAGATAAACCTAGGAGCCATCCTGTTAAGTGAAATAAGGCAAGCATAGAAAGACAAATGCAGATCATACTCACATCTAAAATTATAAAATTCAAATGTATACAAGTGGAGAATAGAATGTTAATTCATTAATTACTAATTAATTAACTAGTTAACTAGTTAATTACCAGAGGCTTGGGAGGGCATGCAGGTGGTGAGGGCTTGGTCAATGGGTACAAAATTACAGCTAGATAGAAGAAAGAATACATTCTGATGTTTTAGTGCATAGCAAGTGATATCCAATCATGAGATGCTGTATATTTCATAACAACTAGAAGAAAGGATTTTAAATATTTTGATCACAAAGTATTGTAGTCGATAGACATATTAATAGCTTGATTTGCTCATTTTGTGATGTTTTAATATAGAAAATAATCACATGGTACACAATAACTATATATAATTACTACTGTTTCAACTAAATGTAAACAAAACTAGAAAAAAAGGACCAGTATTTTTATCATTGCCCAGGATAAGCACATTATTTAGCCACATCTCTTAACAGTATAAGCAAATCCTATGTTCCCACACCACAGAGAATGTATGTCTCTTCTGATCTTTATATAAACATGTATTCTTGTATTTCACTGATCTTGCCCAGTATGCTTGTAAACTTTGTTCCTGTAATAATTCCCTCACTCTTGACAACTTATAATATTTCCTTGTGTGAATGCATCATACTTTGTGTATTTATTCTGTTAGTGGAAATTTGGATAATTAGTGAATAAGCTAATAACTGAATCCTAGCAAGTAACAATAAAATAATACATTGTAATAACTGCTGACAAGTATACTGACATCTGTAAAGAGCAGTTGATGATGTGATAATGAATAACAAGTTAATGAGCTAATGAGGACACTGCTGTTACATTCTCATACAGGCCTCCTAGTGAGCATGAGTGTATGTTTTTACTGGGTGTGTCGAAGGAGCTGATGGCTCAGGCATCCATCATACGTTATGCATATGCTCAATATTAGCAGTTGCCACAGCAAAAGTTCCAAAGTGTCTGTCACAATACATGTGCTCCCAGGTGTGGGAATTCCTGTGGCTCCGCATCGTCAATACTTTGTCATTGTCTGTCTTTCCCATTTAACCAGCCTGGAGGATGGGAGGAGATGGTGCATTGTGATTGTACGTTCACTTTCTTCCAAATTCCAATGATGTTTACCAGGAGCTGAGTTAGCTCTCTGCACTCGTCCTCATCACTCCCTTAACCTTCTTCACTGACCTCCCATTGAACATCTTCTGCTCCTGGGGTTTTTTCCCTCTAATTTTTCCTTTTTGTATCCTTTCCTCTCAGATTTGGTCCTTTCCCTGTGCTGCTCTCCCTGGCTGCAGCTCTATTCCCTGATGCCTCATGACTACATATTCACCCCTCAGGACTCAGCCCAAACACTGCTTTCTCAGGAAGTCTCTCCTGTGCTAACATGACACGTTTGCCTGTTAGCATGTTTTCCTCAGGTCAAGACAATTTATGTGGTGTCATCACAGATTAGCAGCTGGATGAATGAATGAAAGAATGAATGAATGAATGAATGAATGTATTAGTCCACTAATGTGGGATATTCAGAAATGTGATGATGACGATGATGAGGAGGAGGAGGAGGAGGAGGATGGTGATGGTGATAAAATGTTCAGGGTCTCCTGTGGCTCCGTTGGCTTTAGCAGTGTTGGCTCAGGAAAGCCTAACACCCATTCTTGAGTTAGGACATTGAGTGTTCCAGGCTTATGCAAAATCCCATTTCCTTTCACAACAGCAGCTACTACTCCCAGGGCTCGGGGAACCTGACGGAAGCTGATGAATCACTGCCATTTTTCATGAGAAGCTGACTGGACTCTACCCTAGAGGCTTAGGGGACAGAGTGGTTCCATATCCTGGCCATTGTCTTCCTGATTACACATGTTCAATACCAGTTTGGTTGCTTGGTATTTCCCTCTAGCTTTCCTAAAGGGGGAAGTTCTTGTCACCCAACAAGAGGACACCAGAGGTCACTGGATTTATCTTTCACTGTCAGACCCTGACGAATAAGAGACTGGCTCAGATTCAGAAGGATTGATGGTGATGTACAAAGCTGGAATCCAAAGCACTAGACACCAGTGATGCTAGGCCAAACAGAAAGAGGCAAGCCTTCTGGAAGAGTGGCTTCTCTGAATAAGAAGTGAACTAACTATTAGCTTCTGTGCTAAAGGGTAGTGCTTCCCAACCCTGAACTCTTACATGTCAAGCCACTAACAACCATGTGAGCTAATTTCTCTCTCTCTTTACTCTGAAGAACCCTGGGCTAACACACAATGCTCCCTGCATTTTAAAGATGAGCTTCAAAAGTTCAGCTTATGACATTCTCCTGAAGCACTGGAGCCAGTGTGTGGCAGGCCCAGGACTCTATGGTGGCTCCACGAGGGTCCACTGCACTGACAAGGTGACCTTGGCAGCTACAGAAGCAAAAGAAGACAAGCACACTTTCCATCTTGGGTGATGGCTCAAGAAAACAGACCCATACAGATGGAGGCCAGACAAATGAGACAACAAACAGATGTGAAGTCCACAGGGTTCCAAAGACAGCTTCCAATTGGATCTCACTTTCTTCACACAGTGCCTGATAGCATGTCTGTGTACAGACATACACACTCACATTCACACATATGTACAAACACATCTGCACAGTCACACATACATAAACTCCCACACTCATAGACACACACATACACAAACATACATACACTCCCACACTCCCACATACACACCGAATACTTACTCAAGAAGCTCAGATTCATGGTTAATTACTTCTTTTTCTTCTCAAATGCTTGTTCCTTAAAAAGACCACTAAATAAACATGTAGAGGAACCCATGTGAGTTGATCATTGCCTTGATAGTCTGATAGGTCTAAGATTGTGGAGGTCTAAGTCAGGTCTTTAGAGATCTGTCTGGCTTTTGGGTTCGTTCAGGGTGGTTTTTTTTATCAAGGCAGGAGCTTGATTAAGATTGGGTAAGGATCATGAGACAATTATCTAGGATTAGTGGCGATGGTAAGTTAAGGGTTTATAGGCAAAGGCTTGGAAGAGACCTGGGCTATAGTCTTCTGATGTTATATATTGAAATATTCAAGTGTTTCATGTTCTTTTAAATCAGTTTCTGTTTTATATTCTTTTAAGTCCATTTCTCAAGAAGCTCCTGATGTGAACAATTAACTCTTTGAGCAAGAGAATTTTCTCCCCAAATACAGAGTCAGGTAAATGAAGTGCTTTTGCTGCTCCACGATCTTGAGGCATGACGTGGTGATTGTTAACATTAATAAAGAACTCATTGCATTGCTGAGCAATCTTGATTTTTACTGAGAGCTTTCAAGGGATTGGTGGGGGGAGAGGGGGAAGGTCTACCTTATAACATGAATGAAGATGGCAGAGTGCTACTATAGAGGTCGACAGTCTTGACTAAAGTTCAAGGGAGACAGTGAGTGGCTGACAGTAGATGGAATCAAGGTTCCCTTGGTTGCAAATGGCAGAGAACACAGCTCAAACTGGGCTGTCTGCAAGAGCAAGTCTATTGGTTCACAGTACTGGAAAGAATCCAAGCTCAACCTTGGCTGGATAGAGGAACTTATGCTTAAGACATCGTGTGTGGTGGATATCTGACTGGGAAAAAATGCACCACTAGACAATAGCATCTCTCTCCCTTTCTCAAATCCACTGTCCTCTGTTGGCCCCTTTCTCCTTACCCATGGAAAACAGGAAAAATAATGGCGGGTCCTATAATTTCTGGCAGAGGGACTGAGAAAGTCTTCTAGGAAGAGGTGAGTACATAGCCTTGTGAATATGTAAGGGACTCTTTCTTGGAAGGAAAAGTAGGGCGTGGATTTCAGTCAGATGGTTAAAGGGTGTGAACATTGCAAGTAGGCCACTGTGAAGGGAACTGGGCAAGCAAAGCAAAGAACTGAGATTTATAAAACGAGGACTTCACCGTGGTGGAACAGGCCTGTAATCCAAGGTACTTGGGATACAGAGATAGAAGGATTGTGGCCCAAGGCTGAGGGTGTGTACGTGTGTGTGTGTGTGTGTGTGTGTGTGTGTGTGTGTGTGTGTGTGTGTGTGTGTGTGTGTGTAGCAGAAACCTTATCTGAAAAACAAAACAAACCAAAACCTCTTGGGAACAAGAGGTGTTTTATTTTCCTTTTTTCTTTTTGCTGTTTTCTTTCCTTTTCTTTTGTCCCTTTCATTTGTTTGTTCATTTGTTGTCCTGTCTGTTGTTGAGAGAATCATGGGAGGCACAGAAATGGAGGGACAAAGGGTGAACAAATGCAGCGGTGGGACTCACCGGACACTATGCTGAAAATGTACTATGCAACTTGTAGGTAGGACCGGGAGGGGAAAAACTGGAGAGAGCGAGGGAAGGGGTGACATTGTCCAAAAAGAAGCATACTCATTTCCTGACTTATGTCACTGTAACCCCTCTGGACATCACCCTTATAACAACAATTTTAAAAATCCCATCACTGTAAGGAAGGAATTTTTAAATTAGAAAAGCGAATTTAAATCAAAGTTGGAGAGGGAAACCATTAGCAAAGCGGTGAGCCTCAGAATTACTGTAAGGGAGAAGGGACAGAAGCCACGGCGGGTCACAGCGTCCGCCCAGCCCAGAGGTGCCGAGGTGCTGGGTCAGGGCTCCTGGCTGCCTGCCGGCCCTCCTGCCACACCCATGAGCCACTGTGATCCTCACTCTCGCAAGCTAGAGGCCCAGCTCTGCACCATCCAGGGGAAGGATGCCAACTCTTTTTTTGGGATCCCTTCTTGGCTTCTCAGGGACAAGGAGGTGGCACAGTCATAACTGAATTTGTCAACCGTCACCAGCAAGAATCAACATGCAGATGACTACCAAACGGGTACACTGCATCAGGGAAGTGGTTGCTGGCCAGGATTCCTCCCTCAGGGATGGAAGAGTTGTTCATCTGGCTAAAGGCAAAGGAAGCAGCAGCAAGATCTCTTTCAACTATTTTTCCCCCAGTCTTGAGGAGGCTTGAACTCAAAGCCCATGCACTGTCTCTGAACTTCTTTTACTCAAGGTGAAGGCTCTTCCACTTGAACTACTTCTGGCTTTTTCTGAGCTAGCTTTGAACCACGATCCTCAGATGTCAGCCTCCTGAGTAGCTAGGATGACGGGCGTGAGACACTGGCATCTGGCCTTCTTTCAACTTTTGTGTGTGTGTGTGTGTGTGTGTGTGTGTGTGTGTGTGTGTGTGTGTGTATGTGCACGCATGTGCAATATTTAATATTTAATTCACATGAGTACATGTGAATTAAATGGTATCTAATTCTTTTAACTTAAAAACTGACACCGAGCATATAAAAATTGAAAAACAAAACAAAAACAAATGGTGTATAATAGAAAAACAATAGAACTCCCTCCTCAATTTTCCTCCATGGCAAAAGTTGCTGTCAGCATCTGCTTTCTTCCAGAAATATGTTACATAATTACAAACATATTATATAGACAGGCTCCTATTTTTCCTGTACAAAAGAAGCCATCTTGCACACACTTTCCTATTTTTTTTCCACACCAATCTCCCATTCACAGCTGCACAGCTTGAAGGAACAAGTATGATTTATCTTGCTTCTTCTTTAGTATGTTCTTTTAGGTTGTTTTTAGATTTTTAATCATGCAAACCCTGCTGCAACCAACAGATCATTCATTGCAGGTGTTTCTCACATACTCAAGTTTATTTGAGGGCAAATACCTAGCAATAGATTAGTTGGATTATACAGTTTGTTCATTTAAAAGTCTGGTTAGATATTGCCAAGTTACTACAGTGGTAGTAACTATGCAACCACCAATAGAGCAGGACAGGGCCTGTTTCACAACATTGTCTTTTGTGCTGTTCTTAAGCAATTACTCTAAACTTGGACTCTGATTTGGGAGGTGCCATTACCCCAAGGTTCAAGCTTTATGGGAGTCGGGAAAGAGTACTAGTTTAAAATTCAAAAGTTCTGATGTTTGGGCTCTGGTTTTACAATTCCCTAAGACACAAAACAAGCAAGTTTTCCCATGGGGGACTTGTTTCCTCCTCGGAGGAGAAGACATTGGAGCTAGAGAAATGTTTACTCTGTGATTCCAGATTTGTGATTTGCAGTTACCACAGGTATAAATCAGAAAGCTCTGCTCCAGCCATCATGAGCTGAGCTCTGTTTTAAGTGCTCTCACAGACACCCAAGACAGTGAGATCGTCTACCTTAGTTTTATGTTTAAAAGGCACTTTAATAAGCACTTTAATATACATGTCTATGGCAGTCAAAAACGTGAAAAGCCCTCCCTAGCCCTGATAGAGCATCTACCTTTTTAAGGAAGAAAAGAGACAAACTTGACCATCTGTGAACCACACATGCTTGGCATATTGCCCTGTCATAGGGAATGACCAGTTCAGAGCAGGGAGATGTGACACTAGACCCTCCTGCCATCCAAGGGGCCAACTGCCTAAAAGGGGAAAGGTAAGTAGAATCTACCCGATAGTGGCGGGAGAAAGGAAGCCAGGGGAGCACTGGACAGGAGAAGGTAGAGCACAGAGAAGTCAAAATGGAATGAACGTCACAGAACAGAGTGCTGGAGAGTGGGAAGCATCTTATAGCAGATGACTTGCACCCTCCCGATCTCTGAGAAACAGCACTGGATTCTAAATCCCAGTTGCCAAGTTCCCTTGCTGGCATTTCCTGTCTCAGGCGATGGCCACTCATTTCTTTCACTGTGGTCCCACCTTCAAGCCAGCTTTGACTCTTCTTCCCAAGCTGGGCCTCGTCCATCACCATGTCCTATGGACTCCAACTCCATCATACACACAAACCAAGCTCCCCTCTCTCTATCTCCAGAGCTCAGTTCCAACATCAGTTCTCAAACAGATCTCTGGAATATCTATTTCCACCCAGGGTCTTCTGGGATTTTGTGTCTTTGTAGCACACAACACACTGGTCCTGTGAAGCGGGCCACCTCTCCAGTGACCTTGCATGGCGCTGGAGTGAAAGCAGTGTTTGTAATGACCATGCCCTGTCCCCGGCCCCACTGGGACCTCACGCTCTACCTTTCCTTCTCCTCTTGGCCACCCATCTGCTCTCCACCTTTGCCAGCTCCAGTCTTAGAATCGTTTAAGTGCTGTCCCTCCACCTAGAAAACTCCTTTCACATTGTAGCTTGCTCTCTTTTCCCTGTATATACTCCCCCACCCCCTCACTTCAGTTTTCCCTTTATTTTCTGATCTTCAGATATGTATCATTTATTTCCATTTTCCACCAGCTGCCCAAAGACAGGGATATTGGTCTGAACAAGGCTCAAACCACATTTGTTGGATGAATACATAAATAAATGGGAGGGCGTTTTGACAAGAGCCTTTGAAACAAAGCAGCGGGGCAGTCACTACTAAAATGGAATGCCCTCTTTTGGCTTTCAGTTGGATGCCAACTGGTCCATTACAGATTAAGAAAGAGGGAAAGACATCCTAGTTACGCGTACAGTGTGGCTTCCTGCTGTCACTTCCCAGTTGTGTCAACCACACCTGGGCCTTGCTGTCCTCAGCCAGCTGAGAACCGCGTCCAACCCCCTGGGGAGAGGAACTAAGATAATATCATAATTGCGGCTTGTCTGCCCTTTTAGAAGTACTCAACAGACCTTAGCTAATTAATGTCCCGTAACACAGACGTCCCCGGTGTCAGAAGTCTCAGAGTCAGATAAAGGCAACTGGGTGGGGGTGGGGGGAGATGGCAGTCACCCCTTGGAGTCTTTGGTGGTGATGCCTCTCTCCCACCCACCTCCAGATCGGAACCAGCTCAGCTTCCTCAGCAAGTCGCTTTCTATCTCCTGCATTTGCCTCCTGGACAGCTTTGCCAATTGAAAGGGATGAGCAATTGAGTCTTAGAGGAAAGGGAAAAGGAAGGAAAGAAGGAAGGAAGGAAGGAAGGAAGGAAGGAAGGGAGGAAGGAAGGAAGGGAGGGAGGGAGGGAGGGAGGAAGGGAGGGAGGGAGGGAGGGAGGGAGGAAGGAAGGAAAAAGATAAAGAAAAAGAAGACAGAGAGAAAGAAGGAAAAACAGAAAAGGAAGAAAACAAGACGAAAAAGAAAATAAGAGAAAGAAGGGAAGGAAAGAAGGGAGGGGGGGGTAGAAGGGAGGGAGGGAGGGAGGGAGGGAGGGGAGAGCTAGGAGCTGGCTCAGGATAACCTTTCCAGGAGAGGGCCCTCACCAAGAACTGGATGGGTGAGGTGGTGGCAGGGCAGGGGCGCAGACTCCGTGAGCCCCGGCAGGTAGAGGAGGTGGGGCCCCGCCTGGCCCATTCACCTGGAGAAGCTGGAGCCAGGACCTGCCCAGGCTGCGGGGCGGCGCTGATTGGCCCCCGCGCGCATGAGGCGACGTGGGGCGGTGGGCCGGCCCGCAGCGGCGGGAGGGGCCGGGCGGCACCGCGGGCGTGCTGTAGGGCGGCCCTGCCCAGGCCCCTTCTCCCCGGTGAGATTAGGCAAACGGGTCTGGCAGCTGCCAAGGGCGTGAGAAATCCCCAGAGGAGGTGGAGAGGAGGGTAGAGAAAGCGGGTTTACTGGGTGATGGAAGGTGAGGGTGTGTCTGTGGACTACCTACTAGTGCACCCTGCGTGCGCAGCAGCTCCGTGCAATCCTCCCCGGCCCCCCCCCCCGTTCCCACTTTACAGATGAGGAGACTGAGGCCTTGGGCGTGACGTGCTGTCCACTGCTGCAGTCAGGAAGCGGCTGCAGGAGGGCCTCATCCCTTCATCTTGGTGGGGAATGAGCTTCCTGCCCTCTACTTGTTTATGTTAATTAAGGGGATGTAGGTTGTGATTGGTAGCTAGCCTAGGGATCTCAAGTTCCCTACCAGCCTGGAGTACAGATGAGCCGCTATCTCAAAAATAAGTGCGCACTCCAGCGTGGTGGCTCACACCTTTCATCGTGGTTCAAAGCCAACACAGGCAGGAAAATCTGTGAGACTCTCATCTTTGATTAACCACCAAAAAACCCAGAAGTGGAGCTGTGGCTCAAGTGGTAGGGTGCTAGCTTTGAGAGCAAAAAAAAAAAAAAAAGCTCGGGGACACTACCCAGTCCCTGAGTTCAAGCCTCAAGACCAGCAGAACACACACACACACACACACACACACACACAGATTTAAAAAAAATAAACCAAAAGGAACTCACATTGCCATGATTAAACACCTTCTTAATTATCCCAGATCTCCTTGAGGACTTTAAGCCAATTTTCTTCATTGTAGGTCCACAAGGAGCCCACAGGGACTCAACCTCTCCTTCTAGAAGCCTCTCCAGGTCCCTGCCCCCTTGACCTTCCGGGACAGTGACCCCAACCACATTGACTTGTGAATGGCCAAAACCTTGTGTGTGTCTCGGCATTTACTGTATTGGAATTAAAACAGAAGATTTAAGACTATGCTTTAAAAAACAACAATAAGCCCATTATATATTCACAGAAACCATTTTATGTGAAGTAACTATACTTCCCAGAGAGAAACACAGAAAAATGGCTTTGCTTTACATTTTTGCAAATGAAAGCCAGCCAGATTCTTTATCTGTGTTCATTCTGCTGAGATTGATTAATCTAGATAAGGCATACAGATAGTCTCGGTACCAAATGGTAAAAGAGATAGGTAACTCCCTAATCTAAACAAAATGGAGGTAGTAAAAATATTTTTTCTTATTGTGTGCTAGTGATTCACACCTGTAATCCTAGCTATATAGGAGGCTAGAATCTGAGGATCAAGGTTTGAAGCTTGCTGGGGCAGCAAAGTCCATTAGACACTTATCTCCAATTAACTACCAAAAAGCCAGAAGAGGCGGTACAGCTCAAGTGGTAGAGTGCAGGCTTTGAGCATAAAAACCAAGAGAGAGCATGAGTTCAAGCACTAGTACTAGCACAAAACCAACAAAAAGTCTTTTATGCTTATGCCAATTTATATCCTAACAGTAATAATGTAAAAAAAAGTGAATATGCATAATCTCATCTACCCAAGGTCAGTCATTGCCAGTGCTTGTGTGCATATAAAACAGGTTATAGACTGGGCCTGTGATGGACACAATGTTCCATCGTTCACTCAGTGGCATAAGGGAACTTGTGGATGGGGTGGAGGTTCAGAATCTTGATGTGGGGAAGATGTAGAAGACATTTTCCCAGCTGTGGGCAGAGGGCAGGGTGAGGAAAGAAGCTCGGGAAGCTGGAGTGCCCCCCCCCCTCCGAGCAAGTTTGGGGATTCCCAAAAGGAATTCTTTTCTTTGGGCTCGGAAGAAGCTTTGTCATCACAGGTCTCAGAGCCGTTGAGAACTAGGCTAGACTGCTGACCTCTAGGACTCTCAGGTAATACATTTGACTCTTTATGTTGTGAGTGTTTGTCTGTTTGAAACCACCAGGTTTGTGGTGATTTGGGACAGCATCGTAAGGAGATAGTACACCGCCCTGAGGTCACCTTCATATACATCAGGAGGTGGACAGGTCAGGAGATCACCCACCCCATGCTGACACTCCCTTGCCTTCTAGATTCCTTTGGCAATACTCAAGACTCAAGAATTCAAGATGCAAGCCCACTCTCCCAGTCTGTGTGGCCTCATTCTCCGGGCTGATCGCATGAGGACAAACCATGTTGCTAGTGTGTACAACCCTAGTCGTTTTTTTTCTGTCGGTTGCGGGGCTTGAACTCTGAGCCTGGGCTCTTCAGTTCAATGGGGGCACTCTACCACTTGAGCCACAGCGCCACTTCCGGTTTTCTGGTGGTTAATTGGAGATAAGAGTCTCCCGGACTTTCCTTGCTCAGGCTGGCTTTGAACCTTGATCCTCAGATCTCAGCCTCCTGAGTAGCTAGGATTATAGGTGTGAGCCTCTGGCACCCAGCTACAAGCTACTCTTGAGGGTACCTGCTTATGGAATCTGAATGGGTGTGAGCAGGACTTGGGTTGTAAGAGCTGCATGCACATCAGACTCCACATGGTGTGGGGCATTGAGGGAAGAAGAGAGCGACAAGGCAAAGCGGAGTACTGGGATTCAGAACCAGTGTGTCTCACGTGCTTTGGCTCCCCAGTTTAGAACTCTGCAGAACCCAAGAATCTCATGTTTTATGGCCATCCCTAAAAGCATTTGAAAAGTATATTTGTTCAGGGAAGAGAGAACATATTTTATAACAGGTTGTAAATGTTTCAACATAGAGGACTTACAACTCTGTTTGTATTGAGATCAGCCTGGCATGGACTTGACACTATTTTTTCCCTTCACGCATGCGTACGAACACATTATTATCTTTACATTTCGGTCTGACTACATCATCACTTACAACTATTTGCTCAAGCAAAGCCATGAGCTGTGAGGGAAGGAAGTCAGGACAACCGCCTTCTAGAACAGGCCTCTCTGGTGTATTGACATTGGGAGTTAAAGGCATTTCAAAAGCAGTAGCTGATTATCTTCCACATGCAATTCCCATGTGAGAGATGCTCTCATGTCAGCAGGAAAAACGGCGTTCTCATCACCCAGGATAGGATACAAGGGGGCCGAGGGAAATCTGTACATACCAACCTTGTTTAACTGAACTTTGTTCCCTGCTTACTTCTCCACCCAACTAACTACGCCAGCCCAATCCCCTTAGCCTTGTCACATTTTTCTACTTGTCACAATTAACTATGGTTGCACAATTCATTCTAGGTGCATGTTTGTCATTTCCCCTGAAGATTCTCATGCCACACAAAACATGCTTTAACTAAATCCGTCAATCTCTCTAGTATCATCTTATTTCTCAGGCGCAACCAGAAAACTCCAAGAAAGTAGCAGTCATTTTTTTTTTTCTTTCTGCCATGAGACATTTAGATGATTTCAAACCAATTCTCTGTAGCACTTTCAGGTTATTTTAGTTAATAATCTCTGTATTGGACATTTAGATAAGTCTATCTTTTTTCTTACATTATTTTTTTATCTTTTCAGTTCACACCAAACAACTGGCAACAAGCTAAAAGCAACCGAAGAACAAATAGCAACACAGGACAATCCTGTTTCTTCAAGCCTGAAAAATTCTAAAATGTGCTAAGATGCTCAAAGTCTGTTTTCAGAGAATTTTGATGATATAGTACAAGTGATCGGTACGTGCTAGAATAAACAAGACCTAGAACTTAGTGACTTTCACAAATCCTTGTCTTAGCCTGGTAGCTTTGTTTTTCCAAATGATTTGCTTTGGCTGGAACCCTTGAGCCAGGGTAAACAGGAACCACTGATAACACTGCAAACTCTCTTCCTTAAGGTCTGTTGCTGTTGATCAAACCAACTTGTGTAGTGAACCCGGATACCAGGAATTGGGAGAAGGAAACTGAACCTTATAGAGTTGCTCTTTACACTACTTTCTTCTTTCATCCTTTCAACGGTGTTGATGCCCTAAACATGTGCATAGTGGAGGGAGGAAGGGACTGGCCCAAGGCCACATGGTTAGTAATGGATTAGAATGCCAGCCAAGGGCTGTCTGGCTCCCAAATCCGTGTCCTAACAAGTATGCTATGTGCTCAAACACAAAGCCTGACACTTAATTAGAAGGACCTCAGTGAATGGTTTCTAAGGGATATAGGCCTTCAGAGTTCCACAGTCACACACAGCATGGTGGCAGCAAGCTTGGGAATAGAAAGAGGAATTCTGACTTTAACCCATGGAGCTGAGGTCATGAAGAACATTGAACACTGAACCAAAGAACAAAGGGATACAACTGCATCCAAATCCAGCCACTCAAAAATAGTTTGTTGAAGGTAATGACTTTAGGTCACTACATGTTGAAACAAAGCCATAGGAACCACTGGATTCCGGATTCTAATGGGGGAAACCCTGGTGACAAACTGATCGGCTTGACACCAAAGCAATAGAGAACAGAATAAAACATTGATAGGACTACAGCATGTCTGTTGCAGGGCTGTGCTGCAGACTCTCTTCAGATGAGCAGCCATGTGGTTTTTTGGTTTCATACAACCTATCTGCTGGAGCTGCTCTGCTGCTATGTAAGTCTTGGTGGCCTTTGCTTGATTGTAGCAGTGTGACTGATAACGCTTGTTTTAGATAAAATGCAGTGACATATTGCCACCCATAACCCACTAACTTGACAACACTAGCCGTTCAGCGTAGGTTAAGAAATCGTGCTTTCGTATTCTGATAGGTCGTGCTTAGATCCAGGACCGTTGTTTCTGAGCTATACATCTTGGACCCTCTCTCTCCTTTCAGCTTTGCTTGTCCCATCTGTAAATGAGGAAAGTAAAGCATTTGTAAAATGGCATGGCACTTAAGTATGCTAGTAAAAGTAGCGCTACAACTTTTCAACAAGCTAGGGAAAAAAATTAAGATTCACACCCCTCAAATCATCAAGGCAGATAATATTCTTCGCACACGTTCTGTTGACTGATGAATGCGTGCTTTGGATATTCATTGTAAACCTAAATATCCTTGTTTATATAGCCAGGTTGACATCCTGTTGTATCTCTTTTGAATTCATTTCACATAAGAAAATGGGATTATGCGTAATCTATTTTCAAATGCCCTTCCAAATGGGACCAAATTAAACAGGTTAAGTCTTTATGTTCTGTGCTGAGTTTTCATCCTGTGCTAGGTTATCTTACTTTAAGGAAGCTGTGGAGTTTTGTGCAAACTTCACTACAGAATCATGGCACATAGAAAACTTTACTCTGTTGACTCTTTTAGGATTGATCAAACTGTTAGTGACGGAGCTTTCTGCCCTGGCTCTTACTTTGATGCTGCTAATCCCAATGAGGCAGAAATTTCAAGAGTCCAATGACTGAGATTATTCAGAGGCCTTTCCTCCATTGTAGATCCACTATTTAGGTTTGGTGGGACCACTGGACCAAGAGATGTGGGCCTTTGTTTTTAACCATTACCTATGGACACATTGGTTGTTCCCTATCTTTGGATAGTGTAAACAACATCCCACTGAATGTCCTTACACATACTCTGGTTGTACAACTACAATGAAGCATAAATCTCTGAAAGGAATTGTGTTGTTCAATTTTGAGAACTACTAACAGATTCTTCTTAAAATGGACTGTCCTACTTTGTATTTTCCCCGACTGTGTGTCTTCTGATCGCCACTCATCCTGCTCTGAAGTCCTACAGATCTTTTTTTAATCTATGGTAGCTCATTCATTAACTAAGAGAGCCATGCTCAAAGCACTGTTGTTTGGCCTCTAGGCTCTCAGATCATCCTTCTTCCCCAGTGACCCCTCCCCTGCTTTGCTGTTTGTAGAAGCAAAGGAAGGGATAGAATCAAACTCATTTCCCAGGCTTCTTTACCTACTGGTTTCTAGTTAGTCTTGGCCATTGGGAGCAGAAGCAGAGGAGGCCAAGACATAGCTTCTCCCTGTTTCTGGGGTCATTTCCATTTCCCTCAGGTGGTTTCTTCCTACAGAGCCTCCTTTGCTGCAACAGCTCTGCCTTGGTTCACAGGCTCAAGAGAGTGTCCTAGACCCTATGTTCTGGTCAATAACATCTCTTCCCAGCCCTTGGCCTGCTCACAGTGAAGCTGGGTAATGGGTCACTTCACTGGGCCCTGTTTGCTCTTTTAGTTTTGTCACATCTTTGTCTCCTTACTTTAATGATTTCTGTTGAATTATCTGATTCAGCTTTGCTTGTTCCCTCTACCTTCAAGGGCTCACCCAGGCTGATCCGTGGGGAGAAATGAACATACTGTGGATGGGAACAGAAACTGTTGCAACATCTTTTGGCAGTCAGTTGGTGATATGTGTCAAGAGCTTTACACATGAGTGTACGCTTATCTTTTGGAGATACATGTTGCAATATTTATGAATGAAACAAGCTGATGTCTGGGATTTGTTTCAAAACCACCTAGTGGGTGGGAATAAGTGAGATATGAATATCTAGGAGAGTAACAGATGCCTAAACACTCACGACACTCAACTCCTTATGTATGAGTGTTTACACTTTGCAAAAATAAGAAGCATTTTCCAAAAGCAAAATCTTGGACATTTTATTTTTTTATTTTATTTTATTTTTTGGGGGGAGGGTCTGGTTGTGGGGCCTGAACTCTGGGCCTGGGTGCTGTCCCTCAGCTCTTCAGCTCAAGGCTAGCGCTCTACCACTTGGGCCACAGCACCATTTCTGGCTTTTTTCTTATGTGGTGCTGAGGAATCGAACCCAGGGCCTCGAACATGCAAGGCAAGTGCTCTACCACTGAGCCACCTTCCCAGCCCATCTTGGACATTTTAATCTACCTCACAGTATCCTTAAGAAAAAGTATTCATAGAAATTTTAAAAAAGAGATTTGTCTTTGAAGATGTTTCTTAAACAGCTTTGTTTATTATTGCTAATTTATTAGCAATAATCTAATTTTCTAATGGTAAGGCAATCTTCTTTTTAAAATTAGCATCAGGCAGTTGTACAATGGGTTTCTTTAAGAATGTTCACTTATGTATGCAGTGCATCTTGATCATGATCTCTCTCCCACCATTCCCCCTTCTCCACTTCCCAAAGCATTCTCAGGAGTCCCTTGTTCCTCTTTCCCTCATGAACATAAAGTATTTTGATGACAGCTGCCCCTCCTCCTTCTCTCCATTTGCCTGCTTCTTTCCTGCTAGCAGGAAATCAGACTGGCTCCAATAGTAGGACACCCATCATAATTTGGCTTTCAGGGGATGGAGTTATGCTACTTTTTCCTTTGAACCGTTTGTGCCACCTGGGTAGCTGGTTGTTCTGTAGTTATGCATGTGTGTTACTTTGGAAATCCAGGGAAAAGGTAATGTATTCTTTCTTGCCCTTTTCCTTTTTTGAAGACCTTTAAAAAAATGACCTACAACAGATGAGTGGATCCAAAACAATGTAGTAACTGTACACTATGGAGTTGTATACAGCCATTAGAAAGAATAATATTATGTCATTTGCAGGGAAATGGATGGACCTAGGAGAAATCATGGTAAATGACGAAAGCCAGGCTCAGAGAGGCAAATGGCACATGCTTTCTCTCATAGGTGGAAGCTAGATCTAAAATACACCAGGACATGATAAATTATACAAGATTCTAGGCATTCACACACAGTGAGACCACAGGAGAATACTCAGGAGAGGAACAGAAAGGCACAAAGCCTATGTACATCTGATCATACAAAATAATACTTATTAAAATAAACTCCAGGAAGTGGAAACGAGGGTTTTTTGCTGTTTTTTTTTCTTTTCTTTTTGTCCTGTTTGTTTATATGTCTTAGGGAGTATAAGGAAAGGCACAGAAATGGAAGACAAAAGGTGAACAAATGCAGTAATGATACTCACTGGACACTATGTTGAAAATGAACTATACAACTTATGGGTGGGGATGGGATGGAAAAATTGGGAGAAGTGAGGGAAGGGATGACACTGTCCAGAAAGAAATGTACTCTTTACCTGACTTATGTAAATGTAACCCCTTTATACACCACCCTCTGGAGTTTCACAGAGCAAATTTAAAATGACAAAGCATTAAAGTAGCTCAATATCTGAGGAAAGAGTATTTGGATTTAAATATAGATCACCAGGAATTGTCCAGTATGAAGACTAGAGGATGAGAAAGACTGAAGGAAAATGAACAGAGTCTATGAAGCGTAAACTTGCTTGTGTAATGGGTGAGAAACAAAAAAGACAACATATTTGAAGTAGTGATAAAGAAAATTCCAAATATGCTGAAAGCAATTATCTACCTCACTAAGACTTTTAATACACCTAAATAGTATAAGTACAAACAGGTCTACATGTAGGTATAACAGGTTGAAATATAAAGATAAAAGCAAAATCGTGTGGACTAGACAGATCAGGAGGAAACAATGAAAGGAATGACATTGATCATACTCATAAATAAGCATGTTGAGTTGAAACCCCTCTGTACAACAATTCAAAGATAATTAAAAAGTAACATCATGGAATCAGCAAGAAAAAGTGGCCTATTACAATCAGGGAAAGCTCAATATGAATAAAATTTCTCATCAAAATAAGTGAAGATCAGAAAGCAAGTGGGAAGGTATATTCAAGGTGATTAAAGCAGAAAGTCTGTTCGTGGTTACACACACATTCTATTCACTGCTAACCTATGCTGCAACAAGAAGGTGAAAAGCAGAGATGTCTGCATACCAAGTTCAAGTTCGCAGAGCAGTACAGAGGTTGCCTAGGATACACAAAGCTCAGGTCCATCCTCAAGCATCATACTAAATGGATGACACCATATTGTCCCTGAAATTCACAGGCACCACTAATAATACAAGAAATGGCAACAAGATGAGGTAATGATAATGAACAATAACAACAACTAACCATGATCCACTCTGAGCTGTCCACCCATATCTTACATTTCATATCCATCCAGATGGCTTGGATATGGAATCCTCTCTCTTTCTCTTCCTAATAGAACATATATGGTGCAGGTGGCCTAAAGAACTAGGAATTTCCTGTCAGGTCCCCCATAGTCTTGCTCTTACTGAGTGATGATGCTGTCTTCACTTACAATCTTCTGAAAATACCTTTGGCTGTCACAACTTGAAAGATGGCTCCAGACACCTCAGGTGTAGCAGCCAGGGACTCTGCTAAGCACCCTAAATGCACAGAATAAGAATAGTCCCCAACACCAACAATTAACAACCAGCAAGGACATGTTGAACAATCTCATCCTCAACCCTGAGGTTTTTTGAGTAGCGTCAAGAGACATGTGGATGCTGCATATTGAGACTTATTCCCTGAATCCTGATACTACTGACTATCAACGCTTTAAAGCAGCCAGAATGGGGGACACACCACCCACAGAAGGGCCCTCAGAATATCTGGGACCTCTCAGACCTGGTTGTGCAAATTAGGCTGAGGAACAGGGCTTAAAGTCAGAGGACCCCAGGACTGCAGACTAACATGCTAGCTCTTTTACTATTACAGCTGAGGAGGTCCCTCCTCCATGGTGCTGACTGGGCTGTTCTTTGTGGTTTGCAGACTTACCCTAATGTCTTAGCACAGCTATTGCCTCTTCAGAAAGCCCTTTTCTGACCTTCTGATGACAGCTCCTAAATCCTTCAATGGTGCCCAATGCTTCTCTGTAATAGTACCACAGCAGTGTCTGCATTCCAAGTGCAAGTTCAAGGCCACATTTCAGGTTCTTTGGTTTCTTAGTTCGTAGCTTTTCAACACATCTTCCTAAGATTAAAACCTTGTTTCCACATCAGACTGATGGAAGACAAGCCAGGAAGAGAAGTCCATATAATCAGACACACATAAGCTAAGAAGGATGATGACTTGGCCATTGACCTGGATGAAAGACTGAACACTTAGGAGAGGATGATGGTCACTAGTCAAAAGAGCTAATAGTGGTTAAAGTTCTGTTTTTTTTTTAAATTAAAATTTTTATTATTATAAAGATAGTGTACAGAAGGGTTATCTTTTCCTAAGTAAGGTAATGAGCACATTTCTTTTTGGACAATTCTTTTCTGACAATGTCATCCCTTGTAGTAGCTAGCATTCATTATGTGAATTATACAAAGGGGATCAATTGTGTTATTTCCATACATGCATATAACCTACTTGTTTTATTTTTGCTGAAAGGGTACTCTTTTTTATGCCCCATTCCCCTTTTCAAAACAACTTTTAGTCAGTTTTACTATTTTATATGTATGTTTATATGTATGTTTAAAGCATGGCAATCATATTCCAAGTATATTTCTTTTTTTGGGGGGGGGTTCGGTTGTGGGGCCTGAACTCTGGGCCTGGGCGCTGTCCCTCAGCTCTTCAGCTCAAGGCTAGCGCTCTACCACTTGAGCCACAGGGCCACTTCCGGCTCTTTTCTTTTTGCTTATGTGGTGCTGAGGAATCGAACCCAGAGCCACAGGCATGCAAGGCAAGCACTCTACCACTGAGCCACCTTCCCAGCCCTCCCAACTATATTTCAAGCCGAGAATTCTGTACTTCATATGCCTTGCCTCATTTAATTTATAAGGAAGAGTTTTTTGAGTGCCGTTTTACAGATAAGAAAATGGACACTTCTCAAGGATTAACACTTTAATTTTATTCATACTGCTAGAACAGGAATTGAGGTCTAGCACTATCTACATTGAAATAATGTCCTTGTGTTGAATTTTCTTTAAAAATGTATCAAGATTCTGGTATTGGATTCCAACGCCGAATGCCCCTGATCTTGTCTGATCTCAAAAGCTAAGCAGGGTCAGGCCTGGTAGGTGCTTGAATGGGACATCCAGACATTGACTAAACAAATCTGCTTTCAGAGAGCCTATGTCCTAGTAGGAGACAGGTAATAAGCATGCAGTAGTATGGATAAATATAGTGCGTGTCGCATGATAATAAGTGGGATATGGAATAAAATAGGATTGGGTGAGTCTCAGGGAGAGTGTGGCTCACATTGTGGAGGCTAGGTTAGAATGAAGAAAGCTGGGTCACATAGCTTCAGAAGGAAGCACAAGAATTTCTTTTGGAGTTGACTGAATAAGGTGACCATTAAAGAGTTTTAGCAGAAATATGAGATGCTCAAAATGGAATGGGATGTTCAAAACAGTTTCTCTGGCTGCTTTGTAAGAATAGACCACAAGAGTCAAGGTCAAAGAAGAGGACACCCATGAAGACTCTATTGCAATAATCTGGAAAGAGAGGCTGGCACATGGACCAGGGTGGCAAATGTCATGACGTACAGTTTAGAACACCACTAGAAAGGTAGAGAGTGCAGGATTTGTGAGTAAGTTGTATAAATAGGGTGAAAAGACAAATAGTTCTCTCAAAGGCCTTCTTACCTGAGTGATTAGAAGGGGGCCGTCATCATGAATTGAGTTGAGAAGAGACGGGAGGGATTGGGCGTGGGGGGAGGAGGAATTGAGGAGAAAAGATAGCATGGGAAATCAGAAGTGTGGTTTTCACACGCCAAGTTGAAGGCACTGAGTGAGCACGTGGAGGTCAGGAGTGGTCTAGCTGGCAATGTTAAGTGTGGATGACCAGAAGAGATGACCCAGGGAGCCATGCAGGAGTGAGCCTGATGCATTCTAGCTATAGAGTGAGGGAGAGGAAGCCAATGGAAGGCAGAGGAAGTATGTCTCAAGGTCTGCCTGCAAGATCCAGCTTTGTTTCCGGCTTCCTACTGTGTCAGGAAAACTGCTTCTGCTCAGGCCAGACAGGGTACGGCTCCCATGAGCCTTCAGGTAGCGGCGATCAGGGCCAGCCAGGCTCTGTGCTCCCAAGCAGCTCCTTGGCATGGACTCTCTTGAATCTTACGCAGGTTTCTTAGAAATCACCTCCTTATCTCCTTTCTCAGCTAATCTATTCACTCAGTTAAGGAGACTGCAACTGGGTCACATGCTCCTAGACCCATTTTGTAGAGGAACAAGGTGAGATAAAATAACTCATCCCGAGTTATACAATTAGAACCCAACTTCCAGGCATCTCTTGTTCTAAAGCCCATAATCTTTGTCCTCACATGATTTCTGTCCTCTTTCATCTACTCGCCCAATATGTATAGAAAGGGGTCATGTGTCAGCACCGTGGCAATGGAAGGGTAGGTTCATCCGTGCCGTGTAATACCCACAATCCCAAATACATTATGAACACTCACCCTGGATCATCTAGCTCAAACCCTCCAGCTCTAAAACCATCTCTTTTGTGGAATCTTCTCCCCACTCCACCATCTGGACCATTCCCTTAGATAAAGCCTAATAGATATTTTCTTACATATTGTCACATGACATATTTTTTAAGAAGCCATTTCAAGGTGAATGTTGCTCACGAGGCATTATGAAAACCCCAGGGCTGAACTTGTACTTGGAACTGTCAGCCCCCAACACCCCAACTTTGATATATATTGTGCTGGTTCTACCAGAAACAATTTAGGAGGCAGGGCGGGAAAAGAAGGCAGATGGGAAGGAGCCCAGGTGAGGAGTTCTGGATTCCAGCCATTCAAGTCTGCACTGGTGGGATTGTCAGCTACCACAGGGCGTGAGCGGGGCCTGAGGGAGGAGGTGTGCATCCATAAAGGGACAGAGAGGTCCCGCCTCTGAGTAGCTTCAGGAAATGTAGACATGATATCCTTCAGTGCCTCGTGCCTACCTAAAGCCTTCCCATCTCTTTCAATCAAGGGGAATCAAACATCAAAGGACACACACACACACACACACACACACACACACACACACACACACTTACAAGAGGGCTCCTGCATATCAAAAAGGTTCTCATGGAGAATAATAGATAGGCACAAATGAGACAGATGCCAATAGAAAACTTGTGCTATTATTCCTTATGCTGCACTGTGATCTTAAAGCATCCCCTCCCATCCCCCAGATGGGAAGATGATAGAAAGCTGAGCATAAACGGAAGTGTCCGCTTCTGGAACTTCCTCTCCATAAGAGCGTGGAAGGGACTGATGAATCCTGTTTACGGTCAGGTCTGGATCACTCATGTAGCCCCCCAGGCCATTCTCCTCTCTAGCTTCTCAGAGCACTTGCGAACCTCTAGATGAGGAATCACTCTGCACTCTCTGCCACGGTGACTTCACCATCTTGCCGTGTTCGTCAGTTAGAAAACGCCTTCCAGACAGGCTTGTTGAGGGGATTCAATGAGGGAAGGGGGGATGAGGTCATTGTCTCTCAGTACTGGGTCAGTAATGATACCTGGTCACATATGGCACTATACAAGACAAAAACACTCCTCCAGTTAGAGAATTCTCACCAGGAAAGTGTTCGCCTCCCTCCACAACCCACTCCTATACTGTGGATTTCAAACGGTCATGGTTGAACACCAACAGTGCCTAAGGGCAGTCATATGGGGCTTTAGATTTATCAGTCTTCCAGGAGACTAGGGTTTATCACCCCATTGTCTTGATGAGGTGACCTGGCTCAGAGGATCCATTCATTGGAGCAGAAACTGAAGTCAGGAGATACCTGAATGGAGTATTGTCTCCCTTCTTGGTGACAGTGAGCATGGCAGAGTGTTCATCAGCTTTCCATGCTGTGACACATGCATGCTTTCCAAGATTTAACAACGGGCCAGGTTTCTTGGGGCTCACAGTTTGAGAAGTGTGGGTTCACGGTCCCTCTGGGCCTGCTGTGGCCACAGTGGGCAACAGAGGAGAACTTCTTACCTCATAGCAGCCAGGAGACAAAGAGAAAAAGTAAGAGAGAGGTTTCTTTCCCCAGAATTTCTTTAAAAGAAAAAAAATTATTTTGCTTTTACTCCTTGCTTTTTCATGAGGGACTGACAAAATACTAAAATTAGGGAATTTGAAAAAAAAAGTTAACTATAATGCCAGGGCATTTCCCCTGATATACCCCTTGACCTGAAACATTTTTACGCATAAACATCCTCTGGCTCACTTTTTCTATTTAGGTCTAGGCCCACCTGTCAAAAACTCCTTCCATCCTACACCTGTGTCTCCTCCTTTCTTGGCTCTCTCTCACTGATGCATAGAATTACATTTATTATTATCATTTTCTCCATCAGTAAGGACAGACCATCCCTCTTGGATGCATTGCTGTGTGTCTAACACACAGACTGGGAGCAGTCTGAGCTCCATAAGCCATATGAATAAATGGGTAAATAATGGATAGATGCACAATCCATGGAAAGAACCTGGCACAGTGCCTGTCACATAACAAGTACAACACATAATATTTTCCACCAGGCAGACCACATCCCAGCTAACACAGAGGTCCTAGTTATCACATTCCATCAACACCATAGGGAAATGGGTGAACTGTGAAGAGAGAATCTAGAGTAGGTTCCATCAGGGAACTTCTTGGAAGTGGGACTCATTCTTAGACATTTCCTCCACTCTCATATGGGGCCCGTATGAGAGGCCATGAGTTCTTTTAGAACTCAAGAAGTAGAGAAAACAAACAATGGTTTAAACATATTTCTGAGAACACCCAGAGCTTTATTATCCTTGTTAATTTGGCAGGATTTTGCTGGAATCATCACTCTAGTTTGTTTTGCTGAAAGACTGCTCTTGACTATTCATAGGCTTACAGCTCTGTGGCCACGGAAGCATACATCGAGGTAAACGTGTCCAAGGACTTTGTATATAAGGGAAATTGTTGTACCAACCATAAAAACCAAAACTATAAAATTGTTTAAATATTTAACTGCACTCCTATAGCCCAAAAGTTTATATCCCACGGAGAAGGTGAAGAGCTTTACAACAGCCCGAGGAACAGGTGACTTTACATCTCTTAGTCAGGTTGTTCCCCGACCTCATTAGCAGGATGTGGCCTGGAACATGGAGAGGAAGAAAGAGCAAATGGAGCTCCAGCTCTCCCCACAGAATGCCAGGGCAATCCTCCTCTGGTTTGCCACTTCCGGGTCATCCACACACTCAGTGTCTTGGATGGTCATGGTCAGGGTCACCGCTGGGCTAGAGATGTCCTCTTTGACCTTGTCTGGCTCCCTAGGAAGGAGCTCTGCTTCCTCTTTCCTGGGCTTCATGTTATCAAGCAGAGGAGGGGATATGAGCTTGAGATTTGATTCTGGAAACTTCTTTCTGCATACTCTGGTCTTCAGGACATTCTTGGAGTTGTTCCCACAGATGGTTTTCTCTTTGCGCAGTGTCCGAACAATTTGTTTCCAATAGACTTTCTCTTTGTGGTGCCTCAGGCATTCAGTGGGGTTGCCGGCAAAGACACAAGAAGATTCCTGGTCTGTTCCAGTACATTCGACCTTCAGGGTGATGCCCTGCTCCTGCTCAGATACGGCCCATCTGCACGTGGCCTGGTCTTTGGTGACAAATTTGCCATTGGTCATAGAGTTGGATGCCCTGCTTCTCTGCTGAGACTGGGCCTTTCCCAGAGGGCCTGATGGATGCCTGTCGGATATCCTGTGCTCTGCGCTCTTTGCTCCATGTCTGCCTTTTTCAGAGAGCACATGAGCAGCCAGGAAGAGCACGGAGAGCAGCGTGAGGCCGTGGACCCTCATCGCTCAGCTAGACAGCGCCTGGGGGACAAAAGGCAGAGAGGTCAGGCAGACAGCACCAGGGTGCCAGGCTGATGGCTGGCATCTTTCTGACCTAAAACAAACTTATCTCTTTTAGGAGACTGGGAGTCTGACTGGCTCCTGGAATCGCAGGCTGAGCAGACTCTCCAGGCCCATTTGATCTGAGTCTTGAGGTCCAGGCTGAGCAGACTCTCCAGGCCCATTTGATCCGAGTCTTGAGGATCTCAAAAGCTGTCCTCTTTCATCTATTCCTTCGCCACACCCAGAGCCTTGTGAAATCCTCCAAGAATCCATTTACTCTTTCATTTGCTCACTTATGCAATCTGTATTCATTCATGCAGCAAGCATTAACCGAGCACCTACCCCATGCCACGTACTAGCCTAGCCCCGATGAATGAGAAAGCTGAAGGCTTAAACCGCTCAGAGGCCTTTAAATAGCATTGACCAAACCGTCTGTCCTGTCTCTGCCCTCAGTTTGAACTAGTCAGATTCCATCTCTGGAAATCAAAGTATTGCCTGAAGTAAACATGAACCCTTCTACCTTCAGTGTTGGATTTCTTACACACACACACACACACACACACACACGATCACAAAAAGAGAAAGGATATGGTAAGAGTCATGACATGTCATGATAAGCAATGTTGACTCACAGGGTTTGGCATGCTGAGCTGGGTATAGCTGAGGGCAGCGAGAACATTTCAAGAGGAAGAGCCCCAGGGAAGCAAGAAGTAGGAGGGGAAGGTGGAGGATGGGGGGTATCTGACTTGATGAAACAAAGCGAAACTGAGTGGAGAGGGATGCATTTCAACTAGATTAGTCCACAAGTGGCAAGGATCGTGTCTAATTGACTTCCGGTGCTCTGGGATGGCACAGTGTGGACATGTAGAAAACTTTTTAGAAAACAAATTGTTGAATCACTAGGATAACACTAAATTGAAGAGACTTCATTAGCACATTTAAGAGAGGTAAGAAGCCAGACACCGGTGGCTCACACCTCCTAGCTACTTAGGAGGCTGAGATGTGAGAGTCGTGGTTCAGAGCCAGCCCAGGCAGGAAAGTCCCCGTGACATACTTAACTCCAATGAACCACTCAAAAACTAGAAGTGGTGTTGTTTGCTCAAGAGCACTAGCCTTGAGCAAAAAGAGCCCAGGACAGCACCCAGGCCCTGAGTTCAAGCTCTAGGACTGGCAAGAGAGAGAGGGGAGGTATGAGGCAAGCTTTTTCTGCTTTACTTCTGCCATGAACTTAAGTGCTGTTCCTCCTGCCCACCCTTTCCCCCCAAACTCTGCCACCTAGCTATTCACATAGCTATTCATAGACCATATCACCCCCAGGAGACAGCTCTGGTAGATAAGTAAATTGTACAAGGTTCTTTAGTGAGCAGTGGCAAATGCTATGAACAACGGGCTGTGCCTTTCTTCCTATTTATAATCAACTCTCCTGATCAGGTCTTACTTCTCACCTTTATTCTCCCCTTTGGAAAAAAATGGCAAGGAATGGGAAAGCTATGAACTGTAGAAGTCTTAGTTTGACATAGGTCATTATAACAAAAAATTCATATAATTTGCACTCTGATTTATTAGATAGATATATAGATAGGCAGACAGGTAGATAGGTAGGTAGACAGATAGACAGATAGATAGGTTTTGTTTGAGTAAAGGGAAGGCCCAGCAAATTTCTGTCTAGGAGTTCACCCATCCTTAAAACTTGAAAATAGAAAAAGCAATCACAAGCTTTGTTTGGGCTACAGAAATTCAGGGTGGGGCAGGAGGCTAGATATGTCAGGTGAAATCCCATTTCTCATGACCCTGAGACTCAGCTTCCACCCAGATCTAGACCCAAGGAAGCCCAGGGCCTCATGTAGGGTGAGAATTGGGAGCTGGTAGTGAAGTGCCGGAGAGAGCCAGGCTCTTACCTTGCTGTGAGCGTGCAGCTGCAGAGCAATCCCAGATGATGGGAAGGAGAGTCCTGGCTTCCGGTCCTGTTAGTTGAGTGCAAGGCAGGCTTGGCTGTTTATATAGGAGCCCAAGAAGATTGGCTTCTGACAACACCCATACTTGTGGAGCCTTGTTCATGCTCCTCCCAGCCACGCCTTCGGGAGCCAGTTCCTCTAAGAAAAGTTTTGTGTGCACTCCAGCAGGCAGGGGCTTATATGTACACCATTAGACCTGCTTCTCTGGGGAGAGCCATCCCTTTGGTACCCGGAATCCAGCATAGAAACGTTGCTCAGCCTCACCAAGACCCCCTTAGGTGACTTGAGGTCCCCATCAGTGACATCCGTGGTGGGGGTAGAATAATAATGGAGAAGTTGGCCCGTGGAAACACTGAATGCCTTTCCCCTATTTACAGAGTCTGGGAGAGAGGATTCCCAAAGTCAAAGCGAAGGTTCTCCATATTCATGGTCTGCTCTCTTCCACCTTGCTATTTTCAAGAAATAATAAAAATGAGCAACTGTAAGTTGCTGAAGATGTGTGTGTGTGTGTGTGTGTGTGTGTGTGTGTGTGTGTGTGTGTGTGTATTCAGTCTCTATTCTCATTTAGCCACCTGACATGATTGTGTGGGTGGGTAATTCCATGGACCCTGTGGGAGTGGTTAAAAGTGAAATTCTTGGTATTGGCATTCCATCTGAAAATTATTCACCTGCAGCTCACAGACGGTCACCGTGCTGCAGGATAGGGCCCCACATCAAGGTGACCTAAGTAAAGATCCTGGCCACCGTTATCCATCCAGCTGTGTGACTCTGTCAAACTCTTGAAACTCGCAGCACCTCTATCTGTCACCCACTGTGTACAGAAGACAGCGACAGTGCCACACTTACGACACTGTGCTGGCCATTTTTTTTTTTAACTGCAACTGAGCAGTGCAGAACAGCTTGTGTTCATAGTGAACTTTCCAGCTATATTTGTAGAAGACATATATTATTACATAGCAGATGTTTTGTACAGTGAATGAGGCATAAGCAAGTGAGGCTGGTCCTGCATTGGACCATGGAGTTGCCCTACTGGTGGTAGAACAGTATTGAAATGTACCTGTGGGGTTTTAATTCACGAAGCTCACTGACCACTCACACAGAGGCAGATGCTATTGGAAAAAACAAAAAACAACAAAAAAACTATCTGCTACTTAACTCCTTAAAACACGAAGGGATTGTCTCAGTGGGCTGAGCTACAGCAGTGGAAGTGGGGTCGTTGGGTTTTGGCTGGTGGCCGAAGGTAGACCAATGGGGACTCCAAGGCCTTAGCCTTCATGTGTGGTTTCTAAGGGAGACACAACGCTGAGCAGAGTACTGTGTAGAATGAGCTGACTTGAAAACCTGAAGCAGACGTTGTTGCTTTGGACCTTGCCCAGACCTGGGATGCTTCAGGGAAGAGAAAATACTGTGTTGGAGTGTAAGGATTGGAAAGAAGAGATGTGGTCAGCAGTAAGTTGTTCATTGTCTGTAGGAGGTAGATAATTCTGGGAGGGAGTGTCTTTAAGATCCCCAAAGATTTCAAAGTATTATAAAGTACCAAACAATCCTATCTTGAAGTATATTATTAATAATAACACAAACACCCAGATTACATAGAGTGGGAAACACACAGAGTGGGAAATCACCGGCTCTTTATGTTTTCCTATTCCACTTGACTGTCTCTTCTCAAGTGTGGTTTCTTTTCTGGTCTAATTGCCTCCGTGGTTGGACCCATGGGTGTCAGCTGCTATGAGACAAGCCACAGTGTGAAAAAGTCTCAGGGAAGGACTTGGTAGGTTGAGCCTCAAGTCACATTTCATTCCCGTCATTGAACTCTTCAGTCATGGCCAAACACCAAGGTCATGGTGAACAGATGTATTCTTATGTGAAACAAATAGCTGGATTTAGAAGAGGAACAATGAACTGCTCTCTAGGAAGAGAACTGACCTTCTCAGAAAGAAAGGACTGTAGAGTTTGGACTGGAAGAAAGTGATAGACAAGGTGCGTGAGGAACTTTGTTAGAGAGCCCTGAAGAGCGCAGAGGCCGCATCGGGACCAGTGATTGCTAGCCCTCTGCAGGAGGCGCACCGCTGACAGTTTCCTTATGTTGTACGCTCAAACATCCGCGCAGCAGTGATCAGGGAACACTTCGATCAGGACAGCAGCTGCCGCTTGAGCTGTCTGTCCATGCAGCAAACGTAATGGTACCATGCCCACTCAAGAACCAGGCCATCGTATTTTATTTACTTCCGTTTGTGAGTATAGATTAGTTGTCCAGGAGAGCTTATTGTGACACGTCCGCACACGTACACAGCGTGCGCCAATCCCCCTTCCATCAGCGTCCCTCCTCACTGCCTGTTCTGTAAGCGATTCAGCAGCTTTCATGGCTCAATTTTCCCTCACGCGAATAAAACTACAGCGGCCATGCTTGCTCTCCTGTGCCTTTGTCAGCTCTCCCAACTCCTGCTGGTGCTCACCTGGCCATCTGAGCCTATTTTACTTAAAATATAATGTAGGGAGTTACCCACATTATCCACTAATTATCTACATTATACAGAAGACCACCCAAAGTTAGACAGCTAGTGACTAGCGAAGCCAGGGTTCCAAAACTGGGACTAGGCTGGTATTTAGTCTCAATTTAGTCTCCACATGCCACCATGCCAGGAGAAATTTGATAGTACCGTTAAGTAGGTTGCAAGCAATTGCTATAATTCCATCTACTGTCACTTGAAAACAAACTGTGTATCTAATTACCAGCTATGTCACTCATTTAATGCCTTCATGAGTCCCTGCAACACCCCCATTTGAGTCGTAAGCCCACTCTATTCTTCCTATCCTGGGTCATCCTCTATTACTAGTTCCTTGCAGTCAGTAGCTAGAAAACGGAGAATGTGTCGTGTTTAAAGGATGGGAAGAGACATTCCATTCTGAGTCAGGGACAAGCATAGCAACGTTCTCATTAGCTTTATCCAGTTCTGACCTGAGCGCTTGCACACTATTTCCATTAAACTCTGCAGGGTGACAGTGTCACTTACAGGCACTGCAGAAGACAGGAGGAGCCGACTATAGCCAGCAGGTTTGATTGAGTCATATACTCTTCTTCTTGCAATTTCTAATGATCTAGAAGCAGAAAGGGGGTGTGCTATCTTTTTCAGTCTCTTCAAAACAGTTGTATGGATGAATTCAAGAAATTGATTTGTCTTTGAATTAAACTTACACCACTCAATTCTTTTTTCAATACAGGGTCTTGCTTCTGCAGTCCAGGCTGTCCTCAACCTGTGGAGACTAGGCTGAGTTCAAGCGTGCAATCTTTCTGCCTCAGCCCCCAAGTGCTGGGATTATAGCACTGGGATCACTATTTAACTTTTATGACAAATTATTACAGGTTTTTATATAGTTTACATATTATATAAACTAGCTAGCTAAGTTTAGGTTTAAGTCTTTCCCAGGATGATTTCAAGACTCATTTTCCAGTCTTCAGAAGCATTTGTGACTCCATCACAAAACTCGATCATGATGCAAGGCTCACGTTTGGTGCTGATCTGTTCAACCGTGGGCAAGTGCTCAGTCTCTACTGAGAGCCAGTAGCAGGCCAAGAGCTGCCTGTCAAAGGGAGAGCAGATACCTGAGGCTGAGGGCAGGGGTCTTGCTCCCATATTGCTTCTGCTGAGAGCCATCTGTAGCACGTGAAGGCTCCAAACAGCATCCCTGCTTGCCACAAGTTCCATGGGTTGATTTGCTGGATCAGATGGCCAAGTGGCAGAGGAACCTCAGGGCATCCTGGACCCAATACAGAGCCTTCTTCTGCCCTGGGCCCCACACAAAGCTAGATTTGTAGGTCATTCAGTAGTTGGACTATTGTAACACACTCAAATGAAAATGGCATACCACTCCAAAGTCCAAATAGGTCCACAGGAATTTTGTCTCTTTCTCAGTAGTGAGCAGTGAATAGTAGATGGGTCAATAGTAGCATTCTCAACTTTATAAGGGATCTACTAACATGCCCACCCCACTGAATCTCTTTCCCCTTCTAATCCCTGGTCTTGGGACTAATCCTTGGTCCCTATCTCCCACAAACCCCAAATTGCGAGTTGCTTTGGTTTTTACTGTTTTTCCAAGCGAAGGCAGCTCTAATGGCTTGCACTTGATCTTTCCACTAGCAGCCATCCCTGGACAGGGAAAAGAATCCATGTGGGATCTCTGCCAGCTGCTCCATCTGAACATTCTAACGATGCATTCCAAGAACTGGAGAAATGGCCACTAGATAGGCTCACAAAGACCTCACGGAAAGTCAGATGTGAACTCAAAGCCCATCGATCATGTGACCTTTCTCAGCACCTATTCTGACTAGAAAGGCCACGGTGACATTTCAAGTCTCCTAGAATTAAAGTCAGCTCAGAGTTATTGTCCACCAAGCCTGGAAGTATCTGATTATTTTCTTCTCCCATATGCACAGTTAGTGTGCAAAAGGCTTTAGGTTCCTTTCAGAAAGGATGGAACAAGTATACATATTTGATAGCACACTAGGATTCTTCCCTCTCATTCGAGAAGTTGATTGAGGGACCTAATCCTCTGTTTTCATAATTCAAGTTAGATTTTTGTTCACTCAACCTGAATGGTTTTTGTTTGTTTCTATAGATCTAGTAAGAACTTAGTAGACTACCCAGCTATTTCTCTTTTAGAAGCACCAGGATAAAGTACCCACATCATAGATGAACATGAGTCAGAATATTCTGATTTCCACTGTCCATTATGGTAATTCCAAGCTTTTGACAGATGGCATCTGGGACCCAGTTGTTCACATTCTTCCATGCTATGGATAACTGTAGCCTGGCAAGACCTTTTTCTACTCCTGTATGGATGCCCATGGAATAGGAAATGACCAGTTGAGATTGTTAAACAATGGGGATGTTTCGTTCTGCAGTATCACCACCTCCATTCGTTACTGGATTGGGTATTGCAACCTGTCACTAACACAAAGGATGCCAAATTGGGAATTGAAAAAGAACTGTGGTCTTGGTCAGTTGTTGATGTTTCTGTCTAAAGATGGACATGAACCCCAGTTCTAGGGATCCCTTGGTAAATCAACTCTATTGTCCTCTGCCGCCCTCTGCTGGCTGTCATTGGCATGCAGTGACCTCAGCACACCTTTTCAGGAGTCGGCTGCTTTTTTTGTGAGAGTGGGAGGTTCTGAACCCAGTATGACAAGCTAAACCAAGTCTCTGACTACCTACATCAGTGAGTTGTTACCACACTGTCCAGGACAAGTCTCTGGATACTGGGATAATGGACAGGACATTTGGTGGGCCTCTTGTGTCCATTGTCATGCTCAGACTGGTAGCGCCCTCGAGTGGTGGAGTAAACTTTTCCCTCTCTCCCTTCCTCCCTCCCTCCTCCTTCACTCCCTCTCTCCCTCCTCACTCCCCCTTCCTTCCTTCTTTCCTTCCTTCCTTCCTTCCTTCCTTCCTTCCTTCCTTCCTTCCTTCCTTCCTTCCTTCTTTTCTTCCTTCCTTCCCTTTGTCCCTCCCCCTCCTTCCTTCCTTTCTACTTTCATTTGCCAGTGGTCCTGGCAAATGAATACAGGAGTCGCCAGCAGCTTATCCGTGGATCAAGACATTGCCTTACACTTAACAGCCAGTAGCGTCTGTCTGCACAATCTGCACCTGCTTGTGTAAACACAGGTACACCCCTCAGTGTGGGCATTATTATTTATCTATGGATGGTGTCATATGGGTGAGGCAAGGTTTTTCCATTGTGTTGGACTTCTATTTTCTTAGTAGTGCTTGGGACTGAATCCAAGACTTTGCACATGCTAGACAAGGGTGCTACCACTGAGCCACACCTTCAGCCTTGATTGTTTTATAAATGGTTTGTGCATATTATTTGAACAAAGATCATTTCTTTTTCTGAAAGGAAAACAGGAACAAATGTGATATGTCTGCCACAGAGCTGGGACCCACCCACCCCTTCCGAGGGCAGCGGCTTGGCCTATGCATGCCTCCTATCTGGGAGCTCCTGGTCCACGGAGCTGCAAGCCGGATGTGCTGGCTTGCTATGTGCAAGGTGGAGATCAGTGGACCAAGGTTTGACGCCAGCCTGGGCAAAAGAAAAGTTTGAGAGACTTCAACCAATTGCTAAGTATACTGGCATGCACATGTCATTCTAAGCAACATGAGGAAGTACAAGTTGGAAGATCATGGTCTGGGCTGACCTGGGCATAAAGCACGACCCTAACTTGAAAATAACCTAAGCAAGAAGGGCTGGAGGTGTGGCTAACGTGATAGAGCACCTACCTGACAAACACAAAGCCCCGAGCTCAATCCGCAGTGCTAAAACAATGACAACAAAACCAGTAGAGATTGCAGGCGTTATGCTATGGAGAATCAAACTCAATTACTGTAAATCTTTTTTGTTAATGTGAGATGTGAAAATCAGGAAAAATAGTTAAAGGATGATTTTCTTTAAATGTTAGGCTCTAGCCGGTCTCCTTTGTCCACATTTCAAGTTGCTCATGCACAGTGTAATGAAAATCCATTTTCACATGTGTATAATACAAGTACATGCAAAAAAGTAGCGCTAGCCTGTAGAGGTTTTTGAATATGTATTTTGCAACCTAGACTGTTACCCAAGAAAATGTTAACTTCAGAGCTGAAAAACTGAGGACCTAAAAAGCCAGCTGAATTTGAAGTAGAAAATGTCGACACTGGTTTTGTACTAGCTCAGTACTGTGAACTCTATAATACCAGGAGACTACTGCAAGAAATAGGTAACACAAAAAAAAAAAAAAGAAAAGAAAAGAAATAGGTAACACAAGACCAAGGGTCACCATCAAGAATTGTGAAGTCTCTGGGTCTACTCAAGGAAGCCATGAAAACACTACATTTTCCAAAAAATCTCCTTTTTATTGAAATGAACAAGGACTGTGATCCGCACATGAAAAAGACCTGGTAAGAAGCTGTACCTTACATAAATGCTGACTTTGATTTGACCAGTTTTTCATTGCTTATCACTTTTGAAAAGGTCAGTTCCAACATGAAAAATGCACAGCACTGACTCTGAGATTTCCTGCATTTTTTTTAAAGGACCAGACTCAAAGGCTTCATTCATAATGGATACCAAATCAAGGGGTAATGACAAGATCATCTTGTTAGCATCCTCACTAATAATCAGATGATGCTCTGATTAATTCCCATTCCTTCAAATCAGAAAACTCCATTACATCATACACTGGGATTGGTATCTATTGAAAATAACCGCAGTTTCTGATGAACAACACTGCTTTCTCTTGAGATACCTCTCTGTGTTTAATTTGCTAGTGGAGTAAAGCCCATTTCTCTACTAGCGAAAGCAGGTTTCTGACTGCATTTTACATTCTATTTCCAAGCACAACAAATCATTGACAGAGCAGATGAAAATCCAGGAGGAGGATACTTTGCCTCAGGTTACAAGGCATAGGTTATTTCCAACAGAACCAATAATTCCATAGTGACCTGACAGTAAGCTCACTTAGAAGAAAATTTATAGTATGACTCATCTGTTCAAAAACACTCTGACTGTGGTAGAAGGTATATGTACAACTTACTAGACACAAAATACATCTTTCTTGTAAACCAGGGTATGTTTAGCACACTCCACATACAGAAGTAAGTTCAGAGCCCAGCTTTCACATCTGAAGTGCTGACTGACAGAACTACATCCAATGGGGGAAAGAGGGGCACTGCAGATGTCTCAGTGTCTAAATAGAAACTCAATGTATAAAAAAGGTAAACAGGAGGAGGGGATATGACCCTTGAACAGTGATGGATACGTAGGCCATACACATGGCGATGTTCATTCCCAACAAAGTACCACCCAGGGACCAATGGCACTAATGTTCTATACACCCAAGTCACCATGTTGGCCTCACATCCCCTTGCTTTGGAAAGTTCTTGTAGGTCCAGAAACTGTCACAAGTCTATGATCCTTTCCATTTTTGACTGTCTTGATGCTGAAATAAAAAAAAAATGTTAATGTTTTAGAAACTGGCTTTGAAACATGAAAGAAACCTAGGAATTCATAAGCCTAAAATGGTTCCTATTAGGATTCCAAGAGCTACAGGAAAGACAAATTTGTTCAAAAGCCCCTATCTTGGTCCTATCTGTTTGGTTCATCTCATTATAATTCCACAACGCTCCAGGCACACGGTTAGTGGCATAGAGACAGGAGGTTATTTTTTTTACTATTAAAAAAAAGAACGAGTTTTTATGATATACATATGGAAGCATCAATGTATCTATATATAGAAACATATGTCATATATATGGTCTCTATATGGAGATACATATGGTCATCTATGTATAAATAGTCATATACAGAATCCTTGTGTTCCATATAATTATATTGCATGATCTATACATTCATCGAGATTTTCCATTGACTATGGTAGGATTAGCTATGTTATAGTCCTATAAATTAGCTATGTGATAGCCCTATAAATTCTCTAAATGAAAGCCCCAAACTTACCTCAAGCAACTTCAGCTCCAGCTGTCAAAATCGTACCCCGCTAAAAAACAAACAAACAAAAAATAACTATCACACCCTGACCAAGCTGCAGTATTACCGCCTCTAGGCTAAGCCGGATGTGAGTAAGAGGAACAGATAACAGCACACCACACCTCAGAAAGTTTGTCAAGAAAACAATCTGCCTGATGAAGCTGCTTCTTCTAGCTTCTGCTTGTACTGCTTTTATGAAGAGGAGGGCAGAGGAGACAAACTATGACACAAGAACTGTGCAAATTCACCATCTAAGGTTAATGGGAAGAGGTAAGGACCCCAAAGAAGAGAATCGCCACATTAGTGTAGCAGAAACTGGCTAGCAGTGGCCGATGGGCACCTGTCTCAGTGGGCTGTCTGGGATCTACCTCGAGAGTCAGGAGGCAGGAGCAAAGGGCAGCTTTGCCGGGATCTTGTTAGAAGCCTGTTACTGTGAGGCCCAGGGCACAACCAGACATGCATGCACATGTCCTCTGCGTCCGTCTCTGCGGTAACCATCAGCCATAGCCCTATGTCCAATGAAATTTCCATGTGCCCCATGGCTTTGACAACCAAAAAGTGAGCATCAGCAAGGAAGATGGTGGACTCCACCCAGAGGATGAGCGGTTCCTGTTCGGACACACCCTGCTGGCTGTGACTGGGGGGATCACAGCCTCCCTGGACCTTAGGACACATCACAGTGCTGGCCTCTTCTCACTCTCATCTTTGTGCTCAGTAGCGAAGCCAACTCTTTATTGAGGGGCTGGGGGCCCTGGGGGAAAGGTGCTAGTGAAATTGACTCAGGGCCCTACTTCTGGCCCCAGCCCCGGATCTTGGACTGAATATTATGAAGACTCTGGGCTCTGGTGGTCATCTCTGAAGAACATGGACCTTTGACTTCCTGGGGGTCTCCAGTCAGTGTACTCAACCTCACCCTGGAAAAGAAGAGGTTCTGCAGACCTCAGAGCCAGGAAACGAGTGACACAAACCAGTTCAACTAAGGCTCATTCTGGAGGCTTCTGGAAAGGTAGCTGCTAGCAAGTTCAGACCATAAAGATATGGGGCTCTGAACTCTAAATTCCCAGTACAATACAATGAATAAGGGCGTGCAAGTCGAGATCCTTTTTCTCAGAGCTGACAGCACATCCTCACAGCTGCCCTGGCCAGTCAGCCTGCATTCACGCTCAAGATCGCAGCCAACACAGGGCTTGGGGAGCTTAACCACAGCGGTCAGCGAACAGGATCTGCCACGGATCCACTTCCCAAGAAGAAAGGCCCCAGGGCTCAGTCTGAGTCCTTCCCTTGCAGGAGCCCGGTGCTCACCAGTTCCTGCCTGAATCCAGTCACACTTTGAGCATGCACTTGCCAGTCTCCAGAACACTGAGTAAGAGGTTTCTGTTGTTCATGGGCTACCTCTTTGGAGCACTGTGTTTTTATAGCAGCCCAGATACACTAGGAAGGCAGCTTTCCTCCAATTGACTATGGTGGTTGTGGTTTGTGCAATGTGCAAAGTTGTAAGCTGGGCAAAGTCTTTTAGCCTTCTGAAAGGACAAATTTCACACAACTTTCTGGCTCTGCGCTCCTTGACACCTGATAATGGCGGAGCATTCCCCATTTGTAGGCAATGTTGCCTAGGCTTGCTCTGGGAGGAGGACAGGTAGACAGCCAGAGCCAGGGGCGTCCCTCAGCGTGAGCTCTGTAATTGGACGTGTCCCATGTGCACCATGGAGCTTCAAACTCAAGGCGGATCCTCTTGCACCAGTGTTAGACTCACTCTTTTCCTCCTGAGATATTTCTCTTGGAAAGCCAAAGCTCCCTGGCTGGGGCCAGCTGTGTGGACATGAAGAAAGACCACAACCACCAAAGCAGATGCTCCCTTGGATGCCCTGACTGGACCTTGATTCTCTCCTCAGCAGAAAGCTCCCAGGTTGACATGTAGATAGGAAGTTTGTGTGGAGCCTGAGAGGCGTGTATCTGACAGGTAATGCTCAGTGTTATCTGGTAAATATCCAGACCTATGTAATTCTAGAAAACACAAGTTCATAAAGAGGTGGGAGAAAAAGCTGGAGCTCTTTTTCTGGCTTATAGGAAAAAAAATAAAGAAGGAAGGGAAGGAGGGAGAGAGGAAGGAAGGAAAGGGCAGATTTTGAAAATCATAACTGCTTGTGTATCTGGTGCATTCCGATGCTAAGTGAAAGTTAATTAATTACGTGCATTAATCCATCATGATCCGAAATCATACATAGCATTTAAAGATGACACCAAATTTGAGCCTCTGTGCCATTTTGTTGCTAAGAAATCCAAATTTAAACTTGTGGCATCCTGGAATGCTATGTAGGACATGACTGGAGATAGCCATTGACAGAGAATCACGTAGGGGGAAGTGAGACACCACAGCATGCAGGACTCAGTGTCAGACGGAGAAGAAAGCAGAATGTCTGTCTGCTACATGACAGGCACGCATGCACGCCCAGGCTTTGCTTTACCTTGCATGACAGGATTGTGAACACCATATAAATGATCTTTATGATAACCATTATTACCATTTTCCATACTGCAACGAAAATAAATAGACCAAGAACACCATGTTATCTCTGAGATGAAGTTCTTTACATCACGGATCACAAAGACAAGGTAATGGTTATGAAAACTTGGTGACAACTTGTTAAATCCACAAAGAAGGTAATAGGGGTACTGATGTTTTGCTTCTTTCAAAACCAAAGACAAAAAGGACTAGTTTGTGGATTTAAAAATTTGGCATGCAAAATATTCATTCTATAGTTTCCTTTCCTTTCTTCCTTCCTTTTTTCTTTCTTTCTTTCTTCCTTGCTTCTCTCTCTCTCTCTTTCTCTCTCTCTCTCTTTTCCTTTTTTCAAGTTCCAGGGCTTGTTCAGCTTGCTTGCTCAATCAGCACTCTACCACTTGAACCACGCCTCTAGCCCACCTTCTTGATGGTTATTCTGGAGGTGGAACCTCTTAGATTTTTTTTGCCTGGGCTGGCAATGAAGCACAATCCTCTAGATCTCAGCCCTCTGAGGAGCGAGGATTACAGGCGTGAGCCACCAGCACCCAACCTAACAGGTATATGTGCTGACCTTTCTTTTTAAGAGACATCGATCTATTTTTACCCAGATATACCTAGTGTTCTTAGCTAATTTTAAGGTAGTGTTCATTTAATTTTGCAAGCCCATTGTATCCTAAGAACCTCCCCCAACCCCTCTATGAATGTAGTTTAAAAATAAAAAAGCTTACTTTTTCATGGGTACAGTCTCAACACTACAAAATACAAAGAGGAGACAGGATTATTGGATTACTGATGTTTTGTGACTATTAAGCTCATTAATACATCTTCCACCCACATCCTTACTCCAGAACATAAGCAAAGAGCACAGAGGAGGAAGACATGCTCAGAAGATGACTGAAGTGGGCATGAAACACACACATGCAACCAGACAGACAGCGAGGGATGGGTAACAGAGCCACCGGAAAGCAGTAAGAACAGTCATCATAAAGTAAAATGCCAAGTCCCCGGGGGAGAGCTGTGAACGAGAAGTGAGAAGACTAGTTAAGGAAACAGAGACTCAACAGGAGGAAAACAAAATAACGTATTAAAAAAACTGGCACAAGAAGATAACCAAACCCAACCACCCTTACAGAAATGATCCAATGTGTTAATAAAAAACTATAAAGTCACATTTGGTGCGATCAGTGATTATCTTTAGCAGCTCTCCAAAGACAGGATGGTACAGAAAACAAGGCCCCCTGTGGGGAGGCTCCCCTACTTACTTATCATAAATGTCCTCTGACTGCATTTGGCGATAGTACTTGGCCAACTTGACAGCCAAGATTAGAGCCGGAAGTAAAAACACAGTTGCTTTTCCTATGCCAAACCAGAACAAATTCTAGGGAGGGAGAAAAAAGAAAAAGAACAATTAGCAGAATTAAATGCGTGAAGGTGTGGGGTGGAAGTGGAAGAATGTCTATGCTTATTTTCTTTTGTTGTTTTCTAAATGAGTTCTCAGTGTGTGTGGGTGTGGGTGGGGTGGGGGTGATTGTGTGTGTGACCCTGTGTATGCCAGTTCTGAACACAGCCTGGGCGCTGTTCTTGAGCTTTTCTGTTCAACACTAGAGCTTGACTCACATCTCTACTTCTGGCTTTTTTTTTGGCAGGTTAATTGGAGATAAAAGTCTTTCCTGCCTGTGGTGGCTTTGAACTATGATCCTCAGATCTCAGCCTCCTAGGTAGCTAGGATTACAAGCGTGAGCCACTGGTCCCTGGCTTATCCACTGCTTTTCATTTTTTCCTTTTAAAAAAGAAATTAGGGAGGGAAAGACTGGGAGAGAGTGAGGGAAAGGATGACACTGTCTAAAAAGTAGTGGACTCATTTCCTGACATCACTTTTATGGAATGAGATTCAAAATTCCTCAGAAGTGGAGCTGTGGCTCAAGTGGTAGAATGCTAGTCTTAAGCTCATGGCCCCAAGTTCAAGCTCCAGGACCAGCACAAAATTCCTTCACCCTTACCAATCAGAGGAGACCAAGGTCTGCGCAGCCAAGATGAAGTATGACCTGTGGGTCTCATGCACAGGCTGAGCACCTTACCCTTCTCAACAATACCCACACTGGCCTGCTTTGCAAACCTATAACCTTTAGGCTCAGGCAGAAGGTCAAGTGTGGGCCCGTCTTAGGGTGATGTGTTAACACTAGACACCAGAGCAACTCTCACTGTCTGCTGTGATGCAGAACGAATTCTAACCACACAACAGCAGGTGCCCATTGTACTGCTGCTTGTCGGCTTTGCATCTGGCTGAGTGTGTGTTTGCATTCAGTGACATATCTGGCACCTAATGTTTGAAAAATACTCCCTCTTCTCCTTATGTGTATTATTCATTTTTTGTTTACTTATTTATTTAGTGCTGGTCTAGGGTCCAGGGTCTTGAACTCAGGGCCTAGGCACTGACCCTGAGTTGTTTAATTTTTGTTTTGTTTTTGCTTCAGCATTCCACCACTTGCACCACAGCTCCACTTCCAGCTTTTTGGGGGGTCATTCATTGGAGATAAGAGCCTCATAATCTGCCTGGGTTGACTTGGAACCATGATTCTCACATCTCAGCCTCTCTGAGTACATAAGATTACAAGCATGAGCCACCAGTGGCTTCCAACATTTTTTTAAAAGTAGATTTCTATGTTTCCAACCTTATTTGGGGTCAAAGCTTAATTTTTTTTTCCAGTGTTGTTTTGCCTCCTTTGGGAACCAGTAAGACTGAAAAGCAGCACAGTGGTTGGCCCAAAGTCCATGCTGCTGGTGAAAGAGAAGCCCAGAGCTCTTCCTTACTCCTCAAACTGCCCACTACTAAGTTCCAAAGCCATGGCAATCCTGAGAAACATCCAGTGTGCCCCCATCTGCTCCTAGTTACTGCCTTGCAGGGAAACATCTGGAGTCAGGTGATCTGACTGGCTGCAGCAGGGGTGGATGATGGACCCAGGGAGACATCAAGTCAGAAGAAAAGCAAGCGGACCCGGGACTCCCCCAGACACAGGCCAAGAGGAGGGGGCTGGTAGGAAGCCAGGGCTGGGATTCCCAAGGAGGGGAGACTGGGAGGGTCCCTGCCTGCCCTTGGCCATGAAGTCTACTTCACGGAAGAACAAGGAGCAGGCGGTGGACAGAGAACAGAAAGGATGCCCAGAGGCCAAGCACATGCGGCTGATGGTCCCTCTGTCCTTCCCTCAGAGTGACCTGTGGCAGGGCATCTGCCTGGTGATGGGAACGTGGCTGCTGGCCAGCAGGCCCTTCACTCCCGGGGTTCAGAGTCTCGCATGTGTTGGGGGTCAGATCTTGAAGAACCACACACATAATATTCTCCAGATCAGTAACATCTCTAGGGGAAAAGCAGTCTTCTGGGCATGGTAGGGAAGGGAGCCTGGCACTTTAGAGGATTAGAAAATCTCTGGGGGGAAAATCAAAAAGAGAGATTTGAACTGAAACCTGAAAACCACAGCTGTGGATCCATTGAGGTAACGAAGCCCAGAGAATTTCAATAATTTTTTTTTTTTTAATCATAGAGTTCAGAAAATGTACGAGTGGAATTTGAATTCTGGAATAAAGCTCATGGGTGAATGGAAGAAAAGGGGAGGAAGAGAGGGGGTGGGAGGGGCAGACAATGGAAGACAAGGAAGCAGGCTCCTGTTCAAACACAGGACAGGGCACGTGCAAAAGCTCTGGGGTGAGCAAATTCAGGTTATAAGTGAAAGCAAACAAGGATGGGGAGCACGGGGAGACAGGGAGGCCAACAGCACTAACTGAGTCCTGATTGGATAATTAGGGATCCGCTCACGTGGGGTTAGTGCAGCCTGGTAAAGGTTCTGGTATTCACTGTGGCAGCAAAGGGAGGAGCTTGAAATAGAGCAAATGAGCAAACGGGGGCCCCGTGTGAGCCAATGCGGACCAAGGAGTAAACAGAGCCGAGGAGGAGAGTTGACGAGGCAGAATTTACCACCACAGCCATCAGGCCTTCGCTTTTAAATAAAAGATCAGCAAGTCACTGCCGAGCTTTGGATGGCTGACAGTTAAGGCTGAGGTCCTTTCACGGATTGGCAGAGCAATGGCTGTCCCTCCTACTCCTGACGATTCCCGACCAACCAGAATTTTCTTCATGGTTGCCTCCTGACTTCTATAAAGCATGCTTTCTGCAAGGAACACTGACATGGAGACTCTTCTAGTCAAAAAGTCTAAATGTAATTTCCTGTTTTATGTTTTGGAGAGAGGGTCTCATCATGGAGCCCCGGTCTGCATCAGCTGGGATTATAAGCATGTGCTCCTATGCCTCGATCAATATGAAAATTTTAAGAGTTTGCCTTTTAAAACCAGAACGAATCCAAGGAGAAAACTTAGCATTGTGGTGTGTATTTTAAATCTGAAGGGGGCAAAAATTCGAGGATGTCTTTGTTAGGTTTATGACTTTAAACAAATATTTACTCTATCTCTTTTTTTGAAAGAGGCCGTTCTTACCAGAGGGTCCACAGTGTATCCACACAGAAAGACCTTGATAGCGGAATCCAGGGCAGTGGCCATGGGTTTACACGATGCCATTTTCTCAGAGATCTAGGGGGTGAGCAACACCAACAAACGTTCAGGGAACCACACTCGCAAAAATCTATGGTCACAAGTCATCATCTACCTCTGCCCTGGGTTGAGAGGGGATCTCCATGTCTTCTAAGACACATAGCTGACAGCTGAAATGCCCTACAGAAAACATTACCTACTTTACAGCAAGCCCCTCACTCCCCCGAGCATGTCCAGCTCAGGGCTTCCATCTGTTTTTCTTCTTCTTCTTCCAAGAGTATTGGAGTTTAAACTCAGGCCCTCAGGCTTATTAGGCAAGTGCTCTAGACCTCAGCTAACTTGCCCAACTGTTTATGTTGGATATTTTCAAGTTAGGGTTTCCCTGTATGCCTGGTTCATCCTGGACCACTATCCTCCTATTTCTTCTTCCATAAATACTTCACATGACAGCCGTGCACCACCCATGGTTTGAAAGGGCATCTCCCAAACTCTTTGCTGACGCTGGGCTTTGAATGGCATTCCTCCAAGTAGCTGGAGTAGGAATGAGCCACTGAACATAGTTTCATGTGACCTTTTTGTTATCTGACAAAATAGGCAAGAAGGAAAGGAAGAACCTGTATGACACAAAGGTTTGAAAAAGGGTCAGAGGGAGGGAGGGGCTGGCCCCAGGGGTCTTGGTCTCTGTATTTCAAATGATTTCCACTTAACCTCCAACCAAAATGACTGAAGATGTAATCTTTCTTTTTTTTGGTCTGATACTAGGACTGAGACTGGTGCTTCCACTCATCGGCTGGCGCTCTAGCAACTGAACCATGCCTCCAACCTCTGAAGGTGCAATTTTATTTCCTTTAGCTTTTACCCCAGAAAATGACTCCCCTGAGATCTAGCTCCCCATTTCTGTCCATGGCAGATAAACCACTTACAGCAAACTTCACCCACTGCAGGTAATGTTCAAAGTATCCTATTATTGTTGTGACAAATTGCTTCGTCTCCTAGAAAGAAGTCAAAGATTAGACAAACCATTACAATGATGAGGACAATCTACAGCGCTCTCTTTCATGAATGGTGGAGTGTTTGCACACTCACCCATGTGCTCATTTAAAAAGAAAAGAAAAAGAAAACTCACTTTAACAATAATAGAGGAAGTACTATTTGTGACGAAGTTCTGAGCAGAATCCAAAAGGTATAGGATCTTGGCCACTTTGGTCTGGAAAACATGGCAACAGATCAGAGATAAAAGGATTTAATTGGACAATCTGCAAAGCAATCACTATGGAGATTGGATCCAGGACCCCCACTATCCTCCATACCAAAAGAGACTGAGCAGATGCTCATCTAAGATGGTGTGGTATTTTCACATGACCTACACATATCACTCATGTATTTTAAGTGTCTCCCGACGACTTATAATACCCATCACAATGTAAATATGTGTAAAAGTAGCTGCTATATTGTACTATTTATGGAATAATGATAAGAAAGAGTCCAGGTGTCCAGTAGAGATGCAGGTTTTCCGTGGATGCAGATTGGTTGGAGCCATGGAGGCAGAACAAAGTTACCATTTGCTGACTCAAGCCCACAACACCATAACCCAGCCTGAGTCTCTGAGAGTAGAAGAGCTGAGACAGACATTTGGTGAGTCCTTTTGGAGAATCACCTAGCTATCTACTCAGGAAGGAGTGTATCTCCTGTAGGTCAGTGTATCTAAAGACCTGCTAAGATGAGAACTGCATTTACAGAAGTACTTGTAGACAGGATGGTAGAAAAACTCAGTTTGGCATTTAAAATGGCTGAAACATTTGTCTATATAAATAAACCTCTCACATACTCTATTCATGATATTTGAGCTCAAAAGCCCAGAACAGAAGAACAAAATGGATCCATACCGGCAGTCCACTGGTTGTGTGTTGAAGGACCTGGACACTTTGCTGTAAACTGCTCTGGTGAACAAATGAAACAATACTGTCAGGATTTGATAAAACATGTGTTCCTCTCCCCCAAACAGCCATCAATTCTGACCATACTCTCTAATGGTTGCCTTGCAGAAAACTAAACAAAACCCACAAGTAGCCATGGTACTTTACATCCCACTAGTGTGTAAGAAAACCTGAACAAGAAAATCATGACACTTATTGGAAGCTTGCAGGTGTCCTTCGGTTAATTTCAATTGCTGTGAAAAGCTTTATGGAGCAGCTTCTACACAATAAGTGTGATTTCCCTGAATTGTTTAGGTCAGAGGTGGCAAATTCATATGCAAAAGGTCAGATAGTGAATATTTTTGGCTTTGGAGTCTATAGCCTGTCCCAGCTACTCACCTTTGCTCTTATAACAAAAAGCAACCATGGACAGTTTGTAAATAAGTGGGTATGGGTGTGTTTCAATAAATATTTACAAAAATTGGCAGTAGGCTGTATCTAATCTCCAGGTTGTGATATGTTAGGTTTGACAAAAACCTAGGTTAGATTATACATCCTAGCTACAAAATAATTTGCCTGTTTGTGTGTGTGTGAAAAAGAGAGAGAGAAAGAGAGAGAGAGAGAGAGAGAGAGAGCAGGTTTCCCTTGCCTTATGATGCTAAATATGTGCTAGGTATAAACAAGGAACAAGGAATTACAATGTGCAAGACTCAAATTGAATAAACTTATTTCGTTCAATGGATTAGGTTGAATGGAAAGAATGAAGCTCTAGTGATCTGGAAGTCTCATGGTGGGGGTGGGTGGGAGAATGAGGAAGGGAGGGAGGGAGACATCAAGGGAGTGGGGTGGGAGACCTAGATCCAGGTTCAGGATTTGGATTAAACGGCAAACTTGTGTGGCTGACCTAGTAACCCAGCACCTTTCCCCCCGAGACCTGCACACATGAGGCACAAGAATCGCTCCCCTGTCTTGAGTCCTCTGAAGTCAGAAGTCTTTCATCTCCACGAACCAGATAACCACAATGTGGGGGACATTCCCACCAATTATGCATTTAACTTTTCCCTTTTTAATTTTAGCTGAGGAAACTGAGAAGTAGGCATATGTGGAGAGGGAGAAGCCCAACTTGAAACCAGGTCTATCGGACGCCAAAGCTCTTCCTGTGTCTCGACTCCAAACGGCGTACATGGCGTTAAAGGGAGAAAGCAGGAGGCTAGAAAGGGAGTGGGGATGGAAGGGCGAAGGAAGGACACACAGACAGCCGCAGAGCTAAGAGGACGCAGGAAGACAAGCACTTACCCTCACTTTCATATATTTCTAGGCAGAGTTTGGAGAGAAAGAATTAAAGAACGGGTGAGAGAGGGCACAGAGCAAAATCATCCATGCAGGGCGAAAACACCAGGCCTAGGAGGCCTGCTAGCAGCAATGGACACTAGAGCAAGGGACGGGAGAGGCACAGCTCAAATCCTACTGGCCACAATCACGTGGGAAAAAGAAAGGGACTAAGAGCTGGGGTGGCCATTTAAGCTCTGTGTTCTTTAAGGCCGAGGTCAAACGTCTGGAATCCCCAGTGCAGCCTCAGTGAGTGCTAAGTAGGTATAAGTGGTTTGGCTCAGGCCACAGGGAGATGGCGTAGGCTGTTGATGGTTACCAGTGATTGTTCCATGGGCAGGACTTGATGCTGGTAAATCGTTCTGATAGTTTGTGCGTCCGTTTTCAGGGACTGTCTCAAACTTCCTGAGGACTATAAAGAGAAGACAACAAAGGTTGATGCCCTCTTCAAAGCCACAGGGGCCCCGGCATGACATAAGCACATGGTCCACGCTGGGCAATCAAGGCACGAGGAGACACAGGTGCTGGAGGTGGCGCATGCCCAGAGGCTCTGGTTCAAATCACAGAACCACGGCCTCACAGCAATCCCTCACACCCCTCAGCCCTCTGAGTACCAGAGCCTGCACCAGAGTAAACAGAGTCTGTCTCATCAGGATATAGCCCCTACGGGGCTGATTTACAGATGAGAACACCAACATCCAATGGAGACCTGCTTATTTTAATCCAACTGTTCATGTAAGTGGTGTTGGGAGTATCGACGCTAAGAGTTCCATAAGGTCGATACCATGGCTCCATTTTACAGATGGAGAAACTAAGACGCAGAAGGGTGTCCAAGATCCTGCCATTAGGCAAAGGCTAAGTTGGAAATTTAAACCCAGGCCTCTCTCCAGAACCAGGTCCCTTGTGACCGTGATTGCTGATTCTTGGAAGGGACCCATGAAGGCACCAACCAGCAGAGCAGATGAGGGGCCGTTTATGGACTCCAGTGGTGTGTCCTTACCTCCTGTGCCCTCTTACTATTACTATCACCATAGCCTTAGTTACCATTCCCTCACGCGCCCAGAGAGATGCGGCAAAGAAAGTCTAGGCTCCAGCAGTCCAGAACCCCCGCAGCAGTTTTCTGAGCAACCACTACAACAGCAATGAACTAGACTATCTGAACTCACCAAACGGTTTGCTGCTACTTCTAGTATAGATGCAAATCCTAAAAGATTCGTTTTTACAGGGGATTTACCAGCCTGCAAAACAGGTTAAGAAAACTGTGTTATAGACATGGGGGTTTTAAACCTTAACATGTAGTAAGTAGGCAACAGATTGAACAAGGGTCCATAATCACAAAGTAATAAAGTTAGAAATTCTCACATGGGGACATTGACATTTTTATCTATACATTCAGGATCAATATTGTTATTTCTGTTATCATTATTTGGCAGTACTAGGTTGAACTCTTACTACAAGGCTGGTACTCTACCACTTCACACATGTCTCTAGCTCCACACAGATTATGTTTATTCAACCATGAAAGCATACTGAAACAAACCTCAAAACCACATCCAGTGAAAGAAGCTAGACATAAAAGGTGACAGAGTATATGATTCTGCTTATTAGAGAGATTCTAGATAGGAGACTCCAGAGAAAAAGACCATGCACTGGAGGGAGGTGGTTAGGAGTTAGCTGCAAGTGCTAATGGATACCCTGGATTCTTTGAGGTGATGAAAATACGTTGCAATTAAACACAGTAATCGTGTGACTCTGGGAATATACTAAATGACACTAAGTACTCTTTTTTAAGTGGTTAGTTTTACGTGAACTTCCTTTAAGTAAAAAAGATATCTAAGCCGGGCACTGGTGGCTCATGCCTGTCATCCTAGCTACTCAAGAGGCTGAGATCTGAGGATCGTAGTTCGAAGCCAGCCAGTTATCTCCAATTAACCAACAGAAAACTGGAAGTGGCACTATGGCTCACATGCAGAGCATTAGCCTTGAGCTGAAGAGCTCAGGGACAGTGCCCAGGCCCAGAGTTAAAGCCCCATGACCGACAAAAAAAATATATTTTTTATATAATCTATATTTTATATACAATATATTACATACTATTATATAATACATATTTTACTTTATATATACATATATGAAATATAGGCGTTCGATACCCCTGCATCACACATGCACACTTGAATCATACCTGAGCCAAGTAGGTTTCATAAGCTAGCTTATCTACCCCACATTCAGCAAACTCCTGGAGATTTCTTCTTCCTGCATCATCCAGCAATGTGATGCTATCAAGACGCAAGTTGAGATTTTCAAATTCTCTCATTATGTTTCCAGTATGCTGCACAAAGCAAAGGGTACAGAGCAATCTATTATTCTCCAAGAATGTCACATATTTCATGGTCAACAATAAAAGCATACAGGACAAAAGTAGATACACATGCACAGGCCTGACTGGCATGCATTTCTTCCCTACCTCCTTCCTCACACTCTATGGCAAGTGCTCTTCCAGGAGGGGAGATGGAAAGCAAAGTAAGAATCCATTTCTACCTTGGAAACCTCCAAGTGAAAGGATGATGCTATCAGGAAAACAAACTTCACCAATGGGATAGGAGAGAGAGAGAGAGAGAGAGAGACAGACAGACAGACAGAGACAGAGACAGAGAGAGAAGGGGTGGGAGAGAAAGAAGAGGGGTGGGGGAGGGAGTCACGGAGAAAATAGAGATGCTGAAAGGAACAGTGTCGGCTTCACATTCAGCAGAATGACCAGCATAAAACTGGGTAGTAGAAAGACATAGAGATTATCTCCTGGGAAAGTGTTTCATTAATTTGGCAAAGATCATGGAGCTGTGGTTGTCATCTTGGAGCTGTCCTAACAGCCAGACAGTACAGCGTGGACAGCCTGAACGTTCCAAGTGGCACTTTCAATTGCTACCCAGTGTGGCACAGGGAAAATGGCCTTAGCATGGTGGGCAAAAGAAGTAGAGGAAATCTAGCTAGGATTAGATCGCACAATTATGTTTTATTTATGGACCTTGTTAAGGATTTAATAAAGATAATCAATACAAAGTTTATATACAGCTTTCAAATAAACACCTTCACATTTGAAAACTGCAAAGCAGTTTTTGTCCCTTGTCTCCTCCAGCGGCCTCCAGGATGCAGGTAGCAGCCCTCCCCCTTGGTCCTGCTTGGGCTTGCTTTCATTTTGGAGGCTTAAAAGGGGCCCCAGGCATGAGGAGCAGGACTAGCAGCAAAACAGATCTCAACAGTGGCAAGTCTACTGCTCTTTCTTCTATCCAGTGTGCTCCGGCATCCTGGAGTCACAGTGAGATTCATTAAAAAACAATTAGGACAGTGTGAGTGATACTTCTCTGCCTAGTTCCCTAATTCTAGAGCCTGGCAGAAAAGGAGAGATGATCTTGGAGTATCAAACTCCCCAAGAAGCAAGCGGGAATGTTCCTAGATGAATACATGCCCTTCAGGAAGTGAAATCTTTTTCTGGAAAGCATCCTAAGTTGAGGACTTCATCTACCAGACAAAACACAAGCCATATAACATCATGAATAAACGACATCTCATTTTAAAATGGTAGGTTTCACAGTGACATTAACAAAGAGGAAGACAACTGGATTTCATCTCACAGGTTGTCAGGTCTGAGAAGGTTCTGATGGCTCACCTGCTGGATGTTGAGATGATCGTCAATATTGAAGATGTGCTGAAGCTGAAGTGCGGTATAAATGCCTTTATCATTTTTGCAATCACTAGGGGAACAAACAAAGAAATTAAGGCCCCAGAAAGCAGCATGGCCACTTCCATACACTAAGAACATGCAAAGGTTCAATGCTGCTCTCTATGACACACCAGTGTCACCCACGCAGGGCCCTGGCACCAGCCAGTCCTGATATCTTCGTCTGCTGTGTGAACTGCCCTATGATGGGAACATATACAATAGGATTGACTAGCATTCTTCCATCTGTCTCCTCTGGGCTGTTTTCTGTAGTGCTGGGGTCAATTTTGCAAATTGGGAAAAAATAAATTCTCATCAAAGGAGTCTAAGATGGTGTGTGTGGAGGATGGGGAGGGTCCCCCGGCTGATGGGATAAGTCTTTGTCATCTCTTAAGACATGCATATCCTACAAAATTAAGAAAGTGGAGGGCAGGGGTGGGGTTGGGTGAGATGGGCGAGACTGTTGACGGGTGACATTGATTAAGAGGCAATTTATTCATAAACTTTGTTAAATAGCAACTCCTTTGTACAACTACTTAAAGACAATATCTATTAAAAAAAGACAAGACTGTCCTTGAAGTGAGTCACTATTGCCATATAGAGCATGCCATATTTGAGCATGTCTTCAAGTCACCTCTGGTCTTACTCTGGGTAGAAATAAAAGAGTCACTGTTCCAAAAGTATCCTGTGATTTGCTGTCAAATAATCACCTAACTACTTCCTATTTCCTTCCTCATGGCTCAGAGCAGAGCCGGTGATCTGCTCACTCCTGAGTTCAGTTACCTATGGCTACAGACCAGCAGACCAGTAGACCCATTTCACCAGCTAGCAAAGGTGTGTGATGTAAAGCAAGAATGAGTCACCCTGGATTTTAGATTATAAAGAATTGCATACACTCTTTGGGCTTTAGACACTTTGCTAAAGGGCAAGACAATAAACAATAACAAAAAAACCTCCACCGTTTCTCTGGGAAAATCTTAAACAATGTGGAAGACCCCAGTTCCTCAGGACCTAGGGATGGGGTCAAGCCACTCCTAGTCTTCATGGATGACCTAGTCTTCAGACAAAACTCCTTTGATTTTCAGAGGTTGCCTGGTCTTTCCTGTGAGCATGGCCCTCCCCAAGACACATTCACTAATGGAGCTGAAGAGATCCTCAGGGGAAAATGACCCAAACCTTAGGCAGAGTGACCCACAATAGCAAACTTCTTATTCTGGCGGTGGGGGGGCCTTCATATGCAGCAAAATATATAATGTGATCAGTGATACCTGTAAACTTGTTCAAAAGTAAGCTCAATATCTGAGCTACTGAACATCATGCCAGAAAGAAAATATTTCCAATCCTGATTTAGTAAGTAAGGGGTGTCCAAAACCTGGAACGAAGAAGAAAGTGCTTTTAAACAGTTTTATACCAACCTATGTATACACCATAAATTGAATATCTATTCAAATTGATTATAACTATATCTATCTATAGATATGGATATATAATATCTATAGATATACATTTATAGATATCATATAGCATGTGCATATGTATGTAGGTGTGTGTGCACATGTACACACACAGGGTCTCACTATGTACCTCTGCACTGTATGTGTTTGTACTTAACATGAGAAGTAATGTGTGTGTGCTTGGTAAATCCAGATTGAGTGTGTCACATCCAAAATGCTTGATACCAGAAATGTTGCAGACTTTTTCTGACTTTGGAATATTTGTATAAAGATATATCTTGGGTTGGGACCCACATTTAAATATGCAGTGCACCTGTTTTATATATGTTTCTTACACTACATGCCTGAAGGTAATTTTGTACAATATTTTTATAATTTGGTTCATGAAACAAAGTTTCATGATGAGGAATTTTCCATTTGCTGTGTCAAGCTGGTGCTCAAAAAACTTCCTATTTTGGAATGTTTTGGGCTTCAGATTTTTCTGATCAGGGATGCTTAATATAAATAAATAATTTTAAAGAAGTAGAGCTATGGTTCAAGTGGTAAGAATGCCAGCTTTGAGGGAGAAAGCTAAACAACAGCATGAGGTTCTGAGTTCAACTCTGAGGATGAGCACGCACACACACATGGTTTCAAATGACTCAGCGGTGCCCAGGAGATAACGAAGCCTGGCTTGATGTCTTACTATTTTTTTTTCTTAAGAGATCAAACTTGTGAATTAAAATCAGGTTATTATTGCTCTTGAACCACAAGATAGGGTAAAACCCAAATCAATTTCAAGACTTCCTACAATAAGAAGAAAATCAAATGTACCTGGAATAACTTCTTGTTTGCATAAGGTTCACAGACCAATTTTTCCATATTTGCTCCAATGACAAAAGTAAGAGTCACAATAAACATCAATATCCAGCAAAAGAGGAAACTTAATCCAACTCCACTGGGGGAGGGAGAGATAGAGAAAGAAACAGAGTTAGCCATTCTCTATGGAATTATTTAACAGTACGTAGTAGGCCTTATGAATTCTACCCACTCATTGTCTACAGTGGACTGTGGTCTTCCATGTATCGCACATTAAATAGATCAGCACACTTGGGGGGGTGGTGAGGACAGGAAGGCCCTGGCACTGTTTTCTCTCTGTCTCTGGCAGGTATTTATCGTGAGCTTGATGCCAGTACCTGGCTGGCTGGCAGGATGGGCAGGAACCTAGATGCAGGAGTCAGGTGACAACCAGTCTTCACTGCTAAAGGACATAGTCTATAGAGACTTCATGCAGGAAAAGCACCCTGGAGAGTCTGAAGGAGCCAAGGTGGCTGTATCCACAGGGGTGGCAGAGAATGGCACAGCTTCAGAGGCAGTTGGAATGCATTAAATGGACCCTAGAAAGTCCCAGGGGCAGGAGGAACAATTGAGAGAAATCCCACTGATTTCTCTCTGAACCAGAGCCCTCTTGGAATACATAGAGTGAAGAATGGTTGGACTGGGCCACAGGGTGGGAATCACTGCACAGGCTTGGGGCTTGGGAAGGGGTATTGATCAGGCTGATGGTGATGGAGAGAAGCCAGTGGAGGAGAGAGAGATAACATGGGAGGCAGGTGCAGCAGGCAACCCTGATGGTCTGGGCAGGAAGAGAAGATGGTGTGGGCAATGGTCCTGTGGCCAGGGAGCTCCTGCGGCCAGGGAGCTCCTGCAGAAGACACGGTGGGAGAGTGAAACACGTGATGGGAGTGCAGGCCCCGGGGCAGAGAATACGCTAAGAACAGTCCTTTGTCTCTGGGACTGGACGGGAGAGAGAAGCAGCCTGCGACTGGCCCGGAGGGCTGCAGACTTTGAAGAAGAGGGGGTGGAAGGAGAGCAACAAACCAGGCCAAGGTAGAGAGCCAGGGAGGCGGGGAGGAAGCCTGGGGGTATGAAGGCGTCCATGGGGGAAAAAGGGAATCGAATCTGGGAAGGAAGGAGAGGTCGCTTGCAGACCACAGACGGAAGTGCTCAGCGGTTGCAACACCACTGGCCCTGCTGGCCAGAGGTCACTGCTGATTCCACAGAGGCGAAGTGAGAGTGGGAAGGGGCAGATTAAAGTGCATTGTGCTATCCATGTTTATTGCAGCACTGTTCGCAATAGCTAGGATATGGAAACAACCCAGATGCCCCACCACAGATGAATGGATCCAAAAATTGTGGTATCCATACACAATGGAATATTATGCAGCCATTAGAAATGACAAAATAATGGCATTTTCAGGGAAATGGACGGAGCTAGAAGGAATCATGTTGAGCGAGGTAAGCCAAGAGCAAAGAGACAAATGGTACATGGTCTCCCTGATAAGTGGATGCTAAATCCAAAATGTTAGGTGATAGGACAAAATTAACAGGACTTAAGAAACAAAGAACTCCCACTCATCTGGTCGAACCACTACTAAATACCCCATGCTGCTGATCACATGTATGGCGTATAACATGTGAACACCGTTATGTTATAGACTGTGATAGACAGTTTGCTCCAGGAAAGTTAGAATGAACTTGTGACTTTAAATGAGCATCATTATTCCACAATACTGTGAAATTCGGGAAATTATGTAATCACTTAATCACAATAAAAAAAAAAAAAAGAACCTCGGGGAAGGTAGGGAGGGAAGGGATGGTAGGGGGAAAACAATGGAGGGGGTAACAATGCTCAATAGGAAGTGTACTCATTACCTTGCTCATGTAACTGTAACCCTCTGTACAGTATCTTTACAATAAAAAATAAAAAAAATTAAAAAAATAAAAAAATAAAGTGCATTGTGCTGCTGTGGGAGAGAAGGAAACAGATGGTTCTGTTGAGAAGTCCAATGGGCTGGTGGAGGAGGTGGTGTTGGTAGAAGTCCTGTTGTTTGTTTTTAATGAAGGGAGAGAACAGAGCACAGCTAGGTGTTGAGAAGAGAGTGCAGGGGAGGGGAAGAGAAGGAAGACAAGGGAGAGGGAAGGGAAGTGGTGGGAAAGGATGGGACCAAGAGCACTGTTGGTGGGTGGGCCTAAGGTGAAATGGCCAGAACCTGTCTGCCTCTAACAGTCTAGAGGAAAGATAGTGGGTTCAAAAGTGGATGTGACAGGGCAGCAGTGGCTCACCCCTGTAATCCTAGCCACTCAGGAGGCTGAGATCTGAGCATCGAGGTTCAAAGCTAGGCAGGGCAGGAAACTCCGTGAGACTCTTATCTCCAAGTAACCACCAGGAAACGGGAAGTGGTGCTTTGTGGTAGAGCGCTCGCCTAGAGCTGCAGAGCTGAGGGACAGCGCCCAGGCCCAGAGTTCAAGACCCACGACCAACCAAAACAAAAACCAAAACAAAAAAAGCAGGTGTGTTGGGGGTTTGGTGGTAGACAGTGTAGGACAGCTTTTGGTTCCACGGTGAAGGAGATAAAGCCAACTGCTGAGAAAAGGGGAAACGGAGGAGGATGAATGCATCCGGGCTGCAAGGATGATTGCAGAGGAGGGGGGAGGGGAGAGGTGGACAGTTGTAAAAGAAGGGGGAGAGTAGGGGGAGGAGAGAAAGGAAGAAGAAAGGGAAAGCGAAGGGGAGTGGAGGGAGAAAGGGGAGGACAAGTGAAAGGGGAGAGGAGGGGAGGGAAAGGCGGACACAAGGGAATGCGTACTCGAGTCACGAGCTCCTGAGGAGCACACAGAGCCACCGCAGAGCCACCGCCCGCCTCTCAGTCTGTTTCTGGCTCCATCTTTACATACAGCAGCTCACGGCCACTGCATGTTGCTTCAACCTTCTGGACTGGAATAAAGATTTCCCAAACACATGACTTGGATGTGAACGTTGTCACTCCGGCCTGCCACCGGCTCTCCACTCCTTATACCTCACCCTGCTCCAGTCTCTAGTTTAGGTGACTTGCCTCAGTCCCACGGGTGCTGGGCTGCCAAACTCTGTTTCTAAAGCACCTTCCGAGAGTCTCATACTGGCTGTACTGATGGCCATAGAAAGTGGTGTTCCAAGCCAGGCCCTGGTGGCTTAGAACCAGCTGGGAGCTGGTGTAATCCTAGCTATTCAGGAGGCTGAGATCCGAGGAGCGAGATTTACAGCCAGCCTCCACAGAAAAGTCCCAGAAAGTCTCATAGCCAATTAACTAGTGGAACTGTGGCTCAAGTGGTAGCGTATCATCCTTGAGTGAAATGAAGTGAAGCCCGAGGCCCCAAGTTCAAACCCCCAGTACCCTTACAAAAACAAAAACAAAATACCAACACAAGGTTAGCTGGGCTCCTGGTGAATGGAAGAATGAACGAACATAAAAAAGGAACAATGGAGACCCAAGAAAGTGAACTGCTTGTCATCGTCACTTTGAGAAGGGGCCCACTCTGTGTACAAAGTGTACGTAAGTCACTCCATCAAATGCAAGCACCTCAGAGCTTTGCATTTGTGTTGTGTGTTGTGCCTGATGCCAGCCAAAGGAAGGCAGCCCCACACTTCAAAAAGAGGCACCGCTGGAACTCGAGTGTGTGGATCCCACGCACACGGTGAGCGCGTGAGGAAGAGGAGCCAGCACTCACGTCATGAGGAAGATGCCTCCCATGTTGGACACGCAGCCTCTGGTGGTTGGGGTGGCGTGCCTGTCATAGCCACACACACCACACAGTAAGCCCAGGTAGAAAAACAGCACAATGAGGCTCAGCAGGAAGCAGATGATCAAGCTGCTCAACCACCTGGTAAGGAAAGCCAACAGATTACAACAGTCATGTGGTAGCTTCCCAGCCCAAGAGTTGTGGGCTGAGGCTGGAGGACTCCACCGATTCCTGAGGACACCGGGGAGACTTCCATTTAGCTTGGAGGCGCGCTCTCTCTCTCTCTCTCTCTCCCTCTCTCTCTTTCTCTCAGTGGTCATTGTGTTTTATTTCCTTCCCCTGAAGTGACTTCCACAGGGGGAAATACAGGAGACTGCAGCACTTCCTAAGTTTTTCTCGGGCATTTAAATCCTTTCAAAATCCTTGCTGCTGGAAGCTGTGGACAGATCATCATTCGTCAACAGAGACAGAAACAGCAGGCTGGTCTCCAGGCCTTTCTCGAAAATGTTTTGTGATTGGCAGGAATGTTCTGGGGCACAATGTTCTTGAACCAGAGGGACTCTACGTGGCAGATGCAGAGGACATTTTGAATTTTATGAGCGTTCTAAATCAAATGCCTGCAGGATGCAGATCGCAATATTCTAATGGTCCTGTGAAACATTTTAGGGTAATGGCTCCCCAGTTAGGTCTTCCTGGCATTCCCAGACTGACACCACCATTTCCCAGAAACAAAGGAGCATGCAAGGTAGAAGAAATGCTTCCCAACTTTTAAGATGCTTAAAAAAAAAAATTGTTCCTGCTCAGTGCCTCCCAACAAAAGCAAAAGCTTTCCATCCAATTAAAGCAACTTTGGTAATTACAATAAAAGCTCTCAGCAGCCAGTCTGTGGAGGTTTGTTCCAGATACTGGGGACAGAAAATGAAATAAGCCTGGGATCATGGCCTCAGCTAACTTTTAGAGTTAATAAATCAGGCCATTCATTGGGTTTCTTTTTTAAATAAGCTCTGGGCAAGGGAAGGAGAAAGGGGGAGTGGGTAGAAGACAGAAGATAACTACTAGCCTGGAACCATCCATGCTGCCTAAGCCCGTGGAGAACTCCGAGCTAGTTCATCTGACAGGATCCTCCAAATTTCTCAGGCCCAAGTCTTTCCTCGCCCCATCCCACATGGTCTATGCGAGATGACCACCAGCAGGCCATTTTCTACGCACTGGCATGGCAGCTTCTCACCTGAGCTGCCTTCAGGCTACAACTAAGACCAGGCGCTAGGCGTTTATTGTATAAACCAATGAGAAGACAGTATTTTTCCAAATGCCCTTCTTAATTACATTTAATTAGATTAAGATCCCATTCCATGCCTTTCTTACTAATTATAACAGATTCTAGGTGTCACTGATGACATCAAAATTGCAAACTATGGAATATCTGACTCAAGAATTGCCCATCTTCAACTTAAAAAAAATTAAAACAAATTTGTGGATCATCTTTTTTTTTTTAAAGCCATAACAATCTTCACTATGTTGTAATTTTAGGAAATATTTCAACTTTTCCTTCTTTTTCTTTCTTTTCTTTCTCTCTCTCCTCTTCTCTCCATCTATCCTTTCCTCCCATCCTTTTTTCCTTCCCTCCCTCCCCTCTTTCCTTCCATTTCCCTACTTCCCTTCCTTCCCCTTCTTTCCTTCCTTTCCTTCCCCTTCCCTTATTTTCTCATTCCCTTTCCCTCTTTCCCTATCTCTTTCCCTTCCTCCTTCCCTTCCTTCCTTCTTTATTTTTTTTTTTTCTGGAGCTAGTATTAGGACTTGAACTCAGGGACTTGTGATCTTGCTTGGTTTTTTCTGCTCAAAGCTGGTACTCTTCTACTTGAGCCACAGCTTACAGTTATTTACTGCTTAATTGGAGATAACAGTCTCTTGGATTTGTCTGGCCAGACTGGCTTCAAACTGAGATCCTCAGATCTCAGCCTCCTGAGTAACTAGGATTTGAAGCATGAGCCACCAGAGCCTGGATTTAAGTTAGGATTATAACCTAGATTTGATTATAAACTAAAGTTTGTCTCTATCAGAACAATTTGTTCTCACAAGGTCATCCTGGTCCTATGTCAGATTTTTAGGCAATTCTATAAGCAAGCTTCATGCCCAACTTTTCAGCACCAAGGAAGAACTCACCAGAAAGAATCATTCTTTTCTACAATAGATGTATAATAGTAGAAGTAGTACTCAGTATCGTTAAGGTAATCTGTGAAAGATGACAGAGTGCTCTGAATAGGTATCTGTTGGGAAACACTGTCAATGTTGTAGCCAATGGAATTCAAGACCGCTTTAACATCTGAAAACAAACGGACTTGCGTTAGGCACTTTCTAATATGAAGTACGCGTTAGGACCACGTTTATAATAGAATATGATTCTATAGCCAGCATGAAGAAAGCCAAGACCCTCCAAAAGCAATGACTACATAAAACAGCAGGCTGAGAATACACACTTCAATAAAATAGTGCTGAAATCAAATTTGACTTTTCTTCTTCCACTGTCTTATTATTTTTTAAGTGGATAAGGGGCTAAAATATGAGGTATGCCTACCATGCACCAGGCATTTTTCCCATGTTACTCTGAACAAAACTTTAAAATACTGAGACAGACAACTCTTCGCCCAATTTTACTACAGTGATTCTAAGGCCCAAGACTTAGGTATGCACAGATCTCTTTTAGAAAGCACTGGAAATGAGACTGAAGCTAGGGTATATACCTATAAAACCCTATTATGTGAGTTTTTATAGTAACAACAACCTATCACCCAAGAAATGGCATTCAGGGACATGACATAGTAACTGTAGGATCTATCACTGTCTCTTTTTCTTTCTTTTTCTTCCTTTAACATCCGGCTCTAAGTTCAAGCCCCATGACCCAAATAAATAAATAAATAAGAGCAATATGATTCAAAATAATCTATTTATTTGTGCTGGCCAATTACAGAATTCTTAACAAAGAGAAAAGCAAAATGTCCTCAAATATGGCTCTCACCTGCTATGACCTCTGTGGATTGGTTTTTTATTGTGTTGGGTATATCCTCCAAGGATCTAGAACCCTAAAAATATTTGCAAAGTAAGTCCAAGTTAAGTAAGACAGCAGCTGACTAATACTCACTTCGGATAATAAAAGTAGAATAAAAATATTATATTTATCTTACATTTGAAATTACTATAGTATTGTAATCAGTACTATATCCCCATAAGAGAGTATGCTTCTCTTAATTAGATAAATCAGAGACTATGTCAAAAAGTGTTCACCCTAGAGAAAATTCTTGAGAGAGTAACTTCAGATGCCACAGATGTGTAGAGAATCCAAATAATGAGTATAGTACATATATGAGGACCTAAAGTGAATTTCTAAGAACAGAAAAAAAAAGAAATCACTAAATCAAAGTACCAGAAATCATTTGGGACAGTGAAGATGTTTTGTTAGTCTAAACATTTAAGAGGAGAAAATAAAATCCAGTGAAGTTAGTTTATTTTTTAATAATAAAGAAAGAAGCTTTTCAAACGGTAGCCTCACAATTTAAAATCAATCTGTTTGTTCAACATACCCTAGGAAAATTATTCCAGACACATAGTCTGGATATGTATATCTACAGGAATGGTTCTCAATTAGGGGGGTAATTTTTTTCCTCCAAAGACATGTGTGTACCATGGTTGTGAGATGTTTCTACATAGTTTAAATGCCAGCTGGTGATGCTAATATCCCACAAAACAAGATGGCTGCACCCAGAAAACTCTGCTCCCAAACCAGTTACCCAGCACCTTAGCATCCTTAGCACAGAGGCCAGGAAACCCTGATTTGTACACTCCACCATGTGTGGATACAAAGTGAATTTCTAAAAAAACAAACAGTATCTCACTTCCTAATGCAATTACTAAATAGGAGATACAGATCTCACAGAAGAAGAACAAAAGAGGTCATGAGGTTAAAACAAAACCCAAACCAATCATGCGAAGCTCTCTTGCTTTGCTATCTAACTCATGGGAGAGAAATAGAATTTCTAAAGAACTCACCTCCAACCTCCAGCCTTTCCCCCCCGGAAGAGGTTTAGTTTGGGTTTCCTTGTCTGTCTCTATAGATACCTGCTCAGGACCCCTGCAGGGCTCACAGATTCACTAAGAGGAATGTTGCCAGCTAGATTCTACTTTAGCCTATGTCAAATGTCATAAAAAAGAAAGTCCACAATTTCACTTCCACTTTGGACTTTAGAATGTCACTTGTCACAGGCCCTGGAAGCTGGAAGGGGCTTCACAGGAATAAATGTTACTATTTAACTGATGAAATAACAGTGTGCCAAGATCAAGAGTGTCAAATGACTTAGGAAGTATAGTAATAGACATTCAAGGTCTTTTTATACCTATAAATAAAGGAACACTATTAAGAATACAGCTATTCTCTTGCTTGCTTTTAGGCCCGAGACACTCTATCCAATCATATTTAGAAAGAAATGTCTATTGTGTACTCAGCATCTATTGCTAGGGAATAGATAGCTACTAGGGAAATGGTATTTCAAGCCTGTGCTCCCCTGGTTTGTTGTAGTTTGTTTGTTTGTTTTTCTTTCTTGCAGCACTAAGGATTGAACCCAGAGCCTTGTGAATGCTAGGCAAGCACTCCACCTCTTGAGCCATGCTCCAGTCCTGACTTTGCCTTTATGGAGGCTTACAGTCTGATGAGGGGGTAGAGGCATTACAGATGGTTATATGTAATTAGAGGAACTTAGGAACTACAATGCTATAAGAATATATTAACATGCATTGTTTGCATGCACGGACATATCATGAGTACCCTTTACCATGTACAACTCATTATAAGCCAATTAAAAATGTTTTGATCGAATCAGGATATCATGTAAGGCTTTATGAAGAAGGGTCTACATAGGGTGTGGCTCAGTGATAGAGCACAGGCTTTGTATGCACAAGGCCCTGGGTTCTATTCCCAGTAAACACACACACACACACACAAGAAGGCAATCTATGAAGGTTATTAAATGAAGTGCTAGGAAAAGAAGGAGGGAAAGAGTGTGAGGCAAAGGGCATAGCAGGTGCATAAAAAGAGAGCTAGCCTGACTGGCTGGCTGGGTAGAGGGAGTGATGCTAAGGCTCTAGATGACTACACTTCCCTCACTCACATACTAAAGGCCGAGCCCCAGCAACACTGAGGTCTGGGCAATCCCTCTTGCCATTTCCTTCCTCCTTACATACTAGGCTACCCTTTAAATGATACAAATAAACAGCTATGATTTTCCAAAAGAAAAAGTCCCCCAAAATGTACCTGTGTGGCTAGCTTATCCAAATCAGTTTTAGTAATCTCATTCACACGACTAAGTTGCTGATCCACAGACGGGAGCTGAAAATATATAAAATGAAATATAAGGCAAGGCAGTTACCTGCAAAAGTAAACCACATTAAACAACAGAATCATCCTGCAGTCAAGGCCTGGGATGTCAATATTGTAATGCATGAGCTCACTTTCTTCTGAACCATTGAGCTTGTCTGGGGAAAACATGGTTTTCTTCAGAATGGCCCTTACAATCACCAGTATTTAAATGTTTGGCATTAAAACTTTAAATACAGATATAAGAGATTTCAAGTACTGAATATTGTTGAATCAAAGCTTGGTGCTGGTGGCTCACACTTGTAATCCTAGCTACTCAGGAAGCTGAGATCTGAGGATTGCAGTTCAAAACTAGGCCAGGCAGGAAACTCCGCAAGACTCTAATCTCTAACAAAAAGCTAGAAGTGGAACTGTTATTCAAGTGGTAAAGCTCTAGGCTTGAGCAAAAAAAGCCAACCAAGAACATGAAGTCTTGAGTTCATGCCCCAGCCAGTACTGGCGCATGCGCGCGCACACACACACACACACACACACACACACACACACACACACACACACACACGCACGCACACACACGCGCGCACACACACACACACGCACGCACATGGCTTATTTTTTTATTCTGTACTTAATACTATAATGATAGAAATAATGATAGAAATAAACAGGTGGAAAAAGAAGCTAAAGGCATGCAAAGAGTGACCTGTACTGACAACTTTTCAATATGTTTGAAGCACGGTGAGAATAAAAACCAGCCTGATGAGGCCAGCGGGAAGCCTAGAGCTCTAGCTTGCTCACCTACTCACCTGACCCAACTCGGGGTTGGTCTCCAGCTGACTTAGAGATGCCCTGATGCGGTTACAGGTTTCCTGGTCTTGGGCTGAAGAGCAGTCGTTGCCGTTGAGTGAGTTCTGGATGCTGTCTTTCACGTTGGTCAGGCTGTTGTTAAGCTGGGAACTCCCATTACTCAGGCTCTGCAAGCTGTTTTCCATGTTCTCCAGGGCCTCCTTGGTCCTTCTGATTGCTGTGGGAAAATGACCTGCATCAGATCAGGTCACCATCTACAAGGGTAGTCTTGCAGATGAACTTATTAATGACCTTAAACTGTCTCAAGGGGTGCACAGGGCACCATCACGCCCCCAGGAGAGCTCCTCCAACCAGCTCCCCTCTCCTGCATTGTCCCAAAAGCAGGAGCTGAGCACCAGTCCAGGTACATTACCCGGGTAGGGAGTGTGTCATTGCCTGTCCTGGAAGAGGTCAGTACAAACAAACCCTCCCAGGTGCTCTAATCCATATAAGAATTGATGACATCCACAAGCTGCTTCAGAAGACTCAGAGAGCTGGAATTAAATCTAAAGCAGCTGTGGAGGGCATGATTTTAGACTCAGGCAGGTTTAGATATAGATTCTAGCTTCACTACCTCCTGTGTAACTGGAAGCAGATGACTGAGCCTCTTCGAGCCAATTACCTCATGTTAAAAAGCAGAGATCAGATTTTATTATGAAATGTGGGCATTAGGGGCTCCACAACCTAGGAATTTCCAAATAATTGTTGGCCATCCTGATTTCTTGGGGGGAAAGAAGGTAGAAATCCAAGAAGAGACTTAAAGCACTTTAAGCATATAAAGACTTTAAGCACTGGCTTAAAGCCCTAACAATAAAAGGCACAGGATTTAATTAGTGGGTATTGTTCTTTTAAATTTTAAGCAAGTAAGTCTTTCTGGAGTCTTTATCTATAGCAGAACATCAAGCTGCAATTGAATGTTACAAGGGAAAGTGCAAATGCCCTTAAAAACCACACTTTTCCCTAGTTAAATGATTTGTTTTTTTTCCCTTCCTCTCCACAAATTATACCAACATCAAAAACAGGAAAGTATGGGTTATACTGTGGGGGAGGGACATACAAAGCAACATAGAAATCATCTTATAAATATGATAGAAACAATTGCATGAAAGGAAAAAAAACAAAAAACATTTGAATACTTATCTTGGGGTTCATTCCCCTAACATCAACTTATCTGACCTTTTCTGCTTGACTCAGACATATACTAGTTATTGCAAATAAGAGAAACCATGGGACCTATGTTTCTTTGGGCCTGGCTTACTTCACTTAATTTCTTCCAAGTCTTTTCATTTCCTAACAAATGGGGCAATGTCATTCTTTCTGATGGAGGCACAGAATTCCATTGTGTATATATACCAGGTGGACCCATTGCAACAATGAGATGTACAAGTTGTTATGTAGAAAAACGAACTTAACAACTTTGGTGGGGGGGTGGAGGGAGGATCGGGTGGGGGGAGGGGAGGAGTATGGGAAGGGATGGGAAGGGGAAACAACGAGGAGGCAAAAATGCTTGATAAGAAATGTACTCGTTATCTTGCCCATGTAATTGTAACTCCTCTGTATGGTATTCTCACAATAAAACACACACACACACACACACACTTTTCCTGGCAACCCTATGAGACTTGAGCACTGAAACTTCAGCGCCAACAGGCACATTCACGGATGGACGGAAAGGTGGACAGACAGACAGATACACACACACACACACACACACACACACACACACACACACTACTGTGTCAGTATCTCACTAGAAGCAGCCTGGAGTCTTGTCGTATTTCTGCTTCTATATTTTTATGGCATCTTTGGTGAACTAGAAGCCATAAAACATCTCTCAAGACTGCAGTTTCCCTACATGTAAATCACGTAAATGGCAGGGTTGTCTCCCGGAAATTAGAAGTCTGTTCTTCTAGGCTGTGGGCTGACGGGTGTGTAGGACAGAGCCTTTAGAAAACAGGATCACCCAAGCTAAACGAGTCAGATCAGGAAGTGCAGTTTTGTGGTTTACCCACACACCTGAGAGGCTTCCAGAATTGGGCTGTGGGATCCCTGGTGTCAAACTCTTATCAACTTACCCACACAGAAAATTCTTAAAATCTTAAAGTCTTGACACTTGATTTCATTCCAGTTCTATCTCCTTTTTTGGTATAAGACCAGGACTTGAACTCAGTACCTGATGCTTTCACTCATGTCTAATGCTCTACCAACCCCACCAGTCATATCTTAATAATATCTAAGACTAAGGTAAAACTTAAGACCACATAGGACACTCTATCAGTTTTGTGTTTCTCTCATCTACCTGTCTGCATTCTTAACAAAGCATAAAACCTGGTACTTGGATTATATTAGGTGCCCAGTTAATATTTGCCACCACCAAATGAGCAACTGGAAACAAGGTACAACCAGAAATACACAGGAGAGTGCATCGGAGTGTGCTAAAACACACTTCACACCACACATCTATGGCTTCCTCCCATAAACTTTCCCACTTTGACTTCATGGTAAGTTATTTTAATGCAGGCAATAAAAAACAACAACTAGGAATGCCAGGTGATAAATTGAAGGCCTAGGAAATACGTACCATCCTTCATAGATATGTGAGATTATGGGTAATATTTTATCTTGTCCCAGGAAGCATTCAGTGGCAATAAAAATCTAAAAATGCTTCAAAGCATTTTATGCCTATAAAATATTGATAGGGCTAAAAGTCTGGGAGTAGCTCAGACATGCCCAGTGAATCTGAAATAAGTGGAAAAGAGCTTTCAAATTCTTAATTTTAGCTAATTATCATTTTCCCAGCCCAGAGCTCATTTCCTTCATAGTTTCTGACCTGTAGCCTAAATATAATGTGCTTAGAGGAACTATCTGCTTCTGCTCTATGCAACAGCCATAAATCACATAGCATAATAACATATTTTAGGGGAAATAAAAGTTGCTGGAGCAGTTTATTAAGCACATTTGAAGATACTTTGGCCACAACAGAAGTTAAATCAGCCTTGACTTATTCAGGCTACCATTTTCAAAAAGGTAGAACTTTTCAGTAGACTGAAGGGAAAAATAAAATCCCCTTCAATTATCTTTATTAATTTTACTATTTATTTTTTTGCTGGTCCTGGGGCTTGAACTCTGGGTCTGGGGGCTGTCCCTAATCTTCTTTTGCTCAAGGTTAGCACTCTACCACTTGAGCAGAGTAATATTTCTGGCTTTTTCTGAGTAGTTTATTGGAGATGAGAGTCTCATGGACTTTCCTGCCCAAGCTGGCTTTGACTTGTGATCTACAGATCACAGCCTTCAGAGTAGCTAGGATTACAGGTGTGAACCACAGGCACTCAGTTACCTTTATTTATTTATTTTTGTGTAAGTCCTGGGGCTTGAACTCAGGGCTCGGGTACTGTCACTGAGCTGTTGTGCTCAAGGCACTAAAAATTAAAAATAAAAAAGTGGCTCTACCACTTGAGCCACAGCTCCACTGTGGCTTTTTGGTGGTTGCTTAGAGGTAAGAGTCGCACAACCTTCCTGCCCAGGGTTGGCTTTGAACGTCAATTCTCTGCCTCCTGAGTAGCCAGGATTACAGGTGTGAGCCACTAGCACCTGGTTTTAATTATTCTTTATTTAGAAAGTACTACTATTCAAATATTGAAAGTTGCTGGAACATTGATCAAAGAAGGGTGGAGGGCCATAGACCAAGCACACTGAGTCATTCCTGAGCTTTGGGGTGGCCTTGTGTCTACCACATAATCATGAATCTGGAGGGGACAGTAGAGTCAGTGGTTTAAATGTAGTGGCACACAGGCATGCTGGAACCACCCTGCACCCACACCAGTTTGAACTCAGATTTCTTGGAGGAAGGTCTTGGGGATGTTGGGTCTTCCTGTGGATGGATGCACAGTAGCACCGTATACCCCACACTCCCTAATGCATCCAGGGTGGTCTGGGGATCATGGCTTTTGTTAGGACAGGGTCTGGATGCCAACTCCACCAGGTCCCAGCTACCCAACTGCAATGGGCCAAAATGTGCTACCCCCCTCAAAACATGCCATGAGATCACATTTAGAGGCAGTGCCTTTCAAGGTCCTGAGTGTGGTATCCAAGTTGGACAGGACAGGTGTCTATTTAAGAGATGCTAGAGATGAGGGTCCAGGACATGAGAAGCAAGGACAAAGAAAGCAAGAAAGTAAAGAAGGAACAAAGGAAGGAAAGAAGGAAGGAAGGAAAGAAAGAAGAGAGGAAGGAAGGAAGGAAGGAAGGAAGGAAGGAAGGAAGGAAGGAAGGAAGGAAGGAAGGAAGGAAGAGACTACATGATGGGAAAGGGAAAAGTAGAAAGATGGGGGTGGGGCAAGGTTCTCTGAGGTCACATCCCTTCTCTGTGAGTCAGTTTCCCTGCCTGGCTGGTGGTGATGTAGAGGACAGATGTCTGGAGAGATGGAATGCACCAATACCAGAGGACCCACCTTCAGAGATGGGCAGAGCCTTGCAGGCTAAAAGGAGAAGGTCAAGGGAAAGCCCTTTCCATTAATTAAGAGTAGTCCTGGCAGTGCCTGCTCTGCATGCCCTTGGGTTCTGTGCATGGACGGAGTGGCTCAGCCATGAGGAACCATGAATATATGAATATCGCCCCCTGGGCACAGGCCTCCGTGTCTCGCTTCCAACAACCTGCTCCTGTCTGGCCCGTTTTCTCAGGAATACTGACATGAACACATCATTCACAGGGGCCAGATGCCTTAGGCAGAGGAAACTGTCCTCTCTGCCCTGCCTCCAGCACATTTTCTCTCATCACCTATAAGAAACCCAGGTGGTTCTGTTATCCCTGCAGAATCTGTCCATTAATAGCAGTGCATCCACTCACGTAACGCCACTGACCAGGTGGAGTTTAAGACTTACCTGTATATTCTTTATATCAGAAAGCTATTTATGTCATGGGTGGAGGGACAGAAGATAAGGAAAAAGATCTACAGTTTTACAGAGTACTTATCTTCTATTGCAGAAACCATTTTTTTTCTTTGAAAGTTCACATTGAGCCCCGGCACAGGGGCTTGTGCCTACAACTGCAGATACTTGAGAGGCAGAGAGAGGAAAGCTGCAATAGGATACCAGCCTGAGCAAAATGTTAGGGAGACCTTAACTCGTGAATAAGCCAGATGTGGTGGCACACGGCTGTAATCTTAGCGACCAGGGAGGATCTCAGTCTGGTGCCAGCCCTCAACATAAAAGTGCAAAAAAAGACCCTATTGGAAAATTAACAAAAGCAAAAAGGGCTGAGAGTGTAGCTCAAGTGGTAGAATACCTGCCCAGCAATTGTGAGGCCCTGAGTTCAAAGCCCAGTACTGCAAAAAGGTTTCCAAAGGTCCACATGGCAATCTTCTAGGCTTTGCAGGCTGTCTGCTGTGTTACTACCACTCAACTCTGCTCCTCATGCCCCGCCCCCCGAAAAAAGCTGAGGAACAAGCATGGCTGTGCTCTAATAAAACTTTATTTACAAAAGCAAGTGGTCGACCCTGATTAAATTCTGCTATTGTGACTCCAGATGCCTTTTCTCTCCACAAATATTTTGTCATCAGCTTCAGACACCTTGGTGTCTTTAGTTGGCCTATGTGAGCACACATTGTGAATCTACCCTCGAGAAGTCTCGGGTAAATGCAGGCTGAGTGAATCCGGGGAAGCCCATGGACTCCTGGACAGAACACTTCTCATTTCTGCCACCACACTTACTTGTCGCCATGGCTTTGACGTCATCTAGGACTGGGACCACTTCAGGTTTCAGTTGTTCGAGAATTCCAGCTCCCAGGAAGGTATGAATTCCTGGGTTTGCAGAAATAGAAGGGACAGTGAGCAATCATCCACTTATCAAACCTTCACACACACACTGCCTCTCCAACACAGGACCCTCTGGGACTGGAAAATGGCTTACCCCTCTCTCCTCAAGCCCCATTCTCTACTGTAGACCCCGTTCAGGTATTGACACTGGCATGAACAGATCTTGTCATAAACCTTCAAGTCCTAATACCCCTGTCATCCAGTGAAAACTCAGCTGCCAGCGCTTCCTGACTATTTGTGCTAGGGTCCAGTGTTGACCATCTTGAGCTGTCTGTACCCATTGTCCCTGCCTCTGTGGCTCCATGGGGTCCCCGCAGACATCTTGGCCCAGAAGTCTCTTTGGAATGGACACTGTCCTGTGTACTGCCAACACAGGCCAGTGTCATTGTTCCCACACCTCCCCGCATTGTGCGACAGCAACTACCTGCAGATGTCACCAAACAGCAGCCTTTGTGTAAGAACCACTAAGCCAGGCTGTGTGTGAACTCCCCTGAGCCCAGCCCTGTCCCCTGGTGATTTCTGAAGCTCATGGTAACAAGAGTGTGGAAGATACACAGGGAATAAAGAACACTCATGACCAGGCGAAAGATTTTTCTATAAACCTAAAATTGAAAAGATCTCAGGAAGTGGTGCTGTGGCTCAAAGTGGTAGACACTAGGCTTGAGTGAAAAAGCTCAGGGACAGCACCCAGGCCTTGAGTTCAAGCCCCACGACTGACCAAATCAAATCAAATCAAATCAATCTCGAAGTCCTTCAACCGGGAACACAGTAGCTTTCACAATCAATGCTGGACTTTGATTACCCATTACCATCAGCCTATAATTTATCCATCTATAATTTAACTCTAGGGCTTTGTTTCTGTCTTTCTCCTTCACATACCTCATTTCTTAGTTCTCATGCTATGGAAGGTGCCTGTGCAATCTTCTGAGACCAAGTAAGAGCGTGAGGTACCTGTCACTGATACTCACTGTCCAGATCTGAGAAGGCCTGGTCCCTGGTAGTGTTGTACTGAGCCAGGATATAGTGGATTTGCTGGAAAAGAGAATTGCATGACATCTTCCCTTCTAAGGTCCAAAGCCACCATTCAGAAAGCAAAAAGGAATTGAACATACAAAAGGAATCGGAGTCAGGACTTTTTGTCTTATTTTGTCTAGTCAGTTGTGGGGCTTGAACTCAGGACCTGGATGCTGTCCTTGAGCTTCTTTGCTTTAACACTCCGAACCACAGCATCACTTCTGGTTTTCTGGTGGTTCATTGGAGATAAGAGTCTTATGTACTTTCCTACCTGGGCTGGCTTTGAACCACAATCCTCAGATCTCAGCCTCTTAGGTAGCTAGCATTACAGGTGTGAACCCCAGTCACAAGCCTGTCATGACAATTTTAAAAAGAACAGACCACTGAGTTCTGAAGATGTTTCTAGTTTCTGACACTCAGACTTCTTAATATTTCCAAGATTATTGGCGTAAACTCAAATAATTTATTATGATTTTTTGGTTTCCGATGGTTAATTATGTCTCGTGAGGCTGTGGATTGGAAAGGACCTGGAGGGGCCAGTATGGCCAAGGGCAGTTTCTCCCAAGGTAACTCAAGACTATTCCACCCCAAAAGAACGTGTATTAACATCAAATGACTTTTTCAAAAATCATCAGATCCTTAAAATGACAGAGTACTTTGCAGTATACACTACAATTTTGTTACCTTAATGAAATAAGCACCAAAATTTAAAGCATCAATTGGTATTAACTTTTGCACTCTTGGGAACTGCTGGCAAGGAATTTCTTCCGTCATCAGCAACCTTACAAGGTGACCTCCATCTACCTGAAGGCAGTGGGTTTCTAGAAGGTTCCCAGGAGATTCCAAACACCCATAGGAATTCAGCGGAGCCAACAACCCAGAGGCCCAGAGGACACACTGGTTGTGACTTTTACCTTTGGGGTTTCATTCAGGAGTGTTCGCAAGTCTTTAAAATTGCTGGTTGCCAGTTTCTGCGTGTTGTTCATCCAGGTTTGGACGTGGATGTTGGCCACAAAGCCGCAGAAGATGCCAATGCTGCAGGCAGAGGGACGGAGAGAAGGAAGAGCCTTTCTCACGATCTCCACCATCCACGGCCCACACAGGCACCCTTACCCGCTAAGACCCCACCACTGACCACCACCAAAGCAGAGCCACACAACAGACCTCATGAAAGACAAACCTCCATGGAGACTAAGTATTCTATTCAAGATGACAATGTCCACAGCACGCTGTGGAGGAAGTCATTACCAAGGTTGCGTGACAATGTACACCGTCTAGTCCACTCTGGTCTGGATGATCGTGCAGACCCCTTTCTATGTGCACATGCACGCATGCATGCACACACACACACACACACACACACACACACACACACACACACTAGCACACCTGCCAGCCCCAGAGAAGATGCTAGGAAAAGCATCGAAATGACCAGCGTGACTGGGACAGTCACTGCTTTGCTTTCTCTCATGGTCTGCTAGTCTGGGTATGGTCCAGGTTGGAGGGGGGGAAGTTACTGAAGCATTCAAACGCTAAGCGAGAGCCACCTGTAACAGACTGCTGTACTCCTCACGCTGTCAAGGACCAAACAAGCAAAACAGTGGTGCTGAGCTGACTTTGGCTTGGCGCCAAAGAGCAGCAAACGCAGCGTGCTCTCCATAGGAAGATTCACGAAAACTCATATATTCGTACGCAAATACAAAAAGGACACTTTTCTCCATGTAAAATATTCAGAAATGCCATATGAAAAGCATCTTACAGGAAAATGCCATATGAAAAGCATCTTACAGGAAATGGCATACAATAAGAAAATAAAAAAAAAAATCTAGGCCATGTAAAATGCCTATTTCTTTTTTGTGGTACTGGGGTTTGAAATCAGGGCTTCTCCCTTCCCATGCAAGTGGTCTACCACTTAAGTCCTTCCCTCGTGGCCTAGTTATTTTGCAGATATGGGCTCTCTCCATTTCTTGCTAGCCTGGCCTGCTATCCTCCTTTTTGTGTAGCTTTTATGACAGGCACATACCACTACTCAGCACTTTCTGTTGCTGAGATGGTGTCTTGCTGTTTTGGTCTCTGCCTCCAATGTACCTGCCAGCCTCTTTTAAGGGCCCTCAGCGGTGGCTAATTACTAATTGGTTTAACATAATAAAAATGTTGGCAAGAGCAAATCAACACAATCCTGACGCCTTTGGCCACTAGGTGGTAGCAAGGAATTACATAAACACCATGACACACGTTTTACCAATAGACGCAAAAAGAAAACCAAAAACAGAACCTCCAAACTGTTACTATATAACTATCCAGTGCAAGTGTGGCTGTTTTTAGAGCAGTGATTTGGGAAGAGTATTTAAACTTTAGAACATATGAAAACAAAATCAACGCACTGATTCTTAAATAGGAACAATTTCTTAGGCTTTATGCATGCATGTATTTACAGATAGAATAAAAAGGTACTCTTTTCCTTTTGAACTGAAAAAGCTCATCTCGGGGACATGACCCCACCAAACAAGGATACAAGTCGACTGCAGGTCATTGGTCAGAAGCAAGTCAGAAAATGTCTATGTATGGAGCAAAAATTCTTATAGCTAACAAACTACAATGGCGGGAGAGGGTGAAGTGACATTTTCCAAAAAGAACTGTACGCTTTACCTAACTATGTAACTGTAACCCCTCTGTACCTTACCTTTATAATAACAACATTTTTTAAAAAGGGGGAAAAACAAATTGCAGTGGATAAATATTATAGCTGGAACATGAGAGCTGCATCTATAGTCAATCACTGCCGTGCTGGGGAAAGTCCCTGTACTTCAGTGAGCCTCAGATATCTCAAAACCGACCAGGCTCGTTCAGAACTTCAGACGGACGTAGGTAAATTAGAACTATGTGTCTTAGGCTGGGTAAGTATTTATTCCTTGAGCTGCAACAGAGAAAGGTTCTAAATGACCACAAATTCTCTGAAGTTTTTTTTTTTTTTTAAATCTATTCTATTTCTAATTGGAATTCCTTCTGATGGTAACCTTAGCAATGAACAATTTATGTGCCGTTTGGCACATTTTAAATCTGCGTTGGTGTTTATGTGTCAGACTTGACATCATAGCAAAAACTGTCACTGAATGACATCATCATGACAAAGAAGGCCAAAGGTCTGAAAATGATTAAGAATTGTGTAGAGAGGAAACACACACACACACACACACACACACACACACACACACACAGCGGCCCGCACTTCCTTTCCCAGCACTTCCAAATTTTTATTGTAATCACTCACTAGGCCCCAGCATCTGTTCCTATGGGAAGTCTGAGATCCACCTCCACTTGACTAAGCTGATTCTTCTACCTCTCCTCCCTCCCCCTCCCCCCAAGGGACCAGAGGCTCCATGCTCTGAATGCTGATGGACTGTTTCTCACTTCCTACTCTTAATTTGTCTTGGACGCTCTCTACAAGGACATGGTTAAGTACTTCTTTCTCTCAACTTTGTCCACAGAGATGCTGGAGGAGAGTGGGTTTAAGGACTGGGCTCACTCTGGTTTCATTCGATCTACTTAGACTATTAATCGTATGATGAGAGTCTGTATTCTGTAAGTGCTCGTCACTTCCAAGATCAAGATCTTACTCAGCCAGAAGAGTGAATTATGATACATTTCAGAACACCACCAAATTTCATGCTGCGTGTTTGTAAGGACCTGTACTTCTACCCAGCAATAGATCCAATCAAGACATCAAGGTCTTGATAACGTAAACAAAAAAGCTTCACTAAACAGAATTCTGCAAAGAATTCACCAAGTTTCAGCACTGAGTCTGGGCGTGATTTATGCTACATGAAAGGTGACAAATCTAAAGGCCCCCTGTCAGGGAGAACACACAGGCAGGGGGCATCTGGGGGTCATAGGAGCTGGATGGCAGAGGAGGCATGACCGTTGCTCTGTCGCTCTCCAAGTGCCGCCAGGGCCATCAGGACAGTAGAGCAGTACTGCCAGGGCTCCCCAATAGCCACAAACATGTGGATTCTGGTGTCGACTTTCCCAACTTTTAAATCTTCTCAATTGATTAAACAACTTGTTCAAGATATTTTTAAGCAAAAGTAAAAATCAAAACAATTAGTGATTCCATGTTTTAACAGCGACCCATTCAGCTATGAAGATAGAGGGACACTGGGAGTGCAAACCCAGAAAATATCCCTTCTCTGAAGGCCACACAGATTTTGTCTTTAACAACAAACACATATACTTTGATGCAATACAACAAAATATCTTAATTTTCTTCTATGTGAGTGGCCTGCCAGCTTTACATTTTCTATATTTTGTTATGAAGATCAATTTCCTCACACATACACTTAAAAAGTAAAGCTTTTAGGATAGAAGCTTAACTTTTTTAAACCACTAAAATTTCTAATAGTTTTTTTCCTTCATAATTTCTACTGGTAGTGAAATAAGTCCTTCTATTCTGTAACTGATCTTGCTTTTTTTTCTCTTTGTAACTGTGTTAGGGTTTTGAGTTTGATGCCTTGGGCTACTAAGTGAGCTGTCTATCACATGAACAATGTGCCCAACTCTTTTTGTTTTACTTATTCTACAGACAGGGTCTTGTGGATTTTGCTTGGCTAATGGATCGCAATCCTCCTATACCTCCTAAGAGACGGCATTACAGTTACACACCACTACATCCAGCTTGTTGTTTAAGATAAGGTCTTGCTGCTGACTTTTTGCTCCAGCTGACCTTGGACTGGGATCTTTCTGACCTCTGCCTCCTATTACTTTTAAAGGATTTTTTAAAAATTTAAACTTGAAATAACCAGAGTGTTTATGATCAGTTAAAAAAATCTCTGATGCTCAAGCATGCTATAAACCAATGTGTTGATTTTATTTATTTATTTGTTTATTTATTTTTTATTTTGTCAGCCATGAGGCCTGAATTCTGGGCCTGGGCGCTATCCCTCAGCTCTTCAGCTCAAGGCTAGCATTCTACCACTTGAGCCACAGGGCCACTTCTGCCTTTTTTTTTGCTTATGTGGTGCTGAGGAATCTAACCCAGGGACTCAGGCATGCAAGGCAAGTGCTCTACCACCAAGCCTCCTTCCCAGCCCCTGTTGATTGATTTTTAATTTCTTGGACCTCCAAGCCAAGAATTGATGATCATATCCTAATACAAATGAACCTGGAAACAGACCATTTTCTTCAGAACAAAATTCTTAAGAATTCAGATCACCAGGATAACGAATCATCAGCAAAGCTGACAGTATTCAGACTCAGAAATATACAGAAGTCAGGCTGGGCATTTGAAAGAAAGCAGAGGAAGCTTGGCCTTTCCTGAAATGAGACACCGGTGTGGAAGCATCCACATGCGAGGTGGGAATTCAGTCTCCTGCTGATGGTTGGACAGATGACATAAACAGATGTCCAGGCCCGGGGAAAGGTTCACGGGGAGAAAGAACAGGGCCACAGCACTACGCGTGCGCGCACACACACACACACGCACACACACACACACACACACACTACGGAAGCATTTTCCTCAACACCTACGGCGTTCTCAAAAGAAATAAACACATAAAAAAGATTTCAAAATTTGGAAATATAAGGAGATTTTAAAAAACCAGAATAGAAGTCAAGAGTAGAAACCAATTTGACATTTCATCATAAGATTTAGACTCATTAAATAACTCTTCTTGGAATTGAGTCCAATAAAAGGCAAGTGGACCATTCCAATTTGTCCAAGAAGGTTTTGCTTTGGTTTATTTTGTTTTGTTTTGTGCTGGTACCAGAGCTCCAACCAGTACAGCTCTCGCTCAAGGGTTCTGTTCACAGCAATCCAACCAAGCCTCCAGTCCAGCTTTTTTGCTCTTAAATTCAAGATAATACTTCAAGGACTATCTTCCTGGGCCTGCTTTGAAAAGTGATCTTTAGATCTCAGCCTCTTGAGAGGCTTGGATTACAGAGGTGAGCAACCCATGCCTAGTTGTGAAAGAATTTTTAAAATTACATTAAAAATTACTTCAACATGCTGCATGCTGGTGGCTCACATCTGTAATCCTAGCTACTCAGGAAGTTGAGATCTGAGGATTGTGGTTCGAGATCAGCTTGGGCAGAAAAGTCCCTGTGGGACTCTTATCTCCAATGAATCACACACAAAAAAAATTAAAAAGCTTGAAGTGGAATGGTGTAGCTTAAGTGATAGAGCACTACCTGTGAGCAAAAAAAACAAAAAAACAAAAAAAAAAACAAAAAAAAAACAGATCTGGCACACACACACATATAATATATATGTTACATATATATTATATATATATATACACTATGTATCTTTTTTCTCCCCCAACACTATCAGTGTCTACTATTGTCAGTGCAAACCAGAGGCTCTGCAAGGAGTATCTGAGAACTCCTCCAACATACACTTTCATTCTGTCTATGTCTTCTAATTACCTGACATTCTGCCCCTCTTACTTTCACTTCAGCTTCACATGCTTCTCCCTGTCATGCAATCCTACTAGAAACATCTTCGCCTTTCTGATCTTTTACCTTCTAGGCTAGCTTTGGTTACTTGCAAACAATATTTAGCTCTTTTTCCAACTCATGACGTTCAAGATACTTGCAAACTAGCGAGGGTTTGAAAGGGAAGACATCAAAACAGTTATGATGAATGGAAAAAATTGGAGACAACTTAAACTTTGGTCTGAATTTAAAGCAAAAAAAAAAATCTCATGTACCATATACTGCCATTTATACTTCATACATAAACTCAATGGACTGTTAGTTTTAAATTTGTCGCAACCTTAAAGTGTGTATCAACTTTGACTGAATTAAATTTAAATGTAAAATTATGATTTTCATATTTGTGTTTTACCTAAGTGAAAAAACTATGTAAGCAAATATGCAGTAGATTATAGATTCAAGGTGTGCATTATAAAAATAATTTTCCCATCTAAAATATACTTAACAGCAAAATAAGCTTAAAAACTAAAATCTTAGTCAAATGTACTTAAAAGGAAAAAATATCCTTAAAAGAAAAAATTAGTCAAGTCTAATGGATCTGAGCTTTGAGAATTAAAAACATTGTGATGTTCATTTTATAAATAAATGAAAGTCAAGCCTATTATTTATTTTGTAAAATTTGGTATTTTAAACATTACATAAATAATCATCTTGGAGTGAACTACCACATAATTATATGACATTCAAAGAAAAGTCCAATTTAAAAAGAGAAATCCAATGCAGAATACAGGCTTCATTCAAAAATAAAATGAAAGCTGATTATTACATATGTAAACATCTGTTCAAGTAGTCAGACAATTTTTTAAAATTATAGCATACATTTTTTCATACATATTTACTTCAAGTTAAAATATTTAACTCAGTTAATTAAGTTAACTGAGCCACTATCACTTAAAGGCACTATCTCCAAATGACCCTGTCCTCTCTGAGCCCAGCTCTGATGCTCAGAGGTTTTATGGGCCAGGTCTTTAGTGAATGAAGCATACAAGTTTCCCCTTGCAGAAAGGGGCCTCTGTTGAGCCTCACAGGTCTCTGGGCTGTAATTGGCATTCTTCTTAAAGCCAGAGAGGATAATAATCCCCAAAGCGGCCCAGTGTGTGCATTCCTGAGACCACTTCAAAGGCAAAAAGCAAAGAGACAAAGACATCTGGAATTGCCATCGACTAGTGGACTTTCGGAATCTAGTATAAAGAAACAGACTCCATTTGTTTTCAGGAAGAAAAACAGACAGATTGACCAGTCAAGTAACGGAAAGAGAAAGAGACAAACAGAAACAGAGAAGCAGAAATTGCCAAAGACAGAAAAGAAAGGTAAAGAGACAAGAGATGCACGGCCACACCTCAATCTCATAGGCATTCCTGGTGAACCAACAACAGGTGAACTTTGGAAATGGCATAATGGCACACACCTGTAATCCCAGTTACAGGTAAAGCAGAGATAAGGGAATCACAGTTTGAGACTGGTCCCAGAAAAAGTTAGGGAGAATCTATCTCACTAAAGAGTTAGGGGTGGTAGAGAATGCCACCACCTTCTCAAAAAGAAAATGTTCATGAAGATTCTAGTTCGGGACAGCCCAGACAAAAGGAAGACCAAGCAGAGCACCAGTGGCTCACACATGTAATCCTACCTGCTCAGGAGGCTGAGATCTGAGGATAAGGGTTCAAAGGCAGCCCAGGTAGAAAAGTCTGTGAGACTGTTATCTCCAGCCACACACACACACACACACACACACACAGCTGGGAGGTAGAGCTATGGCTCAAAGTGGTAGAGTCAGCCTTGAACCCAGGCCAGAGTCTGAAAAAAAAACTAAGAAAGCAAAAGGACTGGGGGCCATGGCTCAAGGAGTAGAGGGACTTGTCTCCCAAGTTCAGGCCCAGAGCTCTGTTCTGCATGCTGTCAGTCTCCAGAGAGCTACTTCAGAGGAGGCGATACTCCAGGAGGGAAGACCCTCTACAAGTCAAGATCTACCAGGGTATCTAAGGAGGAAAAAGTTACCAAAGGAAAAAGTTGCAGGGACATCATTTGGAAACATCCTGGATAGGGACTTTTATTCTCCTTTTCATTTTGTTCGTTGTTGTTGTTGTTTTGGTTTTTGCAGTACTGGGTCTTGAACCCAGGGCCTGCACATGCTAGGTGATCACAGTACTACAGGAGGCACAACTGTGGCCCTTTCGATTTGTATTTTGTTTCAGAAACAGATTCTCCCTGTCTTCATGCCCGAAACCCATCATCCCTCCTGAGTAGCTAGGGCTACAGACCTTTGCTACCATGCTTGGAGCTTTCTCTTTTTGTTTCTGTGGTTGTTTCGTTTTGCTTTAAATGGATAGGTGTAGGGGGGTGTGTTGACACATGTTTGTGATCCTAGGGTTCAGGGGGCTGATGCAGGAGGGCCTCAAGTTCAAGGCCCACCTTGGCTACATAGTGAGTTTGAGGCTACCTAGCAAGACCCTGTCTCGAAAATAGACAAACCCACGGAATTTACATTTAACACGCCAGACACCCTCATCATCCTAAAACACAACCAACTGGCGTCTGAGACTCTACTTGCCTGATAAGAAAACACATCACCAGGAGGGAGACTGCAAAGCACTTCCTCTGACAGCGTCCGCTTTTCTTCTGCCGCTGGTGCATTTTCCCCCCACATTTGTTACAGCAGCGACACATACAGAAGAAAAATCCTACCACAGGCATCAGAATAACAAACAGCAGGCCCAGGACAGCGCATATAATAATGCCGATTTCATAGTAGGCAATCTGCAAGTCAAACACATAAACAAACAAAAATAGCAATGCACCGAACATAGCAAGTAGAACATTTCACACCATACCCATTTCATTGCTGTAAGTTGAATCTAAGTACATATATACTTCCATTAAAAAAAAAAAAGCTCCCTGGGGTTCTTGAAGCAGAGAACTGGTTATTAGAATGTGGTACTGAGTGATTATTATCTTCCTTCCAATTCCCAGGACAACCAAAAAAATCATTTAATTTCAACCCCAAAGACATCCTGTTAGCTCTTAAATAGTTTTGAAAAATCTTGGTGGGAACATTCACAAAATGAATCACGTACATGTAATCTGAAGGAGAAGACAAGTAGAAATGATATTAAAGACTTGGAGTCATTTGGATTGGATCAATTTGTGACGTTTGTAGTTATAAGAGAACTTGGAATCCATCAAATTTAGAACAAAGGCTCAGCCTTCCTTTTTATTCTTTTTCTTTTTTTGTAGGTCATGGAGCTTGAACTCTGGGCATGGGCCACTGTCCCTGAGCTCTTCAGCTCAAGGCAAGAGCTCTTGAGCCACAGTTCCCACTTCCAGCTTTTTCTATGTACGTGGTGCTGAGGAATTGAACCCAGGGCCTCATGCATGCGAGGCAAGCACTCTACCACTAAGCCACCTTCCCAGCCCCAGACTCAGCCTTTCTAAGTCACTAAGTACAACAGAGGTCGCTCAGTTTTCCACCCATCTGCTGGGAAGAATACTACAGATTTTTGGAAAAATGAGAGAGAATATACCATTAGACAGACAGTACCTGATAGATTACCAAGCACAGGGAGACACTTAATAGATGACATTTGTGTGTCACCTCATGAGAAAGAGCCCTGGTGAAGCACTAAGCTTAGCAGCCAGTGTCACATACAGGTTCTGAATGGAAATGGGAATGGGCACAATCCTAAACAACTAAACATACTCTTCTTACCTCTGCTGCCTCTGTTGAGGCATAAATGAGGGTTCCTGCAAGTGGATGATAGAGCATGATCTCATCACCATTCTTGCATTCAGTTGCTCACATTTCTAAAGTACAGCAATCAGACTGCAGGTTGGCAGTTGGCGACTAATAAACAAGCAACATGGCAAGGGACTTGAATGCCAAGCTGAGGAGGAAAATGCAATGCAAGCTTTGCTCCTCCAGCCAAGCCCGGAGAACAGATCTCACAAGAAGATCTTGCCAGCAGGTCTTGAGTCTGGAGCTCTGCTTCACCTTAACCTGATGCTCAGCTTCTACAATAATGTATTCTCTGATATAACCATGAGTTTGGCAACTGGCAAGGGCACCTCAGAGCACCTATCCTCTTCCATCCTGTCCTTTGGGTGATATGGCAGGAGATGCATGTAGGCAAACTAATCAGTGTCCAAAAAAAAGAGCCAGAGGAAATAACAATCTTTGTTCTTAAAATTGGCAAAACTGGTGACTAGGAAATTGGATCAGGTGTGCTACCCTGGGGACACCTGAAAAGAGAAGGCAGCCACTAACCACTAGTCTGGAATCTTCCATCAGTATGGACATAAAACACTCCTAAATCAGCTTCAGGTAAAAGGAACTATATGACAAGTCAGTCATCTGCTAGTGACCAGTGGATTTTCCCATTGTTACCCTGCATCCAAGTACTAACCAGACCCAATCTGAAATCAGACGAGATGGGGCCGTGTTCAGGCGGTGTGGCCATAGACAATAGTTACTTCCTTGCTTCTGGACCTTATTTCTGGATATAATGTGAGAGGGGAGTGGCCCAAACTCCATTCAATAACATTCCCAGAAACAGAGGTGAAGTCCTGGCAGACAGCACTGAGATTCAAGTCAATTACATCTCTATAGGGGGCCTCTGAGTCCCTTACTTGAAAAGTAGTCCATTAGCACCAACCCCTAAACACACTGTGAGGGACAGAAGGGAAGACTAATGTGAAAACACCTAGCCCAGTGCCCAGATCACTATTAAATAAACAGTAAACTTATGAGCAAATGGTCATATCGTGAATGCTACTTGACCATTATCTACTACAATAGTAAAGCTAAAAATACTAAAAAGGAAAAAAAAAGTCATGCAGTTTTGCCTCATCAATCTGTTACATGCACGTGCTGAGCCCTCTTTGCATGTGCAGAAGGCATCATTAGCTGTCTCAAATCCTTCCTTGGAGAAGGAAAAAACCAGACAGATATTCCACACTCTTCTGTACTTAAGATATTTTGCTATTATTCCTCAGCAAGTACTCTGAATTATTTACTACTTATACAACAAAACCAAAAGAATTTCTGACCTCCAGGAGACCCTATATCCAAACCCAGGAGAAGTTATCTTGAAATATTTACAATGCATTAATTTTAGTTCCAAGTACAAATGCCTGCAATTCCCAATGTTACTGACTAAATATAAAACAGGATCAGGAACACAAATGCACCAGTGCCAGGCACTAATGGCTTATGCCTGTAATCCTAGCTACTCAGGAAACTTAGATCATGGTTTGAAGCCAGCCCAGGCAGAAAAGTTTGCTGAGACCTGTACCACCAATTAGTCAGCAAAATGCTGGAACTGGAACTATGGCTCAAGTGGTAGAGCATAGCCTTGAGCAAAAACAAAGCTAAGGGACAGAGGCCAGGCCCTGAGTTCAACCAGTTGACTTGCATACTAAAGTCTAAATATGGTCAGAAAGGGTCCTGCCACATGCTACTTAGCTCAGGTTGGCATCAAACTTGAGATCTTCCTGCCTCTACCCTCCAAATTCTGGGATTATAAGCTTATACTATCATGGCCTCCCTCCATAAACCATTTTTGACATATCGATTTCTTCAAGCACTTTGCAGATTATGCTGATAATAAGAACAAGAAGAGTAAAGATGATAGACAAACATAAATCAAAGAGACAACTAAAAATTCATCATGGGGATGGAAAGGTGGCTCAGTGGTAGAGTGCTTGCCTCGCATGCATGAGGCCCTGAGTTTGATTCCTCAGCACCACATAAGCAGAAAAAGCCGGGAGGGGAGCTATGGCTCAAATAGTAGAGCACTAGCTTTGAGCTGAAGAGCTGAGGGACAGTGCCCAGGCCCAGAGTTCAGGTCCAAAGATCAAAAAAAAAAAAAATCCATCATGGAGGGACAATAAGGAAGAAAAAGAAAGTTCTGACAAAAGTGACACTACTCACAGACTTACAACACAGCAACATGAAACAGACAACAGACATGAACTTTACCTTTAGAACCAAGACTACATTTTCTGGCTGTGGAAGTCAAAGCAGTTGAGGAGTTTGTGTGTGGCAGAGGCCGCATGCACCAAGAAAACAGAGAAAGTCTCATGAGTGATTAACTACAATAAAGAAAACTCACACAGAAAAAAATCAAGTGATAGAAGAATCAACACAAGCAAGGAAAATGACATGTGCATGCACATTTGAGAAGCAGTATGCTGAGTAGAGTCAAGGTCTGGAACCTACATTTGGATCCTTGAGATATGCCTGGTCTACATGCTAATCCATTATGGGAAGGAGAGTTAGAGGGGAAGTTACAAAATGTGAGCTTCATGAAAATAGAGAACCAGGGACTGCCTGGAGTCTAGAATGCAAAGGGCAACCTCTTCTGAAGCATCCTCTCTGAAATGAACTCTGATGGAGATATTCCTTTGCTTAGGACTAGTCAATGAAGTCCTACCATTTTGAATCCACATTCCCCAACATGGATCCATATTACTAATCTTGGCTTCTTGTCCCCAGTCTTCATTATCATTCTGGGACATTCTAAGATGTTTGTTGTGATCCTATCAAATGTGCCCAGAGAGTGCCATTCTATCTCTCCCCTCCTCACACCTGTATGTCATCCTTGCCTAGAACATTTCCTCTTCATTCTCCTGTTAAACTCAGGTCTAAGTGCAGATGTTGCCTCCTACCAGCTAAACGGAGAGGAGAGCCAAGCAAGAGTAGAAATAAGACCAAAACCATGAGGAAGCAAATCCAGGAAACCAAACAAGGAAACCAAGGTGGCAGAGTGGAGATGGGAGGAAAGGTTTGCTGTTAATATTTCCACGCAAATGTTCCTTAAGGTGTAAGGAACGGGTTTATGGGTTATCATTATAAAGCAATTTCAAGTGATCCTCTAACATTGTATTCTGTGAATATGAGAAATAGTTCCTTTTATTTAATTAAGCAGACACTACTTGACAGGAGCCAGGCTGAGAGGCTTTTTCTACAGAATCTTCCTGTGGGGGACATCTAGCTTACAGTCAGCCAGGATGTAGGGAATCTGGGAAGTGGTTCATCCTCATGTTCTGTTTCCCCCGGAGAGCACATTGGATACCTGCACTGCCCGTGGGATCTGTGGATCAGCACCTCTTGTAGAAACAGGCCTCTCTTGTGAAGACTGAATGAAATAGCATGTATCTATGGTATTGGGCATCTGATCTTGAGGATGCACCATAGAAATGCTACAACTGAGATTCCTGTTTGCGGAAATTAGGATTGTTACAAATCATTCCTCGGGTCTCTGCACCATCATTTTTCTGGTCCTCGTTTGTTCTCTTGGGCCCATAAGTCTAAGCTTCAGTCTTCTCCTGTATACGCCTCCACTCAATATTCCATTGAGGTACTGGAGCTCCTTCAACCTCATTCATGTTGTAGATGGAAATTGCTTCCACACCAGCTTTCCTCTTTGGCTTCCATGTTCACTTCTTTCTTGAGTATCACTTTGTTGCAAAGGAAGAATACGATGAGGCCTCGGCAAGACTTGGCTACACTGCTATCACACCAGCACCACAAACACTGGCATTCAGATCTGTGGTACTGATGGTCCACTATGCATCTTCTTCTTACCTTGACAACCATCCTCAGAGCAAGAAAGCAAAGAGCAGTGTGCCTTACTTACCTTACTGAGGACTAAAGCACATTAAAACAAAAAAAACCAAAAACCAAAACTTACTAACCCCTACTCAATACAACCAATATTTGTCTATGTTTCCTGGGCTCTATATTTACCCAAAAAACCAAAATCAAAAGGCATTCTTCTATGTGGTCAGTCATAGAAGCAAACAGTACATCCGTGGCTCCCTAAGTCATAGGCAGAAACCTGCAGTGATGATGCTTCTTGTCCACGTGTACCGCACGATCAGTTCCCCACTCACCCTCCTTCCCCTCTGTTGTCCCTTTCAAACCTGTACTCTCACCTACTTTTCCAGCCTGGGTTGTCATTTCCAACATTCCTTACCCTTTCCCCATTGAGCCTCACTTCCCTTCCTCTTGGAAGGGTTTCTGCTCCGTGAATATATTTTCTGATCCTCTTCACATGCTTACAGATCTACTTATTCCTGCTTCACCTTTACTTGAACTCTTACGTCCTGACCCTAAAATGTGTCATTGCCATCTTCCTCATCAACCCAAGTAGACAGAAGAGATACATAAGGAACACTATTTCCTAAATCAAACTCTCTTCTAAAGCAAAGTCTATTCTCACCATTTCTGAAGATTTTTCAGGTAGTTTTTCATAGAGAGTTCTCTCAAAGAGAGAACAATATTTCATAGCTCAAAGAGTAACAATATTTCATTTGGGGAAATTTTTTGTTGTTGGTGGTGGTTGTGGGGCTTGAACTCTGGGCCTAGGAGCTATCTGTCACCTCTTCAGCTCAAGGTAAGAGCTCTACCTCTTGAGCCACAGTGCCACTTCCAGTTTTCTGGTGGTTTATTGGAGATAAGAGTCTCACGGACTATCCTGCCTGGGCTGGCTTTGAACTGTGATCCTCAGATTTCAACCTCCTTAGTAGCTAGGATTATAGGTGTGAGCCACCAGCACCCCGTTGAAATTTTAATTCTTAAATAGCACAAAGCTTGAAACATTTTCTTTCAAAGGCTACTTTTGAAATTTCTGCTGCTAAATAGGATCTACAAGATAAGTCAACATTCTGTAAAAGTCTTTTGTCAAAAAAAGGCTACTAGAGTTACAGATTAAATAATGTGTGCTTAAAGATTCCTTTTTTCAGTCAGCCAAGACTTCTCCCATACTTGTTATTGTTACTAACAAATACATTGATTAAAAAAATTACCTTCTGATAGTCAATTGAAAGCTCAGATTTCTTCTCTAGGATTTCTCTGATGGAATCTGGTGGGTAAAATAGCACAAAATAGTACAATTATTTTTCATTCAAAATGTATGTATTTAGAAAAACAGAAGTCTGTATGGTTTCATATACTTGCAAATGACTATGTACATATCTGTATCATTCTTGTGCTTCTATTCCTATTGGTTAACATAGGACCCCAGAAACTTTTTGTCTAGGATGATCCTGAACTGTAGTCCTCCTGATCTTTCCCTCTCAAGTAGCTAGGATGACAGGTACGAGCCACAACACCCACCTGATAGGTTTTACTATCAACTAAAAAGGAAAACAGCATTGAAAATCATCTATTCATAGACTAGATAGATGTAGTTGCATCCATACATCATGATCTGGGATCTTAATCAAGCTGAGGGTCAGAAGGAGGGCTATGATGCAGGCACTAAGTGTCACCTTAGTAATTAAGCCCAAGGATTTGCATTCAACCCCCAGTACTGCCAGAAGAAAAGAAAAGAAAAAAGTCAGGAGAGCTGGGACTGTAGCTTCGTAGTAGATTACTTAGAATTCAGGAAGCAGTGGGTTCAATCCTAGCATAGTGAAGAAATTCAACGTAGGAGAGCAGGCAAAAGGGAGGGGACCAACGCTGCAACCAATTTGTGTAGTAACAATAGTGAGCAATCAACTGCCACAAGCCCCAGGAGTCCTCCTCTGCCAAATGGGCTGCTTCAAGTCTTTACTCTCAAAGGGCAGCTTAAGGTTAATGGGAACAAGATCCATAAAGGAAATCCCATGCTGGGATTTCAGCCTGGATTGTGGTTGTTGAACACTGCTTTACAGAACACTGCAGAGTGTAGGAGGCTGCTTTTTTGGTCAAGCAGCATCCATTCCTTTAAAAACAAAAACAGAAAAACTAATCTTTTGCAAATGGATCTGCTTTCCTGGTTTCCCTCTCTAGCTGCTCATTGAATTTCATGGGATGATTGGCCTTCAATCTTGCTACTTGGCCAAAGGTAATTATGAGTGTTGAGCTAGGGTCCTTTAGATATAGGATCATATCATCTGCCAATAGGGATAGTTTGGCTTCTCTCTTCCCTATTTTGGATCCCTTTTCTTTCTTTTTCTTGCTTTATTGCTCTGGCTAATAATTCCAGTTCTATATTTTGAGTCTGAGTAGAGAGAGTGGACATCCTTGTCTTGTACTTGATTTGAGAGGAAAGGGGTAACACTAATCAAGACACACTGTGGGGATGGGAAACAAAGAGGAGGCAACAATGCTTGATAAGAAATGTACTCGTTATCTTGCCCATGTAATTGTAACGACTCTGTACAGTATTCTCACAATAAAAAAAGACACATTGTGCTCACAACTGACATGTTAGACTGAAATCCCTTTGTGCAACTACTTAAAGACAAATCGAGACAGCCTCCAAGTGTTAACTCCCCGAGGCACTGGCATTATACATACGAGGATAAGCAAAGGTATTCTGCTCCAGTAACAGGTTCCGCACAGCGCCTGATATGCAACATACTAGATCAACATGAGCATCTTTCAAGGGGCATAGACTATGAGCACTCAAGAGTATCCATGTATTGTCTCTTCTTCCTTGAAGCTTACAACGTTGCTCCCAAGCCTCCTTGGAGCTGGGATGGGGGGGGGGGGGCACGTCAGACATGCGTTCTGGCCAGCAGAATGTGAACGTTCCAGGCATATGCACAGCCCTTCTAAAAGCCTGGTCTCTAACCTCCCACACGACCCTTTATGGTTACTCATTTTGTCATGTCCTTGACCAATATGGAAGGTCCCAAATATGAAGAATTCTTGTAGTCCAGGAGGACATGGCATACCCATTATCAGACCATCACCCTACCCCTTGTTCCTTTGCACTGGATTGAGCAATAAACTGGTTTTATTGAGATGTGAGCTTCTTTGTTATAGCAACTGGTATTACTTACCCTGATTAAAACAAAGTGTACCCAGTGGAGATTCTATTATTATTACAATTAGTAGTAGTAGTAGTGGTTGTTGTTTATACCGTGCTTCTTGCTATGGTCTGTATATGATTTGTCCTCTAGACAACTCACATGAAGGTTTAATCTCCATTATGAGAAAGAGAGAGAGACAGAGAGACAGAGAGACAGAGAGACAGAGACAGGAAGGACCTTTAGAAAGCAACATGTGCTCTGCCTTTGTGGATATAAAAACTGGTTTGACCAGGTCTTGTGCATGCTATCTGCTTTGTGCCATGTGATGGGCTGTCATCACCTTCATACTCTGCCAGCAAGGATGCCATCTGAGCCGAGGCCCCAGATAAACTTCTCCGCTCTATACAATGCACGCAGTATGTGTATTTGTTATTAGCAGTAGAAAAGGCAGTAAGATATTTTCTCTGTCTGTAGTCCATCCTGCCATCTCTGACTGAGCAAACAATGAAAACAAATTCATTTTTTGTCCTCAAGAGAATGCATACACAGAGATGACCTGTACAGACAAAGGTTTGGCCAAGACAAGAGAATGGTGCTAACATAAGCTACAATTTCAAAAGCCATTTTCACTCAACACCTGAAGTCCTGAGCACATATGAAAAAAGAATTTAAACCCACCAAAAAATCACTTTAAAATACAGTACAGTAAAACTCACATAAACCCTCCTTCTGTCCTGCTTTTCAGCCACACGGCTACAACGTTTTGATAGTCACCCACACCCTGACCTATGTCTGTAATCCTTCAGAAATTTTACTACCAAAAACTAAACAAAATTAAAATAAACTTCCACTTTCCTCTGGATTTTCCTGATGTAGAAAACATATGTTCATAACCCACTTACACCACTGACGCGAACACACTTCTACCACCAAAGCACTCCAGGCTTTCAGCATAATACTACCCTGGCAACATGCATCGATGGTGCTTAAGGCTGATTTGGCTTAGGATTCTGGTACCATCCAAGAGTTCTGTGCACAAAAATGGCCTGTAAGATGGGCTGGCAGCACCAGCTTCCAGATGCAGGCAGCTCTCTTTGAGAGAGGAGCAGCTGTAAATCAAGATGCAGGGCCAGCTGGTGCAGATATAAACATTTCCATGGCTCCTGGTTCTCATGGCTGCCAGCACTTCCCCAACAGCTGACACAAACCTCGTTCCTTCACTGCAGCTCACTCCAAGCTTTCCTGCCTGGATCAGGATTTTCTGCTTTCAAAGTTCCTAGTTCATTGCTCTACAATGAAATTTCCTCTCCTCTTCACAGGAAAACATCTCATTACATTAAACCAAGTCAGAAATGTCTAGTGATATTGTATAGCTTGGCTTGGCTTACCTCTCTCTTATCAATTACAAAAGTTGGAAGGCCAGCTCATCACATGCAAATGTTTCCAGTCACATTGACTCAACAAAGTGGAGATGATCTGTTCTGACAGCAAATAGGAAATCGGGCTGTAGACATTGTATTGTAACTCAAGACCTGCAAATATCACATTCACTACCTAGTGTTTGACGTAAAACCAAACCCTTTTTATACAACGGAAGTGAGTTAAAATAGTATCTATGACAAGAGAAAACCATGCTTTGCGTGTGTGTGTGTGTGTGTGTGTGTGTGTGTGTGTGTGTGTGTGTATTCACACAACGGTCCTGGAGCTTGAACTTAGGGCCTGGGTGCTGTCCCTGAGCTTCTTTTGTTCAAGGCTAGCACTCTACCACTTGAACCACAACTCCACTTCCAGCTTTTTTGCTAGTTTATTGGAGATGAGTGTCATGGGCTTTTCTGCCTAGGCAGGCTTTGAACCTTGATCCTCAGCTCTCAGCCTCCTGAGTAGCTAGATTACAGGTACGAATCACCAGCACCCAGTTTACTATACACTTTTTTAAAGGCACACTTGTGGGCTGTTTAGAGATAGAGCACTCACCTAGCATGAGCAAGGTCCTGGGTTCAATCTATTGTTTCTAAGAGGTTTTGTGTTAGGAAGTTTCTGTATACATTTCATCACAGATTTGTTCATTAAGCCCCACAGGCAGGTAGGGGAAGGGAAATCAAGATCTTCTTATATAGTAAAAACATAATTCTGAATTATCACTGAACTTTAAATCCCACTGGAACATTCATTATCAGATAAAACTGATTTCACTGCAGCTGTGTCTATGTTTTTTTAACATGAAATCTATTTATTAAGTCTCATTTACTATTAAAAGAAAAAAAGAAGTAAGCTCTTGAGTGCAGTCATTTCTAGATACTCTGCAGCCCCAGGAGACTGGAGGGTTAAGTGGTTCAAATGAGATGATCTAGAATTCTTTTTCCTTCCAGGTCATCCCTTGTTGCTTGTATGCTCTATGGGAATACAGCATGATTTCAGTGCGCTTGTAAACCAACCACATCAAAAAGGCTCAAAAACAGCCAAGTGGAAAGGAAACAGATATCTGTGGGTGAAAGCAGGCCCTTTTTATTTGTGTCTGTGTTATCTTAGATAGACTTCTTGTAAAGTGGAAGTAAATAAACGTATCTAGGTTATGTTCACAGTGAATCACATTACAAACAATCATTCAACTGCTGCTCTTAGTCCACAAAGCGTACAACATGCCAGTGTCCTGTGATATTCCACGCACCAGGAATTCAATTTGGAGGGACAGAGGGGACACTTCACTGTGTACAAAGGCCTCCCAACCATAGCACTCTGCCCTTTTCCCTTTCTTTATCCTTCTGATCTGAGCCAACTTCCTCTTTTGGTCTTAGTGTTCTCCACTAAAATAAATAAGTAAGGTGCTGGGCTGGGAAGGTGGCTCAGTGGTAGAGTGCTTGCCTCGCATGCATGAGGCCCTGGGTTTGAGTCCTCAGCACCACGTAAGCGGAAAAAAGCCAGAAGTGGTGCTGTGGCTTAAGTGGTAGAGCGCTAGCCTTGAGCTGAAGAGCTGAGGGACAGGCCCAGAGTTCAGGCCCCACAACTGACAAAATAAAAGAAAATAAAATAAGGTGCTATACCAGGTGCTGGCAGCTCAAATCTGTAACCCTAGTTACTTGGGAGGTTGAGATCTTCTAACTCTCTGCCTGTAGTACAAGGTCCCTGTGGCAGCCTTAGCTGGGGAAAGGCTATCCAGCCAGAGGGAATAGGGCAGGTTCAAAACAACTCTCCTAGAACCTTGGATTCCTGTGTGAACTAAGCAGCCTTCAGGAAGACGGAGCTCTCTGTTACTGTGGTGCAGACGTGAGACCTCTCATGTCTATGGTCCACGCACTAGGTACTCGAATTCCAGAAGCAGACATTCATTTCTGCTCAGCTTTATGTCCATGCAGAAGTTGTATTTGGAACAAATGTCTGTGGACCAATGCAATTCCAGGCATCCCCATGGATCTCCCACAGCAGATCTGACACGTGGCACTCAGCATGTCACACCGGATTGTCCTCCAAGGAGCAGCTGTCCAAATCCCATTAGGCTCAGCCTCTGGGTCAGCCGCTTCCCAAGAGGATATCAAAACATGCCCAACCTCTTTCTACCCTCCCTCCAACAAAACCATGAAGGAATAATCAGGTTCCAAGAGAGCCCTCCACTCAGTTCATGCACATGCCACGTTTTATCAGTATCAGCACCAGATCGAAACATGTTCAAAAGCCCAGATTCCTACTAGAGAAAAACAGTTATGAATACACAGTCTCATAACTACCGTTTGGCTCCCACAGTCACTTACGAAGTTCTTCTGCGTGGAATTATTTAACAGAAGTCCTCTCTCTCTCTTTCTCTCTCTCTCTCTCTCAAGCTACTCTACCCCAATCACCATTCTCCCAGCAAGGCCACGAAGTTCCTTCCACTTTGGCTGCTGGCTATGGGGGGGGGGGGGTGACACGGGGGCGTGGGGGGGTGCTGAACTTCCCCATCCCCCTTCAGCTATTTTTAAGTCACTTGCTGCTGCATCTTGTTTTCTTTTTTGTTGTTGTTTTTGTTTTTAACTCAATTTGACTTGTAGGGTTTTTAATTGTACTTAAAGATTTTATTTGCATTCTAGTGTTTGTTTTACTTATTTTTAGGATTGTTTGTATCTCTGTATAGACTTATGGAAGTATATATAAAATAACATGACAAATAAGGGGAAGGAAAGGAGAGAGTAAAAGGAGGGAAGGAAGGAAGGAAAGAAGGAAGGAAGGAAGAAAAGTATGAAGGAAGGAAGGAAGGAAGGAAGGAAGGAAGGAAGGAAGGAAGGAAGAAAGGAAGAAAGGAAGGAAGGAAGGAAGGAAGGCAAGGCAAGGCAAGGAAGGAAGGAGACAGGAAGGAAGGAGATGAGAGGAAAAGGAAAGGAAGGAAGGAGATGAGAGAAAAGAAGGAAAGGAAGAAAGGAAGGAAGGAGGAAGGAAGGAAGAAAATAGAAGGAAGGAGACAGGAAGAAAGGAGGAAGGAGGGAAGGAGGGAAGAAAGGAAGGAAGGAAGGAGATGAGAAGACAAAGAAAGGAAAGAAGGAAGGAGGGAGGGAAGGAAAGGGAAAAGGAAGGAAGAAAGGAATTGGACTCAAAACGTTAAAAAAAATTGAAGGAGACTTTCTAAAAATAGACTGAACAAAGGGAAAGTTAGAACTTTTCACTTCAAAGGTCACCTCAGGATCCGGTAAAGCCCAGCTTTAATTCTGGGGTTTGTTCCTGTTCAACAGGGGAGATTTATTTAGAAAACAAGCTGTGCAATAAAATTCAAGATCAAGGAATCAGCAAAGCCACACTCCTTTGAAGCGTCCAGGGAAGCCCTGCTCTGCCTCTCACTAGGCTGCTGGCAGGATAATCCCAAGCTTCACAGGCCAGTGTCTATCTCAAAAATTTCCCTGTGTCAAAAGATTCCAGCCACAGTGGATTAAGAGCCACCCTTCTCCAGTATGAGCTCATCCTGACTGACCGCACCTGCAGTGACCAAATAAGGTCTCATTCTCCAGAGCCCAGAGTTAAGACCGGCCTATGGCTGCTGAGGGATGAAATAATTCAGCCTAAAATACTGTCTGCTCCCAACTCTCTTTCCTCTTCCCAATGTTCAATAGGTACAGCTATTGACACGTAAGAATTGAGTGCTAAGAACTAAGTACTATAATATTAAGACATATGAATACAAAGAAAGTATTTACAACCTAACTAATGGACTGTGGGTGTAGTTTTGTGGTAGAGCACTTGTCTAACATACTCTGAGTCTAACATACTGTTTGATTCCTAGTAACACACACACACACACACAAAGTAAAATGTTCCATAGATTTAATAAAGGCCAATCCCAGTCACTTAGATGAAACTACATATAGGAAAATTAGAAAAGTTTGGGGGAGAAAAAATCTAGAACTCTGAGCTCTGAGTGATTTTTCTTTTGCTTGCACTTCAAAGAAACCAAAACAAAGAAACTAAAATCACAAAGGATGTATTTTTTGAGTGTGATTTATATCAGAAACACTAATTTTGGAACTTCAAACAACTAACTTATCATCAAAACAAATTTCCAATGTTGGCCCTACATCAAAAGATTGGGGAGTGAATGGTTGAAGTTCCTTGCTTGAAAGAACCTTCCAAATTTAGCCACAATAATCGGAACAGCCATAGAAAGAGAGCCACAATCCATGAAGTGAACAATTCAAGCCAGTAAATGGGCAAGGTATCCCCTTCTTTAAGAGCTGTTAATATATTAGAGAACAAATTTCTGCACAGTCTTGAAAGGGCTGGGACTTTATGAATGAGTGAGTTCTAGATACTAGCCATCAGCACCAACAATATAGGAAATGGACAACCAGATAGTATCTGCCTCCTGGGGCCCATGTTTGCCACCATCTAGAAACTGTTCTCCCTCAAGCATGAATCCAAATCTGCTGTTTTACAGGTACATTTGACCTCCCTAGCCATTGATACTGCAACTCTAAACTTAACCAAAAGCAGATTCACCATCCATATCACACACACACACACACACACACGCACACCAGGGTTGAAGTTGCTGTTGAGAAATAGGTGTGGTCGTACAGTAGATCTGTAGCTCTACAGAGGTAACATGGAGAACACTGGGGAAGCCCCAGGCTTGAAGTCCAGATCCTCTAGATCATCAATCAGCACGAGGGGCCTTGATCCATTCCCTTAGTCCCTGCGTCTCTCCCGTCACCAGCAAAATCAAAGTGGCAATGACCAGCCAAGACTCCCAGCCAGTTCCCTGGACTGAGACCCCAGCTCAGGCCTCCCTGGCTGTGGGATCTGGCAGTCCATTCTCTCCTCTGAGCCTCAGCTCCCTCAACCACCCAACCACACATGGACAGGACCTGGTTCATGGAGTGGATGGCTTGTCCGGATGGCCGGGAGTGACCGTGCAGGGAGGGAGGAGCGATCTGCACAGTTCCATTCCCTCTGTGACGTGATGATGGCAAGGCCATTGCCAAAATGAGTCACCTGACCTAAAGGGAACAATGCTGGCTTGGTGTGAATTAGGGAAGCACACAGGTGTTGGAGCCCGCACTACGTGAACACTGGCACCACACTGCTGTGGGGCTGGTCAGTGGGCCACCCTTGCCTGGAAACTGCCTCTCCCTCTACCACCGTATATCAAGTGGTGGTTACTCAATGGGTCCATGATTGCTGATTGGCCTGCTGACTCAGAGCAAATCAGATCCGGACTGGAAGAGAAATAACTCCAGGTCACACTCAGGGAAGCTGTCCTAAGATTGATGACATAGGTGGTCTCACTCTCCACCCTTGGGACTGTGTGAGTTGGGAGGTCAGAGGGTAAGGTGGAAAGAAGGGTGTATCACATGTGGAAACGGAGGGTAGAGGCAAGGGAAAGCCAGAACAACGAGGTCCAGCCCTGGGGGTTCATCCCTCATTGCTCCTGAGTACTGTGGTACAACAGAATCCTGACTCTTTCTTATCAATGCATCAGTAAGTTTCTTTAACCTCAGGGGACAGAGAGAAAGAGAGAGAGAGAGAGAGAGAGAGAGAGAGAGAGAGAGAGAGAGAGAGAGAGAGAGAGAGAGAGAGAGAGCGGGCGCTCTTAGGGAACTCTTGGGGTGAGATGCACCCTCCTCCTCTCTGCTCCAACCCCAGCTTCACACACACCAGATCCCAAGGGCTAATCAGATTAGTCAAAAACGCTTTGAGAAATAGGTCAATCATCCTAAAAGCTAATTTTAACAAATACACCCAAAGAGGGTAGAAGATCATTTTAGAGAATTTTATAAAACTATGAGTTTTCTTCTGCTTGCTTCCCTAGAATAGATGGATGGCAAATTTGAAATTTGTCTTGATCACAAATTCATTACACCTACAGGAAATTGGCCCCCACCTCGGATAATCTTCTGCAGTGCTCACTTGTACTATGCAAACACCACTGGCTCTACTCCCCTTTTTAAATTTTTTCTTTGTTCTTTTCATTTGTTTTTTTGTTTTCTTTTTTTTGTGTGAGTGTATGTACATGTGGTCTTAGTTGCTTGTTTGTTTGCTTTTGTTTTGAACCTATGATGATGTCAAAAGCACCACAATAAAATAAAAGGAAAACATACTATCCAAAAGGTAGCTGTGAGTTACAGAGATATAACTAGTCCTAGAGACAAAAGTCTCTCAGTGTCTTACTAGTGTGTGGCTTTTACATGGAGAAATATATAATAAAATATATAGAAAGTAAAATGTACAGAGTAAATACATAGAAATAACATCACCAACTATAGCCATCAACCGCTACGCACCACCCAAGGTTTTTGAGAGCTTATCCCAAGTCAAAGAAATGAAGAGGAAACAAGAGCCCGCTAGATATATAGCCTCTTACAACGCAGTGGCAATGGTTCATTAAACTAGCAGAGCAGGGAGTCCTGGCTACTCAACCCCACTCTGCTACCCAGGACCTGCCTGCTAAGCAGACACAACCCCTTAACCTCAAAGTCATAAAACTGCTTTCAAGGAGGTAATTCTGTACAGAATGATCCCAAGGGACGGCAGTGAGGCCATTTTAATGATGCCTCTAGGAGATACTTTGCAGCCCTACAGTTCCTTCCCTACATTAACCTTGCTATCACATTTAGTTAACTCTTTCTTTCAAATACTAAAAGTACTAGTAAATACAGCCATTATTAACGGGTATGCCCTGTGTCTAAGGCCCAGTGATAAACATGGGTTTTATATCTATATCTATCTATCTATCTATCTATCTATCTATCTATCTATATACTATCATCTCATTTAGCCCTCTAGGTTATGATTACACTCACTGTCTACTGAAAAGAGAAAAGAGCCCACAGGTGAAATAACATCATCACCCACTAGGCAATAGCAAGTGCTAAAATCATTCTTTGGAAGTAGAGAAGGCATCCATTTCCTCCTTTACCTTGCTTTATTAGCTCTTGGGACCATTGCAGAAGCCTCTACCCAGGTGATCTATTCTACCTGCTGTCATTGGGTTCCCCCAAAACAGTCCCTGTGGCTCTCAGAAAGTCCAGCCTTTCAATAAGTGCGAGTCTCGTGCTAGTCTTCCCTCTCTTCCTTGCAACTCTTGCTCTCTCTAACCTTCCCCAACTGACTCTATGCACTCCTGCATCATCCGCTCTTCCAACCTGTGTCTGTATCCCGCCCAAATTCACACGGTGAGGCTGCAGCCTCCCTTGGAGTGAGTGGCATTGAGGAGGATGGGTTGTGGGAAATGATGTGGTCTAGGAGATGCCTACAGGTGGAGTGCTCATAATGGGATTTGCTTATTCTTTATCTCTCTGTCTGTCTCTGTCTGTCTCTGTCTGTCTCTCTGTGTCTCTGTCTGTCTGTCTCTCACCCTCCCTCCCTCTAAGAGTAAGTCCCTGTGAATGCCCACCAAGAAGACAGTTGTCTGCAAATTAGGATATGGGTCCTCAAAGTCAAATCACTGAGCACCTTCACCTCAGACTTTTCAGACTCCAGAATTACGAACAATCAATGTCTGATTTTCAGCCAACTACTTCACAGAATTTTGTGATGGCATCCTGAATGAACTAAGATGCTGATATTGCAACCACTGTTTCCTCCTGTCTACACATCCCGTGCCCTCTGCCAGGAAGGACCCTTCCTTGGGTATCCGGCGGCTGGCAGCCTTCCTGGTTTCCGTGGCCACAGCTGAGGAGGCCTCTCCACAGTCTTGCTCTCGTTGTTTCATGCCAGGGCGACGTGTTTGAGACAGCCACGCCAGGCTCTAGAACCCATCGTGCATGGTATCTGAACTTAATTTCTTCTGCCTAAGAAGAACTTCGTTGTTCATTCTTAGCAGAACAAAGGTCAGATTTTTACAGGATACAACGGAGGCTTCTCTTAATAGAGTTCAAAGCTTCGTAAAACATTTTGATTGGACATAGGATATAAAATGAAAAACTTCTCAGTTCAATGGTAATAACAAAGAGAGAGAGAGAGAATCTTGGGGCTGGGAATGTGGCTTAGTGGTAGAGTGCTTGCCTAGCATGCATGAAGCCCTGTGTCCAATTCCCTCAGCACCATATAAACAGAAAAGGCCAGAAGTGGTGCTGTGGCTCAAATGGTAGATTGCTAGCCTTGAGCAAAAGAAGTTCAAGGGCAGTGCCTAGGACCTGTGGTCAAGCCCCAGGACTGGCAAGAAAAAAAAAATCTAGAGAGAATGTAGATTCTGAAAGTTCCTTCCACCCCTTTACCTGTACTAGAACCTTGCCTTCAAAGCACCTTTACCCTTTCAAAGTAGAACAGACCCATGCAAAATACCTTTGATCAAAATATTATATTGTGCTTTGTTTAATGTGGTGAGCTAATTAAACCAATAAATAATAAAGAGGAATTTCCCTTCCTTCTTTGTTTTTTTTTCATTTTTATGGAAAGGGCTGTTTTTGTTTGTTTTGTTTGTTTGTTACTCCTAGGAAGATATTGCCCCACGATCTGGTGGTGTGAAATGCACTGGCCCCAAGTGGAAAAATCATGATTCCTGATCTCAATGTCCTGTACGTGCTAACAACCAGCCAGAACTTTGAGATTATCACAAAAATCTAGTAACTCGGGTGAAAAGAATATTTTAAAAATGAGATGGTAGAAGAAAACCAAGACTCCAAGGCATCATCTCTTAAATTCAATATCAGACTCTTTAAGCAACTTAATAATTTTTGCCCCACTCCATCAAAGGTAATATTGTTCTGCTTTGATCTAAGGCAGAAGAGCTGAAGAATTGCTTACAGCAAGGAAGTAAGCAGTGAGGAAGGTCAAGACAGACTAGGCTCACGCTCTCACATTCTATTTAGATTTCCTTCTAGACAAACCCCTGTTGCTGAAGATCAAAACCTTAGAATACGTGGTGAGATACGTGGGTATCTTGCATATTTTGTAATCTAGTCATTTCACTGTAGACTCAACACTGTGTCCCTTGGAAAGTCTCAGATGCCTTCCCACCAGACCTAGAGAAGCAACACCTGGAAGGAGAGGGTAGGGTTAACTAATTATAGGATATGATGTAGCAGATGGGGGAAGCTTCTTCCCCATCTTTGGGAAGACATTGCTGTGAATTCATATTAAACAACTGAATTCTGTGCTTTGCGCATATTTAAAAAGAAACAAAGACTAAAACAAAAACCACTGGGAGTTATTTGTTTATTCAGTGATATTCATAATAAGTCTACAAATAAACTAAGAGATACCTATTCAACTCAGCTGACTTGCTACCTTTGTCCTTGGGACTCCCAAACATAGCCTTTAACAATGGGCAGCACCGGTCCAGCAGCCTCTTCAGTGACAATAGACTCGAATAACATATTCTTTATATTGAAATTTAGAAACAAAACTAACAGTCACAGGCTAATCTATGGCAAATGGATGTAAAAATAAAAGTCAATAAAAGTGTAGCTTGATAAAATGCTATAGACTTCTTATACTATAAATAAGTGGTGAGGTTCACTAACTAGATTTTCTCTCTGTCTATGTCTTTCACACACACGGGCACTTACACTCCCTCCTACACATACAAACACAAATAAGCCTCTTATGAACAGTAGCTGACCAGCTGAGGAAAATAATAAGGCTACTACAAATTAACTACATTTTATAATGAATGATAGTATTCAAACCTTTGTTGTTTAAACACCAGCTTAGGAAAAATCTAATATAAAGCCATTTTTTTAAAAAAAACTGTATGGAGTCCCTGTAAAAACTAATGTTAAAAAAAAAGTAGCTGACAAACTCCAGTGGCAGATAGTTTGCAGAGGATGTTCATGTTCTCACCCCCATTCCTTTGATCACAAAACCCAGAGGACTTCAGCGCTTAGATGAGCAAGATAAAGATGAACAAGAAGGCCAAAGTGGAAAACCACACTGTGTACAAAGAACAATAACACCGCACCATACTGTTCGAGATGCAGCTACCACTCCCTACACCCAAACTCAAAAGAATTCCAGCAACTGTATAAATCGGGTAAACAGAAATGAAGAGTGCAGTCTTTGCCCTAAGCAATCTGAAAATCACAGTTTGTGGGCAGGCAGCAGAAGAGAGCTGAATTTTTAAGTGACAACATGATGCCAGGTAATCTCCAGATAATTATTAACTCCTCATTCTACAAACCTTTTTTTTTTTTTAACCCCCAACGTCCCCTTTGGTATGTGCTTTAGAATAATTCACTCTTCAAATCAAAACAACACAGATGGTAAAGAATGGGAAAACCAACATTCGTCACCTAGTTTGATTCCTTCTCTCCTAGTCAATTTCCTGCCACCCTAATTACCTTCGCATTAACTTCAGGCAAGCCTTAAGTTCTAGCTCAGTATTTTGTTTTGCTTTTTTTTGCTCCTGTGCAAGTGATCATTTGAACCTTGTACTGTAAAAAGCTGAATCTATTCCGTATGGACCATTCTCAGGAAACAAAGCTGTGGTATGGGGAGATGTTCCATCTTTCCCCAAGGTGGGCACTTACCTATTGGGAAATCGTGGGGCTGCACCACATAAAGAAAGAGATGCACCATGTGGAAAAGGAGACCCGAGGGCCCAGCTTTATAGTCATCTTGAGTCTCGTACTTTGTGGCAGGCAACTCATAATTGAAATCTCCAGGCCTGTTCGTGGATGCAGGCTGCCCTCCGGAAATGGTATTTGCCCAGAGCCCCAGCAGCAGTAGGACATTGAGTAGAAGGGCCATGGCTACCACGATCCTCCAAGCATGAGGTAGTTTCTGGAAGTCCTGGGGAAGAACAGTCTTCCTGTGTAGAGGAGCCCCAGGGGGCTTCTCTGCTCCCTGGGGGTGCCGGCTGGCAGCACAGAAGAGCCTTTTCCAAGGGGTTCATTCACTCAAAGCACCATCCCTGGCAAGAAGAGAAGGAGCAGAGAGTTACTAAAAAGATGACCTGCTTGCACCAGGATCTGCCCCCTGGGAGGAGGCTCTAAAGCAGTAGAGCCAGCAGTTGGGTCTAATCCCCTAAGTGAAATCAAACAAGAGCCTGTCTCAGAGCTTCAGGGGAGGAGCTAGACAGGAAGCCAGGACCCAGAGAAGCTCTTTCCTGGAATGGGAGGTGGGGGTCAGATTCTGAGGGCAGACCCTGTCCAGGTTCAGCAACCATCTGGTACAGTTCAGAGAGCTCTATGGCTAGGTGGTCTAGGAACCTAAGGCTCCACGTGCAGTAAAGAATATTCCAGGCACTGTCCTGTATGATTTGAAGGCAGGAGGAGAAACTTCACTGAGGAGAAACTTGATATGGAAAGAATTTTGGTAACCTGCCCAAGGTTACAGATGATGAACACTGGGGCCAGAAATCCAAGCAACAGCTCACCTTTGGAGACCAAGCTCTGGACAGGAGATACTAAGTGATTACTTACCACAGCTCAGCCTCAGAGGTGCCAACGCCCCCCCCAACCCCACTCTTCTGGCACCGACTAGATGCTTATTTTTTGTCTCCAAATCTATGCTTTTCATTCTGGTGATATATCTTCACTCTGTCTTATATTTATCTGTTCACTGATCTCATTTCTAATAGACCTACAAAAGCCTAACACAAGGCAAGGCAAGACTCACAGTGTCTGCGATCAGCAGGTACATAATCACGAAATATAAGGAATAAAGAAATCAAGCCATCTGAAGTCCTGAACTATTTCCTGAGACTAGATTGATGGCCACACAACCCAAAAATCAGATCTGGGATTCCCAGCTCTTCCTCTCTCTGTTCAGTGTTCAGGGACACTTGTCATGTTGTATGCTAGGTAATTTCAAGGGAAGTAGAATGTGCCCTTAAAACACACACTGTAGCTGAGCACTGGTGGCTCACACCTGTAATCCTAGCCACTCAAGAGGCTGACATTTGAGGATTGTGGTTTGAAGACAGCTTGAGCAAGGAAGTCCATGAGACTCTTACCTCAATTAGCTACCAAAACAGCCAAAAGTAGAACTGTAACTCAAGGGATAGAGGGCTAGCCTTGGGAAAACAAAAAACAAAAAACAAAAAAAACTCAGGGGACAGTGCCCAGGCCTTGAGTTCAAGCCCCCAGTACACACTACACACACACACACACACACACACACACACACACACAGAGAAAATGGCACATCTTACAGTAAGTCAAAGGACTTATTAGCTATATTCCAAACCAAAGAGGCTCCAGTCAAGAAGAGAGATTATTTTGTGAGCTATTTCAATGAAGATGTTAATTCATACCTAATGCTACAGGGTTAACTCGTAAGTTGCCTTTTACAAATTAGTAACTGCTCAGCCCTGCTCCTAGATCCCTGGGTCCCATCTTAGTAACCTAGTACAGTTCAGTTTCAGCCTCTACCACACCCCAATATACGCTAGGCCCCTGTTGATAGGACCCAAGGGCTCCCCTTTGGAAGGTCTCCCCGTACACACACCACACATATACCTTAGCTGTTGCTGAAGCACAGGCTGTGAGTTAAGCTGGACTACAGTGGTTGAAAGGATTAAAAACTGTTGACCAAGACTCACTTCCTGGTAATGCAGCCAAGTCAGGCCAGCCGTAAACAGCCCCAGGAGAGCTATGAACACACACCCTCCTGATTCCCTCAGGGAGAATACAGAAGGGAAATCAACCCCCAAGGACATGAAATACCCCTGCTCACCATAGCATGGACCGAACATCTACTGCCTACACGGCCAAAAGAAGTTGTGTGTCCAGATTTCTTTCCATCCTGCTCCAAAGTACAGGCTTCTTTTACATTTCAGGTAACTTGTGAGCGAATAATAACATCTCGAGAATTATCAAGTCCTAGGTAAGTGTTGAAAGAAGGAACTTTCCCTCCACATTTGAATAGTTACCCAAAAAAAGAAGTCCTTAGGGTCCTCTCTAATTCCCAGGAGCCACAGCTGGTGGCCCAAGGAGCCACCACCATGATATCCAGGACAACTCTGGGGACCAAAATTTCTATCTTCATCCAATGGTGTTTTCTTACAAGGCAGATGACTGAATTTATTTGGGAAATTAGGCTCAGTATTCTATTTTTTATTGGAATATATGAAATTATAACACGTGAAGGATTTCATTATTATATTTCCTACCTCCATACTGTATTTTGGGATGCTGCTCTCCCTCTGTACTCTTTCTTACCCATCCTCTGTCCTCTCCCTTTGCCCTTTTCTTTGCCAGCTCCTTAGTACTCTCCCTTGTACTTCCATGAGCTTGGTTGTTTTTTGTTATTGTTGTTTTGAGAGGAAACAAGTGATCATTGATTTGCAGCAGTCTTATTTCACTTAACAGGCTGATCTCCAGTTCCATTCATTTCCCAGCAAATGTTATAAATTCACATTCTATTCATCTCATCTGGACTTTTAAAATGTATTTTAGAAGTGACTGCTTCTAAAAACAGCAGACATGTGAGAACCATCACTGTGCCTGGAATATCCACTTGGACGACTCTTGTCACTTTCCCAGACACTCCAAGCTTCCCAGGCTAACATGGAAGACAACAGGTGCAAGGCCAAAGTTCCCCCCAGTCTTCTCATACTGTTTGAACCTTTCCTATTGCAGCTACTGTGGGGGAACCCTGACTTAGTATCCCTATGGCCTCAGACCTTAGACAACTAATATAACTGCTGAGATAAAACGAAGGAGGAAGATAGAGGGATACTAGTACAGAATGATCATCTTTATCTCTGTCAAAGTTGTGCCAAGCATTTGTGCATTAGATGGTTTCTGTCTTGCCCTGGGACTACTTGTACTGTTTCCTCAACCAAAGCAGTAGGTGATCTGGCTCTCCTCACTGGCACGCCGGGCAGGACAACTGGTTTACCATTCTGGGGAAAAGGCCTTCCTCTTAAACAAGACCTAGGCGCAGCTCAGTGGTTACTATTCCAAACCCAACTGATTTCAAACAAATACAGGAGCCCCAAGAAGGTCACCATTAAGCAAACACCTCACACAATTCTGGAGTTTAGAGGACTCCATGTCAGCAAACACTGGCTTAAAAGCAGATAGGTTGACTTTTTTCTTATTCTTTTTCCCCTCTTTTTAAATGGGATTTTCTCAAACTCTTTTTTTTTTTTTTTTTTTTCAAAAACATCTCTATGGCAGATGCTTTATCATTTGGGGTGCTTCTTTGGGAGTGTGGGGACTACGTTCTGAGTCCTGTGGGAGGCAGCCCTGCCCCTCCTTGTGAGGCCAGCTGGGATGTCAAATAAGTCGAGAGGGTGCTGTATGCCAGGCTGGGTCCACCAGATGCTTTCTACTGGGCCTGGGGCTGGGGCACACACCACGGCCTGCAGTTTCCAACTGATTTAGCAATGAGGGTGGCAGTAGTCACATCCAATGTCCCCTAGCAGCCATAGTTATACATCACTGAAGGAGCCCGTTGGACACATGTCCTGGGAACCTCAGTCTGGCTAGTCAGCCACGGCTTTCCTGCTATGTCTCTAAGCCTTGGCATCCATCTTTCCATGAAGCCCCTCTTCTAACAGAGTTAGCTACATATGTAACAGTAGCCCCCGTACATCTCCTTTATAGCAACAATAAAAAATAACTTAAAAACCGACTTAGCATGCATTACATTTATAACAAAGAGCATCCTGATCCTTGTTAAATCTCAAGAAGCAACTACTGGCCCAGGGATAAACCTATTCCCTTCATATGTTAAGCAAAACAACATCCTATTTGTTTGAAAGGTTTGTGTTGTTGCTTTCCAACTTGTCTTTTGATGAGCTTGCTTACTTCAAGGACTGGGACAAACAGAAACAGTCTTATATAGAAATCATAAGGAAGTCCATAAAAATTTTATAAGACGTAAGGAAAAACAGAACTAAAGGGCACGCTGCTTGGTAGACAACAGCCCAAGCTTTGAAAATAGGGCAGAATCTCTGGTCTCTCTGATTCACTCTGTGAAGATGATGGTTGCTTACATTCTCCAAAGTCTGCTGTGTTGGTCTATAAAGTGAAGATGTCCCCTAGGGCGGGCAGGTTTGAGAGCTAACAGGGAAAGCAGGTGGCACACAGCTGGTGGTCCACCCTGGTGGGCTGTGCTGCTGCTACTGGCCCCCTGGGCTTCTCCCCGCACCCCCCTCCCCCCCAAGAAGGGACAGCTCCTAGGAAACTCAAAGAGTAAACTCACAAAGAGGGGAGGGGAAGAAATCAGCACTATCACCAAAGTTCAAATTCAATAAGTTGCTTGTATGCAAATATTCCCTCCTAAAACAGTGTCTTAGGGATCAATCCAAGTCATTGCCTAAGTTGCTCGAGTCTAGCGGGTCTGTGGGACAGAAATCGGAGGTGGGTCAAGCCTGTAATCCAAGCTACACAGGAGGCTCAGATCCGAGGATGGTAGTTCAAAGCCAGCTCTTGCAGAGTTCATGAGATTTTTATATCCAGTTAACTACCCAGAAGCCAGAAGTGAGGGTAACTACCCAGAAGCCAGAAGTGAGGGTTGTGGCTTCAGTGGTATAATGCCATCAATGAGTGAAACCGTAAGGGGAATCACACACAGACACACACACACAGACACACACACACACAGACACACACAGACACACACACACAGACGCACACACAGAGACACACACACAGAGACACACAGACACAGACACACAGACACAGACACACAGACACAGACACACACACACACACACACACACACACACACACACACACACACACACACACACACACACACACACACACACACACACACACACACACACACACACACACACACACACACCCCTGAACTTGCTTCAACAAAAGTCAGCAGTCGCTCACAAAAAAGGCGGGTTTCTGGCTGCAGGTTCTTGGAGCAACCTGTAGCTGCAGGAAGAGAGGTTCCCGGGCTTGTCCACCCCCAGGCTTTCCCTCCAACCCACTGCCAGGCCCGAGATGGGGAGGGGGGTGTCCCCCTAGCCTGGTCCCCACTCCCTCCTTCGCCCGGGCCTCTTGGAGGAGCTTCGGGACACAAAAGAACGGCTCGGGCCGGAGGGCGCGCGGGGCCCAGAAACTCCAGGAATCCGCCCGGGGGATGGGGCGCCTCGGCGCGGGCTCCTTTCCCCCCCATCCTGAGACCCGAGATGGACACGGCTGGCGGGGCGCTCCGGCTCAGCGAGAAGGGGATGTGGGGGTACGCTCCCCCTTCCACCCCATCCTCCTGCCCTGGGGACCCTGATCACGAGCCCCGGGCTCTCGGGCGCGGTGAAAGCTCGCGGTGGTCCACGCTCCCCTTTGTGTCCCGTTCCACGCGCTCCGGCCCCGTGCGCCCTGGGCGCCCCGGTTCTCCATTGCCTGGAAAGCCCGCAGCCACCCGGTTCCCCGCGCAGGGGAGCCAGATCGCCGCGCGGAGACGGGGTGCTTTCAAGCCAGGGGCGCGGGGTGCGTGCGCTCCCCCAACGGCCACGGGGAGACGGTTCCCGCGGCACCGCGCATTCCACGTGGCCCGGGGCGCGCTGCGTCCCCCAACCCCCGCCCAGGGCCGGCCACCGAGTGGCCCCTCCCGGGGGAGCCAAGGAAGTTTCCAAAGCCGCCCTCCGCCCGCCGCCCTGCCCGGGAGAAGCGAGCCCCGCGGCCTGCGGGCGTTTGGCACGGTCCACTCGAGCCACCGAATCTGGGGAGCCCCAGCCGCCGGTCCCCCCACGGGAGGATGGACGGGAAGGTCCCGGCGGCGGGGCGCGGGCCATCTCCCTGGAAAAGTTGGCGGCGCGCTCGCCCGGACCCTCCCGGAAAGCCGATCCCGGGGTCCACCCGCGGGCCGCCCGGCTCCCCGGCTGCGGACACCTGCTGCGCCCCCGGGGGGGGTCGCTCCCCACAAACGGGCCGCGCCGAGCTCCCCAGGGGGCTACTCACCGCTCGCTCACTCGCTCGCCCGCGGGCCCGCGCGCCGGCTCCAGCCCGGCTGCCCCTCCGCTCCCCGGCCCCGCTCCCCGGCCCCGGCTCGGGAATGAGCGAAAACTGGGCTTCGGAGACCACCCGGGTGGCGTCCACAGACCCCGCCCACCGCCCCGCCCCTGAGGACCGGCGGCGGCCTCCCCTCACCCCGGGCCGGAGCTCCGGGAGGGCCCGGCGAGGGGGGACAGCTCCGGACCGCCCGCCGCCCGCCGCCCGCCGCCCGCCGACCAGACGGCGGAGCCCCCGCGGAGCGCGTGGCCGGCCCGGGCTGGACCCGGTGTAGTCATCTCAGCCCGGGGCTCTGGACACCCTTGATTGGACGATGGGAGCGGCGCGGCCACTTCCACACACCTGCGGGCACGTCGGTCCGGGGGTGAGGGCTTCCTCTCCCTCTCGGTCTCCGCCTCTGCCTCTCTCTCTGTCTCTCTCTGTCTCTCTCTATCTCTCTCTCTGTCTCTCTGTCTCTGTCCTCTCTCCCTCTCTCCCTCCCTCTTTCTCTCTCTCTCTCCCTTTCTTCTTCCTTTCTTTCTCTTTACTACTTTCTTTCCTCCTTCCTTCCTTCTTTCCTTCCTTCCTTTCTTTCCTTCTTCCTTTCCTTTCTTTCTTCTTTCCTTTCTTATTTTCTTTCTTTCCCTCCTTTCCTTCCTTCTTTCTTTCTTTCCTTCTTCCTTTCTTTCCTTCTTCCTTCCTTTCTTTCCTTCTTCCTTTCTTTCCTTTCTTTCTTCCCTCCTTTCTTTCTTCCTTCTCTTTCCTTCCTTCCTTCCTTCCTTCCTTCCTTCCTTCCTTCCTTCCTTCTCTTTCTTTCTTCCTCCCTCCCTCCCTCCCTCTCTCTCTCTCTCTCTCTTTCTTTCTTTCTTTCTTTCTCTTTCTTTCTTTCTTTTTCTTTCTTTCTTTCTTTCTCCCTCTGTCTGTCTTTTATGTCCCGGGGCTTGAACTCAAGAGGTAGGGCCCTGTCCCTGATTTTATTTTTTTTCTCAATGCTTGAGCACTTCCAGCTTTTGGTGGTTAATTGGAGACAGTCTCGGGACACTCTTGCCTGGACTGACTGAACTGTGAGGGGTGCGCCAGAGCACCGGGCTGGGAACCCTTCTTGTCCCACACCCTCCTCCTCCTCTGCCCTGCAGAGTTTCCCGGAGTGCAGCTAAGCTCCTGAAATCCCCTCCCCGCCCCCCCCCCCCCCCAGGCCTCCTCTGAAGGCTCTTGTCTTGAAGACATTGCTGCCTGCTCCCAATGCAATTTTCTTTTAAAACTAAACAAAAGCCAAACCGTAGAACAAGGGGCACAGGGCAGCTCAGTGCTTGCCTAGTGTGGGGGCCCTGCGGACAATCCCCAGTACCCCTCCCTCCCCGAAATCACTTGGTTCCTTAGTGTGCACCAATCACAGCGCCTAGTTACCGGAATCTAAAAAACCCTGGCTCCCATGGATACATCCTGGCATCCTTCCTGCTGGGCCTTCCCAGGCTGGGAGGAGTGTGGATCCCCAGAAACTTCATGCTGAGGCTCAGCTGAATTGTGGAAAACTGACAGAAGTAGACACCCCTTCTAACTGTCCTCACCAAATGGTGTGGTGGGAACTGAGACTCTAGTAGACCTTCCGTCCGCTCCCATCCCTTACCTAACCAAAGGTGGGTGGAAAATATCATCTATATGGACATAGCATTTACATTGTATGAGGTACTCTCAATAATCAAGACATGGTTTAAAGTACAAGAAAGGATTGCCTAGGTTGTATGTGAATACTATGCTGTTTTATATAAGGAACTGGGGGAACATCTGTAGAACTGGGTGACCACCCAGGCCCTTGAAGCAATCCCTTCAGACTACTTTCTGACAGGGAAATTAAAACTTGGGGGGGGGGGCAGGGCATGTTCAGGACATTGGCTAGCATCCAGTAGGTGTTCAATAAATGTGATATGGACAGCTAGATGGGCTGATGGAAGGATGGGGAATGGAAGACAGAAGGATGTGTGTATAGATGATTGGTAGGAAAATAGCCTTTTTAGCTTCCTTACCATAGGATCTAGCATGAAACAAGTACCAGGCAAAGAATAAAGGTGTTTGCTTTTAAGGTTTGAATTGATTGTGAGTGTGCATGTTTCCCAGACAAGAAATGAGAGGTTTCTGAAGATTGCACCAGGACATGGGATTCGAGTCAGTCCTGCTATTTGTCCGTCTGCCCCTAGATCCCCTGCTTGGAGGCAATGGCAGGAGAGGTGTTCTGTCTCCTGAGAGCAGCTCATCCTGACCTGTCTCAGAGTTTAATCCTGTCACATTTTTATCACTGTGATGTTGGCTGCTTGATTTCTCTGAACACTGGTTTATGTTTTTTAATCTCCAAAGTTAAAGACAATTAGAATTCCTAGCTCTTTCCTTACCAACTAACATAAATGGTAGTGATACCATAAGAAAGCAGCAACACTTAATGAGCAATAGCAGGTTGGGGAATTTGTGGTGACCCAGTGTCTCCTGCATTCAAGCAGCCCCGACCTGGCCCTCAGAGCTCATGACAGTGCACCAGAGAACAGGAAATAACACCTCATCAGATTGAGATGGTTGACCCTCTGTCCTAATGCAGGGCACTAACACTTCTACTGTTTTCATGCATTGTAATGTCTTATCCCATCATCTATTCTACCTGGGCCTTTGTAGGTACTCAACAAGTAATAATGGATAAACAGAACAACAGCTTTTATACTCAGTGGCAAGACCTAACAATTTGTTCCGCTTAACGGTTTTCATGCATTGTAAAGTTTTACCCTAACAGCTATTCCACCTGAGTCCATTGTGGATATTTAATAAGGAAAAAATGAATAAACAGAACACCATCTTAATAATCAGTGGTAGGCAGATAGTAACAAGATCTAACAATTTGTTCTGTTTATCTTGGAGCCCCGATCTACAGTCCTATGTCATTATATGCGAGGTCAGTAGGAATGACATTTATTCCTGTTCACACACTCAGATCCATTAGAGGCAAAAATGAGGCCTTTCTGAAATGCTGCCCAAATGAAGTCTCCACACGAGGAGATATCATGCCATTCTAGAAGCGCAAAGGACTGAGAGCTAGGAGTCTCTCAGGTTCTGCTGCTCTCTTCCAGTGTGGTCCCCATGTGCCCCCCGGCTTCAGGTCCTCCCAAGTGCAATGCTTTTGCTCAATGGCCAGTTGGGACTGCTGGAAGCCATTTAGGAAGTCACCGATAGGGGAAATTTTCATGATTGAGTAAAGGGTTTTGGACAGCATTGGGTTAACTCTTACTGGATGAAATAACAGGAAAACTATAGCAGCATAGGGATAAGAAATTTATGTTTCAACAAAACATATAGGTTGTATGGTTAGAATTGAAGCACTGGGCTTGGGATGTTGATCCGGAGTATATGCTTAGCATGTCTATAGTTCTGGGTTTGAATTCCAGCACACAAAAATGGAAAGAAGGAAGGAAGGAAGGAAGGAAGGAAGGAAAGAAGGAAGGAAGGAAGGAAGGAAGGAAAGAAGGAAGGGAGGGAGGGAGGAAGGGAGGGAGGGAGGGAGAAAAGGAAAAAATAAAGGCCAGTGAAGGAGGTTGAAAAAAACCTTATTGTTAGAATATACAAAAGATAGTAATTTAATCTTTTTATAAAGATATTTAAATGAAGGCTTCATTTTTTTCAGTTCCTATGACTAAAACAAAACAGGTTCAGAAGTGCTTGATTTTAGAACCTGACAGTTTCTACCATGACTAACTGTGCTCCAAAACAAGCAGTGCTATTTTTCCAGTTTCCTGTGCGTTCACTTGCACGGGGGTCCTTGATAAAGCGTCACCATGGTGAAGCTGAGTAAAGAGGCAAAGTCAAGGCTACAGCGGCACTCCACACCCGGGGACTTTATTCCTCTTGTCACCTGCCTGGGATTCAAGAGCGATGCAGATCATGGCATACCAGAACCTGCTCTTTGGAGCCTACACTGGAAATCAAGACTCGTTTGGGTCATCTAGATTTAGAAGCCGTCCTGAGACAGGCACACATGGAAAGACATGTAATCTGGCTAGGAGAAGGAATTGTGTCTAATGCAGAAAGCCACTAATTGGATGTCTTAGGATTCTTCTCCAATATACCTAAGACAGAGTGGCACTTCCCACGACTTATTTATGATCAGCTGTAGCCAAAGAAAGATTTTAACAATGAAAATAATAGCAGTGATGCTGTGGAGGGGTTTTTTTTGGTCAGTCATGGGGCTTGAATTTGGGGTCTGGGTGCTGTTCTAAGCTAGCACTTTACCACTTTGAGTCACAGCACCACTTCTAGTTTTCTGGTGGTTAATTGGAACTTGCCTGCTCAGGCTGGCTTTGAGCCGTGACCCTCAGATCTCAGCTACCTGAGGAGCTAGGATGACAGTTATGAACCATCAGCACTCAGCTACAATAGTGCTTTTGTGTGGCCAACACACATAGCTATGCGTGACCCTCGACCAAAAGAATTGCATTGTTTTAGCATTGCTGTGCTTTCTTAAGTCTGGCTGTCTCAAGGATAGCCAGGAAGAGAGAGAGAAGGGAAGGGGAGGGGAAGGCTGAACAGTTTCATGCCAGCCCAGGGTTCTCCTGTAAATGTTTTACCTCATGATTTCCTGCTCCTCGGGTTTTCACCACCCACTGCCTCTGGATTGGAATGCCAAGAAAAACATTGCTGGTGTTTTAATAACCAAATGCCAACAAAACATTCTTTTTGTTCTTTGAGCACCTTCGGGTAGGATCTGGAACTCATCCATCAAAACCATTCATTGCACACGGATTCAAAGGCAAGGGAGGAAAATGGAAACTCAGCTTAAATTGGGGAGGGGGAGGTGGGGTGAGGGAGGAGAGGAGGTGGGGGGGGAGGGGAGGAGCACTGTTGAGGAAGAGTCACTTGGGACCAGACAGGAACGATGCACCAAGGTAGGATTCTGAATGTAAAAAGCTGGGGGAAAGTTGAAACACTCAGCCACTTGATGGGGCAGGTGTGAATACATTTCTGTCACAATCTGTCTGCCATCAGTTACTACTGGAAATCAGTGCCTGGTCTGGAGAGCTGGCCTTCACCTCTGCCATTCTCCCCCCATTTTTAACATGCACTGAATCAATGGGGCTTTCTTATACGCCTTTAGTTACCAATGGAGGGAATGAGAGCAGCAGAAAGGAAGGGAACAAGAGAGGGCCCCCCACCTTACTTTGCACAGGAAGATGAGGCTCCCCAAAATGAGGCCTCTCTGTCTAATTCGTTCATTCATTCAATCATTTGTGATGAATGTCTGTCCTTCCAATAACTCTTTGAGCCGGTTCAGTCATAATATCTTTGTGGTTTATTTTTGTTGGTTATTTCTCACTCAATTCTTTACACAGTTGTTCACTGTACATTTGCATGGGAATCATGATTTCAACTCCTTGAAACATAATTTAGAAGCCCAAACAGGGCTCATCATCCCCAGGGAGATAAACAGGAAGTTTTAAATATGCAGTGGAGTTCTAAAATTAAATGCTGGAAAGGTGAAATCCCCAGTTACCACTACACCTTTCAAGAGTCTCTAACACTGACCTGGAATTGTATCCACAGCTTCTTTGCAGGGATAAAAATGCTACAAGTTACAAAGGGTTTCTGTCTATTATTCTTGTAACTCTCTAACAATAGAAAAACTCCATTAAGAGCTCTTTCACTCAACTTCTAAGCAACTGCTAGAGACAAAGAATATTAGGAGATCTTAATTCCAATGAGCTCCTTTTAATGATGGAGAATGCAGGATGATTTGTTGTGGGTTGTTTTTAATGAGCAAACATGAAGCTTTTTGTTCTCTTTGTTTGCAATACTAGACACTGAACCCAGAACCACTTACATGCAATGCACATGTTCTTCCAACTGAGCTACAAACCCCAGATTGAGCAGGAACCCCTTAAAGATCAAGGAAAATGACTGGAAAGTGAGTTCCAATGTTGACCAGGCAGCCACCCTGGGAATTTGAATAAAATGATCTTACCCATGAAGGTCAGGGAGCATGGAGGCTGCAGGTTGGCTGGAAGGAGCATATTTGCATGAGGTACGTTTGCAGAGGGGATAAAGTAGATACACTGCACAACCCTTTCCAATAATCAGGGCAGAATTTGGTGCATTGTCCAGAATTACTTACCTTATGGAAGGGGAGAAAATACAGGATAAATGAGAAAATTGCTCTAGATCAGCACCTTTTAAATCTCAGTGATCTCAACATTGGGGCTTTGTTATGGGAGGTTTCCCTGAGCATTATAAAGTGTGTGACAATGTCCTTTAACCCCATCAAAGGTCACTCATACCCTCTCCTCTAGCTGGGACAACCAACATGGTTTAAAAACTCAAGGTTTGATTTTAAAAAAAAAAACAAAAACAAGTCACAAGCAAATGTTATTGTGTCTAGGCAGAATGTGTTAAAATTTCTGATTGGAGTTTGGGAAAATGTTAGGAGTGGTTATTATGAGTTGAAGCAGCTTTACCTGTATACTCAGCTCACTTCACTGATTTGTTATTTGCCTGGCCCTGTGTGCAGGTAAATTTTTTTCCTCCTAGTTTCAGGATTTTGCAGTTGGTAAATACTTATTTCTTCTTGAAATCTTCAAAACAAATCTGCCAACTAGCCCCCTGATACAGATTGAGATGCTGAGTACGGAGATCACAGGACTTACCCAGCATCAAGGAGAGGCAGACCAGACCCATAGCTTTCAGAATCCTCAGGAGGACTCTTGTCACTCAAATCAACACAGAAGACAAGATTTTCGAACCCTGCTATAAATAAGGCCTAAACTCCTTTATTCATCCATGGTCTGCTACTGCAATGCAGACTACAGATGGAGTCAGCTATAATCACTGGTTTATTTAGCCGAAGGCTCTGAAGACTAGAAAAGCCAGGGCTGAGGAGCTCCTTTGGTGAAGGCCCTTGCATTGGATTATAACATGACGGAATGACAAGCAAATACACAGGAGACGGAGAGTGAGAAGAAGAGCACACTTTTCTAGCTAAGCCTTTGTACCTTTGCCCAATAATGGCATACATTCAGGAGAATGGAACCCTGCTGAACTAACCACCTCAGACAGACCCTACTTTCTACTAATGTCCTAGGGGGCAATTTGAATTTTGGAGGAAATATTAAACCACAGCCAGCACTGTAGGAAAATCAGATTTCACTATCCAAGACTAGGAGTAAAGAAAGCTGTGAATAAGGACCATGCCAGGAATGAACCTCACACTGACAGTCCATCACATGCACGACAGGGTTCTGTGGCCACCACGACTGAGTGAATGACTTCGGGTCTGTAGGGTTCCCCATGGATGTTTGCACCTGTACAGCGCAGCACACTACAAACTGAGGTGCAACGGAGGCTCAATCAGTGTAGTCCGGCCCTTGAAACTCCAAGTGCTACCTAACAGTTTGACTTCTAAGTAAATCAGCCCCCAAGGGAACAATCCTTAAGAAAGGGCTTAAAGAAATGGTTAAGTCTGGCTCAATGTCATTGATTCATCCAACAAGGAATCATTCAACAGCTACAGCATGGTCGCTGCTAGCCTGGTACCCATTTATGAAGGAAACAAGGATCCTTGCAGTAGTTTGAGAGAGAAAAACAGAAAACAAACAATAAACACCATCACGTTTTTACCTACTCCAGTAGAAGTTGATTAGAAATCTAAAAAAAAAAAAAAAATAGATTAGGGAGGGTAGAAAAAAAGATTTCTGAGTTTGGTGTCCAGGGTAGATCTCATGGATAAGAGGTTCTAAACTGATATACAAGAGGTAAGCTGTAGGCCAGATGTTAGGAGAGAGGAGGCTTTGTGTTAGTAGGCAAAGTCAGTAGGAGGAGCAGACCCATCTGGTCCAGAGAGTTTTCAAGAGTTAAGAAGAATAAATTAAAATGGGCAGAGATGGAAGAGAAGACTGACATGCCCAAAGTCATTGACAGTTGATGACTAATTCATTCCCAAGTTTCAATTCCTGCTTCCAAGTTGGAAGCTCTTGGCATGAGAATACAGATGGTAGAGTTCGCACCTAAACTTGGAGGTTAAATGGAGTCAGCATCCAGCATCTAGGGTGGGTCTGTCCTTGGGTCTACCGACACCCAGGTGACTTCAATCCCATCCCAAAGAAAACCTCTTTGCTAGAACTTGGCTGCTCACATATTGTAGTTGGCCATCTGAGCTCTATGATGGTGGTGGATAAAAAGATTAGAACTAAAAGAAAAAAATGTAGGGGCTGGGAAGGTGACTCAGTGGTAGAGCTCTTGCCTTGCATGCATGAGGCCCTGGGTTTGATTCCTTAGCACCACATAAGCAAAAGAAAAAATAAGCCAGAAGTGGCGCTGTGGCTCAAGTGGTAGAGTGCTAGCCTTGAGCTGAAAAGCTGAGGGACAGCGCCCAGGCCCAGAGTTCAGGCCCCATGACTGAACCTCCCCCTCCAAAAAAAAATGTAGACTGAGGGTATATCTCAATGGCAGAGCATTGGCCATTTAGGCACAAAGCCTAGGTTTGTTTATCAACATCGTGCAACAAAACCAAATACACATAAAGAAAATGCAAGAACAGACTCTTTGTCTGAAAGCAGGAAAGTAACGATTGTAATGCCAGAGAATGAAGACCTTAGAAAACTTGGCTGAGATAAGAACATTCTACAGATGGATGAGGGGGAAAAAAGAACAGTGATGGACTTGAATTAGACAACATATATGTGCATTTCATTCTGCATAATAAATCAGGAGCTATTTAATGCTGCTTTTATTTTTAAAATGTATGGGTCTATAAAAAGAATTCATTGCTCTTGAAGATACCTAATTTGAAAAGGCAAGAAAACCCCAGAGAAAGTAAAACTTAACATGGAATTCTAAAGAAAAAAAAGTCTGCTAAAGAAACCTAGAGACGCAAAGAATGGTAAGGAACAATGAGAGATACATAGATGTCCAATTTAGTTCCGCAAAATCATTGAAGCTGGGTAATGGATATCTAGGGGTCTGTTTTTGTCCATCAGAGAAAGGCAAAAACAGAGACAGGAAACAAATCATAGAGAAGTGGATGGCTGGAATCTTGGGCAATGGCGGTGCCCAGCCCAGCACTTGGTTGTGTTTATAGGATTGTGTGATGGCATCCAACCTGGGACAAGATTTGGAATCTAAGATACAAGAGCAGAGGCAGCAAGTGAGGAAAGGGATCTGTCCACACACACTCCCCCCTACACACACACACACACACACACACACACACACACACACACACACTTAGTAAATAAGGAACAATTTCTTCTTGATTGGGGAGCAGGTGGCAGCATGGTCTCTGAGTAGACCAATCTGGCTTCGACTCTAATTCTTTGGCCCTTTGGGCTTCCTTTACCACGGTACCCACACATCAGAGAGGTCCTGGAGGAGCCAGCCCTCCCCTAACCCATTCCCCTCAGATTGCACTTAAGGGAAGATGCTGGCCCTTTCCTAAGACCCCTCCCCAGCCCACCTCCCACCTCACAGTTCTGTGGCTGGTGGGGGAGCTGGATGGAGTGATCCACAGGTGATAGTGTAGTTAAGATCCCACCCCCAGAGGGGGACAGCCCTCTGGTTGCCTTGAGCTGGGCTCTATAAAAGAGTCCCTGCTCCTCACAATGACAAACAACACATATGGGCCTCCTGGCTTTCATATGCCCAGAAAGAGCCAGACCAGGCCCTAGAACGGAAGCCACTTTAGTACTGTTGACCCTTCTTATCTACTGGTTCAGCATTAAGCTGTGTACTGATCCTTGCAAGACCTCGGCACCATCCAAGCCCAAATCAAAGTCCATCCACATACTTGCACTCACTCACTAAACCGATTGCTCTAGGGCATGGTTCTGTACCCAACTCTACACCGTTCTAAAGAAGTAGAGATGATTGACAAGGTACAAGTTGTCAGAATCACTTGCATCACACAGTAAATGGAACCAACTGGTAAAATGGAACCAAAGAAAGTGATAAGGCATGGGTCCTCTGGTCCCATTGCTTGATTACAGAAACTATCAGGAAAGGCTTTGTCAAAGCCACCACAACCTTGCACAAAATTGTTTCTATGAGGAAGTCTACCTTGCAACTGTGGGGCCAGCCTTGTACTATCACCACCCTGGTTATTGATCCAAGGATAATTGCTTCAAAACAACTGATGTAATGGAATCCTCCTCTTCTTACCTTTAAGGGCCCCTTGCCCCATTTGCCTTTCTGAATACACCCATAGCTCACCATGGCTCACGTGTTCACACCACAGGGCCCTGCGGTCCCTGACTAAACACATAAATCTCTAGGGAGCTTTGCCCTGTTTTCTGCTTAAATTAACAAGTCGGACATGAAACAATGTCACTGTTTAAGGAGGGGAAGCCACTAAGTGACACTGATTCTAGAGACACCAACAGCAAGTGGGTTCAAGGTGGATATGGGCATGTAACTTCAACCTGAGGAGGATTAGAAAAGAGTCCTGGCTGGGGCTGGGAAGGTGGCTTAGTGGTAGAGTGCTAGCCTTGCATGCATGAGGCCCTGGGTTTCATTCCTCAACACCACATAAGCAGAAAAAGCCGGAAGTGGCGCTGTGGCTCAAGTAGTAGAGTGCTAGACTTGAGCTGAAGAGCTGAGGGACAGCGCCCAGTCCCAGAGTTCAGGCCCCACAACTGACGAAAGAAAGACAGAAAGAAAGAAAGAAAGAAAGAAAGAAAGAAAGAAAGAAAGAAAGAAAGAAAGAAAGAAAGAAAGAAAGAAAGGAAAGAAAGAAAGAAAGGAAAGAAAGAAAGAAAGAAAGAAAGAAAGAAAGAAAGAAAGAAAGAAAGAAAGAAAGAAAGAAAGAAAGAAAGAAGAAAGAAAAGGGTCCTGGTGGTACTTCAGAGAACTCATCAGAAGGAGAAGCTCACCAGAGAGAGGCATTCTGGGAAGAGAAGTTGGCACACAAAGCTGTGTTCAGATTCGGTGGGAGACATGGAGGGAGGGCTGGATTGTGACGTGATGGGATGTAACACGGCCTGGTAAAATGAGTGATGAGATGAATCTAGAGCAGTAGATTGGGGCTACTATACCATGCCAAGGACTTCAGAGCATCTGAGACAACCAGGGAGCAGTTGTAGGGTATTGAGCAATGTTTTGATTTTAGAAGGAAGGCCATCCCAGCAGGAGGAGGAAGAGGAGAAAGCTGTAGAGAGAGGAGAACCTGACGGGAGGCAGCGCAGGTGAGTCCTTGTGGCTCTGACCGTGGCATCCATGAAGGAGCCTGGTTTTTCCTGGAGATGGAAGTGCTTCGGACTTTGAAATAATCCTGACACCAAACCTCCCCTTGTGCAGCTCTCTCTTCCCAACTGCTGGGCATGGAAAGTGCCGTTATTGGGCATGCGCAGTGAATGACTTTGGCCTTAACTTCCTAGCTCTACAGAATAAGTGTTATTATGGTTTGAGGATGAAGTGCCCGCCCTGATAGGCTCATGTGTTGAGCTGAGGGCTTGGGCCCCCAGCTGGTGCTATTTTGGAAGACTCTGGAAAATTTAGAAGATGAAGCCTAGGTGGAGAGAAGTAGGACTTGAGGGTGTCTTTCTCCTGACTCCTTCCTGTGGCTCTCTTTGCTTCCTGTTTGCCATGCACCTGAGGTCATGTAATCATGACTAAGCCTCTGAAACCATGAGATAAAAATCACCATTCCTCTCTTACGTTAGGTATTTGGTCACTGGGACACAAATAACGAATGCAAGAAAATTTCATTACCTCAAGTCCCAACTAGAAAGGCGAACAGGCCTTGACTCACCTGGCCTACAGAGGAAAACTAGACTCCTCTTTAATTGCTTGTGAGGCATTCTGGGAGGCCTGATATCACTTACCACAGTGTCCAGCAGATTCTTAGGCTCCTAATCTGATATCCACAGCCCTCAAAACCACCCAAGGAAGCCATACTCTAACCAACAAAGAACAGCCACGTCAAGGGCATCTCCAGGGAGGCATAGGTCCACAGAGCATGCCTTTCTCTCCTAAATATAGCCTAAAGTTTGGGATTCCAAATGCCAACAAAGCTTCCTGAAGCTTCCTAGTGGTTGTAGGAATGGCTTCACCAGTTTGGGATCTTACCTCATGGACCTGAAGGATTCAGATGCTCCAGTCTCCTGAGTGGAAGAGAGGGCAGGGAAGAGGCCATGTGCCAGCTTTCCATGTTTCTCAGATCCTCTTCCCTTTGTTTCCTGGCCAGCTAGAGAGATAACAAGTCTCTCTCAGTGTTCAGTGCATGTCTGCTTCTTGGAGACAAAGCTCTTTGGTTTTCATTTTGCAGTGAGAAATTGTTAAATACCTCTTTTTTTTTTTTTTTTTTTGGTTGGTTGTGAGGCTTGAACTCTGGGTCTGGGCGCTGTCCCTCAGCTCCTCAGCTCTTCAACTCAAGGCAGGTGCTTTAACACTTGAGCCACAGTGCCACTTCCAGTTTTCTGGTGGTTTACTGGAGATAAGAGTTTCACAGATTTTCCTAGCACAGCTGGCTTTGAACTGCTATTGACAGATCTCAGCCTCCTGAGTAGCTAGGATTACAGGTGTGAGCCACCAGCGCCCAGCTTAAATAACTTTTTTTAAAGGCCAGGTGCTGGTGGTTTACACCTATAATCTTAGCTATTTGGGAAATGGAGATTTGAAGGTAGAGGTTTGAAGCCAGCCAAAATAGAAAAGACTTTGAGACTTTTGTTGCCAATTAACCAACCAAAAGCTGAGGGAGAAGGTGGAGGCTTGACTCAAGTGGCAGAACACCAAAAGAAAAATCTAAGTGAGAGTAAGAGCATGAGACGCTGAGTTCAATTGGCACCAAAATACAAATAAACAAAGCAACAACAACAAGAAGAAGACAAAACAAAAAACGAAGGAAACAGGTCTGAATTATTTCCTCTCCAAACTACAAAGAGCCAAGGCCCAGTGTGGGCAAAGGCTGAGGGCTGACCCATGCTGCTGAGCGTTCACACAGTACCAGACAAAGAGTGCTCAGCCCAAGATGACCTCACAGTGTCCGAAACACAAGACCTCCCTCCCTCCTATTTCACTCCTGAACCCATTGTCCTTTCTCTCATTTCACATCACTGAAATGCTAAATGGCCAGGAAATGTTAACGCTCAGCAAGAGCTTTGTTCCTACAATAGCCCACAAGTCTAGAACTGTAGCTCACATGGTGTTGGGGATGTACAAACGGGAATAAATGCTTATTTCTTGGGAACAAGAAGCCTGATGGGAAGGATACAGGTGGCATAAACACACCAGGCTCTTCCTCCTTGGCCTCATTTCTGGTTCTGCTATGTATGAGTGGAGTCACTTTAACGTAATTACTTTCCTTGCTTACCTGTGTTTCCTTGCTGGAAACGGGCCTTACAATGTATTAACTGGTCTTCAGAAATAAAGCAAGGCATTATGTATTTCCCTGTGAGGAAGATGAAACAGGACACTGCCCAGAGCGGCAGGTGCTATGTGTGTTCATCTTGATGTTCCCTTTGGCTTCTTTCCTTGTCCCTCCCGCCCTTTCTTGTACAAACATAGATTGAACACTTTCTTCCTGTGCCACCGGACACCCCCAGTTCCAGTATATCACAAGATCTAGACAGAAGAAGATATTGCTCACAGTCTTGTTTGGAAGTTGAAAGGGGGAACACAAAGAATGTACCAACAAATAAACCAAGCAGATCATTGCAGATGTGCTAAAAAGCCATGGAGATAACCAAATTGAACAAAGTAAATGGCTGAGGGAGCTGGGGGGGGGGGGGGGGGCGGTTTTTCCCAAAGCTATGTCCTGATCTGAATCTAAGCAGAAAGTTCTTTTGTTCCAGGACATGGACTTGCGCTGGGTGTTAAGTGGAATCAGAGGTTGAAGCTTCTAGGCTTGACTCTGCACCTGCTGAGACACAGAGATCTGGTGAGCTATTTACTACCTCTGGGCCTTGGCTGTGGACCCAAGTGCAGAAGCTCTATCTTCCCAGAGTCCAACTGCCTATGATTTATTCTTTTCTCAAGGTCAGTATTATATTGGAGTAAATTTGTGATTCATGGACAGCTTAATATTTTAATTTAGGAAATGACCATTAAATGACTTGTTAATAGACACTGCCATGCTGTTTGGCAGCTTCATTAGGCAATTTATCCTGAGCCTCAAATTAAAGCCCGGAAACCTCCTGGTATCACTCTGTGTGAGGGTCTGGGTAGCAATACGGTGCTCCTTAGAGTTCCTATTAAGGTTCTTGGCTATGTCCTTCTTGGGCAGCTTCAATGCAGGGTTGGCCTTCTGTGTGTCAGCTAGAGATACCCTCACTGCCACCACCATGGCCTACGTGATGTCCCAAGAACAGTGTGGATAACAGAGACCTCAGAGAGGCATGACTTTGTAACAGTAGGTCCTAGAAAGCCTCCTCCTCCTCCTCCATCCTCCTCCTCCTCCTCCTGCTCCTCCTCCTCCTCCTCCTCCTCCTCCATCCTCCTCCTCCTCCATCCTCCTCCTCCTCCTCCTCCTCCTCCTTTTCTTCCTCCTCCTCCTTCTCTTCCTTCTTTTCTTCCTCCTCCTCCTCCTTTTCTTCCTCCTTCTTTTCTTCCTCCTCCTCCTCCTCCTTCTTTTCTTCCTCCTCCTCCTCCTTCTTTTCTTCCTCCTCCTCCTCCTTTTCCTCCTTCTTTTCTTCCTCCTCCTCCTCCTCTCCCTCGTCCCCCACCTCTTCCCCCTCCCCCCTCTTCTTCCCTCTTCTTTTGGTTGTCCCACAAGCAGGACTTGTACTCTCACTTGGCTTTTTCACTCCTGACTGAAGTTCAACCATCTGAGAAGCATTTCACTGGTTAATTGAGTGGCATTTCGTTAGTTTATTGTTTATTTTTACTTCTTTGTTTTTGTGCTGGTACTAGGGCTTGAAGTCCAGGACTTGTGCTTTTACTGGGCTTTTTTTGCTTAAGGCTGGTTCTTCACCATTAGAGCCACATCTCCACTTCTAGCATTTTTCTGGGTAATTGGAGATAAGAGTTTCTCAGATATTTTTTAAAAAATTTTTTACTGGTTAATTGTGATGGAATCTCATAAACTTTTATGCCTGGGCTGATTTCCAGCCAAGATCCTCCAGGTCCCAACCTCCTGAGTAGCTGGGATTACAGGAGTGGACTACCGACACCAGGCCAGAAGACTTCATGATGTGACATAAAAATGCTTTGTGTGTGTGTGTGTGTGTGTGTGTGTGTGTGTGTGTGTGTGGCTGTGGGGGGGGGGGGGGGGAGATGGGAAAGGAAAGGATAGGAAGGGGAAACAAAGGAGGAGGCAACAATACTTGATAAGAAATGTGCTCATTATCTTGCCCATGTAATTGTAACCCCTCTGTACAGTATTTTCACAATTAAAAAAATGCTTTGTGAGGTCAGCTCTGAGCAAAGATAGGAAGTAGATCTAACTGGGGGCTCAGGACTCTCGAGCTGAACTAACCTGGATTCGAAGTCTATGTCCGCACTATATTGTGTGACTTCTGATGGCTCAGCATTTCCGCTTCACCACTGACAAGGGTGAAAAGCCATGTGCATTTTCCTAAGTTAATTGAAGGACTTCATGAGAGCACATGGGTAGTACTGGGTACATATTTTCCCACCTGCTCCCCATGCTGCATGGTTTTGCTCTCCCGAGTCAATGTCCTGTCTGCTTTCTCCATGGTCCTCCCAGTTAGCAATCTCCACCTCCTTTCTGGTTCTCATTAGACCAATGTGGGCCCTTGAGGTATTCTGAGACTTGGGGATAACTCCCTGTCCTTAGGCCTAATTTCTCAGTAGTGGAAATGATAGCCCATCAATCACCTGCACAGGAACAAAAAGCAAGTCAGGGAAGCTGTGTGCTTTGAGCATCTAAACATTACAGGGGTTAAAGCTTGCATTCTGAAAGCAGATTCTCTGCTCACTGCAATCTATGTGCCAGCGATGATTTAGCCTTTTGGTATTTCAGTTCTATGGTCTATGTATTGTGATTGGCTCAATATAACCTCTGATTATGAGGATTGAGTTGATTCACCTTAAGAGTCGTCATAGCACCTGACACAGAATACATTCAATAAATCTTTATGAGTGTCTGCCCTGTGCTGACGAGTGTCCTCCTGACGTCATGGCTATGGTTTGATACAGTTGTGTGTCCCTTAGAAATCCATGTGGAAAAAGCTTGGTCTCCGCAGCATTCAATACTGGGGCAGAGTGGAATCTTTAAGAGGAAGGGACTTGGGATGTTGGTAACGTGCCCAGAAAAAGGATTAAAATGTATTTTGTGCTACCCCTGGATCGTTTTTGCAGCCAGTGGTTATCAAGGATCAAGCCAGGCTTGATCCTCCCTCTGTCTCTCTAGTATTTCCTGGGATGATTTGTCCTCCACGTGCTCCCGCCATGATGTGAGGCCACTCACCACCTTCTCCCGAGGGCAAATCCAGTTTCCCTATAGCCTTCAAAAGCTGGATAATGCATCTTAGCGAGTGTCCGTTACACAGCAAAGCGTCTGACTTCCAGCTCTTATTTGCCCAGGATGTTACACATCCCTCCCAGCTGTTACACACCTCCCATCTCTCCAGGGCGAGAGGAAGGAAGGACATTTAAGCCACGTCAAGCATGCCCTCCTTCCATTCTCTGGAGTTGATGTGTTCCCGGCTGTGGTGTAAAGGAACTCTTCCTCTAACTTCAGAGTCAGTGAAAAGCCACAGTGCTCAACAGAGAGCCCCACGGAAAAGAGCTCTGCCTACTGTCACCCACCACAGAGCTCTTCCTGCCCTAGGAAACGTCCCTGTGGTGAATGGGGTTCCCTCCTGGCACCCCTATAGCTCAGGCAGTGTGAGATAAAGCTACTAGAAACCTGGAGACCGTCCCACCTAAGGGTTCTAAAATGTGACAGGACCCATTGCAGAGACTAGCAGCTGGGTCTCTCCCAGCGCTCAGAGCCAAACGGGGTCTTCTATCCCTGAGAGCCCGCCTCTCCACGCTTCTGCATTCTCCCTGTGAAGGGCTCTAAAACTGCTTTTCTGAAAAGCACTGACCACTTACTTGGACCTATGCATCAACTAAAAGCAATAGGAAAGTACCCATCTCTGCCTCCATTTTGCACACGATCTTTTCTCTAACCCCATTGGCTAGGCAGTGACTTTGCAATCTCCTTGGAATCTAGGAAGGATAAGACTGACCGATAAGATCTCTTTGAAACAAACAAAGACTACCCCAGAAGAATAACATTGCCCTCTCAATGCAGACCGGAAAAGGGTCCTCTGAGGTGTTTGATGGCTAAGAGTGCATTTTCCAGCCATGATACACAGAGCCCTGGAGCTTGAGCAAGAAGTTGTTCTAGACTTGCTAGCTTCGTTACAAAGCAGGCCAGGCAAATGTGACAGGTTCTGAATGCAAGTTTCACTTAAGAAATACAACACTCTGTTGTCTCCCCACAACTCAACATGGAAAAATGATTGTCATTACAAGGCCCTGGGCTTGAATACTGCTCCTGCCGCCCAGAAATGATAAAGATGTGCTCCTTGCCTAGGGAAATTCATTATCCCACCTTTTTTTAACTCATGGAAATTTTGGATTAACCTGAATACCTGGCTTCCTCAAGTATAGACTACATTTCCCAGAATTCCTAAGTGAAGACTACATTTCCCAGAATTCTTTGTAGCTAACTCTATCCCTGAGATTAAAATTTGGCTAAGTAGGAATGGTGCATACAATCTGTGGGAAATGTCCCTGGAGAGAAAGAGTGCTTCCTTTTTCACGTCTTCCTCCTATCTGCTGATATGAATCTAGATGAATGGTTTGGAGCTCCAACAGCCATCTTGGACCATGAACTGACATTAAAAAAAATTGAGTCTTGAACACCAGAACAATACAAAAACAACTTGGGTATCTAACTGTGGGGCACCACTTTAGCTCTGAGGCCTGGCCTTCTACTGCTGTGAACAGGAGTGACAGAAAAGCAGGAGCATCTGTTTGTTGTTTATGTCAATCTTTATGATACTTTTCCAATTCTTTATTTGGAAGCATGCAGCTATGATGTTGATACAACTGACAAGCAAGAGGCTGGGGGAGAGGGAGAGGACAAGTTCCAGTCCAGGGTAGCACATGCCACTTCCTCCCTCTCCTGCATGGGCTTTCATTTGCTCACTGCTGACCCACTCTGTGCCAGGTGCTGTGCAACATCTCATCTAACCTTCACCAACACACAATGTCACAAAATGATGGTGGCGACACTCCATTTTCCATGAGAATTAGAGGCTCTGAGAGATAAGAAAATGTCAGCATGAGAACCAGTCTATTCTCTTGTTCTAGCATTGATTGTATTTTCAATCATCTGACATAATGTATTTTTTCTTTCTCTCTATAGCCTTTCTTCCTTACTTCCTATTTTCCTTCTTTCTTCCTTTCCTTCCTTTCTTCCCTTCCTTCCTTATATTAACAATTGAACCCAGTGTCTCACAGGTTATACCATTTAAGCCACACTGCCAGCCCTTTCCTTTGTATTTTGTCTTTGAACAGGTTCTTGCGAATCTTGGCCACTACTTTGGCTGAGGTTGGGCTCAAACTCACAATTCATCTACCTCTACCTCCCAGGTAGCTGAGATGATAGGCATGTGCCACCAAGCCTGGCAACATCTGACATATTTCTATTTGACTAGTAGAGAATTAGCCAAGACGTTCCATAAATATGCTATGGAGGCAGAGAACATAAAGGGCTGAATTGGGAAAAGAGTGATGGGAGGGTGGGGTCGGGCGATCAGATGACGTCTCTCAGAGCATTTGCAGTTCCAGACTGAGCTCCTCACTGTTAAACTGATTACAGAGCTCCACTTGCTCCAAAGCTTGGGTTCTGTAGTTTCCCATGCAGAAATTCACGCCTGCAGGCATGCGTACGGTTCAGAAATACTAGTCAAGAACACAGACGGCTGGATCTACTTTCAGCTCCACTATCTGGGCCCCTTCGGTAGATGGGTTTACCAATCTGGGCGGCTACCTCTCCTATTAGAGCCTCTGAGCCTCTTTTGTCTTTCCTTTGCTCCTTTTCAATGTTGTCTAATTTAGACTTAGTCAGAGCCTGCCAGGGAACGGCTACTTAGAGGTGTCAGGAAGTTGCACATTTGGTGGACTTCAAGAACCTTCCATTCCGCCCCCCTCCCCTGCCCAAATAATTCACAGAACTAAGTAGCAGGCTTCAGTTGTAGAGTTTTTTTTTCTAAGGAAGAGGAGAGACACCGAGGAAGGAATTCTTGTCATCAAAGCTGTTACTTGGTCACATTTTTCTCCTCTCTGATCATCTTCTTTTAGGGCTCTCCTATCAAAGTGTCCTGGACATTGCACAAACTTATTTCATGATAAAGAATTACCTAGGAATTTTAATTAAAGAAACAACTAAGCAAGCAAGCAAGCAAACACAACCAGAGTTCCATCCAGGTCTGCTTCTGGAGTTGTGATCCTGTTGGTTGGTTGTTATTATTATTATTATTATTGTTATATAGGTGTGGTATCAGTAGTAGTAACAGTTGTAGTAGCAATAGTATTGGAAGTACTGGGATTTTAACCTACAGCCTTGTCATCAGTCAGCATGTGCTCTACAGCTTAGAGCCACGCTTCATCCCCTTTTGCTTTAACTTTGTTTTCAGTTAGAGTTTTACACTTTGCCTTAGATAACAATCCTCATACCCTTGCCTCCAGAGTAGCTGGGATTATAGGCATGATCTACCACAACTAGCCCCTTAAATTGGTCTTTTTTTTTTGGGGGGGTCTGGTCATGGGGCCTGAACTCTGGGCCTGGGCGCTGTCCCTCAGCTCTTCAGCTCAAGGCTAGCGCTCTACCACTTGAGCCACAGTGCCACTTCCGGCTTTTTTTTTCTTTTTGCTTATGTGGTGCTAAGGAATTGAACCCAGGGTCTCAGGCATGCAAGGCAAGCGCTCTACCACTGAGCCACCTTCCCAGCCCTTAAATTGGTCTTTATAAGGAGTGTACTAGGATTGAGGAACACCTGCAGAGCGGTTGGAAACTGAGTCTCAGAAGATCAAAATGGCTCATTTACCAGCTATTGCAAGCTGGAGTTAAACTTAGTCTTGAGTTCAAGCCCTGAGGCCATAAAGAAGTTAGAATCAGAAGTCTGATTCCTGGTCTTCCCACCGACTGGCTGTGTGCCACCAAGCAGGTGTTTCCTTCACTCACCAGCAATGTACAAGACGCAGGCAGTGGAAATGCCCTCAGGTCTTCCTCTGTGAAGGTACAGTTATAAACTCTCAAGGGGTCTGTTAAAATAGTTCTGATGGGGGCAGGCTGGGAATGTGGCTTAGTGGTAGCTTGCCTGCCTAGCGTGCATGAGGCCCTGGGTTCAATTTCTCAGTACATAAACAGGAAAAAGCCAGAAATGGTGCTGTGGCTCAAGTGGTAGAGTACTAGTCTTGAGCAAAAGAAGCTCAAGGACAGTGCCCAGGCCCTGAGTTCAAGCCCCAGGACTGGCAAAAAAAAAGAGTCCTAGGTGACTTAGCCCAAAGCTCCTGCATCATCCAGATGTTTGAACCAAGTGAGCGTCTCTGTGCCTTTTGTGAAGCCTTTTAGAAGGAATCATGTAAACCCCTGGTCCAGAGATGACACTAAACTAACTCACTTCCGGTCAAGACGCGACGTTGCTGTCACTCATCCTCCACCTCCAGATCTTGCTGGGTTCCACACCCCCATCAGTGCTATTCAGAGTTAAGTGATGAGCAGAACACAGCAGCAAACACAAAACCATGAGGACCAGGCATCGGAGAAGAGAAACAGGAAATACATCAGCCAACATTGTTTCCATGAGCAGCAGAGCAAGCTGCTTTTTTCTTTCTTTTTTTTTTTCTTTTTTATGGCTTTGAATTTTCCAGATTGACTATGGAAAAAAAGCTTTTCACTTTACTTATCATTAAAAGGAAAAACTTTCCTTTAGGAAAAACAAATCACCATAATTATATAAAAGTGTCTCCATCTAACTCTTTAAAAAATTGTTATTGTTATTGAAAAGGTGATGTACAGAGGGTTTATGTTTGCATAAGTCAGGTAAGGAGTACAATTCTTTTTAAATAATGTCCCTCCTTCCCTTGCTCTCTCCCATTTTCCCCTCCTGTTCACATCCACAGGTTGTACAGTTCATTTTCAACCTAGTGTCTAATATCACTGATGCATTTGTTCACCCTTAGTCCCTCCATTTCTTTCCCTCTCTCACCCCCAAAGACAGACAAACTAAGAAACAAAAAGGAAATGAAAATAAAAATAGCAACAGAGAAAGAAAAGATCCTTGTTTCCATTTCCTGGAGTTCATTTCAATAAAAATTATTTCATATGGTCAGATTCACATAGCTGTTGAGCCTATGTGATCTTCTTCTAAGAACTTCCTCTTTTGGTCTCACTCTGTGTGAATGCCTAGAGACCTATATAATCTATCCTGTCCCAGTGTACTTCTTTTAGTTTTAGCATCCAGTGTGTTTACTTGTAGATTTATAGGCACATTCTATTTACCACAAATAAGAGAAGCCAAGCAATCTATGTTTGTTTGGGTCTAGATGTCCACTGCAACCTTGTTTTCCATAGTCAAGATACGGAATCAACCCAGATGCCCCTCAGTGGCTGAGTGGATATATAGTATACATACACAATGGAATTCTACTCCTCCATCAGAAAGAATGATGTTGTACCATTTGTGAGGAATGGAATGACTTGGGAAAAAATTGTATTAGCTCTTCTTTTTATATTGCCTTTCAGGTTTTCAGAATTGTTACTATTGTTCAAGTTTACACATGAGACATTTTGGAACCCAGCTTTTCTGGGGAATAAAAGCATATAAGTTTGAAAGTTGATTCATGTTTTATTTTGTGATTATTGAGTTGAAGAAGTTGAAATGGCAAGTGTCGTACTCCACTGTGTTCCATTAAATAGCAGGTACTATTTTTTTGGAAGGCTGGAAGGCTGCCTTTTCAAGCATAATTGTTGTTTTTCTTTTTTGGTGGTCTTAGGATTTGATCTCAAGGCCTCACACAGCTGTCACTCTACTACTTGAGCCATGCATCTAGCCTAGCTTTTTGCTGATTAATTAGAGATGGAGTCTCAAATATTTTCTTGCTCAGACTGGCTTTGGTCTTCTGAATCTCTGGCTCCTGGTGAGGTAGGTAGGCCTGCAGGCAGGCGTGTGCCACCAGTGCTTGGTTCAAGGATAATTTTCATGTGGCAAAGGCTTCAGTTTGCTTAGTGAAGTTTTCCTTCTTTGGACATCCAGCTACATTCAGTTAGCTAAAATCACCCTTAGATTATGTCTCAAAGGCAACTTGCCATTATTTTTTCTATTCTTAACTTCAGGGAGGCTTTTAAATATTCTAATTTTAAACTGTTGCTTCAGCTGACCAGCCCAATATGATATGGCTATTAATGACAGTATTTATAAGGTTTCCTAGAATAAGTTTTGTTTTCCCCTAGAATGAACTTAATTGGCACTCAAATACTTCCCGTTAGCTGTGAAGACTGCACAGAAAAATACTTTACTGGCATGTATCTCTGTCTTGCCCTGGCTGACCCCTCCCTAATCCTGGCTTCAAGAAAAATAATGCCAGGCCAAGAGTAGCTAGGGGTTTATGAAGTGTCTCCTAGAACTAGCAGACTCAGTGAGGATGTGGGTCTTTACCCAGCATGCCTGGGGCTGAGAAACTCTTGTCTTGCTTATTGGACTGATACTATTCAAATGGAATGCAAAGGCAGTGGAGCCTGGATGAACTGCTAGAAAAGCAGAAACAGAGGCACGCACATAGCACAGTGGTGTTGACTGATGTTGAATATGCAAGACCCTAGCAGGTTAGATCTAACAGCATGAGGCCCTTCATGCAGGAAGGATTTGCTATGAAGGTGAATAGGTCTGCTCATCTCTTGGAGGCAGGAGACTGGAACACAGCTTAGTTTGACTCAGTTCTGGGATCTTGGCCACTGCACCCAGACCGGGTGTTAATTGAGGGGTTCTGAAGCTCAGGAAAGAAGACAAGGTATGGTAGAACTCAGTAAGCCAGGGGCTAGGGATCTTGTGACTTTGTATGCGGAGACGTTTGGCCTGTCAGCTTTCTCCATGGCACTGTGTGTGGCTCTTCCCTTCAGGAAGTGGGGTGCCAGTGCTCTGAACTCTCTCCACACCCACAGCAAGAGACTCATATGCTGCACTTAGAGAAAGTACTCTAACGAGGGCAGTTAATCACCCGTGTGCATTAGGTGGCAACGCCGCCAGTTATCTCCCCTGGCACCTGCTTCTCAGAGGGGTGAGGAGATCTGGTTCCTGGCAGCTACTTCCTTATTTACATTGTGAGGCTTTGTGCCAAGGCCTCGGCTTTGCAAGCCCAGAAAGCATCACGGCAGCAGGAAATGTTTGAAAGTCCACATGTGTTACCGTCCCGGGCCGGCCCCTTCCACCCACTACGTGTCATGACCCAGCCAGTGCATGAACTGACCTGTTCCAGGAAGTCCTGCAGCAGAGCTCTCTGTAAGTCTTCCATTCACAGTCAAGGAAAACCCAAGCTCTAGGAGACAGACTAGGTCACTTTGAGTTGCCCAGCCAGGTGGCAGAGCTAAGAGCCCTGGGCACAACTATTTGCCATCTCTGCCCAGCTTTCATGTGCTGTTTGCATAGGAGGGACGTGGCTAGCAGCTAGCTTTTCTACCCCATCTGGAGCCACTGCCCTGAGTCTTTATCAAGGGATGTTTTCTTTGACTCATTTGCTTTTCTGGAAGTGAGGATAAAATCTGGAATCAGTGGGGTCCTGTAACAAAGAGTCTCTAGTAGAAGGCCTGACAGCCAGAGGCCTGAATAGAATAGAGTGGCACCTTCCAGGTGTCACCATGCATGGCTGAGAGGCGGCAGAGCACAGAGAAAGTTCTAGATCCTAAGATCTTTCAAAGCTTCCACCTGCTACCATGCATTTCAATTTTATCACTCTCATTAGATGGGCACAGTTTGGGGGCTCAGTGAGACTCAGGGTGTAGCAGCCACAAAGGATGGAGGAGGCTGTAGCGGGAGAGTGATTTCCCTTCAGTGTTCCATCACAGATGGAGGATAGTGGTGAGGCTCAGGAGCAGCCTCATGACTGACCCTTCCCAGGCTGGAGTGGACTGGCAGGCTCGTCAGGACACAGGTCTGGCGAGAGCCTCCTCTGCTCAGACCTTGGAGGGGTCGAGCAGGCCATGCAGGGCCTGGCCTCTCCCAGAGGGTCAAGAAAAGCCTCCAGAGTAATTGTTCACAAAAACACCATGCAAGAAGGTAGAGAAAAACCAAGCCAAACCAAAACAACCATGACAAAACCATGCAGTCAACGCCACGGATTCCAGGGTTAGAAATGGGTAGCACACCTTCACCCCTGTTCAAAGTGATGACAGATATTTATCATAAACAATGAACCATTTAAGCGAACAAGTTAAGGTTAGCACTCCTTGCCCTTGGATCCTAGACCGTCTCTATCTGGTTCTGGAATTCTTCTAATCACTTCTGGAAAGGGGTCATATTCTCAAGAAGCTCTTGTTCCCGTGGTCCCGCCCACTCTCTGGCAGCCTCCAATCTGCTCTCGGCCTCAGAAATAACATATTCTGGGAATTTCAGGTAAATGACAGCATACAACAACAGCCCGAGATAGGCTAAATTGTGATTTTTGTGTTTGCTACATCTCACCTTCCTTGGGGTAGTATAACAAAAAAAAAAGATGCATGTTTTGTGACTAATAATCTAGAAATTGAGAGGGGGGGTGAACCCCATGGGGGGAAAATAAAAATCAAAGATAATCCTTCAGAATAAGTAGGTTAATAGTTCAAAGATAAGCCTTGCATATTTTCTGCCAGTAGCATATAGGCTGCTGTGTTTCCTGAGCAAGTTTCTTAACCTCTCTGTGCCTGGAGCATGGAGACAATAGTAGTTTTTCACTTCATGGGCTTATTGGGAAGACAAATGAGTAAAACTGGAGCAAGGATGCAGTGCACATCAGCCATTGCGATTTTCGCCACAACTCAGTGGAGTCAGGATTATCATATGTAACAGAGGATGGGAGCAAGGGTCAGGAAAGGGAAAAGGGAAGAGAAATGAGCATTCTTTTCCCAGCCCCTGGATATTCTCTCTGACTATCCTCACCTCAGTTTACAGAGAGGACAGTTGAGGCATGGAGTTAAGAAGTCACAAGAGCCTATCCCTAACATCCTGCAGCCAGCGGAGACTGCAAACCTTGGATACAGTCTCCTTACCTCTAGGTGCTTCCGGCATCTGGCATGGTCTTCTGGGTGTCCCGGGACTTCTGTCTGCTTCATCCCAGGCTGCCTGCTCTGCTCATCTTCCTGCAGAGGTAGCGCTGTGCTGGCAGGCCTGTGGATCCCAGACACTGCTCCGACACCAGGCAATGCCTTCAGGGGATGCCACCATTGACCAGCATCCCTCCCCCCGCCCCCTTTACAGATGCAGTCTCCCTTGAGTCCTGGGGAGAGGGCGAAGCTGTCCAGAATGAGGACAGACACCTCTAAGTCAGGTCCAGCCAGGAAGACATTGCCTCTGGCCTGGCTTCTCATCCTAAGATGACACCTGCTCATTGAGTCTGTGTTTGATCCTGTTACCAAAGCGATTCCCTGAGCCTATAGAGCTTTCCCTGAGATTCACTGCTAAGCCTCGAGGCTGCTGCCTTTTCCCAGGATGCTAATTAAAAACATCACTAGACCAACCTAGCATCGTAAATCATTCAACTTGGAGGAGTGTGGGGACCTGGCCGCTCAGGGCTGGCCCGCTGCTCCAACCCCAGCAGGGCGGTGAGTTCTTGCAGTCTTGTCTTTCTGGGGAGAGCTTCAGCTTGGGAGAAAAGACTTCCCAGGAGGCGGCAGCTCCCCAGTATCTGGGAGCCCAGGGACTAGAGGCCCACATAGCTGCCAGCTCAGCCTGCAAGAGGACGCTTGGTAGCTGGTCACACGGGACTGGAGTCTGCAAGCAGGATCGTGCTGCAGCAACGCCAGGCAAGGCTCTCCAAGCTGGAGCTGCAGCCCTGCATGGAGGCTTCCCGAGTTCCCAGGCAGACCAAGAAGCTGAAAGCGGAGCTGTGGCTCCAATGGACAAGTGCTAGCCTTGATCAAAATAGCTCAGCGACAGTGCCCAGGCCCTGAGTTCAAGCCTCAAGGCAGGCATTACATCGGTCTGTCTGTCTGTCTATCTATCTATCTATCTGAATGTGAAGGAAGAACTGCAGATGACAGCAGATTCTGAGCAAACTGACACCAGGACTCTGCTTTCCAGATGAACGTCCAGTCATGGATGAATCCAAGGGTGACTTTGGTGCACATGCTCCCGTCCCCTCGCCAGAACCAGGTAAATACATCTAATAGGTCATCATTATCCTTCTCTCTCTCCCTCTCCCTCCCTCCTCCCTTCCTCTCTCTCTCTTTTCTCTTCCTTTCTCTCTGTCCCTCCTTCCCACCCTCTGTTTCTCTCTGTCTGTCTCTCTGTCTCTGTCTCTGTCTGTCTGTCTGTCTGTCTGTCTGTCTGTCTGTCTGTCTGTCTGTCTGTCTCTCTCTCTCTCTCTCTCTCTGTGCCAATACTGAGGCTTGAACTCAGGCCCTTGAGCTCTTGCTCCTGCTCAGTTTTCCCCCCAAGGCTGGCACTCTACACACTTGAGCCACAGCTCCATTTCTGGCTTCTCACTGGTTAATTAGATATGAGTATGTCTCAGATATGTCTGCCTGGGCTGGCTTCAAACCACAATCTTCACATCTCAGCCTCCTGAGCAGTTAGAATCCCAGTTAAGACCCACGGTGCTCAGCATACAACCCGTGATTTACTTTGCCATCTTTCTCAGCTAAGAATTGGACTTGTGGAAGTAATGAGAGAGGCTACATCTCCTCAAAAAAAAAATTTATGTCACATATCCCAAAATATAGGCAGGGAAGAAATACCATGAATCTAAACAACCTGCAGAGGCTAAAAGTGGGCATGGTGATCAGGGTCAGGAAGTCACGTTATTAGTGATCAGAGTCAGGAAGTCACGTTATTAGTGATCAGGGTCAGGACGTCACATTATTAGCCACATAGGACATAATATGGCTTGTGAAAGGTAGGAGATGGTTACACGCACTTCCAACTAGAGTATCTTGCTAAGACTTTCATTTAAAGTCAACGATACATCAGGGGGGTAAAAAGGCAGAATTCTTGCTGCAGAATTTGAACCAGGAACTATAACCTTCTCATTCGTTCTTATAGCTGGCAAATTGTAATTATTACCTCTTCCTCTAGATGACAGAGACCCTGACAACAGGAAACATTTCTTTCCATCGTTAACAGATAGTTGTGGGCGCTGTGGGAGGCTGCTATGGGGAACATCGATGATCACGTTTAGTCAGTTTTCTGTGTCTCAGGTGTCACGGGAGAGGCAGCAAGCTGGCGAAAGGAACCATCATCATACTATCCTAAAACAGACATGCCGGTGGCCAAAGTTTTTGTTGAACACACACACACACACACTCACACACACGCGCACGCACACACACACACACACACACTCACACACACACTTTAAGATTTCGAATACTGGAACCCCCTAGGGTGGAGTTCAAACAGATAAGAAGAAGGAAAGAGGAAGAGAAGAAAGTCACTCACTCTGTCGACTATGATATATATTTATAATACACTATGCTGATATTGAATATGAGTTTTTTAAAATTATTAATACATAGAAGTGTGGACACCTTGATACTATTTTTATACATAAGAGGGCATTCTTATGGCACAATGGCAGACAGTGTAGACTGTGTGTTGACTTTGTGAGGAGACTTCAATAAGACCCCTATAATCTGATGGACAGCCAGCACCACAAGGGATCAGCGACCCTGGGATGCAGAATGACAACGGTGGACGTGTCCTTTGTGGGTAGAATCACATTCCTTTAGATTTAATTCCTTTAGGTTTAATGCTTTTTTTTTTTCAATCTGACACTAAAGATCCTTGAATATAGTAGGAAAAAAATGTTAAGAGATTGCCCTTGTATTCCAGTGAGCTATAGGCTTTTCTTAACAGTTTTTATATTTTATTAACTTTTTTTTTTTTTTTACTAATTGTATTCATTGTTCCAGCTGCGGCCTGGGGATGAGGAAGGAAGGAGCAGTCTGCTTGGGAAAGCAGCAATGTTGAAGCAATCGGAAGGCATCTACAGAGATCTGAAGGGAAGTTGCGGTTATGATAACAAATAACAGACAAGACATATTTTGAAACAAGTTTGCATCCTTCTGGAACCCTAAGAGAGAATGTATTAAAATCTTTCCTTTTCTGCTAATCAAGTGCATTATTTGGGAGCATGGGCTTAGGCTAAATAATTAGGGGCAAGGCTTCTAATAGATTAGAAAACTTGGAAATACCCAGGCACTCACTGGACTCGCTTAAGTTTTACTTTTGGTCTGAGTATTTATCTACATATATTACTGGATTTTCCTTAGTGCCTCTGGGAAGCGAAATAGGCAAACGCTTACCTATATTTGACATCTCTGGGCTGATATAAACATTCTTTTACTTCAGTGAAAGGCTGACATTTGTGTGCTTGCAATGAAAACTGAGATGCATGGGAAATTCAGGCATAATTTCATCACCTTGAGAACCAATTACATCATTCTACTATTCTACATTTCTAGATTTCAATTTTCAGGGCAAAATTATTCTCAATACATAACAGGAAGAATCAAGTGCATGCAAAAGTATAAGAAACAAAAACTGAAAGAAAAGCAACAAATTAAAATGGCATTTTTGAAATATTTGTAGTCTCCTTTTTCCCCCAATCTGTATGTTGGGTTTTTATTGAAATATTTTTTAATAGGATTGTTGAGAGAAATATTCTTGCCTTGACTTGTTCCCAATCGTGTGTGTGTGTGTGTGTGTGTGTGTGTGTGTGTGTGTGTGTGTGTGTGTTCAGTTCTTCCATAGCTTGAACTTAGTGCTTCCCTTTTAATATGATTGCTTGTTTGGCCATTGCTCTACCACTTGAGACATGCCCCCAGCCTTGCTTTTAGCTGGGTATTTTGGAGATGGAATCTCAACAATTTTTCTGTCCAGGCTGGCTTCACACTACAGTTTTCCAGGTCTTAGTTTCCAGAGTGCCTAGGATTATAGGTGTGGACCATCAAAGCCAAGCATTCTTTCTAATCTTAAAGATAAATTGTTCAGCCTTTTAACATTAGTGTGAGGTTAGGTGTAGGGTTTTTGTATATTGCCTTCATTATGCTATTGAAGTTCCACTCTAATCCTAGATTATTAAGAATTTCCAGCATGGCTCAACTATATGAGTTTTCTAATTCAGTCTGCTAAAACTATGCTGATTGATTTGTGAAATGTTTAACTACTGGTTTCTGAATTCCTAAATGATTACAATGTCATCTTTTAAAAATATTACTAATTCAACCTTGTGTGTTCATGTCTACATTCAGGAGAGACAATGGCTTGTAATCTTCATTTTTTGTAATATTTTTATGTCTTTGGTATTAGATTAATGCTGCCCTCTTAAAATTACTAGAAAAGTATTCTCTTTGCTTCTATTTTCTAGGAAAATAGAAATAGTATTACTTCCTTAAATGTTTGGCAAAGTCATGAAGAGATTCTAGTGATCTATTTTTTTAAGGCTTTTAATTATCAATTCCATTTTTAAAATGGATTGAAGGCTACCATGGTTATCTGTTTCTCCATGTGAGGGATTTCATTTATTTTTTAGCTTAGTTTTTCCAGTACCTGGGTTTGATCTCAGGGCCTCACACTTGGCTTGGTTTGCTTGCTCTGCCTGGTACTCGAGCCATGGCATCTCACAAAGCTCTACGCCTGGGCTGTGCTTGACTCTCAGTCCTCTGGATCTCAGCTGCTGAGAACCTAGGATTGCAGGCACAAGCCGTTAGCTCTCTGCACTGTGTGGGTTTTGATAGTCTCAGTCATGGATCATCCATTTTGTCTGCTTCAAATTTGTGAGGAAGTATTTCTCCTCAAGCAATCAGAGCTGTAGGGTGTGGCTTTGCTTCACAGATTTTGTATCAGCATCACAAACCAAATTCTCCAGCCAAGCAAGTAGAGAAGCGGTGTTTTAAACCTCATGCTTACTAAAAATAGAAGGATAGGCAGGGCTGTAACCTCAGTGGTAGACCACTTGCCCAGCACATATGAGGGTTTGCTTTCCAGCACTGGACTTGATTTATCAATTAATTGGTGGATTGACTTTAAAAAGTGAAAAGCATGTAAGAAAATCTTGGGAACTTGTTTGCCATGTCTATATTAGCTACATCTGTATCCTTCTGTCAGCAGACCAAATGAATCATCTTCCGTCAAGAGTAGACAATGGGTATCTACTTAGTATTAACAAGTGTTAGAGAGGCTGTTTAGGAAAAGTTTAGCAATTGCTGCTGGAGAGATATGGTTCATATACTCTAATTTCAAATTTTAGGTTGTCTACTAAGTTGTTTCAGAAATAAAAATTCATTCTTTTTAGACCAAATGACAGATTTAGCTTTAGCTTGGACTGTGACCAAAGACTTATCATACCATTTGCCAGTTTGGAATTTGGCCAAATACATAGTCAATACATAGTCAGTTCTCCTTTAGAACACACACACACACACACACACACACACACACACACACTTCATTAGCTTCCTCAAGCTTCATCAGGCTCTGTATTATAATCATATTGACAAAAATTCTTAGGACTTGCAAGTACGTCTTTTGTCAATATACCTGTCCTTTCAGATTCTCCTGTTCCTGACCTGTGGTCCCTAAATCTTGAGCCGGACTTGTTTTTGCCAGTTTCGCTCCTCTTTGGAACTTTCTTGTAGGGATGACAGAGCATACACGCACGCTGTGCAAAGGCATCCATTTCTCCGGTGGACAGAGAGGCACGTTCATGTCAGGGGCAGACAGGAAAACCACAGTGGGAACTTGCTTTCAACATCTGGGACTTACTTCACATGTGTGTCATTCTGGTCTTAGGAATACCTTTCAGGAATAGATCTAACAGTGCACAGTGTCTTAAAGGAGTTATGGGTTCACTTTCTCATGTAAATGGGTCCGGAAGAGGACTGCCCAGAGCAGAGGGCTGACTGCATGTCTGTTGTGACCGAGGTGCCGTCTATTCTTTTGCCTTCCTTTTCTTTACATCCTCCAGGTTACCACTTGGTCCAAAAAGGTTGCTGAGCTCCAAGACATAATATAGGCATTGGAAGCCATACTAGGACCTAAAAGTTTGTGTCCTCCAAATATTCCAGTTGAAATTCAAATCCCAAAGGAATTAGACAGGGGGCCTTCAGGAGGTGATTAGGCCTGAGCAGAACCCCAAGAATGGGATTAATGCCTTCCAAAAGTGGTGGAGAGAGGACCCCTCCCCCCCACACCTAGCCCTTCCGACCATGGGAGAAGACAGTAAGAAGCACCAAAAATTGAGTGAGCTGTCACCAGATATTTCTCTGTCAGCACCTAGATCTTGGACTTCCCGGTCACTAGAACAGTGAGAATGAAATTCTGTCTGTAAAGAATGCAATGTATAGCCTGGTGCTCGTGGCTCACATCTGTCATCCTAGCTACTCAGGAGGCTGAGATCTGAGGATCACAGTTCAAAGCCAGCCCAGGCTGGCTTATCTCCAATAAGTTACTCAGAAAAGGCCAGAAGTGGCACTATGGCTCAAGTGGCAGAGTGCTAGCCTTGAGCCAAAGAGTCTCAGGGACAGCACCCAGGCCCTAAGATCAAGCTCTAGGACCAGCACAAAAAAAGAAAAAGAAAAGAATCCAGTGTGTGTCATTTTGTTATGACAGCCCAAATGGACCAAGACATGCTGAAAGGGAGTGTTCTCATTTGTATGGGTGTGTTGTAATAGGGCCTGCTATGTCCATCTCCTTTTATAGAGCTCATGGCTGAGAGGCTGGAGCACAGGTGAGAGGTGACCAGGAGTAGCAAAGTGGCCTCCCTGTCTCAGAGTCCTGCGCTTTCTTCCTTGGCTCCTAAGCCTTCTTTGATTCCTGTTCCTGTTCCAAGCTGAAGTTTCAGTGGGAGGATGTTTGGAAGATAAGCTCAGTAGAAAAATCACAGAACTCACCAAAGTTGTCATATTCAGAGGTACAATGTATTTTTTCGTGTATTTTCTTATTTATTTCACTGGTCTTGGGGCTTGAACTCAAGGCCTGGGTGCTGTCCCTGAGCTTTTCTTTGCTCAAAGCTAGGATTCTACCACCTGAACCACATTTCTTTTCTTGGCTTTTCTGGTGCTTAATTGGAGATAAAAGTCTCACAGACTTTCTTGCCCAGGCTGCATTTGAACTGTGATCCTCAGATCTCAGCCTCCTGAGTAGCTAGGATGACAGGCATGAGCCTCCAGCATCCAGGAAGTGTTCATTTATTACAATGAAAGGACACAGGTAATTAGCAGCAGCAAGAAGCAGCACACAGGGCAGGGGTCAGGCATCAGCTTCCAGTTTCCTTCTAGTGGAACTACTTTTTTCAGTAATGAGTGACAACACAGATGGAGTACTGACAATCAAGAACATTGTCCTGAGCCTTGAAGTCCAGAGTTTTTATTGGGGGACCGCCAAATTGGACACCATTGACTCAGCCAACTTAGGTTAGAACCCAGTCTCACAGAGACTGAGCCAGGACTCCCATTGTAAACCACAATGTTAGTCCAGACTACCGACTATAGTTCAACACCTCCAAGGAAACAGGCAATCCAGCAGAACATTCAAGAGGCTGAGGGATTATTACATCCTAGATGTCTAGGGGAAGAAACCACATCATTCTTGGAAGAAAGTTTGTCTTTTTTCTAAACATCAAGCCCCCTTCTGCATTGTCTCCATTGCCAGCATTCCTCCACTTGGTCCAAGAGCTCCTTCCTAGGTCCTCATGCAACCTCCTGAGGAAGGCCCAAAAGATTCCATCATCTCTGTATTCCGAGTGAGTCAGCTGAGGCTCAGAGAGAGCAAGAAACTTCTCCAAGGGAATATGAGTTGCTCTCCTTTTCTCCTGTCCTGACCCTGCATACAATGTCTTGGGGCTCCAAGGACTTGGGGCTCCACCCAGGTGCCAACGGGCATAATGGCTTTAATGGGCCAGCAGCTGAGCAGAAAAAATTAGTCACTGGAAGGTCAGAAGACTGAGGTCAGCTGAACTTCATCTTAAATGGTTAAGGATCTAAATGTTTTTAAATTGGCCTAAACCCACTGCAATGAACCTACAATTAGCCGTCCAACTGCCTTCTCTGATTGTGTGTGTGAATAGAATTTCTGTCCTTTTTTGAGCTGGAGGAGGGCACAGAATTAGAGGAAAACAGGTGAAAAAATACAGCAGAGGGCCCATCAGCTGCACTGGACATTGATGAAAGTGAACTAAGCAACTCAAGGGCAGCGATGGGAGGGAGGGAAGGAGAGGGAAAGAGGGAACAGCTGACACCGTGTGAAAGGAAAGAAATGTACATACCACCCCGTGTGGAAGAAATAGTTTTATTGTTGAAGTTCGTAGAGTTCATAAGCTTTGTAGATGAAGATAATGACGATGGTCACTGTAAAGGTTAAAAAGTGTTTGTGACTTTCGCTGAGCATCACTATGCCACAGCACTGTGAAATGTATGCGACCATTTAATCTCAGTAAAGAAATAGTTGGAGAAAAATGTGTGTGTGAGGTTAATTTAGCATGCATTAATGGTTTTCTGTCAATTTTTACATGTGTCCAAAAACAGCTTGCTTTCTCCATGTTGGGATGCTGGCCAGACTTGCTCAGAGAGGAAGGAATCCCAGAGGTCACGTGTCTGCACACACAGCTGGGAAACAGGCCTTCAGCCCTGCCAGGTGACATCTCCACCCTGACCCAGAAGTCCAAGTCCTCTGTGATGCACAAGCCTCGAGTCCTGGCAGAGAAACAACTCAGCCTTAGCCTTAGTCCTGCCGTGAGCTGATCCCAGCTGCTGCCCAAAGCTCTGGGACAGAAGCGATTGCTAAGGTAACCATGAGGCCCCGAAGGACGCCGTGAGGATGCACAGCAGCAGCTGCTGCCGCCGTCCGGTGTACAGCCTGTACCCTGCTCCCAAGGGCTCCCACGAGAGCCCTCTCCAGCTGAGGCCTCCGCCCGCAGTGTGCAGGGCCGCGTGGAGCCTTCAGGGCCTCTGTTATGTTACTGCTGGGTCATGGAGACCTCTCCCAGCTGGGGAGACTGAGGCAGAATTGGAACTTGAGCTCAGTGGTCCTGAAAACAATCTCCAACCCTCTGAGAAAGGGAGACTGTTAGGAAGATAGAGATAAAAAGTGGTGGATGTAACACATGGCTGAAAACTGGTGTCGGTCCTATTACTTCTTGTTCCCATGCAGAGAGAGCTGTGTGCTGGAGAAAGGCTCCGGTAGTTGGTAAAGTTAAGGACCTTAACTTCCTTGCGCAGGTGTTTTCGGTTCTAAGGAGTTTAGACTCTGACACATTATGTTGAACTCTAAAGAGCAAAGTTTGATTCATCTCCTTGGCTATTCTTAGCACCAGACTTAATGGTACCGCTTGTAAAATTATAACCGAGTTTATAATCGTTCAAAAAAACAAATACATGTTTTCCAGGGATAAGCTGTAGATGACAAAAGTTACAATTTTGAAAAAAAAAGAAAAAGGTCTAGCAATTGGCAGGTCTTATTTCCATTGGGCAAGGCATTTTAGGGTAATAATTATGATTGACAGCATTATACCCTATCAATCCCTTATTATAATTAGGAAAACATGTACATATCACAAGTTTAGAGATCATTGGCATGGTAACATATTTTCCTAAGCGTTTAAAAGGCTAGTCAATCCCCAGTGAACCTAAGGAAGTGGGTACTTTATTTGGTCTCATTTTATAGACCAAGTATCTGAGGCTTGGAAATAGTAAATGACTTGCCTAAGGGTTTACCTTTATTTAGCTATTTATACCCTTATTTAGCTATCATAGCTAAAAAACATAATTAAAGTGAGGTTTATTCTGGTTCTAGAACTTAAGCTATTTATCCTTTTGGACCCCTAATTATACCGAACTACTTTATGTATCCTTTTCCAGAAAAGTCTTACTAACTTATGAACCCCAACCAAAAAGCAGGAAAATCTTGACAGTCTTTTTCAACAGTGGTTTTATAGTTCTTAATCATCTTTGCAGTGATCTGATAGGCAAAAAAAGTCTCTTTCTTTTGTTTTAGTTTGTAATTTTTAAGTTGAGAGATTGTATATTACTGACCAGGATCTATACTAGCTATAGCCTTTATGTCTTCAGGAACCTATTTTTTGTACACCCTTCCTTCTCTTTCATTGGGCACTGTCATATTAATTTGTATTGTGATGCTCTGTTTGTAATGGAATTTTCATTTTTATCAAAATTGTAAGCTGACCCTTTCCATGTGGTGTGTGTGTGTCAACTTTTATGCTTAGACTAAAATCAAGTGTGATCTCCAACGGACATAGAGAGAACAAAATGGCTTTCAAGTGTTTGATCTATACACAGAAGGGTATAGAATGAAGTTAAAGAATGAAGTTTTATTTGCTGGAGATTGTGGTGTTAAGTGTAATAAGTCAGGTCAACATGGACAGGTACCCCATGTTTTACTCTCCTTTGTGGGAGCCTGGGGTAAATCAACCAAACCAAACCAAAGAAAACCAACATCATGAAAGTGAAAAGGAGACTATTGTGGAGATAAAGGGGGGAGGAGAAGGTAGAAGGAGGAATAAGAAAGAATATAGAGGGGGTGGATGTGATCCAAGTACATGAGATCCATGTATAGAAATACATGGAAATGCCTTAGTTTGGACAACTAATACACACTGATAGTAAGAGCCACCTGATGAAAACAACAGAAAGGGAAATGGCCTGCTCTAGATGAAACTCAGGAGTTGCAAGGCTCTGAGTTCACCAATACCTAGAAGACTTCAATTCCCAGCTAGGATGCTACAGATACAGCCTGGGCTTTCCAATGGGGTCAGCAGCTTGCTAGGGGGATTATCTCATGGCCTAATTAGACAGTCGGAAGTAAAAAGGAGCTTTGCAAGTGGAGGGAAGGGCTACATTGCCATCAGTCATGTATGTTATAATGACACAGCTAATTACTGCCACTTTAATTAGGAAATCACAAGGAAGGTAATTTACAGCAGCGGCAGGGTGCTGTCCTCAGGGGAGGGGGGGGGAGAGGGGGGGTGGTGGTAGTGGATCAGCCCACAGCTTGGGTTTGGAGACTTGCAGGGTGGGGGGTTCAGTCGTGGTGACTAATGTATAAGGGTAGATAATCTCACTTTTCCAGATCTTGTCCATCTATCTTGAAAAATGAGGGCTAGATAATGAAGCTTATTTCATCCATCAGATAACATCACCGATGAAAATAAAATCTCCAAACCCTTCAAAAATGCAAGGAGTTAGCCATGTATCTAGATCTTTTCTCTCTGCCCAGGGGAGCCCTGCTTTCCTAGAGAAGAGAGATTTTGTGTTTATGTTTACTCGTTACTGACCACTGGTTTTCATTGATCTTTTAAGGTAACAGAGACATGAATACAACACTCCATCATCCCCATAAATACCAGGCTGGGTGCTATTTGTTATGTTTGCTTTGCTCTTTTCTGTGAGACAGATTTGCCTCAGACTCTTGGGACCATGGTGGTGTATATCTAGTCTAGCTCAATCAGGCAACAGCTGTTTCCTATATGTACTGCAGTACCCGAACAGTGATCCTTTGGAATTCTTCCCAGTTAGTGTGTGAATAAATGGATGGGTGAAGTAGAGTGGGATTTCCTGGATATAAACTACTTCCTCCCTTGATAGGACAGGGTTTTGCAGCATTCACAATGAATCTTCCAGACAAACCTTCCTTAGCAAGCACAGACCAGTCAGAAAGACATTCTGGACACGAGGCCTCTTTCCTGGCCATTGATAACTCATCAACCACCTTCCTGACCAGCTAGGAGGTATTCTTTATACCCCCTCTATATTTGAGGAGTGGCAGGTCCAGTGCCAGGACTTCTGTTACAACAAGCATCAGGATGAGCCATGACCAGAGATTTGGCAAAGCAAAAGGGACACTGGTAAGTTCTGCTTTAATTCTGAGCTTTGATCACGTCATATCACCAGCCCTATTGTGAACACCTTACATTGCTGGACCAGGGGTCAAGGAGAGACTATTGGAAAAGTTCTGGGCAGCTGACAGATCTATGTTGCTCTGCTCCATGCTTCAGGATTCCTTAGGGAGGAAAATGATGCTGCAACAATAGAAGCGGGGTAACCAGAACAATCCATCCATAATCCATTTCTAAAAATAACCCACAGCAAAGCCAATCTATGGAGAATTAGAATCATATGAGAGTCTGGAAAATGTGAGCTGAAAGGAGGCAGAAGGAATGGAAAATCTGTTGTGTGTGCATGCTTCGGTCAGAAAATGATTTCAGTTAAAAAAAATTATCAGCTCTCCTGCAGAGATGTCCTGGTTTCTCTGGAATACGTTGTAGCTAAGGATCAGCACTGTGGTTAGATGGGTGAAGGTTGACTCTTGGCTCTGGAACTTCCTACCTAGGTGACTGGTTGTGAAAAGAATTTCCTGTGACTCAACTTGTGCAGACTGTGCAATGTCTGCCTAGCCTCGCTCACTGGACAGCTCAGCCTCGAATTTGCTCAGAACTCAGGGACTGCTCCAGCTGAGTGACAGCTAGAAAGAACTCAATGTCATGATTTCCCTGTAAGAAATAAAATCAGATAAAAGTGGGTGCTGTCTACCAAGCAGTGTTCCGGGCTGGAGGAGCAGATGGACAAAGGCTGGGTTCAGTTTTCTGTGTGCGGATCACTGAAGGATGGCAGAAGGCACTGCAGAAGTAGACATTGCTTTACCGGAGCCACGCTGCCCCGGGTCGGCTCTGGGTTTGTCTGAGCCCAGCTCATTTCACATAAACAGCTCTGTGCCGGCCTTTCCAATTCCACACGAATTGCCTTGAGATGTTTTTCACCTGGTTCCCAGGCAAGGTTTAACTAACTCCTCCTGGCCCCGGGGCTTGGTGACTGAGACCTCAACCTTCTCCTCCTCCCCTCATTGCAAAGGTCCTCCTTGCTCCTCTACCCCTCCGGCTCGTGAGTGTACCCTGCCCACTTCCACCGCAGCATGTGCACTTGCTGGCCTTCCAATAAATTCTTCTAGCTCAGGTCTTGTCCATTGCCTTTGGAGGTCTTGAGCATTCAGGGTTAAGAAATCATCAAGTCTTCCCACATGCCTTGTTACCGCAATAGCACAGGCCACTTTCTGAAATATGCAGCCATTGATACGTATCATCTATGCTGTCCACTGAAACATGAACTTCCAAGAAGGGAACCTCACCTGCACTGTAGGTTACAATGCCTGCGCCTGGATCTGCAGGGTCATGGCAAAGAGCAAAGGAATCTCCCACAAGACATTTCGTGTTGAACCAGTGGGTCACATCCATTCTCTCTCCTTCTACTCTGGGGATGACAGATTTGGAGTCACATGGTACCTTGGCCCAGTGCACAGGGCTTTCTGCATGACCCTTCAGAAAGGTTCTCTTGCCTACAGCTGGGGACAGAGTCCTGGAGTGCACTAGGAGGAATATGATTTTCATGTGTGTGTGCGTGTGTGTGTGTGTGTGTGTGTGTGTGCGTGTGCGTGTGTACAGAGAAAGAGAGAGAGAGAGAGAGAGAGTATTCTGGGGCATAAACTCAAGGCTTCTCTTTGCTCAAGGCTAGCACTCTATCACTTGAGCTACAGCTCTACTTCTGGCTTTTTGGTGGTTAGTTGGAGACAAGAGTCTTATGACTTTCCTTCCCTGGGTGGCTTCAAACTATGATCTTTTTTTTTCTTTTTTTTTGGGGGGGGGGTCAGGTTGTGGGCCTGAACTCTGGGCCTGGGCGCTATCCCTCAGCTCTTCAGCTTAAGGCTAGTGCTCTACTACTTGAGCCACAGCATCACTTCCAGCTTCTTTTTGCTTATGTGGTGCTGAGGAATCGAACCCAGGGCCTCATCCATGCAAGGCAAGCGCTCTACCACTGAGCCACCTTCCCAGCCCTCAAACCATGATCTTTAGCTCTCAGCTTCCTGTGTAGTTAGGATTACAGGCGTGAGCTACCAGCACCTAGCCTTAATATGGGGGTTTTGAGGAAGACCTAGAAGCCCTTGGCTCTAAACCTGCTTTTTCTTTTTAAAAAATATTTTTATTGTAAAATACTATACAGAGGGGTTACAGTTACATAAGTAAGGCAATGTGCACATTTCCTGTCGAGCATTGTTATCCCTCCTTTGTTTTTCCTCTACCATCCCTTTCCTCCCCACCTCCCCAACTCCTCCCTCACCAAGTTGTAAAGTTTGTTTTCACCATAGTGTCTTGTACAAATCTCATTGTTACAATGGGTCAACCTGTATCCTTGTTTCAGCATTTTGTTATTTCCCTTCCCCTCTCTAAATTAGAAAAATGTATATACAAGGTGCAAGGCACTGTAATCAAATACAGTGAAAACAGGGCTTATACCATGGGGGGAAAAACATACAAAAGAAACCCAAAATACTCACATTAAACTTGCTTTTTCCTCTAGGTAGCTGCCTGGCTTTAAGCAAATGACAGTACTGGAACACAGATTTTAAATAAAGTCTAGGCATCTGTTAGCCAACTTCTGGCACCTAAATCCTATCTTAGTCTCTCCATTCATTTCCTGGGGAAAAAGAGAGGTAAAGGCTTGGACCCAAAGTTCTGAGAGTGAGGTGTCAGGCTAAAATCTCCTTTAGTGGGCAGAGAGTCACTGAAGCCTGAACTCAGGGCCAGCCTTTCAGGGTTTGATTCAGCATGTCTAGAAGGGGCCCTGGAATCTGCACTGCAACCCTTTTCCAGGTGATAAGATGCTGGGATCCACGGACCAGCCTGCGAGGTGCACTGCTCTGGCGCTGGGGCTCCATGCCGTGGCGGGCAGCATGACCTGGGTGGACAGTGCTGTGGATTCACTCATTTGGAGGCGGACACAGTTATCCCTGGTTTGTAGACATGGGCAGGTGTGGGATGGCAGGTCACAGCCAGCCACTTCTCCTTGAACTTCCTAGTGATAGATACATAGCCCCCATGTCCTTCCACAAGGTTCCACAAGCTGCTTCAACCCCAGCATCCTCATCCCTGACGTGCAAGGCCCCAGTCACCTCCCTGCCCACGTTGCCACGGTTTGACTTCCTGCAGTGTGGCTCACTGCTTCGGACAAGCTACTTACCCTTTCCAGGAAATGGACACCATCACGTATTTCATAGAGAAGTAGAGATAAAATAGGAGAATGCAGCTGAGTCTAGCACAGGCCTTTCCCCCAAAATCACCCTAGCTGTTAAAAGATGTTTTAAGCTTTGTAAAAGGCCACCAGGCTGCCTTTCCTAACACACTGATCTTCTCCTTTAATTATTATAACAACCCAATGTACAATTCCGCTCAAGCTTCCCTTTCTTCTTCTCTGTTCACAGGATCAGATCCAAGATGCGTGGTAAAGAATTACAACGCTTTGAGACCCAGCCTCTGTCTTCAAGTTGATTCCCTCCTGAAGCTTTCTGTTGGCTCTGTGCAGTAGTTTGCGGAAGATCCTACTTCAGTCTTGCATGCCTTGCTCTTCCTTCCCTTCTTATGGGTCTAAGGTCTAATCCTGCTCTCTCCTCACCCCCAAAGAAGCTCAACTGTACATCCTCTACAACGGCTCCTCTTTTATTCACCCAACTATGCCAGAAAGGATTACAAGGTGTTAGGGCTTCCGAGGCAATCATAGTAGAACCTTTCTACACGGGTCATTCTCCTACAGCTAGCACCCTGGCACTTGTCATGTGGGGTCAAGACTGCTGGGTCAGTTTAACCACACACAAGTTCTGTGCTGTGCCACACAGACACTATGCAGTCAAGTCCAGCAGGATACTTAGGCATTCTTCTTCTGCATTTCACTTCCTGGTTCACCTTGGCATGAATAACTAGCCTTTGACCTTCCCTGCGTTTACATCCTTATGTAAACATAGCTAAACGAATAGGCTCATTGAAAAGAACTGAGGTTTTGAAAGTACCCTCTTAGTAGGATGATCACCCTGAAAATGCCTGTTCACTCTGCGGTTACCGATCTAAAAACAGTGCCAACTTTGCTCCCCAGAACCCATCTCCTCCATGGCTTTCCCACTTGCCCAAACGGAAGTTCTGTGTTCAAGGCAAAAATACGGACTGATGCCTGATTCTTCATTTCTTTAAATATCAATCAATAGTAAATACAGCGTTCCTACACTAGGTAAAAAAAAATACGCCTCTCATTAACATGTTAATGTTCCTATCTTATGCGTAGACCAGCAGTGCTGTTTTCTCTGCATGGCTGAGGCTGATCTCTACTTTCCAGTTCCCTAGAAGTAACTCCCTCCCACAGCTGATTTCCTCCCAGCAACTTCCCCTCTCCAAGACATACATTCCTCTTTAATCGAATTAAAGGCACAATCTAAACCATCCGGCGTGCCCAGGGCATGAAGGAACACCACTCCCTCCTCCAACTGCACCCCTGCGGTAGCTCCCAGGCGGCCTCCAACAGCACACTGTGGCTCTCCTGCTCTGTGAATTTATGAACTGCTTTTGCCTCCACACCTCCTTGCTGTTAAGTTTGTACTCATGATTTATTCTTACTGTGCATACCCTGTCCTGAAAGATAAGGGGCAAGAAATGTGTTTGACCAGAGTATGAGAACACACAGGACGTGGCCACGTAAGAGCCAGCTTGCTGTTCAGTTGCTAGGGTGGGGGTGGGGAATGGGGGGGATGGTGACGGGAGTCAGACCCCCAAAAAGTACAACTAGACACAATACACAGGAGTAAGCACGCTTCTGAGTATCTTCAGAAAAGTGTTTCACCTCATCTCTCTGAAGTCAAGATCTACAGATCTTTTCAGATTCTGGTATACCAGTAGGGGTACGTTAAAACCCAGACCTTTCAGGCCCTGCGGCCTAGACTAAAAACATTTCCTGTTAGTGGCCCTGGTGTATAGCCTAAGATGTTTTCTACCCTAACAGCTCGCCTCTTCAGACCATCCAGAGTGCGATGCACTCATCTGTATGGTGAGGCAAGGGCGTCACTTTCTCTGGGTTCCGACTCACTTCGGGGCCCTAGTGCACATGCCTCCCACTGACCCCCCCATGGGCCAGCACTTGCCAGGTGGCTGCACGCAACAGCAGGGGGGCAGGCACTGCAGTCCACCATGAGGTGCTGACGCGCTAGCCATGCCCAGGAGGCCAGGGTCTTTGCACAGCTTGCAGTTCTTTAGTGAAAAAACATTTTCTGATTTCTTTCTACTTTATACAAGCACTGTAAACCAGCTGGGGTTCTCTTAAACAAACATAACAAGAAAAAAAAAAAACTAACCAGTGTTACAAACACTGTTGTTTTAAATTTGGGGACTGAAATCAGCCTGAAAGGTCCTTTGGTGTGTGGACAACTTGACCTCCTGCTGACCCCTGCCCAGGACAGTCCCTGCCGCACAGGAGATCCACAAACCTGTGTGGAACTACTACCTAAGGCCCATGTGTACTGAAATGCAGTGGTTAAAGCTACTTAGTGAACTCATCTCTTCTGTTAACAGTGGTAGAAGTTGTTTTGAGGAGCTGCTTATACCAAGTTTCTTGCATGCTATGTATAATGAATATAAAATCTGAACCTTGATGCAAGTGGTTACAAATGCATTGACTCAACTACAAAACACTATGGAGAACACAAATATTATAATACTTTAGAAAGACAAAGTCAAAACCCAATTAAAAAAAAGTACCAGGAAATGGTTACTTGCAAGTGGGGACGGGTGAGGCCAAGGGGAGAGGGGCAAACAAATGAAGGGGGGCAGAGGGGACAACGCAATCAAGAATTCATTGTATATACCACAAAAATTTTAAAAAAAATAAGGGAAGGGGGTAAAAATTTTGGATGGGTGACAGATCAAGATGCATAAACTGCTTTGTTAGTTAACAAATTCAATAAATTTCATACAAAATTAAGAAAAGTGAGGGAAGGGCTGGGTTGAGAGGGGTGGGTGAGTGTTGAAAGGGGTGACACTGATCAAGACACATGCATTCGTAAACTGCTTTTGGAATGGTAACTCCTTTGTACAACTACAATGAACCTTGCCCAAGTGTGCAAGAAAATCTGGACAAATTCATGAATGACATTGGGTAGGTGTGCTTTGATTCCAAAGGGAAACCTAGAAAGGCAATGCTAAATGATGTGCTTTAATTATTTTTTTTTAATCAAAACTCCCAAGAAGGGAAAAGCATATTCATGGCGTGACACCATGATACACACAAAATGCATTTGGCATCTCGTGGCCAGAGCTGCTCAAGGGTCAAGGCTGGAGCCATTCAAATGGACGATGGCCACTCCAGAACAAACGCCAGGCCTCTCACTTGTAAATTGGAAATACATTCTTACCCTGGTGTAGAAAACATATACCCCCACCAAATGTAGTGGAAAACATCATGGAAATAAATGCAGTGACCTTTTTAAAAAAAAGATTACAAAATTGAATTTATTGAGTTTCACACAAGATGCACTTATAAAATTAGTACTGAATGCCATTATGACAGAAGAAATGCATATCCTCCCAAACTCCCAACAGCATCTTCAGAAGAAATGAAAACAACGGCACAGTGACAGAGAATTCAGGCGGGACTAAAGGAAACCCAAACCCTGCTCCTGCTCTGGCCAGAGCACGTTCAGACTGCTCCCGTTCACCAAAACATTGTCCCTTTAGTTGGTGAAAAGGAGATAGAAAAAAGAATAGCTTCAAATGGGGCCCCCCTGGGACACACACAGCCCAAAAACCATGTTCTTTTTTTTTTTTTTTTAACTTAAAAATACTTTCTGGCTTCACAAGGCATGTCTGTACAATATTTCAACATCAATCTTCAGATTTCTTTAGTTAGTGCAAAACATTAAAATTCACTTTTATGTTCCAAATGAACAAGCCAAAGCATTTAAGCTTGCTTTGCATTTTATCCAAGGTATAGACAAGTGACCTAAAATTCACCTTCTGTGTAAATATGCCTGGAACATTTGCATGAGAGTTAAATTTCAAAATTGAAACATTGAACAAAGTAAAGTTAATAGTACCATCTTCTAGACAGTTCTGCAATCAGCAGTAGTCAAATCCGTATAGAAAGGCAGAAAGGAGTCTCAAAACACAGCGGGTATGATGCAGATTGCTAACTGGTAAGACAGCAGAAATGCAAACTTCATCTCAAACAAAACTGAAAAGTACTTTTTTGGTTGCTGTTCCCAATATCCACCTTCAAATGCCTCCTCTGCCCCAGCAAGCCTCCATCCGTCCCAAGCCCTCCCTCACCCTGCCTCTGCCGTCCCCTCCGGCATAGCATGAGCATGCCCACCATCACCCCTCCCCACAACACAGCCTCTGCCTGGGTGCAGGTGTACCGCAGGTGGTCCAGATAGAGGGTGGCTGGCTTGCCCTTGTAGCAGCGCTGGAGAGGTGAGTTGCGAGATTCATTTGGAATACTGACGTCAAAACTGCCCCTTAAAAAAATCCATTTCAAGCCAACAGTTTTGAATTTTGTGGACTTACAAATTTTCAGCCATTTAACACCAAATCTTTCTAGTGGTAACAACTGATGAAGCGATTCATTTTGAAGCGAAACTAGTTAACTATACTTAAGTTAACACTGCTCTGCATTTTCAGTTTAAAAAAAAAAGGTGCCTTTTTCTACGGAAGTTTCTATTTTATCCACTGCAATTAAATACCACACAGATCACATTTTGCTTTAGAGTAAACTGAAAAATGACTAAACATTTTCTCAGTGATGCATACCTTCATGAACTAATTTTTTTTCTTTTAAATAAATGAATTGATGCTGGGATTTTTTTTGTATTCTATAAAACATTACAATTTATTCAGTCTTATTGAAGGCAGTCTTTATTCTGATTAATTCAGATGTATCTTCAAGGATTACTCTGGTGGTAAGAACATTTATCTTGACATATTTTTAAGAACTTTGTAATGCTTTGGCAGATGACCTCTGAAAACTTTGTGAAAATAGCATGAGACTGGAAAGGTATTTCACGGTAAAAGCTTCACAGTTTCCCAGGTATGTCCTTACACTGCTGAGGCTCTGAGGCAAAATCCAACATTCTGGAAGCTGACAAAGCCAAAGGACTTGACCCTGCTTTGCAGGGTCCCGGAAGTGCTGCTGTAGCCCCCGGGCCTTGCAGGAGGAAGTGCTCCATGGAGTGGCCCGGAGCCAAGGCTGGAGGACGCTGCTGTCCTGTGAGCTGACCTTCAGCCAGACCACACGTGTTGGAAGGAAGATCCAAAGATTCGCTTGCCATGAATAATTTAAGTTTTTAAATAAATATTTAAGTGCCATGTAGCATCCGTCTGTCCCGGCAGCACCAGCTCCTGCTGCTCCGGGGCTCAGCTTCTTCCACACACAAACCACAGGATTCAGTCAATTCGGTTTCCACAAATTGTGAACCTGTCTATCTCTAGCAAATCTTTCTTTGAGGATCTGTGTTTTAACTCTGAATTTTCCTGTGTTATGTCCTTCTCATCACCATCTGGGGTTGTCAGAAACTGATCAGAATTGCTGGTCACAAGTAATGGTATGACATTTTCCTTTTGATGAGGGGGCTGGCTGGTGACAGAAGCAGGCAGGCTTTCTTCTGTGGAAAGGCCTAGGGGAAAGCAGGCCCACTGAGTTAGAGAATGATTCTCCTCTAGTTACAGTAAATGAGCATTATCAACATTCCTGTTTCCAGTGCTACTAAAAGTATCCGTTATCCTCCTGCTCAGTGAACAGCTGACTGTATACACAGCTGTAATTTAAAATAAAACTTAGCTGCTACACCAAATTTGCTTTTTATCCAAACTTTTTTTTTTCCTGTGCCAGTCCTGGGGCTTGGACTCAGGGCCGGAGCCCTATCCCTGAGCTTCTTTTGCTTAAGGCTAGCGGTTTACTATTTGAGCCACAGTGCCACCACTTTTGGCATTTTGGTGGGTAGAGGTAAGAGCCTCAGGGACTTTCCTTCCTGGGATGGCTTCAGACCACAATCCTTAGATCTCAGCCTCTTGAGTAGCTAGGATTACAGGTGTGAGCCACTGGCACCCAGCTTATCCAAATGTATATAAAAGGGAGTATTGTGTTGATCATACCACACAGCTAACATAATCTCCCAGTTCTGAAAAGAGCCGTTCCTTCTCCTAGCACCGTATCGTAATATGGCTGCCCGCAGACCTGAAAAATCATCTCTGGTTCCACCAGCACTCTAAAGCATTCTACCTCTTATTTGTAGTCACATTAGCTAGACTTAGTGAATGAAGTATGTGTACTTCTAGGAAGTATAAACCAGAAAGAAAATGCACCTAACAAACTTTAGTGTGTCAGTGTTTATTAGGTCTTTGGAATTCTCCAGCCTGGCCTTAGGGACAGCTGACCTGGGCTGGACTCACTGGCTCAACAACTAATTATCTGCGTCTGCCTTGCGCTTGCTTCTGCACTTGCCCTCTGTCTATCATCCACAGGTCTGAGAAAGCTCCAGTTGCATCATGTGTTCTGCTCAAAGCCCTGCACCGGCCGGCTCTCAGCTCCAAGTCATAGCTCCTCTCAAAGCCCGGGTGCCTGGATGGGCTTTATGGTGCCTGTTTTTTTTTCTCATCCCTTCCATCTAACAGTCTAGAAGCAGCTCCACCAGAGCAGAGACAGAGCCATTTTCTCACTGCTGGACCCCTGCCCTGGTACCACTTGGCAGGTAGTTACCCACCAAGCAATGAGTAAACTAATGCAAACATGCAGAGCACTGTTCACATGTGTGTGAGATCGAAAATCTACCCATTAGCCCAAATAACTAGAAACAAGTGACTGAAAGTGGTTTTTGTTAGGATGAGTTTGGACATAAACTCTGGAAGTCCTTGGGGAGGGCTGCAGAGCAGTATACCTTGTGAGGATTTACATTTGCCTTGTGATTTACTGGCTGGCTTGCCCGGAGTGCTGGCTGGGGGAGGGGTGAACAGCTTTTCTTCCATTTTGGCTTCCTTCACATATTGGCACGATTTCCCCAACAGCACAATGCTATTAAGTATTTTCAGTGATATCAACCTAAAATAGAAAACAAAACAAAGCTTCGCAGTTGTTCATCTAGACTACCACCTTCTACTCTAAGCTAAGGATATGTGGGGCTGGGTGAGAAGAGGTGGACCCAGGAATCACAGGACAAGTTACAGGTGTATGAGTTGCTTATGCAAAGTCTAAGCTTTCCAAGGCTTATCACATGGAAAAACTGTCTCATAAACTTAGTTCTCATAAGAAAGTCTACCAGTTGGAAAGACTAAATAATACTTTCAGTACAAAAATGTTTAGTTTACACAATGAGCAATAAAGAAAATAAAAAGAAACTTGTAATTCCACACTGTTATAATAATCCCTGTAGCATCTGGTAATTCTGGGTGTGTGTATTCCAAGCCCATTCATGAATGGGCTTCACTGTACAGGGGCAAGGCCCCTTTATGATGCAGGGACCAATCTCCATACAAGGACAAGTCCATTTACAAGGCAACAGCCAATCACCATGCAGTGATTAGGTCCATTTTCAAGGCAGCAGCCAATCACTATACGGGGGCAAGGTCGATTTACAGGCAGTGGCCAATCACCGTACAGGAACGAGGTCCATTTACAAGGCAGTGGCCAAGGGAAGAGGGAGCCAGAGCATGGTCAGAGTCAGTGTCCAGGAGTCTGAAAACTGCTCTGGCTGGGAACAGACTCCTTATTTGACCCATGAAATAATTAAAAACAGGAGAGATGTTGTCCTTTGGTCTGAGCCATTTTCCTCTTCAGCCACTTTGCAATTGCCCTGAGCTCCTAGGAATACAGGGTTTATTGACAAGTATCTTCTCAGCCACACCCTTCAGACAGGAGATACCTTTCCATTGTCTTGTGGCAACATCTTCCTACCTATACCTTCCTTTTAGCTGGAATTAAAGACATACGTCACTAGGTTCAGCTTATTTACTAAGATGAGGTCTTGGTAAACTTTTGTATTCTGTCTAGCCTTGAACTGTGATCCTCCTTATCTCTGCCTCCAGAGTAGCTAGGATTTTAGGCACAGCCACTGTGCCCAGCCTAAATTCATTTCTTGAGAAAACTAGTAAAGGCAAAACCAATATTCTATGCTTTTATCATTTATGAGTATCTTAAATTGCTTTGTTTGCTTACTCTTAACCAGAATGTAAGTTACAATAGTCATACTATGTACATTTATGCCATGTACCTATCATCTTTGGGTTGATAGGCTATGTGCTAATAACTCAATGTGGCAAACAATATAAAGTCAAGGGTGTTTGTTTTTTGGTCGATGGTGGGACCTGAACTCTGGGCCTGGGCGCTGGTCCCTCAGCTCTTCAGCTCAAGGCTAGCGCTCTACCCTTGAGCCACAGCGCCACTTCCAGCTTTTTCTGCTATGTGGTGCTGAGGAATTTAACCAGGGCCTCAAGAATGCAAGGCAAGCACTCTACCACTGAGCCACCTTCCCAGCCCCCTCACGAGTGTTTTTAAATATGGAAAAATGACTGCAAGAGCACTTTTTTTTTCTACAGAAGAAAATATGGCTAGGTGTGGTATCTCATTTAGATGGTGGAGATGAAGATCACAGTTCAAGCCAACTTTGTAAAAAAAATTTGAGAACCCATGTGAACCAACAGCTAGGTGTAGTAGAACATGCCTATTACCCCAGCAATAGTGGAAAGTATAAAACAGGAGGATCACTCTCCAGGCCAGCATGGGGAAGAAGTGAGATCTTGACTAGAGCCAAAACGGCTGGAGGTGATGATCCAAAATACCTTGCTGAGCCCTGAGTGCAGTACTGACACAAAAATGAAAAATCTAATTGAAAGCACTTAAAGTAAAACATTTCAGTATTGTTTGGGTGCTATCAGCTTCCATTACTCCTTACATTTGTAATTTACTATAAAATCAAAACATATTCAAGAAATAACCAATCTTACCCAAAATAGAAGAGTATGACACAGGCATAAGACAGGATTCCTTGTACTTTAATTGAGCTGGTTACAACTCGGATGAGCTAGCCAGAAACAAACCAAAACAACAGAGTTATTGCTTAATCTTTAAATAAAAGATTTCTTCATAGTGATTGTAACACTAAGGTCCCACCTATGACTTTTATAAGATTGACTGTAACACTCAGGTCCCATTTATGACCTTTGTTTAAGATGGAGAGAGTAGCTGTAAATTTGTAATGCCTGTAATTCCAGCAACTGAGGAGGCTGAGATCTGAGGATGGGAGATTAAAGCCAGGATGGGCAGGAAAGTCTGGCAGACTCAAACTTCAACTGCAAAAAGCCATATAGTGGAGGTGTGGCTCACAGGGTAGAGAGCCAGCCATAAGTGTAAAAAGCTGAGTGAGAGTATGTGTCCCTGAGTTCAAGCTCTAGTGCCAGAAAAAAAAGACAACACCCCCACCAAAACAAAAACAACAAAAAAAACCCTATATTTTCTGACCATAATAGGATGAATTTTGAATTGTAGGAATGGGGAAATTTTTATTTAAAACATGGTAATCTCATTGGGCACTGGTGGCTCATGCCTGTAATCCTAGCTAATCTGGAAGCTGAGATCTGAGGCCTGCAGTTTGAAACCAGCCCAGGCAGGAAAGTCCATGACATTCTTATCTCTAATTAATCACACACACATACACACACACACACACACACACACACACACACACACACACACACACACACACACACACACACACACACACACACACACACACACACACACACACACAGCTGGAAGTGGAGCTGTGGCTTAAGTGATTGAGTTAACACAAAAACTCAGGGGAAGTAGTAGCTAGGTCCTAAGTTCAAGCCCCAGAATACGCCCCACACTCTCTCCCCCTTATAAAGGTAATCTCATAGTCGGGTGCCAGTGGCGTATGTCTATAATTCTAGCTACTCACGAAACTGAGATATGAAGGTTGTGGTTCAAAACTAGCACAGGCAAGAAAAATCCATGAGACTCTTGTCTCTCCCCACAAGAAAGACAGAAGTGGAACTTTGGTTCAAGTGTAGAGTGCCAGCCTTGAGCAATAAAATCTCAGGGACAGTGCCCAGGGCCTGAGGTCAGCCCCAGAACTGGCACACCCACAAAAAAGGTAATCTCAAAATACCAAATGCCTTAATTGGGCCTACCACACTTTGCTGAACTATTTCCAAAGTTTTGGTATTGTAAGTGATATCAGTGCTTAGCCCTGCTCATCAACCATTGTGTGCCTTTTCTAACCATTTCCTTAGGCTAAATCCCTACAAGTGGGATGAGTGCATCAAAGCAGCACACTGTCATACCTGCTACATGGCCACACCAGCGACCCCCTCCCCCCCATTACTCAGGGAAAAAGCAACCTTTGCCAAATGAATATCCTAGAGTGTTTACACTGTTAGGAAATCCATTGTTCCTTCTGCTTGACTACTGGAGAGCTTAAAAAGGCCACACAATAATTTAAACTTTTCTTCTAAGTTGTTCATCTTTAATGTTTAGATCAAGTCCTGCTGAAACAAACTTGTTGATAATCCACTCACTACTATATAATGACAGCTATCTCATCATTACCAAAGAGAAAACAGCATGGACTTACTAAAACAGCTAGTGGGAGAGGAATAAACCCCATCCTGCGGGCCACCGAGTCGCTGTAATCAGTGTATGCCTGTAGGGAAGAGAGCATTCACTTAGGGGGCTAAGCAGCATTAAAAAACACTGTCCACATGTCCCCACCCAGAGTTCAACACAGGTGAGAGCCGGAAGAGAAGTTGGCACTTGTCACATAATTTAGTAAAATAATGTGGAAATCTACAAGCTTATATAATTATCACAATGATGTAGAAATCATATATTATTTAATGTTTACCATCTGGACAGATATAAGTCTACACAGTTTAGCCACTGTTTAGTCAATGTTAGGCTATGCTCACATTTTTCTGGCGGCTGCTAACAAGGTCAAAAGCAAGGCTGGCTCTGTATTCACTGTAGACCTAAAGAGAAATAAGCAACCAGGGTAAGTCCATTAAAAGCACATTCTCCTAAATCTGAGAAATCTGTTGAGCTACTAGGGTTGAAGCAGCAATGAAAGACATCCCAGGTAATTCTACATTCTACCACATATACAATACTACAGCTATGTATCTATTTATGGAAATTCTATGGAACTTGGTCATAATATAAAACAAACCCCTCAGAGCTCCATCAAAGAGTTTTCACAAAATATATGGCTCTTTTAAAACTTAGAAAATTTATTTATAATCACACACAAAAAAGGCATTGTTAAATAAAAAAATGAAAAACACAATTAAATCCCAGCCAATAAGTTTTACTTTTAAAAACAGGCACAATATGACTTAATAAAAATACTTTCAGTAATGGACTAATTTTTAAAAAGATAAAATTACAATTCTAACTTCAGTAGTAACCTATTATCATCTATAATTTTAGATTAAGGAATGTCTATACACTGAATTACTTAAGAGAAATACATACATCTGCAGTAATGTCATTGAACTTGGTGATAAAGGCATGCTTTACAATATCCACAGCAATTTCAGATGCAATCACCATACAGACATCTGGAAATAACACCCACAGATGATCTAAGAAGTATGGAAAAATGAGAGACAATTAAATCTCTTAAAATGAATTGAATCTGTATCACAAGCTATTATAAATCTGAAATAGCCACAGGGAAAGAGTATATTTTCAATAAATGATGTTGAGAAAGTAGTACTGAATTAACTATAAACTTTATTTAAAAAAAAAGAGGTTCAAGCCGGGCGCTGGTGGCTCACGCCCGCAATCCTAGCTACTCAGGAGGCTGAGATCTGAGGATCGCGGTTCAAAGCCAGCCCGGACAGGAGAGACCGTGAGACTCCTATCTCCAATAAACCACCAGAAAACCGGAAGTGGCGCTGTAGCTCAAGTGGTAGAGCGCTCACCTTGAGCTGAAGAGCTGAGGGACAGCGCCCAGGCCCAGAGTTCAAGCCCCACGGCCGACAAAAAAAAAAAAAGAGGTTCATTTTACTAGATTGGACAGTTCACTCAACAAATGCTCAGTACGTCCAAGTATTACTTCCTGCTTGTGGACAGTAGTAAGGTTAGGAAGCCTCTACATGACAGAGACCTGGTGGCAGAGGTATGCTGAAGTAACAGCAGTTTGTTTCCTTCTTCGATCACTGTGACTGAAATGGATTGACCATTTATTTCACTGTTAAATCTCTGTACTTTTATGGTGTTCATTAAGATCTCAATTCAGTACTAGGTAGCTGATTTACAAAAAAAATAAACACCAATAGATAGCTTATAAGATGCTGGAGATCCTAACAGTGGGTCAAAGCAAGAAAAAGGTGACTGGAAGTGCTGCCAAGGTCCATCAATTCAGACGGAGCGTCTGGAGCTGGGGCCCTGTCACTGTGGTGGCAATGGGACAGCTTTCCTGAGTCTGGCTGCACAGGAAAGGTCTGGAAACCGGGAGGGACACTTTTAATTATAAACATTTCTACTAAGTATATATGACCTTAATTACCGATATTCCATTTCTTCATCAATAAAACAAGGATAACACAGGATCCACATTACATGTAGTGAAAATTACATATGGTAATAGTACACAACAATGCACCCGACACACAAATATCTAGTATTATTTTCATGTAACTAATCCTCCCGGGCATTTAGGTAAAGCATCCATCAAAGATATTTTGGTTGACCCATTATAACAATGAGATGTACGAGACACCGTTGAACATCAAACTTTACAATTTGGGCGGGGGGGTGGGGTGGGGTGAAGAGTCATGGAGATGGGAGGGCCAGGATGGTAGGGGAAAACAAAGGAGGAGGCAACAATGCTTGATAAGCTGTACTCACTACCTTGCTCATGTATCTGTAACCCCTCTGTACAGTATTTTCACAATAAAAAAACATTTAAAGATATTTTGGTTTAAAACAAGACAATGAGGAAAAAAAACCACTAAAAGTGAATGAATGAATGATGGATTCATTCAGTGCTCACTTTATCATTTTATCTGCTACCATAGTGATGAGGAGACTTCGGATAATCTGCTGAAAGACACTCACCAATGAGAATGTGACTTTACATGGCGTCTCTCTGTCCTTGGGTGCAACAACCTGAGCTAGGATCGCTGATGCCCACGGGCTCCTGGGACCAGCCACACATGCCCATTCTGCTTTTTGTGGACTCTGTGCTGGCCTAGTTACACTGGTCATTTGTCAAAATGATCCAGGTTCCCAGAGAATCCAAGTACAGATGGACGGGAGCAGCTTTCGTAACACAAGTCATGTGGTCTCTCAATCTGCTGAGAGCTCATGTCATTGTAAGATCTACTTCTCGATTTTGTATTTTTCATAAGAAAGTATCTTTGGAAATCTATTTCTAAGATCGTGTATCTCATTTTCTCTGTTTCTGTTTCTCCACAGAAACTGGAAAACAAGCAACGAATTAAAATTTTCTGGTCCATTAAGAACAAAATTGTACAAAAATGTTAGGCATTAAAAAAGTTTCCAAATTCCTTGAGCTATCTGATAAGTGACCATGTTTTACTGAGCTGGCATCAGCACTGGAATGACTTATTTCAGTTACTGCCTGAGAGCTCTAGTGCCTTTCACCTTCACGTTTCTTGCCCTTGTCTGTACATATAACATGCTCAGTCTGCCTACTTAAATGGATGATGGAAATTCGTGAAATTTTGACAGTTTCTTAGCCTGGATTCATGGACTCATATTAGTATCAACATTCTTTACACTTTCTTTAATTTTTCACCATTTTATTTATTCCCCATTCTGAGGATGGGTAAGAGACAAAAGCCCCTAAGATGAACACAGTGTGACTAACTGGGCAATCACAGTATGTATAGTGACCAGCACAGGGAAAAGTGTGAGTCGCGATGCTCAGCTGGCGGTGCTCTCCAAGTTCACACTGCAGAGACGAGGTGAGGCTGGGTGAAGTGCCAGTACCACACCACATCACACCTGCCACTGAGAACATGCTCCATCGATTCTCAGGAAACAAGAATTGCTGATATGCTAACCAGCTGCTGCAAATATCCCATTGTACTCATTTTAGGCCATGTGAAAGAATAATTTTGGTTTAAGAGCAGTATTGTAAGACACTGTTAGTGAAGAACCATTTACCTGGATTCCAAGAAAACTGCTCCATGTTTCTTAAACACACTATTAGCAAAAGCACATAATTGGTAAAACGCTCCTTAATATCTAAAAAAAAAGAGAACATACAAATACCACAGTGCATACTAAATAACACAGACGATATATAAAGTAACTGTTAATACATGAAAAAAGTATACTATTTGTAAACATTTACAAAAAATACACTTGCCCCCCAGTGTCTATGGGGTATTGGTTGCCAAATCCATTCAGCTACAAAACCCAGGATGCTTAAGTTTCTTTCTTTTTTTTTTTTTGGTCTGTTGTGGGGCTTGAACTCTGGGCCTGGGCGCTGTTCCTGTGCATTTCAGCTCAAGGAGAGCATTCTACCACTTGAGCCACAGTGCCACTTCCGGTTTTCTAGTAGTTTATTGAAGATAAGAGTCTCACAGACGTTTCCTGCCCGGGGCTGGCTTTGAACCTCAATCCTTAGATCTCAGCCTCCTAAGTAGCTAGGATTACAGGCGAGCCACCGGCACCTGGCTGATGCTTAAGTTTCTTATATAAAACCTAACAGGATTCACATATAGCTGTGCACATATTCATATCCTTTGTTGTCTCTAGATTACTCATAATGTCTAACACAATGAAAATGGTGTGTTGATAGATAAGACTGTTTAGGGAAAAATGTGTGTATTCATTATAGGTGCAATTTTTTTCTCTTAGTAGTAAGTTTGCCATTGATTTACACAATGCATGCAGGATCCATTCAGAGAAGTCAGTCAGTATATATACATACATCATACATGGCCTGGAATTATACTGACAAACCATCTTCTTCTTCAACATAATTCTAGCATGGATATTCAATTTTTCTAACAAACTTCAAAAATATCCAAACCATTAAAGTACTCAGGCTGGGTTATCCTCCAATAGTTTCAGAGGAATTATGACAGCTGTTTTGATTTTATAGAAAAAGAAACAACAGGAGCAAGAAGTAAACATAAGACTCGGAAACATAAAGCTCTCATGTCCCAGACTTACAGTTTGGTACATAGTTAAGTACATACGTATAGACCTAATGAATCCCTTAGCTAAGCGAATACAATATTACAGTTGTACTTGTTGGAATATGTGTAGAATTTTGGAGGAAATAAACAAAATGAGGCTTCACAATGGTATTTAACGACAAGTTAATAAACTAAATACTCAGGGCACCAGCTTAGTAGGAAGGCACTACAACTTGGGCCAAATCTCTAACCCTATTGGATAGGGGTTTGCGTTTTTGTCTGGGTTGGTGCACGACACACCCATTTGTGGTACCCACATAGCTGGGATGGCAGATCCAGATCACAGTACCCACCTATTGGTTAAGACGGGGTCTCACTAACTTTCTGCTGAGGATGGCCTTAAACTGTGATCCTTCCAATGCCAGTTTTGCAGTTATTTTCAACTATGAGAACAAGTACTGGGGGCTGAGAAGGTGGCTCAGTGGTAAGAGTACTTGCCTTGCATGCATTAGGCCCTGGGTTCAATTCCTCAGCACCACATAAGCAGAAAAAAAAAGCCGGAAGTGGTGCTATGGCTCAAGTGGTAGTGTGCTAGCCTTGAGCTGAAGAGCTGAGGGACAGCGCCCAGGCCCAGAGTTCAGGCCCTACGATCGGAACCCCCCCCCCAAAAAAAAAAAGAAAAAAAAAGAAAAGAGAACAAGTTCTATGTAGTCAAGGAACAAAGTGAGTTACATCTGCATCTGTAGCAAGTGTGTAGCCTAAAAGCTAGAAAGCGATCATTCACATTCCAGCACATCTCAAAAGCAACAAGACACCTACTGGTGTCTTGCACGAGTCTATTCTTTGAGCAACACCAGGCTCACCTACACCACCAAACTGTGCTACCTCTATATGTAATCTCACCTTGATGCCTCCTCTAATCATTTCCACCTGGGTCCTTCTACTGACTAGCAACATGACCGGGACTCTGCTCCACTGCAAAACCCTGTCCTCTGTAAGTGAATAGGCCTTTACTCTGTGCCTTCCGTAAGCCCTTATACTCTTCAGTCAGCTGCACGGACATTCCTTTCGAGGGCAGCTCAGCTCTGTACTTGCTGTTGGTCTGAGCTTCAACTTTACTCTTTGAAAGCTTAGTGGGCACAAATTGCTGCTCTATTTACAGAACTGTAGTTATTTCTTATGCAACGCCATGTCTGGGGGTGTAACCTTATTGCTGTGGGGGTCTCAAGGTGCGGAGTGCACACATCCCCTCGAGAGCATAATACAACTGTAGGGAAGTCCACGGGAGATTTTCAAGTGCACATGTTCTGACAGGTACAAGATCATATATCTAGCTCATTTTGTAACTTCAAAGCTTTCCCTTGAGTAATTCCATCGAAGTTGGATAAACTGAATTGTTTAACCAGGTGCTGATGGCTCATGCTTACAATCCTAGGCGACTCAGGAGGCTGAGATCTGAGGATCACACTTTGACAACAGCCCGGGCAGGAAAGTCCATAAGACCCTTATCGCCAATTAACCACCTAAAACTGGAAGTAGCCCTGTGGCTCAAAGTGGTAGAGCACTAGCCTTGAACACAAAAGCTCAGGCCTTGAATTCAAGCTCCAGGACCATCAAAAAAAATGTTTTTACAGTTGACTCTGGATTAACTCAAGAGATTACATTTCTCAACGTACTTTTAATTGGAATTTTATATTATTCATAAATTTATTTCTATATGCGTGCAAGCCTTTTCTGATATATATAATAAAGTTAACAAAGAAATGAATTTACTAAAAATTAAGTTCATTACATAATTTTCTGGAATGAGATTGCTTTGAGAAACAGAACACTGTAGAATATTACTTGAAATAAAGCAAGTAACTTTTTATCAACGCTAATAATGTAATAAAAAAGTAGTAAATAACATCTGATTTTTGGACAGCTACGAATACAGAAATCCTTCCACCAATTCAATTCTACTGATATTAATGGAAGGGAAACATTATTTTATTATGAGGATACTTATGACAAAATATATCTTAGAAAAGCAGGCAATTTCAAAATATTGTACAGACTAATAAAAATTAACAAATTCTGGTGGATAAATGCAATCTTATGTGAAGAGATAAGTTTAAAGAAGAAAATTAACACCATAAAGAAGTATATTTTTATTTCAAGAACTTATCAGCCTAACTATGACAATAGAGCTGGTAGATATTTTAAATTTTTATTCCTATAACTTTCTTTTTTATTATTTGTGCAAACTTTCTGCTGTACTAATAGCTCAATGTTTTATAAAAGTTCCTTTATAATGGAATATTATATTACATAGTCAATGAATAACATACTTCTATCACATCTCAGCTTTAGAACAGTAAGGATTTTGATTAGTGATGAAGTTTTATGCATTAAGAAAATTACAATTTTTACTAAAATGAGAATGACTTCTCTTAACCTTCTTAAACGAGCTTAAAAAGTAGTGACTAACAATTAGGGTACTTCTGGTATATTGATTATTAGGTTCATTACTCTACTGTATTACAGTAGGGCTATACTTTTACAATTATAGCCAAAGTAATTAGGAATAAGGAACAAAAGCTACCACAGGGCAATTTCTTATAAAACCTAAAGGTAATTTGCACCGTAAAATGAACTATATCACTTATAACAAAAAGCAAAACTTTTTTGGTAGTAATTACTAACCAGTTAAAGCCAACATAAACTCCTAAATTTCTTGAGTTAATATTTATACATGATCAACGTGCCATCTTTTTTCTATTTTTGTAAAACTAAAATAATGAATTCTAATATGAGAGGATATTAATTTTGAGGGCATGCCTATAGAAGGAGACATTCATTTCATTAGCATGCCCATAGTAAAGTGAAAAGCCACTCACAATTTCCTCCTTAAAATTTCAAGGCTCTTACATAGGCTGACTAAAAACACTCCAAATGCTCATCTCTTCATTTAAAGCTCCCTAGAGAGAACTACTCAAATCAAGTTATTAACATAAATTAAAAATATGGTTTCTAGCTGAGTAATGATGGTTCATGTCTGTAATCCTGGCTAATCAGGAGACTACAATCTGGATGATCATGGTTTGAAGCCAGCCTGAGGAGGAAAAAAATCTCACTAGACACTCTCCACTGTCCCAAATAGCTAGCTAAAAGCCAGGCTGGAGGTGTGGCCTGAGATGAGCAAGCTGAGCAAGTGCAACCATTTTTCCTTGAGCCCTTTCTTCTTTCCCTACCCCTCAGCTTTCATTTCAACTTCACAACACTTGCTGTATGCATGTGTAAGACAAGAATACTAACACAGAAGACGATACAGCACAGACTACATCTCAGAATTTTGAGATCTGTGGTCCGATAGAATCAATAGACTTCACTGCTAGTTTTCCATGTGTTGCCCTTGTTCCTCACCTAGCTTTTTCAAATCTACATTTCTAAACGTTTGCTTTGACCAACCAGAAAGTTCCTTGGCATCCTTCTTCACTAATTTTGGGCCTTGGTGGGCTTAGGAGTTCCTGGGTCTGGTAGGTAAAGGGATGTCTCATTTCACTCACTTTCCTTTGTATTCCCTTAGTGACATTTCTTCTAATAATGGCAAATACCTGGCCGTTCATATGTCTTTTGCAAAGTTCTTTTCAAACTTTTTTCTCACTTCTAAGTGAGAAAAATGATTAACTGATTTTTTTTTCATATTCCTGGTCCTGGACCTTGAACTCTGGGCCTGGGAGCTGACCCTAAGTTCCTTTTGCTCAAGGCTAGCATTCTACCACTTGAGCCATAGCACCACTTTTGGCTTTTTCTGTGATTAATTGGAGATAAAGAGTCTCAATTACTTTCCTGCCTCTTCTTGCTTCAAACTGCAATCCTCAGATCTCAGCCTCCAGAGTAGCTAGTATTAATAGGTGTGAATCATCAACGCCAGGCTTAGCTGAATTTTTAATATATTCAGGAATAAAAAAAATCCTTTGCTATAAACATCTCAACTCTTCTTGTAGCACTCTTCGATGTGCCTTTTCATTTTTTTTTTTTTTTTGGGCCCAGTCATGGGGCCTGAACTCTGGGCCTGGGCGCTGTTCCTCAGCTCTTCAGCTCAAGGCTAGCACTCTACCACTTGAGCCACAGCGCCACTCCCGGCTTTTTTCTTTTTGCTTATGTGGTGCTGAGGAATCGAACCCAGGGCCTCAGGCATGCAAGGCAAGCGCTCTACCACTGAGCCACCTTCCCAGCCCTGCCTTTTCATTTTCTTAATTCTTTTAATGGCATTTTTAATTTAAATACAATTTATTTCTTCTATGGTTAGTAGTTTTGTGCAATCTCTAAAAATACCTAAACAAAGGTATGAGTGTATATTTTGTATACTGTATCATTTATTCTAATGAATTTTATAATTTAGCATTTATGTTTATGGCAAGGAAATATTTTGAATTAATTTTTTAATAGATGGTCTAAGTCCTTCTATAACCTTTACCTACACGGTTCAGCAACAGTAGTGGAAAAAAGTCCTTTTCTCACTAATTATTTGTTTTAGAAAATGCAATCATTTTTTATTAAAATGTTATTTAGTATTTATTTATGGTAACTTTATTTAGAGCTACAAGTAGAATCTAATTGTACATACCGCTATTTGACATTTGAAAGAGATTGTTCTTTTCAAACTTCTTGAAAACACTTCCTTTAATTTCAACAAACTGAAATAGTAAACAGAAATATCATCTTCATCATCTTAAGTTTAAAAATTGACTTGCTACATACAAAACTTCCTAGAGAAAAAAACAACATATAGAACAGTTTCATTTCATCTACAATACTACTGCTTAAGTATCTTAATAATCAATATGTAAAACAAAATCTCATACTTACATTATTAGACATCATAATAGTAAGCAGTGACTTGTTGTGGGAGTTAAAAGCTACATTGAGAGTTGTTGCTTGAACCATTATGAGAATTGCATGTAAAACTAACAATACGTCAAGGAAAAATCTTACACTTATTTTCATATTAATAACTATAAATTTTGAAAGGGGGGAATAATTGTATTTTCTAAACCAAATCTTACACAAACACTTTATCTTCATAATTGTAATAGGTGATATAAATTTGACTGGGTATATACCGAGTATGGAATATGTATATGTGTATATATGTATATATACACACTCCATATAAAACAAGTAACTCTCTGTATCCATTTATTTAGACCACAGAATATTTTATTTATTAGGTTGAAGACTGGCACTTGAACTGGGTTCCTGATGATTTCGCCCACTGGCTAGCACACTACCAACTGAGCCACACCTCCAACTCTGACCACAGAGTCTTTCAAGTAAATGGAATAAAATATAGTAAATAGGGCTGGAGGTGTGGTTCAAGCAGTATCATAAGAAACAAAAATATTCAGTAAATAATGAGAGATTTATAAATATACATTTTGAAGTAAGATAATTTGAATTTTAAAAGAAAATAATTAAAGTTAGCCTAGAACAGTAAGAAATGTGAAAAAATTAAGATTCCTCATGTCAGGCAGGATTATATTCATATTATACACACAAAAATTTGTAATTCAGAGTATTTTACTCCACTAAAACTGGAATAAGTTCTACCCTCAAACATCACTCCCAAGTACTAATCTAATTTCTCTCAAGTGTCACTGACAACAAGAAATAGATGACACATTGCTGTGAGAGTCCTGACTCCACATGGAAGTTAACAGTAGGTTTGTATGCATGTGCAAGTAAACCTTTATAAATGTGCAATATAGATTACACTACTTTGTCATTACAATCAGTTATCCCAACAACAGTCATACATACACAGGGCTCTTGAAAATAATTTCTAATTACAATAAACAATTTCTTACAAAAAGCAGACATTTTACTAATCTTATTTATACATGAACACAGACATCTTTAAATCTATGAAACAGCTACCCAAATACAATACCATATCCCGACTGCTAGAATTTCCAGTAAGACTAAAAGGATACAGACATAGAGAACAGCCATGAAAAAGTGAGGGATCACTCCGATATGGGCTCTTTTTCTTTCTTTAGGCTCTGTTGCTGTCCAGTAGAGAGCATCTAATATATCTTGTCCAAATGATGAAAACAGACGATCAGCTACCTACAGAGAGAAATAGTGAGAAGATGCCTGTTAGTAATTCATTTGAAGATGCTACTAAAATTCAGATGCAACTGGAAACCTGATTTTTAAAATCCTAGCTGAAGGGAAGCTAAAGCTCAAAGATCTTCTTTGTTTACTTATTTACTTATCTGTCTTTATCTTCTGGTACACAGTGAGTATTAAAATGTTTGCAGAATTTGAATTAGACTTTGTCTAATTAGCTGTTTGTAGCAAAGGAGGTCTTATCTGATGGCAAAGGAGAGGCACGTCAAACTCATGGTTCCTGTAAAACAGGATTCTAACAGTCTTCAGGGTAAATTTATCATGATTCATTCTACATGCAACTAATATTTGTATACAATGCAGCTGTATTTTGTATATAATATGCAGATTGACTTCCTAAAGATATCTCTTCAAACTCAGAATAGCAGAGAGGCAAAAATGAAAAAGAAAAGGAAGGCCTTATGTCATTTAGGATTAAGCCAAAAGCCACCTTGTAGGAGAGGTTCTCTAGCACTTTCCTTCTTTTATGTATTCTGTGGGTTCTGTTGCCTGTTCCTTTTCATGAGACACTATTATCTAGGAACACCTTGTTTACTGTCTGTCTCCCAATTGCAGAATATACACTCTATGAGAACAGCCTATTCACCACTGGATCCTCAAGGTCAAGTGTTCTAGCAGGTAGGATGGCAGGTGCTAATTAAATGTTCACCGAGTAAGAGTTATTCACTAGGAAGCTGAAACCACATGCCTTACTTTGTGTAATCACTTCATTTAATCCTCAAAACACCTTTTATACTTCAGCTTTACAGATGAAAAATTGAGGAAAAGGAATGAGGAAGCAGCAAGGAAGGAAGCAATGAGCTTAGAAACGGGGCAAACATGCACAAACTTTAAGGCAATTTATAATTGATATAATTTATTATATCAAACAGACATAATCATATCTTTCACTTCTTAACTCCAAAATTTTAAACTGCCAACAAAAATTTTGAAGGTACACATAAGTTTGCCATCATGTGAGAAACAGATTTGCTTAGTCTGTGACAGTACACATTCTGGAGGGGTGCTAAGAAATGTACAGGCAGCAGGGATCTTCACCGCATGGGACAAGAAACACCTTGCTAGGAGGACCTAGTCCCCTAAATGTCTCCTAGCCTAGGCATCACCTCATTAGAAACACAGGTTGTCCAGCCCCCACTAGCTTCCCAAGTGATGGCAAAGCCAGAAGTGCCTTTACAAGAATCATTAGGAAAATATTTTCCATCCCAGGCACTTTGTATATTGGAAGGAAGACTTGCAGTTGTGAGCTTGGGCCAAGTCTGTGAAGCTGGCAGGTAGACTGGTGACAGGGTAGCAAGTGCACTTACCTCCAGCATGTTGTAGATAATGTAGAGCTTGATGACAGACTGACCTCGTATCAGGTGGTACATCATGGAGTAGTCAACATAGTGCATCATGAAATAGCAGATCACCAAAAGGACACCCTTCAAAATGTCACACACCTGGGCAGGTTGAAGCACACGCCTATCCCTGAAACATACAACAAGTAACAAAAATATGAGTTTTACTTTATGAGTCCTCAAAATAAGCCATCTTTACTGAACATACATCAGCACAAAACAACGAGAATTATGTTGCTCTTTTAAGATTTCAAACAAACAAGAGGAATTACTTGCTAATAGTATAAAAATTTCAGCCAAGTTAAACCAGAATTACAATTAGAAGCCAGGACAGTCACATTGAGCCAAGTGCTTGCTGTAGAGCACTTTTAAGGCAGCTGTTTTCCATGAGGGTGACAAGTCTGGAAGCACTCTTGTAGCCCTGGGGTCTAGTAATGCTTCCTACATAATGCTTTCTACACTTGGTGCTTTTTATTTAACATCATTACAAATTTTTCCATGCTGATTCAGAAAGAACTCTGATTTTTATGGTGGCAGGGTATCTCCCATTTAGATGCACACTTTTATCATCACACCCTTGTCAGATTTCTAGTCCTTTGTAACTACAAACTATGGCACAATATATAAGTTATGCCTCATGAATTAAAGAGCATCCGTAAGAGAAATTCTTAAACCCGGGTTTTAAGGTCATGTGACATTTGGTAGAAACAGATGACACACCCTTTAGGGACCCTGCCTCCAATAATGCTTCTGTTAGCAATGGTACAGGAAGCCAGCAGTCCACGTGTATCTAAACAGTGTGTGACTACCTTCTAGGTTTTTGCCAATCACATGAGCGAAAAACAATATCTGGGGTGTTTCAGTAGTATTTTTGTTCCAGGACACTCAACATCTCTTTTCATATATTTAAGGATTATTTGCGTTTCTTATAAACTCATATCTAGTTGTTCTGACTTATAGTAATAGTTCTTTTTTTAAATTTTTATTTATTTTTTATTGTGAAAATACTGTACAGAGGGGTTACAATTACATGGGCAAAATAATGAGTACATTTTTTATCAAGCATTGTAGCCTCCTCCTTTGTTTCCCGTTCCCATCCTCCCTCCGCCCCCCCAGTAATAGTTCTTATAGGTCAGTCCTCTGTGACATGACTTAAAATTATTTTTTGTAATTAATAAGAAGCATTTCCTATTTCTGATATTAGAGTATGAAAAATTAAATCTAAATTGTGAAAGGACACATATTTGTTAACATGGAACACTATGTTCAAAAGGAACTATAAAACTTGTGGGTGGGGATGGGAGGGAAAAACAGAGAACGGGAAGAGGTGACACTGTCCAAAAAGAAATGTCCTCATTACCTGACGTTTATAACTGGAACTCCCCCTGTGCACATCATCTTTATGCTAACAATAAATTGTTTTTAAATGTAGGAGTTCTTTTACTGGACATACAATTTCTGTGGCAAGAAGGGAAAGCTTTTCTCTATGTCCACAGCAGGCTGATTCCTCACGACAGCCTTCTGTGCTGGCAGCTCGTACCTGATGTGCATTCAACAGCAAGGACCGAGTATTTCCTTTAGGAGCTGCAGGGTCCTACAATACCTATGGGCTTTCGCTAGCTGTGACAATGCTCCAAACACCTCATTAACTTCTCAGACACTGGTCTCAAGCCACCCGCTCATTTTTGCTGGCTTGTATTACTGGCCACCTATGCTCTGGAGCTCTTTCCAGTCCATGTCCAGATTTGTATCAGGTGCTTTTCTCCAAAGATCAACCTGGAATTGCTGTCTTCCAAAGTGTTCTCTGAGACACAGCTTAACATGGTATTGATAATGTAGTACTGGTTTTGTAAGCAGTTGTTACAGAACTGCGTTTTGTTTTCTATAGTGTACACTGAAGTTACTAATGAACTTAGTGGATTGTTTACAGAATATGGAAACGTGCAAGTCTGGAAGAGAAGCAAATCTAGGAAGAACCTCAAGTAGGGGGAAGCCATTCCTTTGAGCCTAAATGGGAGATAGGTTAGAACTTGTTTAAGTTAGACCACAGTGTGGGAACAGGGAGGAAAAACAGTGATGTTAAGACCGTAGGCAAAAGTCCGTCAAGGACACAGAAGACTTATTCTCCTACTATTTGTTCTGGTGACACTCTTTTCTCCAATACCATTCCTCTCCTTCCACATATATCCTGGCCCTTTTCTCTTCACAGAGACCAAAGAGTCCTTTATCTCCTGTCTCCCACACCCAGTCCTGAGCACAGGTGTCTGCCAAGGATTACCTAATGATAACATTATGCCCTCCTTTCATACAAGACTGGGAATGGGAGACCTGTTCTTTATGACAAGAGAAATACATTTCTAATTCTGATACACACAGAGGGAGATACTTTGAACAATCTTAGGTCCTGCCTTAAAACTGTCTGTCTCCCCTGGGGGACAGGAAACAAAATGTGAGGGCAGGCTGTGCGCCTGCCATGACTCCCCTAAGAAGCAGTGGCGTTGCTTTTCCTCCTTAGATGCACGGGCATAGCTCAGCATATATTGAAAACCACATAAATCCAATAGTTGGACATTTGACTTTAAAGAACTACAGGAAACAACTTATGGATTAAATAAAATGATAAGAACTAAAAGTACAGTAGTAAGAAACAAATTGTTAGAAAATAATAAACTGATATATATGTATATATTTCCATTGTGAAAATCTTACAAATCCTTTCCCCTATCCTTCAGAATGGAGGCAAGGAGATGTATGGCAACATCTAGGAACATCATTTTGTCAGGGCTGGGATATGGGAGCACTACTGGCATCTAGTGTATACAGGCCAGAGATGCTGAGCAGCCTATAGTATGTGGCAGTCCTTAATGCAAAATGGCAGTGGTGGCAGGGCTGGGAAATACTTTGTCTTAATGTATATTGTATCTTAAATGCTACAATAACTGGAAGGTACAATTTTTAAAAAATAGTAACATTGTTAGATACTAAAATGACCTGATAATTATTAAAGTGGAAAATTATACTTACAATTGTTGGTACTACAGTCTTATCTTTTTTTTAGTTAAGTAATCTCAATGTAATTTCATTTAAGATAAAGGGCTCTTTGATATATGTCCAAATATATTTCTCTCTATATAAACATATTTGCAACTAAGGAACAATGTGCTGCTAAATATACAAAGGAAGATTATTATTTTTTTTGTCAGTTGTGGGGTTTGCACTCTGGGCCTGGGCACTATCCCTCAGCTCTTCAGCTCAAGGCTAGCTCTCTACCACTTGAGCCACAGCACCACTTCTGGTTTTCTGGTGGTTAATTGGAGACCAGAATCTCACAGACTTTCCTGCCTGGGCTGGCTTTGAACTGTGATTCTCAGATCTCAGCCTTCTCATAGCTAGGATTACAGGCATGAGCCACCAGTGCCCAGCTGGAAGATTATATTTGTAACCTTTGGTAGCAATTAGGTCTACCAAACATTTTATATTCAAAATAATACAACATCACATTTCATTCAAGATAAGCTAAAATACAGAAGTTGAAACGTAAACAACTTTAGTTTTATTTTACCTAGTATTAAGCCAGGTTGAAAAACAAAGGCAAGTTGTAAGAACTACACTACAGTTTAGTTACTACATGGCAGGCACTGATATCCTAGGCTCTCCTCAGGAATCACCTTAGAGCTTGCTAGGATCCTGTAGGGAAATAATCTTCACCACCCAGTTCTACAGGTGATGTGGGGAGTGGGGGGGGTAGTGAGCACATGCCTGTAAGCCGCACAGTAAGTTACTCTTTGGGGGAGCAGGATTGGAATCTTGGCATCTGGTTCCAGAGACAGATTCTTCACTGTCACGCATCTTCAAAACTTTTAAAAAATAAACTTCCAAATTTAGAGAAATCAATAACTCTGTGCCTTTTATCTTTCAGTAAAATTTAATACTATATATAATCATCAGAAAAAAAATTGTGTTAAAAACTAACTATACTTCTCATTGTATTCTTCAGTTTGAAAAATACATTAAAAAACAAAGGACAAAATCCATTCATTGGCTACTCTGCCACCTGCCTATTATTCCAGTACTAATCTAGTAAGTGGTTGCTATGGAGCTGTGACTTTCAAAATTAAGTATTAATAAAATAAAAAAATAAAACTAGAACCCTTGGGGTAGTAAAGATAAAAATTAAAAACCTGTTTTTAAGGTGGCATCTTGCATGACAACCATACTTTTCATAGCCCGTAGAAGAAAAGGCCTAACCTCACAAGTAAGTCTAGCTAGTTAAAGCAACTTGAACTAATCACAGTGTTTGTTCCTTCTCTGCCAGGATATTTTTAGATGACAATCTGAGAAGCATTTCAAACTCTAAGACGATTATCTACAGCCCTGCCAATCAACCTGGAATCCGCTTCAGAGTAATCTTTAAGCTGAAGTTCTTCATATAAACGGCTATTCAATAGTAGTTACTGGCAATTCATTTTGCAAAGGCCAGAAAATCTCAAATGCAACATGCTGGATAAAGTAAAATCTCACTAATCTGAATCAGTTCAGATCAGTGATTTGGCTGCATGTTATAATAAGGTTAAAAAAAACAAACAAAAAAAAAAAAACACCCAACAGCACTTTAAAATTAAAAAAAAAAAAAAAAATCCAACAGAACTAAAAAAATTAAATCACCCTTATAGAAACCAAGCTTTTCTACATTCCCTACAATTTACGTTTTTATCCCTATACATACTTCCACTGATCATTACAATTGAAAATTTGATAATTGGCAATTTATAATTTAAAGCACTTCAAGATTTATAGGAACAGAATTATGATTTAGAGAAAGATGATCATGAGTAGGATTTTCTCTCTGTCTTTAGCAGTTTGCTATTAAAGACTGGTAGCACATAAAAATGTCAGGAAGGAAGGTTTTTGTTTTTTTCTCAATAAAAATGAACAAAATAAATGGGAAAATTCCTGCACAATTAATTTCAAATCAGTGTCAAAACACATCAGGGTATCATTAGTTCAGTATAAAATAAAGACTGGATCGCTCTGTTATTTCAAAATATATCCAGTAAAATTGGAAGAATGAAGACTGACAAGCACTACTGAAATAAGATATTTAACATGGCTCACCTTTCTGAAAGAGAAGTACCTTTATAATTTTAAAGTAATTTGGAATAAAGCAGAAAGATCAAGGTGTTTTCCTTAAAAAGGGAAACAAAGTATTTTCAATTTTAAGTTTGATATATTAGGAAAATAATTAGCACTTAAAGTGAATGATTAGAATCTTCCCTTAAAACTTTTTCAATTATTTTAGAAAGAAATAATGTGTTTTATAAAGCTATACTCAATATCTGAATAATGTAAAATAAAAGGTGTTTACATGGGAGCAACCAATCTCAACCGGCGGCTGTGGTGTTGGGGTGATATATTAATGATCATTTTAGGGGTTGGTTCTCATGTTAGGTGAAATCCTGGTCAACCTTTCCTAAACAAACATGGCCAAAGCTTTACAAACAAGTAAAGGTGCTATTTAGAGACAGGGAACTGAATTTCTCAGTATGTCTCTATCCCCAAATGGTTATGCCTGCCTACACTGTTGATTTTGCATATAATTAGTATTTGTTTGAACTGATGTCAATTTGGCCAAGGATATAGAAGGAAAAATCAGGGTTTACTCACCACAAGGAGTCCCTGTGCCACCACATTCCATTCTATAAAGAAGTGAAAGTGCTCCTCCCTTCGGTCTGATTTACAAGAGAGAAAGAAAGAGAGACGGTTGTAATGTTGCTACGCTACTTAGAGCGGCATGGTGAGGAGACATGGGACAATAATACCTGGTGTTTCCAGTATAACAAATACACCTGCTTTTAATCGATAAGCCCCTGGTAAGAGGAAAGAACAGACAAACTTGTTTCCCCAGAGAAAGATACCAAGAGCTCTCCCTACATGTATACTAATGGTGGCATTTGTCACCTAGGCTAGAAGCAAGGCTTAATTTAATTTCATCTGGAAAGAGAAAGCCCTATTTATAATGCATATATGAAGTTAATTTGGGGCAGAATTATCTTGAAAGAAGTAAAGCATATGAAGAAACCATAAGTTAAGAAATTGTCGAGAATCTGAAATTCACAGTTCTGGGAAGTAAGTTTTCTATGGGGCCAACTCTCAAAGGAAAAGGTCATTCTTGCCTCTTACAGAAAAAAAAAATGTCAATGAAGCCTCAAATAAGGGTTATGTCAAAAATTGAAGTGAGTGATCAGAATACTGGCTGGTACATGTTTTACTTTATCCAGTCTAACAGTTTAAATTTACTCTAGCATTTAGGACTTAACACCTTCTCAACTCAGCACTGTCTGAAATGTTTCAGTAAAGACTTCTTTTCAACAATAACTATCAATTCTTGATATACTCATATTTTACCATTTTTCTCCATAATCTCCTTCAACTTTTCAATGTGACTGGGAAGTCTAAAGCACAAAATACCACCATAGATTTTAGGAAAAATGAGGTTCACAAAAATGTCAGGCAAATTAATAAATAACCAATTGGCTATGTTTTACTTGTAAATTTACAAGCAAATTTGGTCGACACTTCACTAGCAAAGTCATCAACTTCTCTGAAAAAACAAAATCCTATCATTCTTCCTAAAAATACAAGAACCTCGCATAATGAATCATAATTTTGTTTTCTATGTCCCATATCATAACAAAGATTATTATAATGTAAATGGTTTCTCAAATGCTTTTCCTAAAATGACCTATCTAGAAAGCTAAGAAATATATAAATGAACCTTCTCTTAAAGAATCCACATGCTTTATTTGAATCTTTCATTCCCTTTCCCTCTCTCACAAAACACAGAGGGGTAGATTTATCAAGATAATTAACAGATTTCACTGAGTATTTTGGGGGTCAGCAAGGGCAGAAATCCAATATGGACAAACTTATAGCAGAAACAAAAGTGGGAGGAGCCCTGCTAGTTAGGCAATCATGGAAAGGTGGGACTTTGATAAGAGGTGGCTCAGAATGGTCCTGTTTCTCACTCTCTGAAAGGCAGTCTCTTCACTTAGTAACACAAACAAAAAGCCAAAGCCAAAACCAAAGCCAACAACCAGGGCAAGTTGACAGGATTTAGAAACTGTTTCAAAGACTGAATTTGAAAGCAGAAAATTCTGAGGTGTGTGTAGGAGGTTGTCTATTTTCTTTAGGAAGCCTTTGAGAATTGTGGTACCAGACAGAACTTGTATCAAATATGAAAGGAAGCTAACACTACTGCTCTCACTGATGCAATTCTGAAACAGTACAGAGACTACAAATCGTTTTCATGTTAATGTGATTAATGTAAAAAATAGAATTTCCCCCTTTTTTGGGAAAAAAAAAAGAGAAGAAACTAGGAAGATGGTCAGTTTGTTTTTTTTTATGGACTGAGAGTTAGAAAATGGGTAAAATCAACTTCTTTGATTTTTTTTTTCTTATCCCTGTGGGAAAAAAGTCAGACTGAAGGAAAGAGCACTTTTTACCTGCTGAAAAAGATGGAATATGATAAAATTATAGGTAAGACAAATAAGATAATCTTTATAGATGTAGAGAACATTGGAAGTAAAGCTACAAGATCATAAAATCTGGCAACCTTTCAATAATCATTTTGGAAAATTAATTATTCCTAAAACACTTGAGAGGTCTCAGACTTAATATTATCAGCTTTGTTTAATGTAACATTTTACACTAGCATACATTTTAAGCTGTGCCTTTAAAATCATTTTCTAAATTGCTCTAAGAAAATAAAAATTGTGTCTATATACTGCAAACACAAATTACTTAATTTGATATACATATTAAAGGCACTACTAGCACATTAAAAGCAGTACTTTAATACTTAGTACTTATTATTACATTTTCAGTCTGTGTAATCATTGTATAATCTAACCTCTCACATAGAATTATTCAAGGTTGCTGAAATTTTGCTTCATAATTTTAATTGTTTTTCATGCTTCACATAGCATATACGTATTTGAGTGACAGAATAAAATGCAACTTTTACAGTTACTGTAAACTGCAGAGTACAATGTTAAAAGCGTGAATAAGGCTGCCCCCTAGTGTCATTTTAGCTACAAAGCTTTGGAAACATTTTTAAATGTGAGATTTAGATAGAAAAGTGCTTCAAGCTACTATTTTAAAAAAGTAATTATCTGTATGTGCTTTAAAAAAATCTTAAAAGTATTAGAAAAAAGGTTGGAAAGAAGAGCCATCATCACTTACACTCAAGCAAACAAGAGGAACAGGATTTAAGTCTCCTGGTTTGCAGCAAGATCTCCTTTCATATTCAGAAGTAACACTGAAAGACTCTTCTGGTGCTACTTATGTGCTTGCTCCTCCAAGAGACAGGGAACACACAGTAGTAACCCTGAGTGCAGCTCACTCAGGCGACTGAACAGATGGGTGGTAAAATAGGAACCCACAAAAAGACCCTAGAAACAGTGACAAGTCACTGCATGTCATCAGTGTGCTGATCACCCAAGACAGAAATCATGCCCAAAGGCAGAGTCTTCGGTGTTTTATTGCTTTATCATCGCAAGTGCATGACCATACAGAGCCTGCCGTGCTCTGGACATCCTTCTCACAGAGCTGGCTAGAGTATGAATACTGGTGAGGAAAGGGCTATCAAGAAGAAAGACAGCTCATAATGTAGATGTACATATCCTTACATTGTATCAGTTATCTTATGTCAAGTATTTTGGCTCCCTGTGGCCTTATCTAAAGTTCCCTGTAGCCATCTTCTTTATGTAGTCAAATATTAAGAGTTAAACTTAGCCATGTTTTTACCAGATTTTGCTTTGGTCGTCTAAAAAAGGTAAGTGAAATGCCATGACTTTATTGAGATCTCAATAGTAATAAAGAAAACAGCATACTGAGTAAGGCTTTGTTAGTATCAAAGGCATTATATGAATATAGTACAGTATAATACATTATATTAATACATTAAAAATAATCATCTGATTTGAAAAATAAAAATACAATTTTTTTTTATAAAAAGAACATAGATGGTGGCTAAATTCCTAAAAGATCTTCCCATGTGATTAACAAAAAATGTAATTCTGGAAGCGAAGAAATATAGAATAAAGCAACATTAGCTGAATTCTTATTGTTTTATTCCATGTAATCTTGCAAAGATTTTTGTTTTTCAAAATATAATCATTATGATCCTATTAATTTTGGGAAGAGTTCATAATGCTCATTTTCTACTTTAAAGGAGATTATTCTGTGATCTTAATATTTTAAATAAAACATAATTCTGCATATGGACCAATAGATTTGTATCTCAATTTTCAGAGCTAAATTAATTATGGATTTTAAAACCCATGAAATAGTTACTATAGTTAAGTAAAGTTTCACAAATTAGTGTCTATTTCAGTATTTTAAAACTTTTTCAAAATAAATATATTTAGAAAAGTGACCCATGTTAAAACATAACACAGACAACAATGCTAAAAAGTAAAAAATAGGGGCTGAGAATGTGGTAGAGTGCTTGTCTAGCATGCACGAAGCCCTGGATTCGATTCCTCAGCACCACATAAACAGAAAAAGCTGGAAGTGGCTCTGTGGCTCAAGTGATAGAGTACTAGCCCTGAGCAAAAGAAGCTCAGGGACCAGGCCCAGGCCATGTTCAAGCCTCAAGATTGGCAAAAGAAAAAAAAAAAAGTAAACAACAAAGTTTCTAGTAATGTTCCTACACAGAGAAGAGGCATGTTGATGTAACTGTATAAGAAAGAAAACTATAAACTCCAAACTTCCACCTTAATACTAAAAAGAAATTAAAATTCACATAAGCTTAACATTTTTATGTTCTGGTAGAGAAGAAAGAGAGAGACATTGGTATTTGTTCTGGCCTACTATGAACCAGGAACCACAGTGGGTATTCTTTTTACAATCTTTGCAGCAAAGACACTGAGCTCTTAATATTTTCTTTTTAGCTGTGGGGAAATAGGTACAGAGAAGTCAGGTGGTTGCTACTCCTCACTAGCTAGTCCTAGTTGGGTTGGGCTGACTCCATCAGGAGTCTCAACTAAAGTCTACCATGAAGGCTGCAGAGGGCACTAACACAGTGATTCTTAAATGATTTGGAGAAGAAAGCTATACTAAGAGCTCCTAGCAGATTCTCATGCTACCAACCATCTCCCTCCCTGGCCTAGAACCAGGCCTTTCATAGCTCGGCAGAAAGGTACAGGCCCCTTAGAAACCTGGTCATCAGTCCTTGCCTCTTAAGACCTCAGCCCTTTCTTCTTTGCTACACAACCTTGCACATCCATTTCGGTTCAAAATGAAAGTAAAATGCCATGACTTTATTGAGATCTCAATAGTAATAAAGAAAACAGCATACTGAGTAAGGCTTTGTTAATATTAAAAAGATTACATTAATACATTAAAAATAAACATCTTATTTGAAAAATATATATATAACAATAGGTAGTATTTAATTAAGTACATTATTTAATATCCACTAAAAAATTAAGCAGAATTAATTTTCCCATTAAAGGCCACACTATGAATAAAACCATGAACTGTTCTAAAAACTCTGTAAGTAATAAAAATAATAAAACAGCTTAGATATTAAAAAAGTAATGCTCTTAAACTTACCTTAAGCCATAGCAAGGCAAAGTGAGGAGCCTGAATAGCGCCAGGCACACTCTTAAAGGGAGCAGGGTGAACACATACAGAAATGCATCCAGGCACAGGAAGATTCCAAAAAACATGAGCTGCATTTTAAAAGAAGAGGGAAAAAAAGTGAAATTTTTTTAAATATAGATAAGAATTGCAAATTCTCAGGGAATTTCTAAACTCTATGGGAAATTAATTTCAACATTTAGCCTAGGGAAGAAAAATTTAAATACGTTCACTATGTGCTGCATTTTAGTGATAGTCCTTTTTCTTTCTCTTTTTTTTATTGTCAAGGCAGCGTACAGAGGGGTTACAGTTACATAAGTAGTGAACAGATTTCTTGTTGAACTTATGTCCTTTCTCAAAGTTCGAGTTTATGCTTCTGCCAGAATCTTTCATTCAATTACTCAAAAAACAAGTTGCCCTTGGCCATAGCTTTGATGAACTCATGTGGAGTTCTGGGCTTCCTCAAACAGAAGGCTGAGCGCCAGTGGCTCACTCTTGTAATCCTAGCTACTCAGGAGGCTGAGATCTGAGGATCATAATTCAAAGCCAGCCCAGGCAGAAAAGACCCTGTGAGACTCTTATCTCCAATTAACCACCAAGAAACTGGAAGTGGGGCAGTGGCTCAAAGTGGTAGAGCGCTAGCAGCTATCCTGGAACAAAAAGAGCTCAGGGACAGTGCCCAGGTCCTGAGTTCAAGGCCCACAATGACTACACACACAAAAGAGATAATAGAAAACCCTTCAGATAAAACTTAAATAAAAACTTTGTTCCACCATTTCCTGTTTATCAGAACAGATAGTAAAAATACTGTTTATGTTCCAAATAGGTGAATGGATGACCGACATATTTCCATGTACACTGAGAAATGCTGTACTCCAGAGGCCTTACTTTTATCCCCACAACTACTCTTACTAACCTCCCCTTTAATTTTTGTGTACTTGCCATGTGCTTTCTTTTTTACTTTTGCCTGTTATATTTAGCTCTGCTTCATAGGATAAGGGTGGAGCCTTTTGGAGGCTTGAATTAGCCACTAACACTGGTGACTTTTGGTAAGCCCCACATACGTAACATCATAACATCCATGCGCCTGCAGTCAAAAAACTGCCCTACCAACATGCATTTGTGACTTCAATCAAATTCATATTTTAAAAGTTCTAACTGCCTGGAGACACTGCTTAAAGTTGTGATTTTAGTTAAAATAAAGTCATTGCAATGGGCCTCGATCCAGTTGGATTGTTGTCCTGCTAAGAAAGGCGATTAGGACACAGATATGCTCAGAAGACCACATGAAGACACTGGGAAATAGTGGCTATCTACAAGTGGAGCACAGAGGCCTCAAGAGAAACCAAGCTCGCTAACATCTTAATCTAACCTCAGCCACCAAGACAAAGACTATAAATTCCTGTTCCTTAAATTACTTGAATAGTATACATAACCTACATTTTCAAATAAATGTACAAATTCTATTTATTTTTGACAGAATGTCTCAGAAATATAAATATGTTGGATTCCTTATTCTGATATGAAGATTTTATGGTTAGTTTTCAACAACTCAGACTCATTATGAACAATGAAAGCATAATGCTAACCAGGCATACAATTCTTTAAATCTTCCTCCCCTCCTCCTTAACTGTTGCTGGTGTAGACTGAGGAATGGTCCTTATTGGCTACTTGGCCTTTCTCTGCCTGCTGTAGGAACATGGAGGACAGAAACTATGGACCAGATTAGGCACAAGACTCCAGGAAGGGGAATATGTGGTTGTTTTCTTCATGGGGCTATGCTGGGAATGAACATATTATCCTTGAATTCAGCCAACATCTGTTAAGCTGGTAATATGCAAGAAATACACTCGGCCCAGCAGGTTCGGAAGACGGCAGAAATCCACTCTATAGGTCCTGCCCTCAGGAGGTTTCTAACTGTGTTCCTGTGAGAAATACAGACCTGGTGGTCAGTTCAGTGCTAGTAGCCGCCATGTTAGACCTGAGTGTCAAGGAATGGGGGAGACCCAATGGGCAAATAAACTCAGGCCCTTAAGAAAGTGAGAATGAACTGGGCAGAAGAGAGCAGTTGAGGTGGGAAGCCAAGCAATGCACATATGTGGAAAGTACTCACAAGGAAAGCTAAACCCTGTTAAAAGTAGTCTCCATCTGTTTTTGGAATCTCCATCATTGTATCATAAAGATGAAGAGAGATGGAGAGCTAGTCAGTGGTGACATGTAAAGACATTTCTGTAATGTGAGAATAAATAGTTTACAGACACGAGAACACACAATTCCAAGGAAAAGAAAGTGGTGTGTGGTTCAAGTGGTAGCGAGCTAGCCCCGAGTCCAAGGAGGCTTAGAGACAGCATCCAGGGCTTCAGTTCAAGCCCCAGGACTAGCAAAATAAATAAATAAATAAATCAAAGGAGAAGGGAAAAGGTATGGAGATTATAAATATGACTAGCTTCAGTACCTACTGCTCTGATGCTAAGACTTCTAAAAAACACAGCCTTCTTTTGAAGTCCTTACACATAAAAAGGAGAAAACTGCCTACAAGAGTAATCAAGATATAATCCTGAGAACATCATCTGCAAAGCATAAAGCAGCTCATGACAGGCTTATGTGAAATGGCACATGAAGCTGGTGGTCCACACATGGGGACCAGTGTAATGCTGCCTGTGCCCGCACTGCTGTAGGCAGGTGGTGAGTGCTCACGACATGCTCCTAACAGCTCTTTGAAGGAAGACTGCCTCAGCTTGACACACAGGAAGCTCTGGAGGCTGGCCGCTTGCCCAGGGATGTATGAGAGTGAAGGAATCAGCCTTATAAACTTGGATTGTCTGACTCAAGGCCTCACACTTGCTCTTAAAGACAGTCTGAGCAAAGCAACTGGCACTTTTTTTTTTTTTAAATTAAGAACAGGAGTTAAAGCAGTTGTCCTTGGGCTAACTTGTTTTGTCAAGTTGCTTAGCTACTCAGGTGGGCTGATATCTGAGGGTAGTGGGTCAAAGTCAGCCTGACCAGGAAAGTCCATGAGATTTTCATCTCCAATTAATCACCAAAAAGTAGGAAATGAGCTGTGGCTCAAGTCGTGGCGTATCAGTATTGAATGCTAAGGGAGAGTTCAAACCCCAGTGTCAGCATCCATGTGTCTGCACACCCTTATTTTGTGGCTGGAATGAATGCACAATGACTTTGGAACATATCTCCTTAAGTCACAGGTGGCAGTCTGTTCTGTCAGTGGAGTCACACCTGGTACATCAGATCCTTGTCACTCTTCCCACTCCTCTCTTCAGTCCTGCCTCTGCAACCTCGCCGCACCTTATGCATCCTATAAAATGTGGATTCTTACTCTAAGCTCTTGCTCACCTTTATAAGGCCTATAATCAACAGGTCATTTCTTTGAACTTGCAATTATATATAAAACAAAGTTCAGAAAACCAAAATATGGGAAAGAACTAAAGCATAATGAGAATAATGAGAATAGCGGAGAAAAAAAAATCGCTTTCACATTCTGTGGCACACATGCTTTTCCTTGGGGATGAAGACAAAAATGCTACCTGAGGTCTTGGGTGGATCCTATTCTCATCTAGATCATTTTTTGATCTATTTCTCTACCCTTCCTTTAACCAAGCGTTTATTGTACAGTTCTGGACAGGCTGGTGATGTCTATCATTGCAACACTCAGCTGGCTGAGGCAGGTGGATTATGAGTTCTAGGCCTACCTGGGCTACTTAGTATGTTCCAAACCAATCTGGGCTGCACAGCAAGACAAAACAACAAAATAAAGAAATAAGTAAACAGACAGAACTTAGTCACTGTTTTAAGAAGGTTTAAGGAGCTTACTGCCCAGAGAAGAGGATTCTAATTTTGCCATAGTTAGAAATATACTTCACATTGTAATCTACTATGCAGAGATTCATATATACACTTAAAAAATGGAAAAGCAGAACTTCACAAAAAATAACACTTTTGCTTTATGAAAAACAAGCTAGTGTCCTCTTTCTTTAAAAAAAAAAAAAAAAAAAAAAAAAGCTACTCTCATTAAATTCAAGCCCACTAGTGGGTGCTAACTTATACTCTGAAAATCAGGTTCCAATAGGCAGATGGGTAAAAATAAAGGATCCTCCACATGTGGCTACCTTAGGTCCTGGAGACAATTTAAGCTGGAGTTTCGCAGAGGATAGAGAAGTGAAATAGTACTTTTGGGGGGGGGGGGGGGGAGGGAGGGATAGTTCAAAGTTAAAAGCTCTGAGTGATACATTTTAGAGATTACGTTTTAAAGTATTTTCTTAAAATTCTTTCTCAGGCATAATCATTAGCTTAATTAACGAAATGGTTCCTGCAATTCTTAGAGGTGCAAAAACTCAAAGGACAGAAACATGCACCAGACTTCCACTACAGGTGGCAGGCTGGGTCCTGCCTGTGTGTGGGCCTCAGTCCCTCTTCACCCCCACTCTGAGGGGCAGGGAGCAGCACCCCCACTCTGCAGCAGTGCTAAGGAGTGTTCCTAATTTTCTGGTCAGAAAAAGCAGGGCCTACATCTCAGACTGAAAAAAGCAGGAGCACCATTTTTACTAATGCCACTTGTCTCTCAAGGCTCAAACTCATTGCTGGATCTGACAGTGTCTATATAGTTTAAGATGATTTAACTTTAAAAAAAAACAACTATTACCATCTGATCTTTCATGTTGAGGAAATAGCTACGAGGAATGCTCTCTTAACACTTCAGGTCAATGTAAAAAGGTCTATAAATTGCTCTTACCACATTTACTTTGGACCTACTAATACTGTACTTAGCCACTGAAAGATATATTCCTAAAAAGAAATAAAAATGCAAGCCTCTGTCCATGGTGAAGAGATTTAAAAAAAATCTGTATTTTCCTTTTTGACAAAAATCTTCTGCCTGGTTAAAAAAAATCTGTATTTTCCTTTTTGACAAAAATCTTCTGCCTGGCACCTTTTAATGCTGTATTGAAATTTCAAAGAAAATAAAATACTACTGCCAAAATGAAAGAAAAATAAGCCATCTTATGGAACTGAATACCATACCGTTTCATTCTGACCACAAATGCCACCCACCGAGCTGAGGGTCGCTGTTTGCAGTGTTAATTAGAAAAGAGGAGTAAGATGTCTACAGATGATTGTTTCTCCTGCCCCTAATCTCATTTTTTATAAAACTGTACAGTTGGAAACCACATCATCTCATTCCTACCCTTGGGGATGAGAGGTCATCAAGAAAGCACCTTCCACATGGAGTCCATAATCCTGTAAGCTGATACGCACGGGGGTTAAGCAGTGACATTCTTTGGAAACATGGGTAAAGACATATGATGGAGAGAGGTGGGCAGCATGCAAGGGTGCATGAGAGGGGGAGCAAGAGTTAGGAGAGCCTCCCACAGAGGAAGAGTGTGCATGGTGCAATGCGAGGTCCCAAGGGCTAAAATTTATCTTCAGTTAGTAGCTAAAGAACTCAAATTTCTATCCCACGTTTGGGAAGTTCTCAGCAAACCCAAGTGCAGGAATCCATCCATTAGAGGAAGGGCAAGTAGAATGGGCTATCAATAAGAAAACTTACGAATGGACTGCTCTAAAAGCAATTACTGAAGACTCAAAGACATCTCTACAGTAAAGTCAATTTTATTCACCTGGACTAGAAAGTCTACCCTCTAGAAGATGGACAACAGAGTGACTGCTGAGTCTCATGTTATAGGCAAGGTTACATACACATCTGAAACCACAGAAAACAAGTGTTTTCATCAATAATAACATTATAAATCTATATTTGGTGCATATTTCATAGGAGGTAAAAAATCACAAATATAAATTTGTATAAATAGTATACAAGCTGGTGGCTTACATCTGTAATCCTGCTACTTAGGAGGATGAGATCTGAGGATTGCAGTTTGAAGCCAGCCCAGGCTGAAAAGTCCCTGTGAGACTCTCATCTCTAATTAACATTCAAAAATCAGAAGTGGTGCTGTGGCTCAAGTAGTAGAGTGCTAGCCTTGAGCAAAAAGAGGCTCATGGACAGTGCCCAGGCCAAGTTCAATCCCTACAACCGACAGAAAAAAAAAAAAAAGTACACTCAATTAATGATCTTTGCATTTTTCTTCCCTTATTTCCAATCCATGCTGAATACTGTTACAGTTCTAAGCACTTGACTCTTTTAATCTTAGCACTTGACTTGTTTTTTTGTTTGTTGGCCATGGGGCCTGAACTCTGTGCCTGAGTGCTGTCTCTCAGCTCCTCAGCTCAAGGCTAGTGCTCTACCACTTGAGCCACAGTGCCACTTCCGGCTTTTTCTGCTTATGTGGTGCTGAGGAATCGAACCCAGAGCCTCATGCATGCAAGGTAAGCGCTCTACCACTGAGCCACCTTTCCAACCCAGCTCTTGACTTTTTTAGTCTTCCAAACAAGCCATGAGGTAGAAAGTATTAATTAGAATTCTGAGAAGTTCCTGCTGCCAGGCTATAACTTGCAGGATCAGAGGCCAAAAGCTACAGCAGGAGGGTTACCTGAGGAGCAGAAGATTTCTCAGGTAAAAGGAGCCACTTCAGGCTAGGATCATGTATCTCTTAGGCTCAGATCTATTTTTTACAATGTGATCAGTAGCATGGGTGTGAATAAGGGGCCACAGTGACTTGATGAAGGACAATGTCAATATAGATTATTGCTTCCCAAACTAACCCGGCAGAAATAAGTTCCCGAAAACAGCCTCCCTAGCAAGTTCACTAACTGTCTTTCAAATACATCAGCGAATGGGGCAGAGGTCCAATGTACATAACAGGTAAAAGGGACTTTACCATGCTGTGGGGACCGAGGAGGCCTAGACTACCTCCCACCATGCTCACGCCTCCTTTCTGGAGCACTTCACTTCTGGTGCTACTCTAAACTGGCCCTGCCTTCTGAAAGCCTTAAGAATGATAAGATGCAATTGCAGAGGAAAGTGGAAATACTGTCACACCACCACAAGCAGGGGGCAGCACACAATGCAGAGGAAGGGAACGCCAGCCACAACTGCTGTCCTGAGAGGCCCTGAAATGTTCTGCACTGGCCTTCTTGCTTCTGAGCAGCTGCCAGGGCACACCTGAACAAGAGCGTGTCACAAACTGCTTTGCCACGCAAAGGTTTAGAAGCATGATTCTTCCAATGCCATTTTAGGAAACCAAGTAGATAAGTAAGAAGTCACCACCCCAAGCCTACATCTCGGTAACTAGTCTCAGTTTTGCTATGGAACCCCAGGACTGTTTTATTGAAATAAAGGCAAAAGCTTTTAGTATATTTTTCTCTACTGGAAACCACCCCCACAAGTCTAAATTAAGTTCAGTATCACGAAATAAACTTTGGGATTTTTAAAAAAATGTTAGTCCCTCTAACCCTCAAAATGTAAGAAGTAAGTTATTCTATTATATATTAACATTTTCTTTTCTGGGAGTTTTTCCATTTATACCTATTTCTTTTGTTCCTTGCAGGACTCTCATGTTAGGGACCTCTTCGGATGACCCTGTCCAATCTCCTAAACTTAGATGAAGAAAGTAAGGTTTAGCTAAAGGAGAGCTGATGCTTGATCAGGCCTCTCAGTGATAGCAGACCTGAGATGAGAAGCTAAAGGGGTGGATGCTTGGGCATGAATGACAGCATCTTTTTCACTTCCAGTTATAGTCTGAGCTTGGTAATAACAATACTCCACACCTGTTGCTATGGTTTTACTATGAAATGTCCCCACAGGCTCATGTGTCGAGTGTTGGTCCTTATTTCATGACCTTTTTCAGGAGGCGTTGGGCCCTTTAGGAAGTGAGGCTTTGATGGAGGAAATAAGTCACTGGGGGCTTTAAGCTGTCCTTTCCCCATTTCCTCCTCAACTTCCTGTCTGACAGGAGCTGCTCCTTGCTGCATGCTCCCACAGCCATGAGATTCTGCATCACCACAGATGCAGAAGCAACAGAGCCCAAACTGAAACCTCTGAAACTACGGCCCAGAACAAATCCTTCTTCTCTTAAGTTGTTACCATTTTGCACAGAGGTGAAAAGTCTAAAAACACTTGCATATCAATATTTACACTGCACATTTAACTTAATAAATATACACATAAACGCTAACTAGAGTCTTAGAAAATAAGCAATTTAAATTTTTAGAAAATATGTTAATAACTACAATATGCAAAGCACAGTAAAAATGAAATAAAGGATTTCCAAAAAGCATGGAATTATAAGAGAAGTCAAAAAAATATTTTCTTATTAGTTCAACTTTTTATTACAGGTGAGGTTATATGAATGAGTTAACGAAAACTTAACAGTAATTACAACACACATCTCACATATATGCAACACAAGGAATAAACAAGAGGTAGAAAAACTAATTGATGAATAAAATTTGTAGAGATGGTACAACATAGAGAAAGAGCTTGAGCTTCTGCTGCTCTTCTTAATTCCAATCTATGTTGAATACTGCTCAACTAGTTTTTCAGAAGCTTGGCTCTGAGGAGTAGCTGACTTGATATCCATTCTCAATCCTTCCCTTTGTTACTGAGTATACTATTTACCATCCCCTTGCAGCTGGGGATGGCTATGTAGCTCATTTTAGCCATTAAGACAGAAGTAGAAGTGTTGTGCAGGAGCTTCTGGGAAAGCTTTAATTCTGTCAGGGAGAGTCAAAAGATGGTACTACCCATCCTTTTTCTCTGCTTGTAAGTATAATTAGATATACTTACACCTGAGATCATGGTTGTCAGCTTTCTATTTAAAAGCAAAAAGCAAGAGGACTAGAAATTTACCTAGCCAAGAGTAGCGAAAGGCTTAGATCCTGGCTTCATTAACCTGCCAGAACTGACCAGCTCTTTTCTCTAGACTTTTTTAAAATGTATATATTAGTATTTATTAAGCCACTTAGTACTATGCTTCTTAGTACTGTGCTTAGCGCTTCTGTTACAGAACTAGAAGCATTCCTAAGAAATGAATCTTCAATAAGAGGTTCTAAACTCTGACTACAACATAACCTGAATCCAGACTTTCTGTGACTCAGGGGGGTCCCCATCTGTACCTAATTATCTTACCTGTCAATGTTAATAACATACCCAGCCTCATCACTGGTAGGCACACATATGGCCTACAATGCTCAAATAAAATGTAGCTCTTCTGGCCAGGCATTGGTGATTCATACCTGCAATCCTAGCTACTTGGTAGGCTGAGATGTAAGGATCCGGGTTAAGCGAGCCCAGACAGAAAAGTCTATGAGACTCTTATTTTCAATTAGCCAGCAAAAAGCCTGAAGCTGATGAGGAGAAGTATTTGAACAGATATTGTTTCTGTTCATTAGTTTTGATACTGGATAAAATGGGTCAGATATCATCCCCCTATTAGGCAGACCCCTGGGTTGTATTCATCAAGTTTGGCTGTGGGTTGCAGGCCAAAAACTGTGTCTTCTTCAGTGAAAAATGGAGAAATCCAGTACTGCTCAGGTGGATGGGAGAAAAACTTACCCTGATGGAAAGCCAGACAGGTAAAGGCTATTTGTCCTGACAAATAATGGCCTTGGAAGACTATGCTTCTACCTTGTAGATTATTACTGCCAGAAAACAGTGAGGTGTGAAAGGTACCCTAAATGTGTTTTCAGGAACTGGATTTATCTCTATTTTCTTTCAAGTAGAAAAACATCCCACATGTGTCGCTTCTAGTTCTAGATGAAGTCTTAGACATCTTCCTCATCGGTCAATCCCTCAGGCTCCTCCTGGGCCCCTAGGACTTTGTCCTCCCCCGAAAGGCAGCAATGCAGTGATGGAAGGCATGCAAACTGAGCATTCATCCTCATCTAAGTCCATCAACCACCATCTTGCCTGCTGGTTCTCCCCACTCTGCTCCCTTACCTCACCAGTTTTCTCCCACCCAAAACTGAACTCAGCAAGTAGCACTCCACCAAGAATCTATACGGAAAAATGTTGCTGAGTGGGGGGACAGTGGCCACATCTGTCATCCTAGCTACTCAGGAGTCTGAACTCTGAGGCTTGAGGTTCTAAGTCAGCCTAGGCAGAGAAGTCCCCAAGAGACTCTAATCTGCAATTAACCAAAGACCAGAAGTATCGCTATGGCTTAAAGTGGTACAGCACTAGTCTTGAGCAAAAGAGCTCAGGGACAGCGCCTAGGCCTAAAGTTCAAGCCCTACAACTGACTGAAGACAAAAAAAGAAAAAAGAAAAAGAAAAATAGAAAAAGAAAAATGCTGCAGAAATTGTCATTCTACACTTGACTCTGTTCCTGCTACCAACGAACACAGGGGAGGGGACATGCAGCCAGGGGCCTTAGGAAGCCTTAAAATCATTTGCTGTATGACCAACATGAATGCTTCTCATAGGCTGCCCTTGGACTGTCAGCTTGTGGTGATAGAGTAGATAGCCTGCAAAGAATATTGTAAGAACCAAATGGCCATGGCAGAAAAAAGGCTGCGAATCAGAAAAAAAAAGAACTCTGGCCAGAGTGGCTGCACCCCTGCTTCTCTCTGCCGACCACACTCTCATTGTTCCTGCACAGAGACAGAGAAAGCCAACTATCCCATAGCCACTTGGACAGGAAGCCTAGGAAAATGACTAATGCAAACTCTGTCTTACTACAAATTTATGAAAATGTGTTTCTTATATCTCTTATTTCTTATACCTTTTCTTCTAGAAAGAAAATTTTGGATTACTCAGTGTCATCAATTCTAGCAGCACATAGAGGAAAAAGAGCTTTCCTTCCTCAGACTGACCTTGAGAAGCTGAGGCAGGCAGGGGACCAGACACAGAAGACTGAGGGCTGTTACTGTGCTTACACTATGAGGATTCACAAATCGTCTTTTTCTTTGAAGAGAAACTAGAATGTTACAAAGGCTGAAATAAAATAACTTATCAGGATGAGCTAAAAAAACCTTTGATTCCAATAAAATAAAACTGAAGGAAACTATAAAACAATAGAAGGGAACATTAATTCTGAAGGAAAAATTATTTGGACATAAACACAGTAAGTTTAATTAGAAGCAAAACAAAGATTGGGATAAAATTCAGTACTACCATTGTACATATAAATATTTGGCTTTTGGGGGGAGGGGAAGGCAGCACTGGGGTTGAAATAAGGGCCTCATGCCTGCGAGGCAGACACTCTCACCAAGAGCCACACTCACAGCCTTTTGGGCTTTATTTTTCAAATAGTGTCTTGCTTTTTGCCCAGCCCAGCCTAGACTATGATATGATCCTTCTATTTACACTTCCCTTGTAAAGGGATGACAGGTGTCTACTCCACACCCAGCTTTTTATTGGTTGAGATAGGGTCTTGTGAACTTTCTGCCCAGGCTGACCTCAAATCATGACCACCTCAACCTCTACCTCCAGAGTAACTAGAATTCCAGATGTGACCAACTGGCAGTTGGCAACATGCAACTTTCTAAAGCCTCTTCCTAGAAGGGAACTCCTATTTCCCCAACATATTTAATTACTTATCACATTATTTCCAATTATTTTAAAAACTCAACTGTAGCTGATCACACTTTTCTTTCATAATTAGCACTTTGATACAAACTTCAAAATGATGTCTATAAATGAATGATTAAAAATAAAAACAGTACCTTTTCCAGTTCTCTTGGTATTCGCATGCAAGTGTATACTCTTTCTCTTCGTTCTGTGTACTTGGCCTCATTGTGTTCCAGGAAGTACCCTCTTGTTAGTTCAGCACTGAGGAACCTCAATAATGAAAGTTCTATGGGGGGGGGGGGGAGGAATGACACAAGACAAAAAGAACAGTATTTATCAAGAACTTACAGGCTAGCTAGGTAATACATGTATAAAACAAAAGGGGATACAACAAATAATCTACAATTCTGTGCCTAGAACTGGACTACACACAAATGGCCAGCAAATGCTGGGAAAACTGCTGTTCCATGCGGTATAAATCAGACCACTGTGGGAATATGAGAAGAATGGTGACACAGGAGCTGGATGGTAGAGAGGGAATGGTGACACAGGAGCTGGATGATGGAGAGGGAATGGTGACACAGGAGCTGGATGATGGAGAGGGAATGGTGACACAGGAGCTGGATGATGGAGAGGGAATGGTGACACAGGAGCTGGATGATGGAGAGGGAATGGTGACACAGGAGCTGGATGATGGAGAGGGAATGGTGACACAGGAGCTGGATGATGGAGAGGGAATGGTGACAAAGGAGCTGGATAGTAGAGAGGGAATGGTGACACAGGAGCTGGATGATGGAGAGGGAATGGTGACACAGGAGCTGGATGATGGAGAGGGAATGGTGACACAGGAGCTGGATGGTGGAGAGGGAATGGTGACACAGGAGCTGGATGGTAGAGAGGGAATGGTGACACAGGAGCTGGATGATGGAGAGGGAATGGTGACACAGGAGCTGGATGATGGAGAGGGAATGGTGACACAGGAGCTGGATGATGGAGAGGGAATGGTGACACAGGAGCTGGATGATGGAGAGGGAATGGTGACAGAGGAGCTGGATGATGGAGAGGGAATGGTGACACAGGAGCTGGATGGTGGAGAGGGAATGGTGACACAGGAGCTGAATGGTAGAGAGGGAATGGTGACACAGGAGCTGGATGATGGAGAAGGAATGGTGACACAGGAGCTGGATGGTGGAGAGGGAATGGTGACACAGGAGCTGGATGATGGAGAGGGAATGGTGACACAGGAGCTGGATGATGGAGAGGGAATGGTGACACAGGAGCTGGATGATGGAGAGGGAATGGTGACACAGGAGCTGGATGATGGAGAGGGAATGGTGACAGAGGAGCTGGATGATGGAGAGGGAATGGTGACACAGGAGCTGGATGGTGGAGAGGGAATGGTGACACAGGAGCTGAATGGTAGAGAGGGAATGGTGACAGAGGAGCTGGATGATGGAGAAGGAATGGTGACACAGGAGCTGGATGGTGGAGAGGGAATGGTGACACAGGAGCTGGATGATGGAGAGGGAATGGTGACAGAGGAGCTGGATGATGGAGAGGGAATGGTGACACAGGAGCTGGATGATGGAGAGGGAATGGTGACACAGGAGCTGGATGATGGAGAGGGAATGGTGACACAGGAGCTGGATGGTGAGTGGTAAGAGAAAGAAAGAGTAGCTATCAAGACTGTCAAGAGGACAGCAGTGAAAAGGCAGAGCAGACCCCCTGCTTGCAGGTCTCTGGTACTGCTTGAGGGCCGAAACAGATGCCAGTGAAGTGCCTCCCATCAGCCTCAGGGTCCGGGTGGGGGCCCATCTATGGTGCCCGTCTGGGCAGTTTCATCCTGAAGGGAAGGTTTCTCAATGGAATGACAACTACAGTACCTACACAACACACAACTTTAGTCAGATCTATAACCTCACTTTCCTAGTATCTATTTTTTCTGACAAAGTAAAATGAGCCCTGGTCACTGCATCTTAGATGTGCCAAGTATGGCCAAAACAGCCTAGAAATGCTTTTCCCGTAGCTTCAGCAAGGGAAAGTAAAGTGAGGAGCTGAGGTGTGGATGGGAGCCTTACTCCAGCTCTTTCCTGAATGCTTACCACTCAATGACCTCTTCACATTCCTCACCTCATGTCCACCCCCTCATGCTTACTCTGTAAGACCCGGAGTTCCTCTGTTCTGAGGTGGCTGACACAGAGGGAGGGATGACTCCACATACAAGGATTTACTCAAGGAGCTGGAGCCTCCAAGGGGGAGAAATGCTGAGAGAAAGCTCTTCCAGTCAAAACCACCCTGGAAAAGCTAGGAAGACTCAAAGCAGCCTAAGCTCTGGTCTGCACAATGAATCTCAGATAGCGTGCTTCCTCCAGCACCAGAACCAACCCCTACCTAGCTCTGCAGACACACCATGTCATGTGGCTTATGTTCTGTAAATGTATACACTCTTCTCTAAATATGAGATCAATGACAACCTGCAGAGGAGGCGATGTGTAAGATCTCCAGGGTAGAACAGAGAAAGTAGAAAGCAGACTCATACCTAAGCCAACCTGGCACAGGCAGGCAGAACACTGGGTGTCCTATGCATGTCTTGCTTTCTCTGTTCAGCACAGAGATGGAGGTTACATAGACTAAAGGGGCACAAGGGGCTGGGAAGGTAGTTCAGTGGTAGAGTGCTTGCCTTGCATGCATGAGGCCCTGGGTTCAATTCCTCAGCACCACATAAGCAGAAAAAACCTGAAGTGGCGCTGTGTCTCAAAGCACTAGCCTTGAGCTGAAGAGCTGAGGGACAGCGCCCAGGCCCAGAGTTCAGGCCCCATGACCGATTAAATAAATAAAGGGGCACAAGATGTAAATGCTACTGCTAATAACATGTTAAAAAGTTTGATGATTTAATCCATCAGAATAAAATTTTTGGTTATGAACTTTTTTTTATTGTGAACATACTGTACAGAGGGGTTACAATTACATGGGCAAGATAATGAGTACATTTCTTATCAAGCATTGCAGCCTCCTCCTTTGTTTACCCTTCACATCCCTTCCCAGCCTCCCCCTGCCCCCCCCCACCCAATCCCTCCCCCCACCAAAGTTGTAAAGTTCCTTTTCACCATGACAACTTGTACTTCTCATTGTTGCAACGGGTCCACCTATATCCTTAAACGACTTGTTTTTCCCCTTCTCCTCCACAAATTATACCGACATCAAATATAATGAAAGCAGGGGTTATACTGTGGGGGAGGGTGGTTATGAACTTTCTAAAACCAGAAGAAAAGAAAAAGAAGCCTCATGAGTCACAAAGAGGAATAGCAAAGACCAGTGACAGACTAACAGTTATACTTGGTTCAGTCAGTTTTCCAACTAGGAAGAAAAGAATATTCTGAACTGTGTGTGTGTGTGTGTGTGTGTGTGTGTGTGTGTGTGAATTTTTCATGTAAATACTGAAAAGCAACAGGAGCATTTTACTGACCCTGAATATTCTGAACTCTGTGTGTGTGTGTGTGTGTGTGTGTGTGTGTGTGTGTGTGCGTGTGTGTGTGCGTGTATGTATTGTGTGTGAATTTTTCATGTAAATACTGAAAAGCAACAGGAGCATTTTACTGACCCTGAATATTCTGAACTCTGTGTGTGTGTGTGTGTGAATTTTTCATGTAAATACTGAAAAGCAACAGGAGCATTTTACTGACCCTGGTAAATCCTGAGTTATTTCTCTATCACCTCTGAACAGCCCTTGGTCCCTGCCTGACAATCCCAAACCATTCCATCCTCTCAGGGGACTTCTCTGTCAGGCCGACTTTTCTGACATGCTCCTCTTCTTCCACCTGACCCTTAAATGTTTGCTATTCTGAGGCTTATTTCACTAACTACCTCATACTAAAATGCTAGCGACAGTAAAATGTCAAACATCCTTACATGTCCATGTTCCCAGATCTGTCCCGGTTGGTTACCTTTTCACTCTTTGAACAGTACAAAGTTAAAATCGTTACCTAAATCCTGACCAACCACATTTAACTTTGGAGTCCTAAATCCAATGTCCCCTGTGTAACTCTACCTGGCATCCTACAGACAGATTATCACCTACAAAGTGGAACCTGAATCTTCTCTGCCAACTCTGCTCACTCCTGGAGTCCTGACCTCAAGTCAGGGTATCACTAGCATCACTGTATCAGCCAAGTATCAGTTTCGATGACCACCTCATTCTTTTCACCAGGCCTTATTTAGTCTTTGAGACATTAACTTTTTCTTCTTCCAATACTCCACCCAAATTTGATGCTCATTACCTCCTTGCAGATTGCTATAAATGCTTCCTGTCTGTGCCCCTTTCTTTTAGTCCTAACCGGCAGCAAGGCTGGTGCTGTGCTGCAGAAGCCCGCGGCCCTGCAACAGCAGCTCTTCATCGTCTCCAGGATCCTGTCCTAGCTCCTCAGTGCTGGAGCTACCAGAACCCTTACAACTTGGCCGGGGCCATCTTCTCAGTCATGCCTTACATCTGCCTCCCAGTGTCTCTGGTTACACCTTTCCTGAACACAATCAGCCAGCTCACAATGGTCCTCGGTTGAAGCATTCCCTTCTAGTGGGGAGTGAATAAGGAGACATTACCTTCTCTCTGAAGCCTTCTCTAAGTTGTCCAGGTAGCACCCATCCCTTCCCCTCCAGGACCCCACCACAGATGCACCTGCCTATGCTTCTCTGCAAGTTATCGTCTTTCTCCTGTCTGGTTATACCATTTACTGCTGCATCACTGGGGCCTAGCACGTAATAGTACACAACAGATGCAGGCTAAAATGTACGGAGCAAAGAACAAGAAAAATCACACACAGAGAAAAGCATAGTAAGAAAGAACCAGAGCCAGAAAGTGAAAAGCTAAAAACAAAATGGAAAAGAAGAGTTGTAAAGCTGTAACATGTGGTAGTCAAATACAGTCTCCTTGGAAAGAAGGCAGCAGACAGCAAACTGATCTTAAGGAGAATGGAGGAAGTGATGGCAAGTTAATGTGGGCTAAATGTAGGTGCTTTGTGCCTTTTGGTATTGTAATTTCTGGCATTTCCACCCATTTTTCTTTAATATGGAATCTATTTAAAGCTGATCTACCTGACTACAGAAAGTAGAATTAGTCAAAATGTATTAACCAGTGGAACTTCTTAATAAATTACAATGCAGCAACTTGAAAAATAAATAACAATGCAGCAACTTGAAAAAGAGAATGAAATCTGAAATGGCAAAAGGAGAGAGACCGAATTCTCCATTACAGCAGAGAACCCGTGATGGAGATGGGGGGGGGGGGAGAGGGAGACTGGCAGGAGAAGGGTGAAAAGGTCCAGATGACTCACTCGATGATACCAAGCTCTGTTCAGTCCAAGGATCTCAGTGATTGAGAAGGGCAACTCAACAGTGCCTGACTTCAAGTCCTGAGGGAAGAGGTGCTATGACGCGGTCACAGCCACTAAGGTTCTGGGTATGGGAAGGGAGGATTCTTGCTGCCCACACTAAGGGAAAGGTTAGAAGCTTGGCAGACCATGAGTATGTCAGCACAGAAACACGATACACGTCAACACACAATAGATTTATATTTAAACAAGCAAACTAAATAAAAAGGCTTATTTAGCTCTATTTACTAGGAAAACTACATTCCACAATAGTGCCTTCCCATAACTGGAGATTTGTTATGTCCACAAGAAGAGCATAGGATCAGTAGTGAGGGCCAATCTGTACCAACACCTTTAGGCCCATAACCCTGGCAGAGGTGGCCTTGGTCAAGTTGTCAGTTTTGATTATTATCATACAGTAGAGAAAATCAAGTCTTACACCAATTTTATAAGCTCAGTTTCCAGCTTGTCTTCCACATAGAGCAATCAAAGAATGACAGTATTAGCATGAAAGTATAAGTACCATACGGTACTACTAAGTAGACACTATGTTGAAATGAACTATACAACTTGTGGGAGGGTGTGGGAGGGTATGGGAGGGAAAACTGGGAGCAAAGGAAGGGGTGACTTGTCCAAAAAGAAATGTACTCAACTGACTTACATGATTGCAACCCCTCTGTATATCACCTTTGTTAATAACAATTAAAAATCTAAAGAAAAAAGAACCACACGCCACAAAGTCTTAACCCCTTAATTTCATACATTTGTAGTATTAACCAATTTTGTTTTGGTTGTTACCTAATGCTTATGATGCTATTATTTAAATCCTGGTTCTATAGATGAAGTATACATATATTTAGCAAACTATACCACATAAGTAGCTAGTTATCTGTAAATAGGTTTTCATACACTATGAGGAAATAAGTATTTCAACTATCTTATAAATACAAAACAAAGCTGGGAATGTGGGTCAAGTGGTAGAGCATCTGGCCAACAAGTACAGGATTCCAGGGTCACCAAAAAAACCCCCAAACAACAACAAAAACCACTACACAAACAAAAACAACAAATAAGTACTGTTAGGATTCTACTGCTGGAAATACAATTTTAGTTATAGTTAGCACTAATTTAGATTCTACAATGAAGCATGCTAAAACACCAGACAATAAATAGTACACTTAGTGCACCTGCTCCCAACCAAGGGGAAGAACAAGGGCACAGAGAACCAAAGTCAGTCTCCACAAAAAGCCAAGCAGTCTGTTGCCAAGGTGGTGATTTGTTGCTTTTTCTCTAAACCACTCATATTACCTCTCAACATTTCCAAGTGCACTTGAAAACTAGGACCTACCACTCCCACTCTGCTTCCCTACCACCTGGGCTTCTGCTCTGAAGCTGCACTGTTCATCAGTGGACTCCCTTGAAAAACCATGCACTGTGCCATGCGGTCATATATTTCTAATGTGCGGTCCTGAGTGAGTTACAAAGTAAAGGTAGCTTGTACACAGTTGGTGCCATGCTGATGGGTGGGAGAATGGTTTCAAGATACAGTTGCAGAATGCTGACCAAAAAAAACCCCCCAAAATACACACACACACACACACACACACACACACACACACACACACACACACACACTTACTTCATGGGGTTAAACAGACTGAGAGCTTTATCTTACCTCTTTCTCTTCTTTGGAAAAGTGGCCCTGTTTAAAAGATTAGGCTAGAGACAGTTTTTTTGTTTTTTTTTTTTGTCAGTCGTGGGCCTGGGCCTGGTCGTGGGCCTGGGCCCTGTCCCTCAGCTCTTCAGCTCAAGGTGAGCGCTCTACCACTTGAGCTACAGCGCCACTTCCGGTTTTCTGGTGGTTTATTGGAGATAGGAGTCTCACGGTCTCCAGCCCGGGCTGGCTTTGATCCTCAGATCTCAGCCTCCTGAGTAGCTAGGATTATAGGCGTGAGCCACCAGCGCCCGGCTTAGAGACAGTTTTTAAAGACCTCGCTTATATTCATTCCTTCATGCAATTTTCAGAATAGAGGACAGTTAACAGCATTCACATTTTCCAAAGGAGGAAGTTGAGGATATTAGAATACTTGTCTTCAGACACTGAATAAGCCTAGCATAGTTTCCTCTATATCATAATTATCACCCATCTATCTAACACTCATTTACAGAGAATGATTTATTTATTTTATTAGTTACTCGTATTTGTACTGGTACTGGGACTTGAACTCAGGGCTTGAGCATTGTCCCTTAGCCTTTTTGCTCAAGGCTGGTGCATTACCACTTGCCACAGCTCTACTTTTAGTTTTTTGTGTGTGTGGAGATAAGAATCTTATGGACTTTCCTGCCCAGGATGGCTTTAAAATGGCAGTCCTCAGATTTTAGCCTCCTGTGTAGCTAGGATTACAATGGTTGAGCCACCAGTGCCCAGCTATATTTTCTTAACTGTTAACCGTATTACTTTCCAGTTTACTTTTTTACCATGCAATGCTATTTTAAGAGAGATATATTTAGACATATTACTGAATATATAAATATATCTGTGATTACTCATTACTTTTAATTACTACTTTTTTTTGTCCTAGGATCTAATTTCTAAAGCTGTCTCAGACAATAACTAAACATTAATAGTTTTTATTTTAGGGCACAGGAAAAAGCAATTTCCATGATACTTTTTCTAGTTTAACCCACTAGATTGCAGAGCTATTCTATGGCAGGAGATAAATATTGATTAAAATATGTGAGAGGAATTTATTTGAACTTATGGTTGATATTATTTCTTTCTACTAAATATTCACAATTGATGAACCTTGGTTGTTCTAATGTTATCATTAAATAAAACAATACCTCTATTTTAAAACCTTTTTCTTTTTCTTTTTTTTTGTGGGGGGAGGGGGGCTCCTCTCCGGTCATGGGTCCTGAACTCTGGGCCTGGGCGCCATCCCTTAGCTCTTCAGCTCAAGGCTAGCGCTCTAACACTTGAGCCACAGTGCCACTTCCGGCTTTTTTCTTTTTGCTTATGTGGTGCTGAGGATTGAACCCAGGGCCTCATGCATGCAAGGCAAGCACTTTACCACTGAGCCACCTTCCCAGCCCCTTAAAAACTTTTTCTATATGCCATTTCTTCAAACAATCTAGATAAAATAGATTTGCTTGACATTTAAGAAAGCTAAATCAATGTTGAGAAAGTATTTGATTATGTTTTCCTGAAATAAATAGACTATGCTCTTACAATGGAAAGGTGGATGTTTGGCCTAATAAATGAGAGTAACTCCTTAGCTCCTTTGAAATACCATTAGAGAATGGAAAAAAAGTGCTAGAACAGTTCTTGAAGACTGGTACCCAAGGTGAAAAACAGCCTTTCTAAGTAAGTGGTACAGCACTAACCTTGAGTAAAATGCTCAGGAACAGCACCCAGGCTCTGAGATCAAGTCCAGGATCAGCATACAGCATACACACATATGGGCACACATACATGTACACACACACAAATTTGGAAATGAAAATGAAGCATGCAACTCTTCAGTTTTAAATAACTAAAAGCCTTTATGAATTTTACCATGTTGCAATAAAATATTAAATATAAATTTACTGAACAAGTATGGAGGCATAACCTGTGCAAAGCCAACTATGGGTCTGTTTTTCTGGGAAGTAATAGCAAATTTCCCTTCCAAGGTGACTATTGTATACCAGATATTCAGGCCTGTTTATTTATTTTTGGAACAAAGTCTTTTTTTTTAATGTTTATTTTTTGGTCAGTCATGGGGCCTGAACCCTAGGCCTGGGCACTGTCCCTCAGCTCCTCAGCTCAAGGCCAGCACTCTACCATGTGAACCACAGCACCACTTCCGGGTTTCTGAGTGGTTAATAGGAGATAAGAGTCTCACAGAGTTTCTTGCCTGGGCTGGCTTTGAACCTCAATCCTCAGATCTCAGCCTCCTAAGTAGCTAAGATTACTGGCGTGAGCCACCAGTGCCCAGCTCAGAATGTCTTGATATGTTGTCCAAGCTAGCCTTGAGCACTCAATCCTCCTGCATCCATCTCACAAGTTCTGGTTTTTAAACTTGTGACATTATCTGTGCTCATATTTAAATTTTTAAGCCTTTCAAAAAAAGTTGGTGATGGTGGTGGTGGCTGTAGTGGTAGTGTTTTTGTTTTTTGTTTTGTTTTGGGGATTGAACTCGGGCCTCATACCTGCTAGGCAGGTGCATATGATCTGTCCCTTGAGCCACACCTTTACATGTCACTTAGATATGTAAAGAACATGTAGAATATTCATGAATTTAGAGATAGAAAGGCCACATAAAAATAAAGCTTACTTTTCACAAGGTTACAGTTAAAGAGAAAAGGATTGAAAGTGGGAAACAGAGTATCAACAATCTCATAGTTAATGCAATGAGCCTTTCCTCTTTTCTGTGAGCATTCTCCAAACCAGAGCATGAATGAGTATAAAGGCTGAATTTTAAATAGTAAACTAAGTTAAAGTTAAATTTTTTTTTAGTGACAGATAACTTGATTAAAACTTGTCATACAAAAGGGTACGGTTTCTTCTATAAGAAGAAAATATTAAACAGTAACGTTCAATTAAATAAAACCATGCTATACACTGAAGACAGCAATTACATCAAAACTATTCAACTTTTGCAATCCAGGAATAACATTTCACAAAATATCAATAAGATATGCTCCTAATGATAAAAAAGGCTAAGATAATAAACTGATAAAAAAACTAAAACAATTTTTTGTTTAGCTTACATGAATGAAGCAATTGAGAATTTTACAACAGAACAATATCTTATAATAAATAGCTTATTTTACAGATTTTATCTATTTAAGGGTTGTGGTTACTCCAAGTAATTGCCCAGCCAGTTTTCAAATTATTCTTATTTTCCCTTGTAGAGAAGAAATTAATGGATTCTAGAATATAGAATCATCTTCAAAATCATCTTTCAGGGTAAGTCTGGGACCACAGGAATAGCTATGCATAATATATCCTATTATATACAGAGGGTAAAGACTTGAGTAAATGGAAATCATTTAAGAATATAAAAATTATAATTACACAAATAATAGGACTTGAAGAATATGAATAGCAGCCAGATGCAGTGGCTCAAGCCTCTAATCCAAGCTACTGGGAGGCAGAGATCAGGGATTACAGTTTAAGGCCAGCCTGGGCAAAAAGAACTTCTCGAGACTCTAAAACCAACCAATGGCTGGGCAGGGGGAAGTATACCCAGGAGTACCACAGCCAGGCAGCTCAAGTATAATGTCAGTCCTAACTCCAAACAACCACTGCAGAAAAAGGGGCTGAAGGTGTGGCTCAAGGGACAGATCATATGCACCTGCCTAGCAGGTGTGAGGCCCGAGTTCAATCCCCAAAACAAAACAAAAAACAAAAACTCTACCACTACAGCCACCACCACCATCACCAAAACCCACCACCACCAAAGGATATGAAAAGTTAAAAACCCTTTTGAAAAATATTTGTGGAAACTAAACAGAACAGTTAGCTTTTCTGGGTTTTGGTCTTCTTGGGAGATCTTCTGTGGAGATAAACCAAGCTAGGTAAAGCTGAGGAAAGGCCAAAGATCAATAAGTTGGGCTCCAGAAGCAAGAGTCATCATCAAAAAGGGATAACTAGGCCCATGGAATAATTACTATCAGAAACAACATTGCTCACCCACACCTAACTTCAGGCTTTTTTATTTTACAATACTTGGCACTTGCCTGGCGTAGGCATTTTCACACTCACTGGCAGCAGGTGTCACATCGATCTTACCAGGGGCTTTCTGTTAAGTCTGCATGGTGATCTGGCCAATTTAGTTTAGATGCTACTTAGTAGGAGCATTATGAAACAGCCAAGTAGATTAGGCAAGCAGTCTAAGCAAGCTCAGTCTACAGAGTAATTCAGTAACTGAACTGAGCCAAGAGCACACATTGCCTAATTCTTTGTCCAAAGTTGACTTGCTAGGCATAGAAACCACACCTTGAACCTTTGTGGAAGGTTCATGTGGGGAAAGACACAAATGTATAATGATATGAAGTACTTACATGGCTTTCTGCCTAAAAGTGCAACAGAAATTTGGGATGTTCTTTTAAGACTAGAAGAAAATAAGATGGTAGAGGAATTCCTGTAGTTCTTATGGACCATTATTCCCAGAGCTCCAGGTCAGTGATTACAAAAGAATATGGAGAGCGGAGTTCCATCTCTAACTGTGTTAATACACCAGCCTCTGCAAGAAGTCTCAGCCTGCCACCAGACAATACGTACATTTTAAAAAGGGAATTCTGAACATTAAAGTGATAGGAAAGTTCTAAAAGAAATAAAAGATAAACTTGAAGTAATGTCTGAATATACTTTTCTAAACATATAAATCAAGAAGGGAAATACAACAACAAGAAGAAAATTATAGTTTATTCTGACTTGTTTAACTTAGATGGACAGAGTATGGATAAGCACCCAAATTGTATATTTATTTTGGGAATCCTAGGTTGTTGGACTGGCCAAGAGCTGTCTTATAATAAGAACCCTGAATTCTTTGGGAGAAATGATAAAGAGGACTTTGGGACTAAGTGATGGTTAGCCAGAAGACACTAAAATTACGACTTTCAAAATGGAAAGACAAAGGCTTCCATAACTTGCAGAGGGGCATGACAGCTAAGCCAAAAAGAACTATTATAAAGAAAGACCAAATTAACAACCTTCAATGTAAGCACCTAGCCTTTGGAAGACCAGCTGCACTCTGGGAGACATGCTTTTGCTTTGACAGGAGGTGGCGCCACTCAAAGGTCCTCTGGTCCAGGGAACAAAGTCTAAATTCTGGAAAGTTGGGGGGAGGTGGGAGGGAGGGAGGAGAGGGGGAGAAAGATTACTGAGCACTAGAAGAGAGCGGGGCTGGAGAATGGGGATCAGAGAAAGAATAGCTAGAATGGTGCTGTGGTGGAGGAAACCCTTCTCTAGTGTAGCATCAGTTATGGTGGGCACTAGCAAAAGGTGGCCACTTGGAGCAGACACCAGGGGACAGAAGGTGGCCCACACAGAGACCAGACAAGAGAAACACTGGCCGGGGCCCCCAGCTAGGATGTCCCAGGAATGTTCACCTAGGTCCTGGTCCCTAGGCGAGATCTCACTAACATCTCTCCTCACACAAAACTGATAAAACGGGCAAGAGGACCACTCTGATTAAAGTATATACATGTCTGAAGGACCTCGGTGAAAACTACCCATCCTCTCTGGGAGTGGGGCGAGTGACTGGAGAGCATGGAGGAGGCTGAATATGGCTGAGATACTTCGTGTACACGTATAGAAATGGACCCACAATGCCTGCTGAGACTGTCTGGAGAAAGGAAATGAGGGAGAAGGATGGAGGGAGTGAGTCTGATGAAGGTATATTGCGAGCATATACAGACATGTTGAAATAAAACCCACTTACCCAACGAATTGATACTAATGATAAAATATGATAGAACTTTTGGGAATCGGGAGGTCCATCCCAACCATAAAGCTGGAGTGTCTCCCTGACACTCTGAAGTTAAGTGCTCTGGGTTCAGTGAATCAGCGAGTGAGTGGTGTGATGAAGTTTATGAAAGTCTAGGTACCCAGACTCACCCCCACTTCTTCCACACTCAGAGCAGTCAGAAGAATTAGGTATCATTCCAACAGCTCAAGGTATGTGTTCACCAAAGGCTTCTGATAACATGTTTTCTCCTCAAAAACCTCTTCTAGACTACTGATTTTACTAAAACTCAGAAGTATTTAAACTATACCAAAACGTGGCCACATCGACCTTTATTTACAACCAGAGTGTTTTCAATATTCAATTCTAAGGTAAACAAACAGCCGAGAGAGGTCATACTTTGTCTTACTTAGATCATGCCGATTCAGAAAGTAAATACTCTTGCAAGTGTTTAACTGAGAAGTAAACCAAATACAGGCTGAATATTTTTAAGCGGTTATCTAAAAAAGACCAAACCAGGCACAGTCTGTTCATAAGTCCTCAAAGATAGGAACCTATTCAAAACTCCCATTTTCAGTATGGGCAAATCAATTTAGGATCTCATCTGACCAGCCTTATTGGCCTGGAGTAAGCTTAAAATTTCAATATCCATGACAAAACAAGATAGCCTTATCACGTCAACATGTGTTTGTGCCAACTGCAGGAAATGAGGTAAACACAGCTTCTATTCAGCCGCAGCACCCCACAATCTATTATTTAATAGGTTAAGAGCCATGTAAGAGTGGCTGGCGGAGGAGATGTTAGAATTATGTAAGATTTAAACTGCTGTGATCACGCTTGTCTTCGGTGAAACATAGTTGGAAAAAAAAAAAAATCTTTCCTTTTTCTCTGAAGCCAAATACCATACAACGGGTATCGTGACTACAAACACCACTCGAGAAAACGTCTTTAACAACAGCACGATCCCAGCACGCAGGCGTGCCCGTGCAGAACCAGGGCGGTGGGAAGGGGGTCCCCGGGAGGTGGCCGGATCGGCGGCGCTCGGGGCGGCAGTTTGGCTCCGTTTAGCCCAAGTTCACAGGTAGCGTTTCTAAGAGGGGCTGGAAATCATCCCTGCTCTGGGGGACACTACCGGACCCCACGGCCATCCCCGCGGGACGCGGGCTGCTTCGGTGACAGAGCTGCCGGGAGGACAAGTTAACAGGTTTCTGTGGCTCAAGTTCGTTGAAATAATAATAGCAGCCGTAGTAGTAATAGTAATAATAATAAAGACACCTTGGCAAGACCAAAACTAAGAGCGCGCGCGTCTTACTTGGGGCTCCCTTAGAGGTGGGGGGGGGATGCCGGTGCACCCCGGGCCCGCGGGGGACATTTGGGGGACACTAGGGACCCACCGGGGCTGGGGCCGGCCCCGGGCCGCACGCCGGAGCCGCCCGAGGAGCTGTCAGCGGCCGCCCGGCCGCGGGGACCGCGGCCGCTCCGCGCGCTCCTCGGCGCGCCGGGCCCCCGGAGGCAGCGGCGGTCGCGGGGCTCGCGGGCCGGAGTCCGCGGCGTCCCCACCGCCCACGGCCTCGGCCGGCCCCGAACCGCGGCCTAGCGTCGCCCAGCCCGGCCGCCCGCCCGCCTCACCTGCGCGGCCGCGGCGCCTCTCTCGCCGCCGGTCGCTCTCGTAGAAGCCCAGCGTCTCCGTGTGCTGAGGCGCCGGCGGAAGCCCCTGGCCGCCGCTACCGCCCGGCTGCTCCGCCTCGCCGCGGCCGTCTCGCTCCTGGCTGTCCCCGCCGCCACCGCCGCCTTCCCCGGACGCGGCCGCGTCGCCGACGCCCGCCATGTTCCGAGCACAACACACAGTCGCCGCCGCCTCCCTCCAGCCTCCCGCCCGGCCTCCGCCTCCGGCCGGCCCCCTCGCCGCCTCGCCCCGCCCCTCGCCGGAGCCCGGACCGCCGCCGCCGCCGTCCGCAGCCCGCCGGCCGGCGCGCGCCATTGGCGTCAGCGGCGCGTGGGAGGCCGCCGCCGCCGCCGCCGCCGCCACGGCCGCCGCCATCTTCTTCCTGCTCTCGCCGTGGCGGGCGGCGCTGGGCTCCGCGGGCCGGGACGCCGCGGTGGCGGGCTCCATGCAGCGGGGCCGGGCGGGCTCCACACAGCCGGGCCGGGCGGTTAGGGAGGACGGGAGGCTCCGGGGCTCGGGGCCGGGCGCGGCGGCGGCGGCCGGCGGCGGGTGGGTCGCGGCACCGGGGGCCGGCGGTGCCCGCTGCCCGCCGTGCGGTGCGAGGTGTCCGGCCCGCTCCGGCCCCGGGTCCCTTTTGCAGGCTCGGTGCCCGGAGTGCGCCGGCGTCGGCGCCGCCCGGCGGGCTTTGCTGGCGCCGGCGCGCGCGTGGCGGCCGGGCCCGGGCTCGGGCGCCCCCACTGCCGCGAGCGCGGGCTCCGGACGCCGCTGCGCCGGGCACCACCTCTCCTGCATGCTTATTTATGGCCCCGGTCACGCTGCCCGGCCGGTGACGGCCTTCCCAGCCCCCGGGGCCGGGAGCAGCGCCGGGGGGAGACGCACCACAGGTGGGGGTGCGGGCGAGCGGGGGACGGCTCGGTTCCAAGCGCTCCGGGCTTTATGCGTCCCTCGCGCCGCGCACGGCCGCGGCTGGCTTTCGGGAACCGGGGCCGGAGGTGGCCCCCGGGCGTCGGTGTGAGGTGGGGTTGGCCCTGCCCTGCCCTGCCCGCCTCTGGGGTGACCACGGGGGTCGTGGGCCGGCAGATGTGTGCGTTCTGGGCCCCCCCCCCCCGTGTGACAGGGAGGGAACGGGGTGTCGGGGATACCTCGATTTCCCTCTGCAGACGGTGTGGACTCAAGCCGGGCCTTGGTCACTTTATGATCAGCCAAAGCAAACCGTAATGATGGCTTCCCAACCACCGCGTTACCCAGAAATGTCCCTAGACCCCAACCCGAGACGCGGGTGTGAACCCGGCCTGGTGTGATGCCTCGGGACCCGCCCCGGGTCCCGACCGCGCTCGGGGTCACGGAGAACCGGTGGGCCGCGTTCGAATAGTGTCCCCCCCCCCCCCCCCCCCCGGCCCCAGGACCGGGCTTAGTCCTCTGACAGCAGCAGCAGGTGGACTTGAAAGACAATGGGGCAAAGCTGGCCCATACCTGTGAGTCTAGCTAACTCCGGGGGGTTAGATCTGAGGATGGCTGCTCGAAGCCAGTCTGGGGCAGGAAAGTCCATGAGATTCTTGTGTCCAGTTAACCACCCAGCCAGGCTCTAAGAGGAAAAGTTAAGGGACAGTACCCAGGTCCTGAGTCAAAACCCTAGTAAATCTCCCTCTCCCTCCCCTCCCCTTCCCCCCCCTCACAGATTTTTTAAAAACTGGTGGGAGATGATCTATTTGGCATTGGAAAAGAAGAACCAATGTAACTTTTGGAACCTCGTTTTTTTTTTTTATGAAACAAGCTAGCCTAAAAATTACATTTTTAAACTTTATTCCTGCCACCATCTTTCCATAGAATTCTGTTTTGGAAGATAGATTGTTTTAGTTGTATTTAATCAACACTGAGACTTATTGAACCAGGCAAAACCAAATGCCCCTGAGAATCTTTAGAATCATTATGAAAATTAAAAGATCCTGAAGATTTTATGGCCTCTTTTTAAGCTTTCTTCCAGCCCAAATTCTATCACAGTCTGACGTTTTGCAGTATAAAATCATCCCTATTCAATTATGTGGTGTTTGTCAGAAAAGCAGGTTGTATTTTATTGCTTGTTTATTTCAGCATATATATTATTTGCATTTGCTTTCTCACCGTGTTTATTGCCCTTGCTTTTAACTCATGCTGGAAAGGAAGTAATCCCAAGTTTTATTTCCTAAGATAGCCAGTTGTAGCTGATTTCTGTCGTTTTGTGTACCAGGCCCAGGGAGACAAAGTGTGTGTGTGTGCTTAGTCTTTTAAGTAGTCAGCAAAGAGAGAAGAGAGCCACTAGACACCAAAGGGAATCTGACCAACAAAAGGAACCTGGTTGGATGGATTTGTAGCTTCTCTAGTTGGGTCTTTCTGGTCACTAGATGTATGTTATTTCGTCTGATATGTTGTAAACCCACAATTTCAAAGAAACCTGTATTGAAATTTAACAAAACACAAGTATATAACTTCTTCAGTGAACACTTATTCTGTATGTAAGTAGTCATAAGAAAACTTACAGAGATTTTATGGAAAATCTGTTGCAGTTAATTCAACCTCTTGCAATTTATTCAGCATGAAAAGGCCATTTTTTAAATATGCATTATGAAGCCAGGCATTGGTAGCTCATATCTGTAATCTTAGCTACCCAGGAGGCTGAGACTTGAGGATCACAGTTTGAAGCCAGCCTAGGCAGTAAAGTCTGTGAGACTTGTTACCTCCAATTAACCACCCAAATCATCTGGAAGTAGAGCTGTGGCTCCATTGTTAGAGTGCTAGCCTTGAGCACAAAACCTCAGAAATGGTGTCTAGACCCTGAGTTTGAGCCCCAGGATGGGCATACACACACATACAAAGCATTATGTCAAGTGATATACTCCCAAGTTCACAGCTCTGAGTTCAAATAAATAAAACACCATGAATTCGGAACTTTCAAAATATTAAGTTACAAATAACCTTAAGAAATACCTCACAAAGAGCCAGCAAAACTGAAGAAGTAAGTATCAACTAAAATATTGGTAATTATATTAGTACAACACTTTTTTTTTTTTTGCTCAACGTTGTCACTCTACCAGTTGAGTCACAGTTCCACTTCCACCTTTTTGGGTTAATTGGAGATAGGAGTCTCAGGCTTTCCTGCCTGGGGTTTGAACCTCAACCTCAGACCTCAGTCTCCCGAGTAGCTTGTATTACTGGCATCTGCTAGTATCTGCTAATAATAGGGTTATTTTAAAAACAACTCTTCCCCCATTAGAATCAACCAGTAATTTTCCAGTGTTTACAATGTGAACCTAGATTTGCATGACAATGAGCTATGACAACTCATTGTTAAATTGAGTAATCAGTGTGGCAGTTACTAGGTGCTAGTGGAAGAATATTCAGCTGATAGGAAATAATAGAGGAATGTGATAAATGCTGGATGTCAGCTCAGAAATGAGAAATTGAAAAGAGTCTTATGGGGACTTGAATTTTGAACATTGAAAACCCCAAAGTGCCATTTTATAGGGACGGAAAATTTCTTTTTGAAGAACTTGGCCTTGTACTTGCTAGGCAAGGTACTATACCACTTGAACCACACCTCCAGTCAAGAATGGAAATTTTAGTGAACATACATAATTTTCTAAATGGAATAGTGCAGCTCCATATTTTAGTAATTAATGATTTACCAATTGTGATTCTATGACTAAACAAAATACATCAAACCTATTGTTTATGAACCCGGAGTTCAAAGCTCCAGAAAATGGCTTTCAGAGTCCCTACATTTCCTACTTGATGACCAAACCAATTCACTACAATTCATTCCAGGAAATAAGTTTTTATAATAAGAGGTTCTGGGCTGGAGGTGTAGCGTAGAGGTAAGACTGCCTGCCAAGCAATCATGAGGCCCAGAGTTCTAACACCAATACTGTCATAACAAAATCTGTAGTATTTTCTAGTCTGTCTACATTCTCTCATCCCAAGAATAGCACAGCACAGTATAAAGAACACTAAGCTTGTGCTCACAAGCCTTAGGGACAGTCATTTGCTCTGACCATCAGTCTTTGATCAGTAAGTAGGACAATAGATCTTCCATGGGAGCTGGAAGGAAATACTTCTTTTCATGTGGACTACAAGCAGTTGATCTGTTATAGCATGTGGTTACATATAGTTCCTAAAGTATATTTGAAATGAGTTTCCCACATTTTCCAGAAGAAACAAAACATCAAGTCTGATGTACGTCATGAAATGACTGAATTTCCTTGACTGATTAGATAGAGGCTCTGACCAAGTGAAAGCAGGTGACTTCTCTGCTTCCTTTTCCCAAGTGGAATCAAACTTGATCTAGACTATTAACCTAGCTCCAAAATGTGCTAACGTCGATGCAACCCTCTCTTTGAAGATTCATGGACTCCTGGGTTATAAAACGATAATGTAACTCATTTGGTGAGTGTAGATGCCACTCTGCATACTGACACATTTATGTCTCTATCCTTTGTTGAAAATGTTTTGACAGTTCATGACTTCTTATTTTCTGAACCATCAAAGCAGTAGTTCTAACTCACAAACCATAGTCCTGAATTTAATTCATTTACCATTTTATCTTCAGAGAGAAAAATAAGAGTTGAATTTTTTTTAAAGCAAAACAGCTTTGCCTCTGACGTTTTAAGGAAATAAAATATACCGCTGGGCCCAGAGTAAGACTTGACACTAAACTGAGGTGATTTTATTTCATATCTGGGTTCCAGTAATATTTTATCTTTGGCAATCTAATTTTTTTAGATTGATATTTATTATGTCTTATATTCTGGGCTTTTTTCCATGGATCTCCAAAAGACATCATCTCAGTTTGTTTACATCTGGAAAAATATAATATAAATTAAATAATGTGCTTTTGGTTCTATATTCTTGTTATACTAAACAGTCACGAACATTATCTTATGTCTAAAAGCATTTGTCCAGGATAAAATTATTTGATTGAATAATTGCAAATAAGTTGTTATGAAAGTTACACTTCATTAAAAAGGTTATTCTATAGAAGTTGTTCTGTTTATGTAATAAAAGTATGATAAAGTAAAGCCATAGTCTGTTTGCTAGCAATTACTTTTTATTCATGATCAGATACAGGATTGCTTTGTATTGGATTTTAAATGTCTAAAACATTCCCAAATACTGGTAAACAGGGCTCTGGTAATACCGTAGAAAATTCTTAATTCCATACTTCTCTCTTTGAGGAGGAAAAAAGAACATTGCTCATATCTCATCACAATAATAATAGTAATAATAAAAGTATCGTGTTTATAAATGCTTTCACTACTTAATTAATAAAACTCTATTTGCAGAATCAACTTAGGTCTTCCAGTAAGTTGTTGCTAACAGTCAAAAAGTCCTTTTATTGTGTGTGTGTAATTTCCAGTTAGTAAGGGCTTTCATTTTAAGATTCAAGAGGCAGAGGAGAATTATTTCCTATCCAGTTGATCTTGCTATCCCTTTTGGATTTTGCCTTTCAGAATATTTTATTATCCCATTTCATTGTTCCCCAGTGGTGGGTGAACGAACCATTTATTGCTTCTTTTGGCATCTCATCAAATAGTAGTTGATCAGCATGTTTTATGTAATATTTAGGATAAATTCTTACCATTTTTGATTGAACTGTTTCTTATTGAACTCTCATAGATTTGGTAAATGAGTGATTTTTTTCTTGTCTCTGCTTTTATGTTCTTTTGAGCTGCAATCCTCTCTTTAAATTAGATTTTATTCTGCTCATTAATTAATGTTGCAATTGTAATCTTTTTCCATTTCTCTCTCCTGTTTCTGAAATAAATGCAATGTGGTTCTCACAGAAATCCATTCTTTAAGTGTTATCTCTTCTTTAAAAAACCCAGATGTTTCTTTCTCTTGACCTTGATTTCCACAAATTATTCCAAATGCATAAATTTTTTAGATTCTCAAAATAATGTTATTGATTTCCAATTTGTCACTTTTAGAAATTTATTTGATTTCCTTCCTGGTTGTTCTTTTAGATATGTCAGTTGCATTTTTCTCTTTTCAGTTTTTAAGTATTTTATAGGTAAAATGCTTCCATTTCTGACAGTTCTCCATTTAGTATCAATTTCAAATAATGGAGAATTTTTACTTACTTTCTTTTCATCTGGATCCATAATAAATCCTAGAACTTAGCTATCATTTCACAGAAGAAAATGGTCTGTGGTTTAAGAAAAAAGGCAACATGTATTGTGGCTTTAACATTCTTCTCTTTCCCACTCTCCTTTCTGTCTCTGTCTGTCTCTCTCTTTCTTTTGTCAGTCGTGGGCCTGAACTCTGGGCCTGGGCGCTGTTCCTCAGCTCTTCAGCTCAAGGCTAGTGCTCTACCACTTGAGCTGCAGCAGCAGTTTCTGCCTTTTTCTGCTTATGTGGTACTGAAGAATTGAACCCAGGGCCTCATGCATGCAAGGCAAGCACTCTATCACTGAGCCACCTTCCCAGCCCTCTCTTTCATTGCTGGACAACAAACAGAAACTTACCTTGCAGGTGCTAGGTAAGTGTTCCCCTGCCCTAGCAAGCATTGTTTTCTTGGGGCAATTTTGCCCTCCTAATGATGTATTGCCTGAGGTAATACATTAATTCACGTTCTTCTGACATGTTCATTGATGACAGATAAATGCTGAAGCATTTGGGTCATGCCTAATTCACACATAAGATATCCTCATTGTCTTTTTTTTTTTTTTTTTTTGGTGCCTGGTACTGGTACTGGGGCTTGAACTGAAGACCTAGGCTCTGTCCTTGAGCTTTTTTTGCTCAAGGCTGGTGTTCTACCACTGGAGGGGCTTTCCTGCCTGGGCTGGCTTAGAACTACCATCTTCATATCTCAACCTCCTGAATAGCTATGATTATAGGTGAGCCACCCATGCCCTGCTCATTTCTTAATGTTTGCTCAGAACTTTGTATATGTAGCTATGTAGTAAAACTCATTGGAAAAATCAAAATGATTTATAATGCCTGGAACCATTTTTAATATCCAGTGTTAATTTTAATTGTAGTACTGGAATTTATTATCTGATGTAGCTGTCTACATTTTCTTTTTCTGGATAATACTAAGCTTTATGATATTGTATTTTACTTTTAGAAACTTGGTTTCTGGTTTATCTTACTGAAGTCAGTAAAATAAATAGATTGAGAAACTAAAAGTTCAAAAATAAGCTAATTCCATTACTTTTGGCAACTTAACGTTACCCAAATCTACCATTATTTATGTGTTCGTACTCATATCAGTAGTGGGGCTTGAATTCAGGCTGTCTCTCTCTCCTTTCACTTTTCTGTTTTGCTCAAAGGTGGCACTCTACCACTTGAGCCAGAGTTCCACTTCTCAGTTTTTGCTGGTCAATTGCAAATAAGAGTCTTAGGGACTTCTCTGTCTTAACTGTCTTCAAGCTGTGATCCTTAGATCTCAGCCCTCTGAGTAGCTAGTGGTGCCTGGCTTCCCTCCAACATTTTAGTAGTGGTCTGTGGAGAAAACCTAGCTGGTATGATTAGTGGCATTTAATGGACAGTGTCTGTATCATGGATAATATAACTGGCTTCTCTCATGAAAAAAAAAAAACTTTCTTTGCATTGGGAGAGTGTTATTTTAATGTAACTAATCAGGGGCAGTTCTGTGTATGTGTTTTGTTTTTCTATAACTGAATTTTAAGATAGGAAGCATCGGATAGTCCTTCAGGGACCCATAGATGCACCCAGGTGGACCCATCCATGCGAGCAATTGTTTTTAGCTAACAGATGGTTTTCTCAAGAAAATGTTATTTTGCTTCTATATCAGAGTGGGTAAAATAGTTGACCCTAAACCATGGAATGTAATCTCCAATGGTGGAGGTAGGCTGGCCAAGGTCTCCAAAGTTTAGTGAAGAAAACTCTGAACTTGGCTGTGATGTCCTGTGGGTCTCAGTTTCCTGGTCCATGCAGCAGAGGACAAAATGCTATTGCCTCAGTATTTCCATCGAGTTTTACTAGCTAATATCTGTGGGTACCTCTTGAGTTATTGGCATTCACTTGTAATTCTTTTTCTTCCTGAGAGACTCCAAAACACCCTATTCTAATTGTAATGTTTATCTTAAACTTCAATCATCAGACTTTAGTATTTCTTTTTCAGGAGATACTTGTTGAGCAACTTTTATGTACTATGTACTATATAAAAGCCCTAGTATAATGGTGATAAATGAGATGTACTCCTAATCTGCAAGTGAATGCATTGTAATAAGTAGTACCGTGGAGGAATGAATGAAGTACCATGAAAATACAAAGGAGCGACTAATTGATTCTACTTTGAGGATGACATGGAAAGAGGTGGCATTTGAGGGGAGACAGGATGGCATGGAATGAAGTGGCATATAAATGGATTTAGAAAGATGAGCTTGCCAGATGAGAAATGGCGTTAAGAAGGAAGGAGGATCTACAGGCAGATGTTGCAGCATGTGCAGAGTAAGAGAGGTGGGAAGGATAAGGTGTTGGAATAGAATTTCAAGACCAAGTTTCACTTTCTAGGGCTGAACCATAGAAAGCAAACTCTAGGGAAGGGCAGTGACTAGATAGAAGAATGGGCAAAAATGTTCCAGAAGTGGGATTAGGGATTAGGAGAACAAAAGCAGGCCAGCACTACCATGACCTTCACAGATGAAGAATAATTCATAGGTCTGTTTTTTTTTTTTAACTCATATATTGGGATTTGCTTGCACTGCTACCCATAATAGTTGGTAGAACAATTAAAGTATTAGTCTGTGTTTATTGAGCATTCACTGTGCATTGAATCTTACTCTCAGTGTCGAAACCCAAAGTCTAGTTAGCAGGTTTTTTACCAGACTCCTTTTGTTTCCCCTGAAATGTTAGTTCAGCATAACATTTGTAGAATCAATACTTCTAAAATTGGTTTTATTTGGCTGTAGGCCAATCAGTCAGGCACTTAGGAAAAAACTTTTTCATAGGGACTTTCAGCCACATTTTAATAATGTATTCTTCATGTAGAGGATCACATTTAACTAGAGCTCCAATGGAACCATTTTAGTGTGTTGAAAGGGTAAAATAAGATGATGACTTCAGAAATTGCCCTTTGTACACTTTTAAGTTCTAGATTATTTTGAAAAATTAGAAGTAGCAGGAACAATACACTATTAAAATTTATAGGATAAGGTAAGAACTTTATGTCAACTTGGAATCAGACTGTTTTGAGCCATTTAATTTAGAGCCTCATTTTAATGCAAGCACTTTTGCTTGTACTTTGGCAATCAGCATGCAATTTTAATTAGTGCTTGGAACACAGCAGAATATGTTGATGAGGCTCAAGACATGAAGAAATAGGCTCATAATGGCCTGTCTGAGGACTCTGGAAACATCCAAAAAAAGACACTCTCTGTACAATGCAGCGTGCTTCTGAGAAATCAGCCTGGCTGGCACTTAACCAGTCTTGGATGTTTAATCATTTCAGTGTTTTGGAATGTCAAAATATTGGCATAGCAGCTTTATTGTCTATACTATACCCAGAGAGAATATTAATTTCTTAAGCTTTTTACAGTGCAGTATCTGATAGTCACAAAACTAAACTGTTTTCTACCTTTACCCAGGATTCTCCTAATTTTGCCAGTTAACTTTGCCTTTAAACTATAACCTTTCCCCCAGTATTCCTCACTTCCCTTTCTCTCATGGCTATTTTTTCTTTTATGGACCATATGCACCTATGGTCCATATGCAACTGCAGAACACACTGTTTTAATTGTTCTTTTAAAGGTACTTTTCTCCTCCTCTTAACTCTCAATACCATACTTGTAGGAAGGAACCATATCCCCATGTCTGCATGCAACCAAAATACAGATATGAGGACATACTTTCTTAGAAAGAACATGCACTTTAAAGTTACACTGATAGAGGCTAAATCCCAATGTTTGCCTCGAAAGTAAGCAAATTTCTTGTTTTCTGTAAGTTTCTTTTAATCAGAATAATACTTGTTATACATAATTGTAAAAAGTAAGCTCTATCCACCAAGTCAACAAATACATAGAGATTCCTATTACTTTCTGGTAATTACTAACAACATAAAGGTGAATGCGGTGTGACCTTATTCTGAAGACTTTAATTAGCAGGAGAGACAGACAAGAAAACACAGCTATAATATAATTTTTGATGGATGAATAGGAATTCACTAGCATAGGGATTATAAAAGTTGGAGTGAAAGAAGAAAGGATTTTACCAACATTGTTTCCATTGGGATAAAATCTTCCTTGTGTATATTACACAAACCCATGATTTAGCCTCTTTTTTTCTCCTCATCTTTGCTAGATTTTTTTTTCAGGTGAAGGCTTTTTCTACAGTAAATTTCACTTGAGTCACTATTTTTATGATGTTAGGTTTTTTAAAAGCAAACTTTGCACACCTAAACTTTTATTTTAATGTTTCATCAAATAGTAATCAATTATTGTTTTTAAGTAATTTTTATTAAGATTAAGTGATTATGTAAATTTCACGAATTTTACAGTATTGTGGGATAGTGATACTTAAAGTCACAAACACAGTTTAACCTTCACAAGGCAAATTGTCATTATCATGGTCTATAAATTGTGAATTCTATGAGCAAATTCTATATCAGTACCACTATTTCTTCCACATTGGGTGATATGTACATTTCTTTCCTTTTGCTTAGTGTAAGCTATTCCCTCTTTTCCTCTTATGCAACAATTGTTTTATTTTGCTACTGCCAGCCACATTTTATGTATTTTTCCTTAAACTGAGCCAAATAATTTTTCTAGACCATTTTTGCAACATTGGAATTTACTCATGGTAGATGATTCTTGTTAGCTTTCCATCTATAACAGAAATTTTAACGTGTATAATTTTGGCTCTTGCCAACTCATTTTTTTCATCCTTTAGATCACAGTTGCCCCCCAAATGGCATCAAAAAATATAATCATTCTACAGGTCTACTCAGAGGAGATGACTAGAAAGTGATGGGTCCGTCCACAGGAATAGTGATCTGTTGGTGATCTGCTGAGAAATTGGAGGTGAAGTGAATTTAGGAATTACATCACTTATATATACATAGAGAGCTCAAGAAAATAATGAGATCTCAGAAGAGAGTGCAAAGCAGGAGAGATCATTCTCTAAACCAGGAGAAGCACCACCACTCTGGTAGGAAATGGTCAGAGGAGCATGGTCTGCGAAGGAGAGGCAGGGTATGGAGAAACCCATGAGTAGGCACTCTCTTGAGGGGTGGGAGTCCAGTTAAGAAGGGAAAGAGGTCACCAGTATTGGATGCTGCAAAAACAATACATGCTGAGGCCTGCCAGTTGGATCTAGCAATGATGGGGATTCCAGGCCACTATCTTTAGTGCAGTTTCAGGACTGGAGAAAGCAGAATTCAGCTGTGTAAGCAGGAGGCACAAGAAGGAAGCTAACCCGAGACAATTAATTGTACTGATGACACTTGCCTGCACAGAGGAATGTTTGCTTATCTGTTGACTGGTGCATTTGTTTCCTTTTAATATGGGATAGACTTGGCATGTCTAGGTGCTGATGGGTGGAAGGGTGCAGGATGAATGTAGAGGAGATTTGGATCAGGATCCCTGAGCAGCACATTAAGACCCTAATTCCTTCCATTGGGTAGGTCTGGCTTTGGTCTTGCGGTCTACATCTCCATTTCTAGGCATTCTTCCACAGCCATGTGCCCAATAAGGGGAAACCATCACTCATTTGTCCCATCTGCTTGGGCAACTACTGTCTCAGCCTCTGATTCCTTACTACAGGTGTAAAGCTTTTCTCTGAACTGCTCCTACTTGCATAGCACTTAACATCTTCTGTCAAGAGATCTAGCTGTTATCTAGATTTTATTATCTAGCTATTTTCCCTACCACAGCTCTGTCATGACTTACATTTTACTGCTTTTGAGAAAGTTCTGCTGCCACAAAATATCCTTGATATAAGATGTTTTGCTCTTTAGCTGTTAGCTGGTGTGTGTGTGTGTGTGTGTGTGTGTGTGTTGAAGAGGGATCTTCATATCTACCTGTACTAATGCTGTGACCTTGTCAGTTTACCATTCTCTTCTGTATTGAGTCTGTCCTGTGCAAGTCACAGAAAAAATTGAGTTGCCTCACAAATAATGAGCAGTTGCCAATGTACACATTGTTTGTTTACCCATTTAGGGAGCCTCACCTACTCATCCATCCATGTCTTCATGGATATTTCCTGGCACTTCCTACCACCAGGCACCTTGATGAACAAGAAAGGTCACAGAATGACCACCACAGTCCCACCGCTCATGGAGCTCCTGGCCCAGGTGGGTTACTTGTACAGTCCTGTGTAAAAGGCAGATAGAGTGAAGAACCAGTTAGTAGAGGTGGGCAGGGACTAGTAGGTTGAACTTATTTTTTTTAAGATGTTGGTAAAATCATAATCAGAAGAGGCCAATTGAATTTATGAAATGTATTCTTATCCTAGTGTAACTCTTTCACCTGCCAGATTACACAGCTCCAAAGGTTAACTTTGTTTCATGAGGCTGGATAGGTTCCAAGACTGTGATTGCCTTACAGGAAATTTGCCTGCTTATGTGGTGGCAGAGATCACCTCCCAGCTCTCTAGGACACTGAAGAAAGGGCATTTTTCTGTGAATCTCTTTGTATTTTTAGCTAGCATTGCCCTTCCATCTGTTCTGACCTGGTTTTTAATCTTGTTATTTTGACTTTAGGACAAAGCACAGGACACTTTTGTTGGCTGTTCTTAAGTCAAGTGTCTTGTTTGACCTCTCAGGAACTGAATCCTGTGCACTTGAAGGTTACCCTGACCAGTTTCCTAAGCCTCTGTCATTGATCTATCCACAGAGTCTCCATTCCTCTATCGGTGTGGGTCTCCATTCCTCTGACATACTACGGTCTCTGGGTTCTGTCACTGGTACCCCATAGAGTCAGGGCCCTGGGGGAAGGAACAGCAAGATCTGGGAGAACCAAGAGAGCCAGAGATGCTCTGCTTGCTTCCCTGCACAAAGTCCCTATCCCTTTTGTGCTGAAGGGTGTCTAGGTTGAGAAAGAATAGAAAATACTGGACATACCTTTCACCCCACGATGGAAGTGTGCAATAAACCCTGCATTAAAGTGATCTATAAGATACTTTAATATGAACCTTGAAGTTCCATTGCAGGCTGTTGGGAAAAGAAATCCTCACATCTTTCCATTCTGCCTCATTCTTCCTTTGACGCGTTGTCCTTCAGTGTCTGGACCTTGTTCTCTGCCAAGGGGGAGGGGGCATCTGGTATTTGTTTACCATCCCACAAGGAGCTCTGCATAGCCCCTTCATGAGTGAATCTGTTTTTTACTTCCCTTCCACCCCCAGGGTCCCTCGCTTGATACCTGGCTCATGCAGGGCTGTCTGACCTTCTGTCTGTGACCTTCTGCCATTCTTGAAGGAGACTTCCCCTTTCTGAAATGTGGACACCCAGGACATTTCCCCTCTTTCCCACCCTTCTCTAGGGCAGGTAGTGGGAGAAGCAAAGAATATTAGACAGATTTTTAGTATCTACTTCCCACATCTGTTCCCTGAGACAATGAACACTCACGGATCTACAGGCTCAAATGTAAGATGGGAGTGCCGGGAAAGGAGGGCCTGGTTGAGAATCCCCAGACAGAGTGCTTCCACATAAGCAAAAAGCAAAGTGCTCATCTAGTAGAGGGTTGTCCCTGAATGACCAGTACAGTGAAGCAATAGTTTTAACTATTAAAGAATACTGGAGAATCTGATGGAGATTTTGGCAAGACTGAGGGAGAAGAGTTGCGGGTGACAGAGGCCAGAGTTTGGGGAAGTGATGTCTTCTCTTCCTGTTCTCATGTTACTTCCTCTTGGCCCTCCCTTCTTGAGCCATATTGGTTCCCTTTCTCTAGCCATTGCCTGTCTTTCCCCTGCCCTAGTCCTTCCTCACCAGTTTACACTTTCCGTGCTTGAGAAGTTTAGAGGTCACTGTACCTTAGGATTTACTTATGGCTATATTCCATGGTTATGTCTTGCTTTGACTTTCCCTGTACATTTTCACTTGTATGGTATCTCCCTTTAATTTCTGCACAAGCTTTCTTTTTCCATTGCCTTTTGAAACTTAATTTTAGTAGGCTTTTCTAGCATTGATTGTAAATACTGCTCAATGGATACCAGACAAAAATTGGCATGTGTAACTAATGAGGAGCAATGCTGAGTGTGTGCCTATACAGATGAAGAATCTGATATGTTATGGTTGTATCCAGTTAAGATCTAGTTAAGACAGTCTGGTAACAACTCAACAGACAAAGACCTGTCCCAAAAGTCTACCTAATCAGTCCTCCCTAATTATATTTCCTGCCTACGTTTCTCCACTCTGTATTTTTAGTAATTAGAACAACAGTCTCTCTCAGAGATTGTTTGTGTTCCTTATTTAATGTTGAAATTATTTGAATTAATTTTTTGTCAATATAGCCTCATGATATCCTTCTTTGCCTATAACTATAATAATGCTGTAATCCAAATAGCTTTTCCAAAATGAGCTGCTTTCTGCTCTCAAATCTTACAGCAAACTCAGGAAATATCAGTTAGCAATTCAGGAAATATCAGTGCTGTTTGCTCCCTAGGTTTTGTGTGTTGTTTTTCTTTCTCTTTATGTTGGTAGGGCTAGGATTCGAACTTGGGCCTCATGTTTGCTTCCCAGTAGCCATTCATGCACCGACTGAGGATCATGAGAATCAAATGACTTCAGGCCAGGGGCATGGCTTAACTCCTTCCTACCACATATGAGGCCCTAAGTTCAAATCCCAGAATTGCCAAACCAACCAATAAAACATAAAGACAAACCAACCCTAAATCAAGACAAAACAAAACATTACAAAATCAAACAACTTGAGCAACATAACCAACTGGCCAGTGATGGATGGTTACCAACTGGCCAGTAATGGATAATCATGAGCTGCTGACCTTTGTACTGGCCCATCTATTCATGATGATATTGTCTCCTGACACTCCTATGTCAGCTGGGGACTGAGCCTGATGCTGTTTGCTTAGTCCCATTCTCAGCTGATGGGGTAATAACTCAAAGATGGAAATTATGGAAACAAAACAAAACTAGGCCTGAAAAATCCCTAAGCAGCTAGTGCTAGGTTGGCCTTGAAAATAACATCAATGCTACTTAAGTTGAAAACATTGAACTTTAGCTTGAATTAAATGCTTATGTTAGGGAAAAATCAAATTAAAGTTCAACCAATCAGAAGTAACCACCTGACTTGCAAAGTAGCCCTTCATATCTATGTGTATATAATTGCAAGGAAATCACCAGTGAAGAAAAACTGCATGCTCAGGATGCATAGTGAGCATGCCTGATTCATTTTTCCCATACCACCTCCCAGTTTCCACCAAAGACATGTCACTTTTCAACAAACCTAAAATTTTCACCCTATCTCTTAAATTAAGCACGTTAACTTTTACCTTGCATTGTGGATGCCATTTACTTTTGGGGGGGCATATTTTTCTAAAATTAAGGGCAGGGAGACAGCCAATCACAACATGGAAATACAGCTGACAATAGTTGGAGAGAGACACCTTCTGTGCATTAAACTGTAGAATGCTTGCCTGAAAATTAAAATGTTTATTTTTGAACTTTTTAATTATTATTTATTTGTTATTATTTTTAACTGCATTTTTTTTTTGTCAAAACCACATGTAATGGAAGTGGCACTGTAGCTCAAGTGGTAGAGCACTCGCCTTGAGCTGAAGAGCTGAGGGACAGCGCCCAGGCCCAGAGTTCAAGCCCCACGTCCAACAAAAAAGAAAAAAAAAAAAACCACATGTAATAAATCCATGTATAAGGTGAGCTTACTATATTACCAGGGACTTGCAGTGGGACAGATTAAATAAAGCAGTTGTATAACAATAGCCAATCCAAGATTTTATTACTTTCCACATTTCCTCTAGCACAGCCTGTCCCTTAAGCTTCTTTAATGGGGTTCAAAATCTCTTTCAGTTAGGTGTTTCCCTGTTTGTGAATTACTGTGTTCTGAAACAAACTCTTTAAAAATTTTTATTGACCTTAGTTTTTATTTTGTTTAATAAAAACGGGTAACTGTTTGAGGGGTTATATCTTAGTGGCAAAGTATGTGCTTAGCAAAGAAATGACTAAAGGTGAAGACATAGAGCAAACAGGATGGTACTAAGTTGATGAGGGAGAAGAGTGAGCGTCAGTGTAAGACAAATAACTTTCCGATGGATTATCAGAACAGCTCCCACTCTGCAAACTTAGCGTGCTTCAAACTAGGGCATCATTTCACACCAATTCTAATCCCCTTTCCCTGGTTCTCAGAAACTGGAAACCTCAAGTACTTTTACTTAACCTCTTTGTCTCATCTACAATCACCCTGAAGTGCCAGTGATTTTGTTCCCTGTTTTCTGTTCATTATTATTCCAGAACATACTTCCTAGGAGAGTACAGAATAGGGACATAGGAAGTCCTGTGGCTCTATAACCAGATCCCTGAGATTAAGTTATTGCTCTGTACTTCTCAACTTACCTGTACCATTTATCCTGTGACCTGGGATGCACAGAGTATTTGTCACATTCAGAGTGAGGGTAAGTGAAACAAAATATGTAAAAATGCGTGGAATGGTGCCTAGACTTTGAGAGCCCAAAAGTAAGCAGCAGGTGTAATTTCAAAAGCCTCCCAACTGGTATTACTGCCTTTACTGCCTCACACGGTGGGCAGATTGATCTTTTTAATACAAGTTAACAAAGAACTTCCTGCTGGGACAATTTCCATGATCCTTCTTACTTTGTAGTTTCCTCTTTTGCCACTCCTCCCTTCCCCACCCACAATCTATGTGGGCCGGTGTGGTGGGGGGGAGCACTGGGAGGGAGGCACTTCATCCCCTGCCATGGTCCCAGCTTCTTCAAGTGCATCAACTCTGCAACTCCGTGTGTGTCTCTTTTTCTTTGCTTCTTAACAATCCATTTCTCATCCTCTCTGATCTTCTACAGGACTTCTTTGTGCTCATCTCCCTCCTATTCCTTGTAGCTTCGCCTCTACCTCCTGGGAGCTCTTGCCACAGTAACTAGGGAAGCTGAGTAAACTTATTGTTTAATTTGTGCATCAAAGTGGATGAAATAGAAGATGACAGGAAGGAGAGTGAACTTTCAAGAGTTAAGCTATCTGTTTTTCATGTTCTGTATGTCTGTTTCAACAACTTTCTAAAGACTGAACCCAGGGTCTTACACATGCTAAGCAAGAGCTTTACCTCTTGAACCATGCTTCCATTCCATTTGTTTGTATTTTGTCTCTGAGTCAGAGTTATTGGTAACTTTGCCTCAGCTAATCTTGGATTCTAGATCCTCCTGCCTCTGCTTCCTGAGAAGCTGGGATTACACGCACACACCACTATAAGAAGCCTTCAGAAGTTTTTTAATGCAAGTAGCAAACTCTAGGAGATTCCTACAGTAGGGATTTGCTGTCTTCTATCCGCATTCATTTCCCTCTTTGAGAGGCAGTTTCTAAAAGTTTAGAATCACAGTACCTGATGCATTAAGACACTTACGATACTTCGCTTTTCTCTTTAGATATAAAGCTCTATGGAGAGAAGAGAGCTGTCTATCTTGCAGTTGATCACCCTGATGTTCCTTTCTATGGCAATACTCAGATCAAAATGATTCTGCCCTTTGTGGAGTTTTATTCCCTTAAAGGAAAAAAAAATCGGCTAAATTCAACCAGGAGTTTGAATGTGGCTATGGTGGCATGTGCCTAGATATCCCAGCATTTCAGAGACTGGGGCAGGGAACTTCAGAGTTCAAGGCCAATTGGAGTTATATACTATCTTAAATAACAACAACAACAACAAACCCCTAAAAAACAAAACACAGAATCTGAGACAGAGATTGTTAAATTGGTTTACTGAAGAAGTGATCTCCAGAGTATAGCCAAGTATGATATGGAACTGGCTTGGGTCTGAGAGCTCCCTGGAGGCTGGCTTGTTCCCCTGAGTTGGTGTCCTCTTCAGGTAGAGGTGCTGTCCTATACCCTGTGTCAGTCATTTGTTGGCCTGTCTTCTCTGAAGGCAGAAGAGGAAACCCAGCCTCCTGTATAAGGCAGGAGAGCCTATGGTTGAGATCATCTGATGAAGAGAAAACTCGTTTCACTTACAGCATCACTATCTGGGAGCAAAGAAGTGGGGAGAGAGGGCAGCTCAGAGGATCTAACCTTGTTGAGTGCCTTGGAGATACTGACTGACCTGAAGATGGAAAAAGTATGGGTGTGGTATCTCTGTGGGTGAATCTGCCTTGGAGGAAAGTGGTCACAGAATTTCCTAAGGTATTTTGTCTGTGGGTTCAGATAATCTTATTGCTGTATTTAAGGAATGATGAATTAAAAAAGACATGAGGATTTAGCAAGGTGAAACCGTAGATATTTGATATTTTGGGATCATCTAGAGTCTGGTAACACAGTACAGTCCTGGCCATACTGGGTTAATGTCTTTCTCATTAACTATGGTGATGTGTCATGTTGTCTATGTAATTTTACTCATTTGGAATTTCTACCCATATTTTCCCCCTCTATTCTTTGAGATAGCATCTCAAAAGATAGCTTAGCCTGGCTTTGAATTCTTGGTTTTCTTACTTCAGCCTCGTCACTGCTGGGATTTCATAGGCATGTGTCACTATGCCATTTATATCCTTTTTTGTTTGTTTTTTTTTCTTTTTGGTGGTTTAACAAGGTTAGAGAGCAAGTAGACAGCAAGTAGATGATTCCAAGCCTCGAGGTGGGAGATACTACAGGAGCACAGGCTTGAGGGCTATGTTCTCTAACAATCGCAGCAAAAGGGACTAGAGCATTTGGGTTATAAAGTTGTTGTAGTCATTGTTCTCTTCCTTCTCCTCTTTCTTCTCTTCTTCCTCCTCCTCTTTCTCCTTCTCTTCCCCCTCTTCCTTATCCTCTTCTTTTCTTGTTTATCTTTTGATGGCTTTAAAAAAATAGGATTCAATAGGGTTCTTACTGGAAGAAAAGAAACTATATTGTGAAGAAGGGCCCAAAGCCTTCTTCATCTCTCCCAACAATCCTGAGCCAGTTGGGTGGGACTCTTGGTTTTCATTGTGCCAGAGACACTTGATGCTCATAACTTTCTAGAATGGATAACCTCAGGAAGCTGGAGAACTTGGACACATTCACATAGATGACTTTAATATTGTCACATATTCAAGGGTCTTTAAAAAGGCAGTACCTTGTTAGTTAACTGGATGTCCATGGATCTGCTGTATTTATCCTGTTATCAGAGAGTCCAGAGCTATAGTCAGAAAGTTGTCTCCTATCTGTTCTTCAATGGAGGGTACTGTCTCTGTAGTCACTATTTTCTAGATGCCTGAGAAAATGTTCCAGAAGTGGGATTACATACATGAGCTCAAAAGATCCAAGTTGGAATGACTTAGCCCCTCCAAAATATTGATGGAACCTAATTACCCTTTCTATGTATATGTGTGCCTGAGGTTTATAGGTTCAGAAGCGATTTCAACAACTCCTGAAACAAATCTGTAATTATTGATTGTTGCCTTTTTTCTTTTAGAAGTGAGGTACAGAAGATATAATATAGAAGTCATTCATTTGAGTTCTGGCTCAAGTCAGAGAAGGCTGTGATCTTTGTGCTATTGACCTCAGGAGATGGGGGTCAATTTTAGGTCACCTAAAATAGCAGTAAAATCAGAAAAGTCATTTCTAGGTGGAAATGTAAAGCGTTAGCATACGTGTGTGTGTGTGTGTGTGTGTGTGTGTGTGTGTGTGCACGCGCGCATGCGTGTGTGTGTGTGTGTGTGTGTGTGTGTGTGTGTGTAAGAAGTTGGGCATGGTAATACATATAAATATCTATCTATCTATCTATCTATATATAAATTTGCAAGAGAATCCTAAAAGCTTTATATTAAAAGATAGAAGGGTACTTTCAACTCTTCTTCTAAATGTTAAAATTGGAAAGTTAGCCACAGTCGATATGTGAGTCCTGACCAAAGCCAAAGAAACAGTACAGTTGTCAAAGGGCAACTCACCACACAGGAACACAGCGTCAGGCAAAGGAGCTGGCTCTGTGCAATTGAGTATGATTTGGAAGATTCACAAGTAGGATCTAGGAAAGCAGTTATTTTACCTTCTACAGTAAAGCGCTTAGACCTTCCATGATGCCTTAAAGGCCAGCTATGGATGTTAAACAAGGCAGTGATGTGGTTTTGTATTAAAGTATTTGTTTTGGTGATTGGAGTGACAGATATGTTTACCAGGAACAAGAATAGAGGTGAAGAGGTAATTGTTGAGGCCCTGAGAAAAGAAAAAGGAATATGGATGGGTCAGTTTGGAAGGAAAAGACTCAAAAAAAGTAGAGAGTGAAGCTGTCATAAGTTGGTAAGTGATTGGCCCAGGAGGAGGAGTAGTTAATTTGTTTGCTGTTTGTGCTGTTTATTACTGTTATAAATAATAAGGAGCAGACCAAATGGCCAATTTCTCCTGTTTTGATTCTACTTGTTTCTGCTGTTGGTCTTTAAAAAGAAAATGATGGAGATGAAGCTTTGATTAGCTTCACTTACTCTTATAATGACTGTGGTTATTCTTCCCAATTTATTGAGTGGAGTCATTATTTTAACTTGCATAAGTGACTTTTGGATATGCAAAATCCAATTACATTAAAAGCTCAAAACCAACTGGAATAAGAGAACAATTATCTAGATCTGGCCATGCCATTAAGGAGAACAAATGTCTGACTCAGAGCTGGCCAAAATTTCCACTGAGTTACTTCTGGCTGCCAAAAATTGATGGGAGAAGAACGGAAAGAAAAGAAGAAGAAATATAGATGGTTTTAGCCAAATGGTACTTCTGCAGATTAGAAGAAAAGAGGACATACTTTTTTTTAACTGAAATTTTAAAAATGAGGGGGAAAAAGTCAACTTTTTTTTTGGTAAAATAACAAGAATAACTGCTATTACCACCTCCTAAAATATTAAAGTGATATATAACATGCATTGGTAGTAAAAAGAGGAAAGCACCTCACCATAAACTCCTTATGGCCAAGGCCCTGGAGGGGAAGCCCTGTAGCAGCAGATTGCTAGAGAATCTACTAGTCAAAGGTGTCCCCAGGGACGTTCCATTCACTGTACAGAAGCTGTGACAACAGGCTTTGTCATCAAAGAAACCCTTGATTTATTTCCTTATCTGACAGAGTCTGCTTGACAATCACATTCATAGCTTCCTACTTGGCTGGATGCTAGAGTTGTTGCTGGTGAGAGATTCTGTGATGTTGAGGCAGCAGATAATAGAAATCAGAGACAGGGCCTAGGGGGAGAAAAGACTCAAGTCAAGGTGGGGCACATACGGCAGAAGCTAGGCAGAAAATGGGTCAGGCTTGGGGAGGAAGATTCCTCACCAAGAATCCATCTCATCCGCTTGAACTTTTCTTACTCGAACCCTACTTCCTTTAACCCTTTGTCATTGAATTTATACCCAGAGGCCATGTGGGCATGAATTTGTTAACTTCTCTCCATTTTCCCTTCATTAAACTCTCTTTGTGTCTGACATTTCCACCCACAGTCTCCTTCAGGAGTCTTTCTCTCTGGTGGCTTTGGTGACAAAGTGCTCTACTTTCTAAATGTCCCTTGCTGTTCTTTTTCCTGAGTTCTATACTGCTTTCTCCTCTTCTTCCTCTTAGAATCCTTTCATTGTGGGCATTGCCTGCTACTCTGTTGTTTCCTTGTTCCTCTTTTCTCTACATTTTAAAATTCTTATATACTCAACCCTCTTTGAGGGCTTCACAATCTTTATGGGGGGGAGACTTTGAGATCTTGTAAAAGTAGAGATACATAAATAAAAACATGAACCTGGCCCTGACCTTGAGTTCTGATCTGCTGGAGATCTACCTTCCAGATACGTTCTGTGCAGCCTTTCTGAAACAGAAATTTCCTTTTCCCCTATCAAACATCTTACAGTGGGCTAAAGAAGACATTCCCGCTCTGTCTCCTTACGCCCTTGGCAGTCACCTCTCACCTCTCTTCTCTCCCATCACAACTAATGCCAGCACACCTCAGGCTCCCACATGTCTTTAGGTTATTGAAAATCAGTTTCTCCTCAGGTCTGGGTCCCCCTCCCCGTCACACATACACTCTACAATCTTTCTTTATCTTTTAAAATTCTTCCTGATGATCACTTTTCCTTAGGAAGTCTTCTTCGCACTGTATCCATCTGGTACCCCTCTGCTGACCCCAAAGTGCGCCCTGGACACTTGTTACAGGCATCATTGCCCTGTAGTTTAATAGGTCATTTACTTGCCAGCAGTCCCAGCTGATCTGCGACCCCCTCCAAATCTCTGCATCTTCTCCAGGGTCTAACAAGTGCTTACTGAAGGAAGCATAGGGATCTATCTTTTCTGATTGCTTACTTACTGGTTAAATACCTAACCAGTATTGGATCAGCATGTCATGTGCCCATTTTCCTGGATTTTGGCTTGATTTTGTTAGTTTTGCCTTTTTAAAAGAGAGTTTTAATAGAGAATGTTATTCTAATTAAAATATACTATTTGCACATTTGAGCTACTATAGTAAAAGCCCATTGGTAAAATGAATATAGTCTGAAAAATAAATGGCTGGAGAGTGTTAGGTTTTTAAAAAGAGGTAGCCGAGTAAGAACAGCAGCATGCACGTGGTATTCAGGTAAGGGGTAGGTTTATTCATCATTCCAGCTGGCACCAGGCCATCTTGGTCCTCCACGCGGTGGGGAAAGGCCTGGGAAAGAGAGCTGGGAGAGCTGGGAAAGAGAGAGAGCTGGGAAAGAGGGAGAAAAGAGCTAGAAAAGAGAGCGTTTGGGAAAGGTGGGAAAGAGAGAGCTAGGAAAGAGAAGGGAGTTGGGAAAGAGAAGAGAAGGAAAGAGCTGAGAAAGAGCTAGAAAAGAGCAGAGAGAGGGCATCTGGGCCTGGGCTAGTCCTTATCTAGGGTATGGGCAGAGAAAGGTGTGGCCACATCAAATTCACATGTGACCTCAGCAGATGCAGATGTGACCTCTTCCAGGTGTCCCAGTTGCCTAGGTAACACAGGTACTGGGTGGAGACTTTGCTGCGAGGAGGGTGGAGTCTGCTAGCCATCCAGGAGTGGACCTTACAGAGAGTAAATAGTTTGTCTTGCTGTGTGTAATCAGAGTGTGGGGAGCGTGAATGAAGGTGACTACAGTTGAAGCACTTGCAGGCATGTATAAAACTAGGACAGTGAAATCTCCTGAAATTGTTTTAAGAGGGCCAATCATCTTTTCAGTAGGAAAATTTAATTGCAGTGTGCTTTCTCAGAGTCCTTGTATGTGATCTCATTCTCCACTTTAAGCTTTTTTTTTTTTGATGTTCCTTGCCCTTGCTCTTTTCTGCCCTGAACACTCTTCTTCTGGAACCTTCTGTGGTTCACACTGCCTTACTTCCTGTCAGCTTCTGCTCTATAGTTACTTCTGGAACAAACCATACTATCAGAAAAAAGTACTTCCGTGTTTCTCCTTTCCCATCTTCCTACCCTGATTTGTTCCTTCCTTTCTCAGATGATCCTACATATTTTTATGTATCTGTTGGTCCTCTCTTCTTATTAGTATATAAACTTCCTGAGGATCAGGTCTTTGTCATGCTCTTTGCTCCAACCTCAGCTTCTGGAATAGTTCCTGGAAGATAGTAGAGTTCAGTAGGTATTTGATGAGTGAATGAATTATTGTGGCTACTGAAGGCAATGAGTCATCTTTGATTCTCTACTTGAATTATTTCTTATGTCTAGTCACTAGGCCCAAGAGAGTCTTCCCCTTGTGTTTATTCAATTATCATTTATTGAGTGCAAACTGTCTTGGAGTGTGTTTATCATTGGATGCAGCATAAACTTTGTAAACTCTAAAGCACTACAAAGATGTCATTTGCTTTCCAGTCCCACTGTTATGACACTAATTAATGTTATTTCAACTTCCAACTCCTTGGAAGCCTCTAACTAATCTTCCAGCTTCCAGCCTCTCCCCAGATGATGTATTCTACACCCTGCTGCCCACTTAATCTTCTTAAAGCATTGCCATAATTATATTTCTTTCCTACTCAAAAACTTGATTGCCTTCCAGTTCCTGACCAGGGAATACATAAACTCCTTGGCTTGTGTCCAAGACCCTACTAGCCTGCTCTAGAATGCAAGTCCTTTATACTCTACTGTTTCCCCAGAAAACCCTGAATTTGAAGTCAGTCATCAGACCCACTCACCTGTCCCTAAGCACAATTGTTTCTGTCATTCACTCACATTCTTCTTGTAATAGATGCTTACTGTGTGCCTTAAAAAGAAAACATACCTTGTAGGTTCAGAGAAAATGTCTATAAAGTTGCTATCCCTGGGGTTTTCCCACTTCAAGATAAGCTTTCTTTATTCCATTTTTAAAATAGCCTTTTATTCTTCCTATGGTAAAAAGTTCATTGGAGAATATAGAGATATTCTGTTTCCTCCCTCCCTTCTATTTTCAGCCCCTCCCTAATCTTTGCTGCAGGAGAGACACCCTTCCTTAGGTTTACCAGCTCCAGGAATGCAAAGTCCACTGTGAGGTTCCTGCCAGAAAAGAGGAAATAAGGCCCACCCCTGGGTGAGGAAGGCTCCACCCAGAGCATGGACTTCCTGCCCACCCATTGTCTCTCTGTAATCCACCTGATTTTTTTTTTTTTTTAACCTTAGAAGCTCTTTATGCCCTCAAATCCCAAGACTGGGATTTAGGATAGTTTCCTCTCCCTTCTTTAGAACTAGCTTGCAATAAACCTGTTTTCTTATACCAGCTCCTATCTATGCTGGAGTTTCTTCTAGCAATAAGCTATATGGACTTCAGTTTCTGCTAACACTCTTACCTCCATTTTCTTTTCTGTGTCTGTGGAGGTGGAGTGGGGGGAGGAGGGTTCCTGGGGGTTTAACTCTGGGCCTGGGAGCTGTCCCTGAGCATTTTTGCTCAGGGCTAGTGCTCTTCCACTTGGAAACATAGCTCCACTTCCAGCTTTCTGGTGCTTAATGGAGATAAGAGTCTCATGAACTTTTTGGCCCGGCTGGTTTTGAACTGTTATCCTCATATCTGAGGGCTCACACCTATTACCCTCATATTTAATTCTGAAGTTGGAAGGAGCAATTAATTACTATTCTCCCTTAAACTTGAAATGTCACCCAATGAACCTTTTACAAACACTGTAATATAGATCTTTTGGTAGTCTTATTAGTGCTTATAACCCAGTATCATAAACATATAGAAAGAAAGGGCAAGTGATTTGTGGTTATTCATTCTAATTCCCTGTAGACTTTAGATTTAACAGCAGGACTTTCCCATGCTGTTTTGATTTTCTTCAGCACCACTTTCCCAGAACTTCCTGTGGCTCGTGGTCTCGTTTCCTTCCAATCTTTGCTCAGCAATCACTTCTGGAAAGTGTGATTATATTTTCATTGTGGTTGTTATGGGCTAATGAATTTGATACTAAAAAAGTAAATAATAAAATAATGAATTTGATACTAAAAAAGTAAATAATAAAATATATGAAATTTGAAATAGGATATTCCTGTTCCTTGGAATTTGACTGAGCCCAAAGCTGATTACCAAGCACAACAAATTCCCTACTTCTAAAGTTTGTAGGTGAGTAGTACCACAAAGGCTATGTGGTAAGCCTTGGTCCCTGGGTGTCTCTCTTGAGAGGTGGTAGAACCTTTGGCATCTTGTTGGAGGTCCTTTGGCCAGTGGAATGTGCCATTGATGAGGAGCTGGGGAACTCCAGCCTCTTCTTTGTTTCTGATTCCTGACTTATGAGGTGACTAGTTTTGCTCCATCCTGTGCTTTCTGCAGTTGAAATCTGGTGGCTTCATTAGAGGCCCAAATCAATAATGCATATCCATCTTCATTCCTCTATTTTGAACTGGAATCTCCACAACAATGAACTAAGCAGCCCTTTCTCCCTTTATAAAGTAATTGATCCAGGTGTTTCATTGTAGTAATGTAAAACTGACTACCATACCCACCTTAAAGAGATGCTTGCCATATTTCTATCAGACTGAGAAAAGAACAGACTCTTAGTCAACTCTATTAAAGTACTTTCAAGAGTACAAGAATGATTTGGGAAGGTGCTTCAGAGGGGATTTATAGTAAGAACTTTGGTTTTTTCCAGGTCTTCACTCTTAGGGAAGAATGGGGGTTTGTCCTACCAAGTTTGAGAAGACTTGAAATCAAAATTTAAGGGATATACTTGCTATTAGAGGATCCTGCCATCTCACTCTGTGTGACTGGCCTTATTCTAAGGATTCAAACATGCGTGCAACTGCCTGATTTGGCCCAAGGCAGCAGAGGAGCTAGCCAAAACTTCTAGATATTTTGGAGGAAGATGTCTGATTGGAACCCCTGAAAGGTAGGTATCCAGGCTTTGGCCTTAAGACAGATACCCAGAGTGAGTGTGAAAGCAGTTGTGAAGAACATGGAAAATCGTTGCGTTGACCTTTATGGAATGTTTATTCATGCACTAGTGCCCTTCATTTGTTTTATCAATTCTCAAAATGACTTGAGGAACTAATACTTTAGTTCCCATTTTAGAAAAGAGAAAATGGAGCCACAGATTGCTTTTTGGAAGATCATGGAATTAACCACAGTTCAGAATCACTGTTTAAACAAGCAGATCTGTTCATATTGTTGGTCTGTCTGCTTTGGGTACCCAGATGTATCATTCTAACCCTGATTTCTTTCTCTCTTGAACTCAAGACTTGTATATTGAGCTGTTCAGTTGATCTTCTGTCTTGCGTCTTCCTATTGGAAAGCCAGACACTTTTGTTTACCTACCCTTATCCAGCACATTCAGGTCCTGTAGAATTTGAACCTACTGAACCAAGTGCCAGATGTCATGTACTGGATATGGTGAATTTTAAGACAGTTATGGTTTTGGAGATATTTGAATAGTAGCACTTGTTAATAGGTACAGTTTCTTTGGGGGACTTGATGAAAATGCTTATTGCAGTGATGGTTGTATAACTCTTGGAATCTACTAAAAGCCAATGAGTTCTACACTATAGAGGTTTGGTATGTGGCCAATGTAATAAAACTGTGACTAAATAATAAAAGAAGTCTGGAATAATTTTTCAGAAAACAGAAAAAAATAATAGCACCATTACTTACCTATATACATCCTAACACCAATGTTGAAAGTCAGAGCTCAGGATACTTTATTTTATTTAGAAATTGCACAATGGCCATCTGAGTCAATACTTCTGGCAAAACCAACTTCTAGTGCAAGGGAACAAGGAGCAATGGAGAAAGCAGTGGATAAGCTAGAACCAGAAAAACTGGGTGAGATCTTTGCTCTGTTCTGTGCCTACCAGCTCCTTAGCCTTAAGGATATGATTTAATCTTTCCTAATTCCAGTTGCCCCATCTATCTTCTGAGGAGGAAAATGGCCTGTATCTCCTGACATTGTTGTACATTGAATCAGCAAATCTATTCTAAGTGCCTCTCATCTAGCATAAGAATAATATTAGCTGATATCCATATGGCTTTTAGTAAAAAGTTATTCTAGTCCATCTTGAGTGACAGTATTGGCATGAAGAATAAATCATGTGTGTGCTTACCTATGTTGGCACCTATGTTTCTTCTCTCCTATCATTTATGTTGAAATTTAATCCCTATGTAGTAACGTAGAGGTATGGCTAACATATAGAAGATATGGCCTATGGAAGGTGATTAGTCCCCTTATCAAAGGGCTCTGGGTTGAAGAAATCATTTCCTTGCCTGTCTGTCCCTTCGTGAGGACACAGCATTCATTCCTTTTGGAGAAATGGATGCAATTACCAGTTACCATCTTGAAAGCAGAGAACAACCCTCATCAGATACCAATCCTGATGCAATCTTGAACTTTCTAGCCTGCAAAACCATGAAAAATAAATGTGTATTGCTAATGTGTTGAAAAGCCAGAAGGTATAGAGATTATTATGAAACACATCTGTTTCCTACTTTTTATAATTTTTCCACAAAAATAATTGGTTATGATAAACAGTTAATTGAAACACTCTGTGTTAAGAGAAAAGATGCTCTAAATTGCCCAGACCAGCAGATATATTGGAAATATTCAGCCACTGGGCGCTGGGGCTCATGCCTGTCACCCTAGCTACTCAGGAGGCTAAGATCTGAGAATCGAGGTTCAAAGCCAGCCCAGGCAGGAAAGTCTGTGAGACTCTTATCTCCAATAAACCACTAGAAAACCAGAAGTAGCACTGTGGCTTAAACAGTGGAGCGCTCGCTTTGAGCTGAAGAGCTGAGGGACAGCGCCCAGGCCCAGAGTTCAAGCCCCATGACTGACCCCCCCACCCTCCCAAAAAAAGAAATATTCAGCCATCCATGAGGCCTGTTGCTGACCAAATGGAATAGATGCTAGCAATAGCTCCAGATTGGGTTTCTAGGGGCCACACTATAACCTTTGGTTATAAATTGTGCATAAGTCTTAAGTACGGGGGCGGGGGTGGGTTGGTGGGGGGAGGGGATACTCAGGAAATGAACACATATAACATGGAGGAATTTGCCTAGTATTACAACCACTTTCCAGTGAACACAGACATTTTCACTCTTTCACTATCTGGCCTGGCCATACTGGCACTTACTTTTCAAAGAGGCTTACCCTCCAAATGAAGTCCTCACAACTAGAGTTGCTAGGAAAGGCAATATATCCTTATGTGTACGTTTTCCAATTCACTTCTCACTGTAAATACAGGACCAAGGGCTGGTTTCCCAGCAAGTAGTGATCCTTCAATGAACTGGGTCACAGAAAAGACCCTGGCAGCTCAGTGTGAGGGGAAGGTGGCCGGAATTACATCATGGAACTGTAAAAGGCAGGCTGTTTTTGGAACTATGTGGGTGAGGGTTGCCAATTACATCAGCCTCTCTGTACTTGTTCTTGATGCTGCATTATTAGTCATCTTGATTCCAGTAAAATCCTCTTCACTCTCACATCCACTTTTGAAAGAATGCTTAATGTTTATTACTAGGGATCTTAAAGAAAATCTACACTGTTGAAATATAAACCTTTTTGAAGATCAATGGGAATATTGGGAGAAAAGCAAGTTCCTGGCCATGAATTATCTTTAAAACTGCTACTAATGATTTGAGGCTTAATACATCTCTATGTCATTCTTTTAAGATTTTAATGATGTATTAGATACCACAAAAATTCAGTGGCTGCTATTGGGGTAAGACATTTAGAAGTTATAGTTAGTAAGGAGAAATGGAGTAGGAGATCCATAGTTTATGAAAGAAATCAGAGATGGCTGTTTAAGCTTATTGGCACAAATTCCTCCGATCCACTCACTGGATGGTTTGGAAGAAAATATCTTAGTCCATTTTGTGCTGCTGTAACAGAATACAAAGGCCTATATACGTTATTTATTTATGTCTGTCTGTCATGGGGCTTGAACTGAAGGCCTGCTTGCTGTCCCTGTACTATTTTTGCTAAAAGATAGCTCTCTACCACTTCAGCCACAGCACCACTTCCAGTTTTCTGGTAGTTAACTGGAAATTTCCTGCCTAGGCTGGCTTTGAACTGAAATCCTCAGATCTCAGCCTCCTGAGTAGCTAGGATTACAAGCACGAGCTACCAGGGCCCAACTAGGACTATGTAATTTATAATGCTTGGAAACATGCTGACTCACAATTGGATGTTGGGAAGTCCAGAGGTGTCTGCAAGGGTCTTCTTGCTGTGTTGTCATATGATAAGGAGGTGGTAAAGCAAATGTACAAGAGAGCAAACCTACTCCTGTGAGCCTTGTTTATAACAGCATCCATCTAGACAAGAGGACAGGGTCCTCATGACCCAACTCTCACCAGTCACTTTGGGGATCAAGTTTTCAATTCATGAATTTTGGGGTTACACATCAAACCATAGGAGAGTATTAGGGTCTCTCTTTCTTTCCATCCATCTATGTCTACTATCTCTCTATCCTCCCTCTCTTCATCTTCTCCTTCTCTCTTTTCTGCAACTTCCGACTGTTCCAATGTCTATGCGTGAAAGGTCAAGAAAAGAAGCAGGATTCTTAAGAGACCATTTTGACTCCAGATTGGTTGGCACCACCATAAAATGATGGCTTCCAGCCATAGCTGCTGTCTCTCTTCTGCGCTAAGCTTGTTTCCAGTTCATACTTGACTCATTTCCCTGAAATCCCACCATTTCATCCTCCTGCTACAGAAGTAAATGGCCTTCAGCTCCATTGAGTTCCTCAATTTGTCCTGCTCGAAGCCCTTCTTCCTTCCTAACACAGTGACCAGGGTTTCTAGATTTTACCCTTGCTCATGTACTTGGCTCCACCCATTCCACCTTCTCCAGAACCTGGTTCCTTTGGTGAAAATAGGACTTCTTAGGAGGAAGTTGTAGGAGAGAATGATGGAAGGGGTCAAGATACATTGTACTCATAAACTAACATGTTAAATAGAAATCCTTTTGTATCACTTCTTAAAGATAATAAAAGAAATATGTCATATTCTCTATACTAAATATGTTAAGCCATTAGACTTGAATTTCCAATGCTTGTCATGGGACACTCATGACTCTGATAAGATAATTTCCTTGTAAAAATAATAAAAATAAAATAAAAAATGAAACAGCTGAATCAATGTATATGTATAAAATTTCACATTTTATCTTACTTAGCATATCTGTGGTAGGGCACAAGTTAAGATTTGACAGCAAGACAAAACTACAAAATGTAGAATTTTTTTGGATTAAAATGATTAAGAGGTATAGCATTTGTAGGTGGAGAGACTGAGAATTCTCTGCTATTGGTATTGAATCCTTAATATGTTTTTATGATGAAACACAGGGTGTCAGAATCATGCGTGAATCATGTATTAAAGGCGATCACAGACAGCACTTACACTGGTGTAGTTACACTGTCTGCCTTCCTGTCCTTCGTGACTGCGGGGTTTGTTGACTTGATTGTCTTTCTGGGAAGCAGTGGGTTCATAGTTCATGGGCATAGTTTTTATCTCATCACCTTAAAAAAATACACTCCCCCCTTTGCATTTAATTTCTCCTAACTTCAGCCTTTCTCTTAGTGTAGACTAGTATCTTCTTTTCTAGTGTGTAATCATTACACATTAGTTTTGGCTGTTCATGCAGTGCACACTATTCTCATTCTTGCTTATTTTTCTCAACAGAATTTTGGTGATTTATCTCATTCGTTGCAGGCACTGGTGTATTTGTTCCAGAATGCACTCCATTGTATACAACATTATCAACAATAATACCCAGTGGTTTTTTTAATTGGAAATTATTAAAATATGAATTGTTTGTAGGTAGAGAGGACTCAGGGACATATAGTAAGAGAAAGATAGTAACACCTCCATACTGTCACAGACAGACATCCTAGAGATCCATAATCTCTCTCTCTCTCTCTCTCTCTCTCTCTCTCACACACACACACACACACACACAGATTACCTGCAATCTTCTACATTTTTAGAAATAATTGGGAAAGAAGGAAAATTATATTATTTACTTTCATATGTATAGTATATTTGCATTGTAAATAAACTGCTTACCACAACCTGTTCACTTAATCAAAGCAACCATTTAGAACGTTTTCTATGGTTGGATATTAGGAGTAAAGTTGCTATGACCTTCAGGTGTATAATCATCCCTCCCTCCCTCCCTCCCTCCCTCCCTCCCTCCCTCCCTCCCTCCCTCCCTCCCTTCCTTCCTTCCTTCCTTCCTTCCTTCCTTCCTTCCTTCCTTCCTTCCTTTCTTCCTTCCTTCCTCTCTCTCTCTCTCTCTCTCTCTCTTTTCCTCTCCCTTTTTCTCCTTCACTTCCTTCTTCTTTGTTCAGTCTAGCTTTGGACTCTTGATCCCCTGCCTTAGATCTCTCAGACTCCTGCTGGGATTACAGGTAGGTACCACCATGCCTGACTACATTTTCTTTCCTTTTTTTTTTCTTTGTAGGTTTGAAACTGGTACTTGATGTCAGTATCTGACGCTTTTGCTCACTGGCTAGCGCTCTACCAGCTGAGACATGCCTCCAACCTCATGACTGTATTTTCTTAATAATGTCTTTCAAACAGGACACATTCTTAATTCTGAGTAAGTCAAGATTGTCAATTTTTGTTTCATGGTGTGTTCTTTTTTTGTTGTAACCTAAGAAATCAACCCCTATCCCAAAGTTATAAGTTTTCTCTTATACTTTTTTAGAAAAATGGTTGCTTACCTCACAGACATTTTGAAGTTAGTGGCTTTCATCTTTAGGTCTCATGAAATTTAAGTTAATTTTACTGCATTATATTAGTTAATAACTGAGGTTTTCTTGTGGATAATTAGTTAGTTGTCCAGTTCTTTCACTAGAGTCACTATTTCCAGTGATTTATCCTGGAAATTTCAACAATAGTCTATGATCCATATATGTTTGCATCTATTTCTCCTCCATTGATTTATATGCCTATCTTTGTACCAATGATAGTCTCCTTTGCACCTTTAGAGTGAATTTGAAATTAGGTAATTTAAACTCTCCAATTGCACTCCCCCACCCCCAATAGTTATGGCAGTTCTGTCATTTGGATTTAAAAATCGTGGAACTAGCTTGTCAATAGGTACTAGAGTTGCTATCATAATTTTAAGTTTTCCACAATCTGTGAATGTGACTCTATCCATTTAGTTTTTTTCCTCTCAATCTGTAAATGTGACTCTATCAATTTAGTTTTTTTCTCTTTTGTGTTTTTCTTTGTTGTTGTTGTTGTTTTTTGAGAATACTAGAGTTTAAACTCATGGCCTTGTGCTTGCTAGGAAAATTTTCTACCAAATGAACCATATCTCTAACCTTAAAATGGAGTTTAAATTTGAATCTGAACAAGTCTTCCCCCACCCCTCACATGCACACATACATTACCCATTTTTCTGAATTTTCAGAATGCCAATTTGCTATCTATGGCCTTAAATTTTACAGTTGTATGGATGGGTTTTGCCATGAAATAATTATGTTTAATAATTATTTTAAGATAATAAGCCACCATATTAAATTTTGACCCCACTAAAATTTGACTTTGAGAAATCCTGAATGATAACTGAATTATACTGGTATGAATTAAAACTTGGTTTTGTTTAGAGTACATTTTCATTTATTCAAATACTAATGAAGAAAAGATGTCTCTGAGAATCTAATTCTCCTATTTAAAAAAATAGAATGCATGAATGTGTGGCTAAAAACATGTCTCCAATATACCCAGCCCTCTACAAAGTGAAGTGGAAAAAGCATGGAATGCTGTTGTTTTAGAATCTGTGAGGTTGACACCTGCTGTTGTAAGTAGTTTTCAAAATTATTTCATTCATCACTTGGAATGTCATTATTTGTTATTACATGCTGCCATCTAGTGAGATTCCTAGACTTGACTCTCAGGAAGCAGAGGAACAAGCTGGTAATGTCAGAGTTAGGTTTTAAAAATGTACAATTTTGCCAAATTCTGTCAACAGAGAAAACACTAGTATAGATAAGAATTTCTAGAAAAATAAGAAGTCTACGTAATGTATGTTTTCTGTTTTTTAAAATTAACTTTTTAACAGAAGATTACTTTGAAAAATCTATTAAGATATGATCTATCTATTTATCTATCAGTTTTTTTTTTGCCAGTGCTGGGGCTTAAACTTAGGGCTTAGGCACTGTCCCTGACCTTTCTTTCGCTCAAGGCTAGCACTCTACCAGTTGAGTCACAGCACTACTTCTGACTTTTTCTGTTTATATAATACTGAGGAAGGGAACCCAGGGCTTCATTCATGCTAAGCAAGCACTCTACCACTAAGCCACATTCCCAGCCAAAACATGTTATATTTTTTTGCATGTTTTATCAGTACACAGAACTTGTCTTGTTTTGAGAATTGTTATTTCTATTCTCAGAGATGTAGAAGTGCAAAGAAGAGGAAATTTTCTGGAAAATAAACAAACCAGTCACCATTATTCTAAGTTTTTAAAGAAAGCATGTTGCTCCTGAACTATCAGATTCTGCCCCAGTAAAACTGTATTTTTTAAACTTGTCTAGTTATTTTTAACATATTTTACTCTTACAAAGGGACTGCATTGCGGTATTTCTAGGTATGCATATAATGCACTTTGATCATACACTTTCTTTTCCTTCCACTCATCTCACCCCCTTTTACTGTTTTACAGTTTAAATATGTTTCATTGTGCTATATTCTCACATGGATAAATATATTTTGGCCCTATTTCCCATCCCAACCTTCTCTCATTCTCCTGACTGGTCTCCTGCAAACAGTTCCACTTTCACATTCATATAGTTACACATCTGATCTAAATTCTGCATAGGAGAGCCAATATGTGATCTTTATATTTCTGAGTCTGGCTTATTTCACTAAATGTAATGATTAGCAATTTCATCCATTTCCATTTTCCAAAGCCCAAGGAGTATTTTTATTATACATGTTTTATTGTTCTATCACTGGGCCTTTTGGTAACTAATTCTAGGGATTTATTTGTTTAATTTCTCAGCACAATACTTGGGATTTGAAATTTCCAGACGGGTAAAGTGGAATCAATCTAATGCAAGCACATTCATAGATTTTTTTTTTAACAATTTCCTCAGCTAGACATGACTTCAGACTTCTAAAAAAAAAGTCTACTTGCTTTATTTTATAGAAGAAATGTACATCCAAATAGGCCTGGTGGCTTTTCTCTGGTCTCAGAGTTTGCTCATGACAGAACCAAGTTTAGGGTAAGTGTCTTGGTAGCCGTCTAGTTTCCTAGACAGAAGATTGAGCTTCTTGTCTTGGGTAAGAGAGCTAAGTGGGGGGTGGAGAGGAGCAGGTCAACTCTCATCAGGATATGCTATCTCAGTGCTGGGGCATCTTGAATGGTCTGTAGCCAGTGAAGCATGGCTGTCAGTGAAGTGTTATTCCTCCAGCCTTGTGAGCTCCTCTGCTCCCTGACAGGGTATGGGCAGGCAAGGAAAGACAATTGAAATCACAGGGCATGTGTCTGCTTCCTTCACTACGGGGGTTGCCGGGCAGCCCCGGGGCAGCCCGAGTCACCCCCCCCCCCCCCCATGACTTGTAAGAAGCGAAAACAAAAATGACTTGAAAATGGAAAGTAAAAAAATCCCCAAACAGAAATACAATTAATTCTTGAGGATGGGGGTAGGGGAGCTTCTAATTTTACTTTAAACATTCCTGTATTTTTTAAATATTATTTTATAGGTAAAATTCCCAAAGTAGAAAACAGCCAAAACACACCAACTGAAAATTTGGTAATTCAGACAAAAGACAGATTGTTAACGTGGGAAAGAGGAGGCATAGGAAAAATGTTCTTGGGATTGGTTCGTTGATACAAGGGAAGTGACTTAAAGACTAGGGTTGCCTGCACATTCCCGTGAAAGGAAATAAATGGTAAGATTTGTTTCCCCCAGCCCTCACCAAACTTTTAATCATGTTCTTCTTTTGTGTTCTTGTGTTTTTAATATATATTTTATGTCTTTGAATAGATTCAAAGAATTAGGAGAAAAGGAATCACAACCACTATATTGTTTCGACTTAGAAGTACTTGGCTGAGCTGAATGGGACTGAAAAGGGAGATATCTATTTCTAAAGTCTCCATGAAGGCTTAGAAATATATTTTGAGGATTGTTCTCGAACAGGTATTTATCTGGATCCTATCAGATAATTAGTTCCATCTTAGGTGCTGGTTCTAAAATGGTACATAAGAGACTTTGTCCCTGTCTTCAAATGAAAGGACAGGTTACAACCTCACAAAGTCTTAATTTTCTTCTTGTGTGACCTTAAATTAGTCTCATTCCTTGCCAGACTGTACATTTACATCAGTGAAGGGGAGGAGGTGGTAGGCAGTGTTTGGTCTGCCGAAATAACTCTGCTTCCTGGGCACTTGATGGAGATGAGTGATCAGCCCCAAGTTGTGAAGGTATTCAGAACATGGACTTTCAACTACTTGGTATCTTTGGCTGGTTTGCTGTTAGAAGCTCAGTGCTAACATCAGGGAGGGAGACCCATGCCAGTCTGTTACCCTGGTACTTCTGCCAGTCTCTTCATGGAGCCTTGTCCTGGTGCTTTGTTACCCGGAAGCTCCTTGACATGAGTGCTTCTACATTGTTCTTTGACTCAACTCCAGGGCCTGGTTCTCCTGTACCAGTGGAGACTCACTTCCCTGTGTTACCAGTGTTTCTGAGCAGCCCTGGATGATCCTGAGGGCATTCACCACTCATCTGATCCTAAGCCTTTCCTCACCCAGAGAACTGTACTGGGTGCATGAACCCTTCTGGCTTCAGAGATAATGTTTTACTTCCTGTACGTGAAGGAAGAGATCACATAAATGAAGAAAGGAAAGGAGTGAGAAGGAAATGGACTTAAAAGCTACTATACTTAAGGAGGGAGTAAACATAAGATTCAAACTTGGGTAAAGGGAAACAGAAAGGGAGGGAAAATGAGCTTTACCAGGATGACTAGCAGATGTTTTCTTTCTCTGTGTTCTTCCTTACTCTTTAGGTTCATGTTCATCACTTCCTGCTTCAAGTCTATTGGGGAAATGCTGGCAATTAAAAGTTTTCAATTTATTATTATTATTATTATTAATTAATTTGCTGGTCCTGGGGCTTGAGCTCTGGGCCTGGGCTCTGTCACTGACCTTCTTTTGCTGGAGTGGTAGAGTGCTAGCTTCTACCACTTGAGGCACAGTGCCACTTCTGGCTTTTTCTGAGGTGTCAGCCTCTAGCGCCTGGTCAAATTTTCTATTTTCATGTTGATATCTATCCTAGTGGCCTTCAATTACTGACCTCTCCTTTGATATCCTAAATCTCATCTTGGTATCATTTTGTTTGTATCCAGTATTTTCCATCCAAATCATTTCACTTGTAATAGACATTGCAGCCAGCCTGGTTTGTTTTTCTAATTTAAACATAATTTCTGAAGTAGACCATTCCCCTTGGTTATAAGCAAAGTCAAACTTAATATTAGTTTGGATTTATTTTACTGTTAATATTATTTACTCTGCACAAATGGACTAACCCCAATTAGCATGGTGAATTGCCTGCCCTGTAATGACCAGTTATTCTACTCTATTACATTATCAGAATCATTTGCATGGTAATTATGGTTTAGCTCTTTTGGGAATTGGAATGGTTTGCATTCTGGTAATGTCATACAGTGGTTGCTCATTTATCACCAGGAAAAACCTTATTAGATAGCAAGGGAAGTGGAGAGTATATTCCCAGTAAACTCGTAGCCATCACAGGTCTTAAACCAATGTTCCATTTGTTCCATCATCTTCCTTTAGGTATTATTTTAGTTTCCAAACCTCTCTCATGCCTTAAAATGATCTAGATGACAAATGTGATTGGTCTAGGGGAAAACTGCATTTTAAAATTCAGCAGTGAAAATCACTCATCTTGTCTTCCTGCCTTCTTCTACATCTCTCCCTCCTCTAATGTGATAAGTAAAGCCTGAAAACAAATATCATAGGCTGTCAAGGTAATTGAGGTGTGTGTGTGTGTGTGTGTGTGTGTGTGTGTGTGTATGTGTGTAAACTGAATGTAGCTCAGGATCATCTGAGTTTGTATTAAATACAAAAGCCAAAACAAACAAATTTCATTTTACCAGAGGGATTTCTTTCAAAAATGTGTAAATCCTAAGAGCCCTTGTCCCATTACAATAGCATGTAATCTTTCAGCTTTCTTTGGAAAGGTTAATTCAATAGAATGATCCACATTGAAGTGTGGCATCCTTGTTCTCTGATGTGTGGGACCAGTGCCTTATGTTAACGGCACTTAGAACTGGTTTCTTCCGGGAGAGTGGTGGGACATTTGGAGCCTCCAATAGATGTGAGGTAAGTGCTTCTTTCCCTTGGCATCCTTTCATTTCTTAGAGGTTTCTTCCCTTTTTCCTAGCCACAGCCCAGAGCTGCTAGTATCTTCTCAGTTCCTTCTGTTGCCCCGCAACCAAATGGAGGATGATTTCTCCCTCTTCTCCCTTCATCTCTCCTTGGACTCCTCTGACATGCCCAGGCTAGAGAGCCAGCAACATATGAAATTCAGGCTGTTTACCTGAAATGACATTGTTTGAAACTGGGTGATTTAAGCAAATGTAGACTTTCTCCTATTATCCATTAGACAGAATCAAGTCATTTTATCTGTGCAGCCAAGTCCAGCAAAGACAAACGTGTCTTTTCTCCCTCTCACATCATACCTGTAAGCTATCATTTTGGGTATCTGCAGAAAGGTGGGATGTTTTAAAGGTTAGAGATGGGCTGGGAATGTGGCTTAGTGGTAGAGTGCTTGCTCAGCATGTGTGAAGTCATGGGTTCAATTTCTCAGCACCACATAAACAGAAAAAAAGCCGGAAGTGGTGCTTTGGCTCAAGTGGTAGAGTGCTAGCCTTGAGCAAAAAGAAGCTCAGGGACAGTGCCCAGGCCCCGAGTTCAAGCCCCAGAACTGGCACAAAAAGGTTAGAGATGACTGGGCTTAGGGACCCTGAAATGAGCCTAGACTCTGCAGGAAACTTTAGGGAGATCCCTGGGTATGGGAACTTAAACGTTACCCATGGATGCATAAAAAAATGGAGAACAGATTTTGGAATCAAATCGTTTCAGTTTCCTCTTTTTTGTATGAGATAATATATAGATGTCACCCTGTATATTACTTGTCCTATTAAGTTCTTAATATACAATAGCTACAATCTTTAGTGCCATTAATAAGAACCTCTGTGCTTTTTTGCAACTGTTTCTAAGAGCTATAGCCATAGCATCCCTGCACCACAGGAAGCCTTTAGAGAGTTACAGTGTTGGAAAATTGCATTAATCAGCTTGGGCTGCTGACAGGGAACATACCACAGAGGAGGTGACTGAGACACAAAGAATTAACTTCCTCTCCAGTCTGGAGCCTGGGATTCCATCATCGTGGTGGGAACAGGGTTGACTCCTGGCTCCCTGTGGTCTCAGGTGGCCTTTCCTCTGTTGGCTTGTTGATGGTGTCTCCTCTTCCTCTGTCAGGACCCACTGTGTCTGACCCACTGGCCTGTTCTTTTCATTTAAGGTCCTCACTTAACAGGAACGACCTGTGGGGCTGACCATCAAGTACGGTTTCATGGAAGGATTAGGGATACAACATATGAATTTGGGAGTGATGGGGGCACATTTAGTCCATAGCAAAAGACCTAATGGGACAGGAAGATGTCCTTTCCAGAAAACTCAAACCAGTTTAAGTTGGGGGTTATAGCCAAAACTCCTGGAGTGACATAACTATCACACAGCAGCATGCACTGTCTTCTACCCAGCATATCAGGTTCTACTGGAAATACCACATTATTGATTTCTCTTCTTCACAGGAGAGAAACTTCCATGGGGCCAAGTGAGGGACAGAAGCCCCTGGGCCTTGCTAACCACTGTATCCCAACATGGAGCTATGGTGAGGAACCTAGTTTGGACGGATAGGTGAATATTGCTGCCAGGTCAAAACTTCCTTCAATGGCCATTTTATCTTTCACCAGCTGCCTTCCAAATGCCCTTTATTCTTTTCTTTCCATGAGCTGCCTGTTAAATAATAAAAGCATTGAGTTCCAGAGTTGGGGCAGAACCGACCTGGCTGTTTTCCCCTTTGAGCCTCAGTTCCCTTATTTCTTAACTGGTAGAGACAGCTCCCACCTCATAGAGTTACACTATTGATTAAATCTGATGTTGTGTGGGGCTGGCAAGGTGGCTCAGTGGTAGAGTGCTTGCCTTACATACATGAGGCTCTAGGTTTGTTACTCACTACCACATAAGAAGAAAAAGCCAGAAGTAGTGCTGTGGCTCAAGTGGCAGAGTGCTAGCCTTGAGCTGAAGAGCTGAGGGACAGCACCCAGGACCAGAGTTCAGGCCCACAATTGACCAAAAAAAAAATCTGATATTGCATGTGAAAATAGTTTTTGTTAACTCAAAAAGGGTAGATAAGCATAGTGTTATGATGTTGAATGTTGGAAACTTGTGGCCATGGGTGGTGAGTTCCAGGCCTGATGTGCATTTCATGTTTATTAACAATCAGTATCTTGAATGATTACCCAGAGCTGATAATGACAATACTCTTTCTAATTAAAAAAAAAGGTTACTTCTTTGGGCAAAATGAGAACACTACAGGCTATGAATAAGTTATTCTGTTTTATACTCATGAAACATTTAAGGGGAATTACTAATATTATTTTTAATTTGGAACAATTAAAAGACAATGAAAAAGTCAAAGCTGGGTTCTGGAAAATTAGAGATAGGAAAATCACTCATGTTAGAACAAGAGACGGAGCATTAGAGAAATTAAATATTATGAAAGACAGTATATTTTAGAAGCCGTTGGCAATAGTTGAATCAAATAGAGAACAGTGGTATTGGTGACAGGCCATGCAAATGCTTCAAATATAGGAAACCACTAGAAGGATTCGAAGAAGGATGTGAATATAGTATTAGTAAATTAAAAGGTAGGAAAAATTAATAAATTTGAAAAATACTTTATGTAAGATTGTGAACTTTGCAAAATGCAGGGGGTATATAATTAAATAGATACAAATCTAAGTTTTTAAATATAGGTCTATAAACTCATGCCGTATCACAGACATTTTTAACACTAAGGGAATTCAAAAGTATATGCAGCTTATTGTGATGATCTTTATCATTATTTTTATCATCCTTCCTTCCTCCCTTCCTTCCTTCTTTCCTCCCTCTCTCTCTCCCTCCCTCCCTCCCTCCCTCTCTCCCTCTCTCGTTCTTTCTTTCTTCCTTTCTCTCTCTCTCTTTCTTTCTTTGTCTCTTTCTCTTTCTCTTTGTCTGCCTGTCTTCCTTCCTTCCTCCCTTCCTCCCTCCCTTCCTTCTTCCTTCTTCCTTCCTTCCTTTCTTTCTTTCTTTCTTTCTTTCCTTCTTTCTTTCTTCCTTTCTTTATTCCTTTCTGTGTCTGTCTGTCTTTCTTTCTGTCTTTGTCTCTTTTTCTTTCTTTGTCTCTTTTTCTTCCTTTGTCTCTCTTTTTGTCTGTCTTCCTCCCTTCCTCCCTCCCTCCCAACCTCCCTCTCAACCTCCCTCCCTCCCTGCCTGCCTGCCTGCCTGCCTGCCTGCCTGCCTGCCTCCCTGCCTCCCTCCCTCCCTTCTTCCTTCCTTCCTTTCCCTTCCTTCCTTCCTTCCTTCCTTCCTTCCTTCCTTCCTTCCTTCCTTCCTTCCTTCCTTCCTTCCTTCCTTCCTTCCTTCCTTCCTTCCTTCCTTCCTTCCTTCCTTCCTTCTTTCTAATGTTGAGCCTTGCACATGATAGGAGGATTAGGAAACGCTCTACCACTTGAGTCATGTTTGCAGACCTTTTGTGCCTTCATTGCTTCTGAGGTAGGGCTTTATGTCTGGGCAGGCCTGTGCTGCCATTTTATTGTTTGTGCTTCCTTCCTCATGTCACTAGGGATGACAGGCCGTAACACCTCACCATTTGGCTTCCCCACTAGTTGAAGTCATAGGCCTGTGCCACTGTGCCCAGCCACTGGTTGAGATGGAGTCTCATGAACTTTTATGTCCTGGCAAACCATGTACCATGATTCTCCCAATCTCTGCCTCCCAACTATCTAGGATTACAAACTTGAGCCACTGTTTCTAGTGTGAAACAGGCTCATCTGTGAGAGGTTGCTTGTATTGAATCTCATCACTCAGCGATTTTCATTATGCGATGAGAAGAGAAAAATGATAAGCTTAGTGTTCTTTAAAAAAAATCCTAATCTCAGAAAAATCCTGAGAAAAACCATCTCAGATTGTAAGAGCTCTGCAGGATTTCTGGATGGTATTTTGTAAGACACATAAGTCCAGGACCACAAAGGGAAGTCAGCGCATAAGGGTCACAGATGGGAAGGGACAGAGAAGAGATGAAACTTAAATGCATACCATTCATTGGATCCTGGGATAGAGAAAGGACATTTATAGAACACCAGATGAAGGAAAATAAGTCCTGTAGTTTAGTTAATAGTAAGGAGCCAATGTCAATTTCTTGATTTTGATAAATGAACGGTAGGGGAAAAGTCATAGCCTCAAAGAATTTAAATTGGAGCAGACCTGCTGTGGTTTGGATAAGTGGTTCACAAAGGTCCATGTGTGAAAGTCTTAGTCCAGGTCTGGAGCACTATTGGCAGAGGGTGGAACTTACAGGAGGTGGGACTTAGTGATGATATTTACATAACTGAAGGTCACCTTAGAAGGGTATTATGAAGCCCCTTCCTCTTCCTGTCTCTTACGTCCTGGTCATGAAGTTAGCTGTTTTGCACTGTCTTATACACTTACCATGATATGAGTCCTTGTCCTAGGTATCAAAGCCTTGGGGCTAACGGATCATAGACCAAAACCTCCCAAATAAAATTTTGAGCTTTCTGGAATCTGTTGTAATAATGAAAAAATGAACATAGGACTATGTTTAAAAAGAGAAATTCAAAAGAAAAAAAGCAAATGCAAATTTATTAAAATCATTTTTAGTATGTTTCTTATATACATGGGAGATATTCAGAGAATAAGTAATTTTTAAAGGGGTGGCAAATGGCATCTTCAGTCAAGAACTGAATATTTAGGGAAGGGGCAAAGGAAAAGGATTCTCTGCCCACAACTTAGGGAGGATTTTTAACAGCTGGCAGATAAAGTTAGACTACTAAAGTCTGTTCATGTATACCCCTCTGGTACTCTCTCCTGATAGAATGTCCAAAGAGGTCTTTAATAGTGAACCTTTGTTCTCCATGGTCAGAGAGCTGGGATAACTTCTTTCTTGTAAACAATGTCCTGCTTTTCAGCCAACAGAGGGCAGCAGAGAACTTTCTTGCCTGAAGTCCCTCTGGAGTGCCTTCTGCTCAGTAAGGTAATCCCTGCAAGTTAACAAGCTTTCCTAGTTGAACTTTATCTGCCAGCTCTTTGAGATCCTCCTAAGTCTGGTCTCCCACAGTACAGTGGAGATGTAAAATATTTACAGTGGAGAAAACTGGCTGAAGGGAAGATCCAAACTCTTGGTATTATCTTGATAACGTTTCTGAATATCTAAAATGAAAAATAAAAGATTTACATATTGATTTACTGAGATGTCTTTCTTTCTTTTTTTTTTTAAAGGCAATTATGGCTGAAGGGAGGATGACTACCTGAAGCAGCAGAGGATTTAGAGGGCAAGGAGATTCCTCTGTAAGATGCTTCCATGCTGGGTATGTGACCTTATCTGTTTGTCCAAACCTGTGGAATATATAGCCCCATGCCTGATGTGGATTGTGATAGGGGAGGAGTCTGTTCATGCCAAAAATGCTGCATGCATATTTGCAAGCAAGCATCATTTCTTAACATTGTTTTGTTTTCTTCCCCCACTGACAATCTATTTCTCAGAAGAGGGCAGAGTCCTTTTTCCTGCTTTGAGGCCTGGGCTGTGGTAAATCTTAATGATCTAAAAATAAGTTTAAGAATGGTGTCAGAGCTCTGGGACTCTGCATAAAACCTCTTTGAGGGTCTTCTATTTCCCTTTCTGTTTTAAAGTAAATCCTATAACTCAGCAGAGCATTTATGCATTTATTCTTGCATGTCATACTGGATAGTTTCATATATTTTGTGGATGTATTAATTTTTTATCTGATTAGAACTTTAGGCATTAGGGTCAAATTATGAGTTTATACAACACCATAAGATTTATAAAATCAACTTTGGAGACATTTCAGATAGGTCATCTCTATCTGTGAGCTCAAGAGTCACAAGGGTAAATAAGAATGAAATTTCTTGGAGATGTAACTCCTATGTATCTCAAGGACACCACAAAAATACATGATGCTCTCTTCTTTACTCCATACAAGTGGGTGCTATTGGGTATGTAATGTTACATTTGGTGACAACTTAAATAACATGTAGGGGTGTCACTCATTCGTTGGCAGAGCAGACCTGAATCCCAGTGACCTGATTAAGGTCACTTAGTGACAAATGTGAGGAAAACCTGGACACACTGATTGTTGCTCCATGCTCCATTGCATGCATTCAAACATGAGGCAGTCACAAAGTATCAACTGAAAAATGCTGAAATGAAAAATGAACAACTCTATAGTCCTTTAGCCAGCATCCTTTTGTTTTGAACAATAATCCATATCTGAAAAAAACTATCATTTATCAATGTCCAACTTTCCTATAGCTGCTTAGTCTTTCTTGAGCAAAAGATAATCTTTAACTTTAAAATATAGTTTCTAACCTACAATTTTAGCTTTAATTGCCTATCCAGTCTACAGTGGAAATTGTGAACTCCCTTTCTTTTCTTTTTTATATCACATATAGCTGATGAATTAGGGGCTGGTCAGCAACTGATGTGTCTAGAAAATGACTCCAGGCAAATGATGATGACTCCAACTAAATAGCAAATTAATGTAGGCTGTGTCTCCTGCCTGTGAAAGAATCCTTTGCAATGCTATAGAAGAAGGAAAGTGGTGAATCTGGGGGAGAATTGTAATAATTCCCCCCAGACAAAAGAGTGGTTGAGCAACAACCTAGAAGAGAAACAGCAGCTGAGAATGAAAGATGGTAGGCCTTGAAGATGGGGAATCTTCTGTAGTCATGTTTGTTTCTGTCTCCTTTGTCTTCTGGAAAAAAAGTCAGAAAAGACTAGCAGAAACTCATCCTACGCGTTTACCCACAGAGAAATGCAGCTGGGGTAGAAAGCAAAAGATAAGGGCACCAGCCATTCTTTTCTTGTTTTTCCATTCTTCTCTATGGAGTAAGGACTAGATGCTTAGATTATAAAATGAAGGGGGCTGGGAAGGTGGCTCAGTGGTAGAGCGCTGGCCTTGCATGCCTGAGGCCCTGGGTTCGATTCCTTAGCACCACATAAGCAAAAAGAAAAAAGCTGGAAGTGGCGCTGTGGCTCGAGTGGTAGAGCGCTAGCCTTGAGCTGAAGAGCTGAGGGACTGTGCCCAGGCCCAGAGTTCAGGTCCCACAACTGGACCCAAAAAATAAAAATAAAAAAATAAAAATGAAGTATACCGGGAAGTCCAGAAAAGTAATTAGAAGATTGGCCTGGGGTTGGATTATGTCTGCCAAAGTTTATATGTTGAAGACTTGATCTTTAGTACCTCAGGATGTGATATTCTTTGGAAACAGGATCATTAGTTAAAATGAGGTGATATTGGAGAAATGTGAGCCCTCATTCAGTGCAGCCAGTGCCCTTACAAAAACGGGACATTTGGGCATAGACACACTGAGAGGGAAAAGAAGGCAGTGATTGGGCTGATTTGCCTACTCTCCAAGGAACGCTATAGCTTGCCAATAAAACACCAGAAACCACGAGAGAGACATGAGAATCTTCCTCTCTCCTCGGAAGAAATCACATCTGCTGATCTCAGATTTTAGCCTCCAGAATGTTGGGGCAATATGTTATTTTAGGTCATCACCTTGGGGTACCTTGTGAAGGCAGCTGTAGCAGTGGTTCATGGAGATACAGGAAGGTGTGCAATGTCAGACAGAGGTACAGTGTACGCACTGAGTAGGGGCTTTTTACCTTCATAAACGCACAGGACAGCCAAGGGCAGAGTTTTATAAAAGTGAGTGTTCTCACAGGAAAGATAATAAGCCATCTGACAACTCAAGCAATATTAAACAAATGAGAACAAAATGAATGGAAATAACCTATACCAGATGAAACAGAATGAATGGAGAAAATACAAAAGAATTTTAAATAGGTATTATAAATATTTCTATGAGGTAGTCAAGGAAATACATAATACAAGGTCAGATCAAGCATTTGTAAAGAATAACCGACTTGCCTACTAGGGTATGAGAAGTACAGTAGTTTAAATAAAAGCATTATAGAGAGGAGTGAAGAGAATAGTAGGATTACTTTCTTGTTTGGAGAAGAAAAAACCCATAAAGTGAATGCTAAGTTTGAGAAATTCATAGAGGAAAATAAAAACAAATATAGGACTTAATAATTAAGGACAAGTACTTTAAAAGTAGAATGAATAACTTTCAAGTAGTCGGAGACAAGTTGAGAGCAGCTTAATAAGCAACATTTTAGAGTGACATTTGCTGTAAGCACACAAAGGCATTCACAAAAATTAACTAGGTATTATATAAATAAACGATCTGAAGGTGAATAGTCATATAATTAATTTGGATCTTCTTAAAATTAATTTAAAAATTAAATGCAATTCAAAAAAAATCTGTCTTTTTTTTTGGATAGTTGGCATTCTCAAATAGCTTAAAACCTGATAAAAGTTAACACATGTGTGTGCTAAAAGCCTTCAGGAAACTTGAGCTAGCAGGAATTGTTTTAGCCCTGGGAAAGGATACATACTGCAGATATCTAAATCCTACAGCAAATATGATCTTCAGTGGAAAGATTCTTATTAATATCTGGAAAACAATTCAAAGCTTTGACATTGCTGCTGTACATGTGGTTTTGGGGGTCTTGGATATTACTATATGTCAAGAAAAAGAAATGAAAGATTAAAAACTGAAAAGGAAGAGAAAACTAAGATGTGATAATTATGCAAAAGAAGTCACAGGCTGTTAGAATTAATAAGACCTGTTGGCAATATTAGCAGAGACTATATAAAATATTACCTAGTGTTCTTTATATCAGCACAAACAAACTAGAAAATGTAATGAAAGATTACAATATCCACACTGGCAATACATCTATAGCACATCTAATAAGTCACTTAACAAAGAGCACACAGAATGTGTTTTGTTTTTATCTTGGTGCTAGATATTGAACTCAGGGCCTCACATCTGCAAAACACATACTCTACCTCTGAGCTGCACCCAGAAGCCACGCAAGAGCTCTACAGAGCTGGAAGGAACTTGACAGAGACCTAAATATGCAAATAACCCATTATCTTCATGAATGGATAAAACTGTCATAGAGTCAATCTCCCTAAAATTAATTTATAAATTACATACAACCCCCCCCCCACCAAATTTCCAGCATTATTTTCTGTAGTTAATATGACAACTTCAATGAGTAGGTAATGCCAAAAGTCCATGAGGAGCTAGGCTATTTTTTTATTTTTATTTTTGTCCATTGTGGGGCTTGTACTCTGGGCCTGGATTCTGTCCCTGAACTCTTCAGCTCAAGGCAAGTGTTCTACCACTTGAGCCATAGCACCCACTTCCGGTTTTCTGGTGGTTAATTGGAGATAAGAGCCACATGGACTTTCCTGCCTGGGCTGGCTTTGAATCATGATCCTCAGATCTCAGCCTCCTGAGTAGCTAGGATGACAGGCGTGAGCCACCAGTGCCTGAATAGTTTTTTAAAAAAAAAGTAGAGTAAAAAGGGAAAGTTCCTTAGCAGGCAGGAAGGCATACTACAAAGCCCTGGAACTAGAGTGGTGTTGTTACTGCAGCATTCAACTATGGTGGTGGGAGGCATAGAGCATCAGGTGCAGCAAGCTAGACATATACATAAGAAGGAGATGTCTGGCAGAAGGAGCCCAACAAGTCAGAGAATTAAGGGCAGACTTTTAAAAAATAGTTCCTGGGAAATAGATTCATATCAAGGAGAAAAGTCAAGTCAGATCTGTACCTCACACCATAAACAAAGGGAGGACTTCTACGTAATTAGAAGCTTCAAATTCATTTAAAAAAAGAAGGATTTTTGAATAAGACTGGTGTCTACAATATAAGAAGGACTCCTGCAAATCAAGAAGACAAAGGCAAGAACAGTAATTTAATAATCAAGGGTCACAGGGAGACTCATAGAATGGGAACTTCAAGTGGCATTCAAGTACAGGGAAAAATTCGTGTTCCGCCTTAATCATAGAGATGTCCAACTTCGAGAGCAACATGCTACCAAGCCTCACCTATTAGATGGACAAAAATCAGACTGTTGGAGAAAGTTCAGTCTAACGAGCAAGGATGGGGTGTAAGAGAAAAGTTTCTCCTTTCATCTGGAGGGAGGTTAACTAGATCCACATTCTGTTGTGCAATATGGCCTAATTCAGGAAGTGTTGTTTCTTTCAGTTGTACAATAAATGCACTTTTAATTAAAAGAATGAACTGAATAGAATTGATCCTCTTTTGCTTTCACAAACCAGGACGTTGCAGGATAGCAAAGAATTTATACCAACTATCATGAACAACTCAACCAATGGTAGAATACGGAGCTCAATTTCTGGTAATGTGGTCTGGAGGGGAGAACAGGTTCGTGTGTCAGCATTGTTACCCACTTCTACTGTACCACCAACTAACAGGCTTACAGAAAACAAGGCTTCAAAAATGATTTACACAAACATGATGAACACAGCAGTGCCCTCTAGGGGCGGTTTCAAGGGCTGGGTGTTTGAGCCAAACTGCCTCAACCCCAAATCTAACCTTCAGCTGACTTCCTCTCAAGTACTGTAATCATTTTTTTATTAAAGATGAGGAAACCCACTTGTTTCTCAAATCATAGGAAGACTTTTTTTTTAAGCACAGTGACTTTGGCTGCATTATCCACTGAGGTCTTTTTATTCAAGAAGCATATTTTGGTCACAGCTGTGTTTCAGAAAATGTTACATGTGCATTCACACTTCGCCTCATTGAATCCACCCACAGACCCCATATGCAGGAGCGATCAGGTCCTGTGAACAGGGAAGAGGACTAGAGAACTCAACTGCGTTGCTCAGGGTTACATAGTAGGGTGTAAAGTGAGAACTTGAACCACATCTGCGGTCTTCAAAGACATCAAGAAAGAAGTAGAAGGTAAAGTCTCCCCTCTAGAGGTTGTGCTTTTTTTTCTCAAGGAATTATTTGTTTAAGCAGTAATAAGCAGTGGAAAGTCTGAAGTATCATATGCAAATAATTTAAAAATGATCTAAAAATTACATATACACATATGCACATATGAGTATGTAGGTATAGATATGTTTATGTGTGTATATATGCATGCATACATATATACATACATACATATATACATACATACATATATACATAAAATTAAACCCAAAAAACACTGAGTGATTAGGGAGGAGAACAGAAGCAATGAAAAGGAGGAGATGAATTTCTTCAAAGTGTGTTGTGTGATGTATGGAAATACCACAATGAAGCCTTCTCATATTATAAATGCGAATGCTAACTCAAGAACAAATACAAAATAAAAGCACTCTAAAGGAGAAGAAAATTTGATTCCCTTTGGTTCCAGAGATGAGGATGTACGATGGGAGAATCTGAATGTACCAAGAGCAATCCAACAGAGACACAGGCTTAGCTGAAGAGAAGCGCAGAAGGTTTAATCAGAATGAGTGAGTGTGGTTGGAAATGAAGACCTGGATATGGAGGAGAACACAGGATCTACTGTTTCAGAAGTAAATACTGCTAACCATGGAGGCAGGAGTTTTATGAACTCCTTGAAATTGTTGACCCAAATTTGTGAGCATTATATATATGTGGGTGGGTACATGTGTGTACAGGTGTGGGTGTGCAGGGAGGATAGTTGCAAGTCCATTTTCTGAGGAGAAGGTCTTGGTCTATGGCAGATTGTCTATTCTCTTTGAGCTACAAAGCCTATGGACAGGCCACTGTCCTACATGCAGAATGAGAGCATACCATATGAGTAAGTCACTTAAAAGAGAAGGAAACTGGAAAGAAATGATCAGAAGGAAAAATCATGGCCATCTACTATTACATTAAAGAGAGAAAAGTTATTTACAGCATGGGTGACTAGTCAACCATTGTTAAATGGACACAGAGATCAACAAATACGAGTCCTACAGGAAGTCCCCCATGGCCAGCCAGGAAGCCATTCAGAGGCTCACATGGGTGCTTTATGGGTTTCATCAATCGCAACAGAAAACAGCCCATCCAAAGTGCTCCACAAGGTGGCACTGTGGGCCAGTAAGAGCATCCACTAGTGCAATCTGTTTACCTTCCTCTTTTTTTTTTTTAATCCTCTGTAGCCTGATCCCATGTAATATTTGTCTATTAAAAAGCCTGGCATTTGGAAATAACATTCCTAATTTTTGTGATTCCTGCTGAGTCTTTATATAATCCTCAGTGGGCTTTGGAAATTTTCATTTAAATCTCAGTTCGAATACAGGAGGTTGGATCTAATTCCTAATTTACTACAAGCCTTCATAAGGCTGTGCATAGTCACTGCTGGCATTTAGTGGTCCTTGGGGAATCTGTGGTGGGAAAGACAGGAGCAAAATTAAAGGGAAAGGAAGAAGAAGGTTCTAAGTTTGATCAGAAAGGCAAAGAACACAAGATTGGCATGGCGAGGGGATAAAGCAGCTGGGAAAGCCATAGAGGTGGAATGTTGTTTCCAAAGAAAAGAGTTTCATTATCCTCAAGTGTGTGAGTTGGGTTTTTCACATGAACCTGTCTTCTTTATATTCGTAAGCCCCAAGGAAACAAGGGGCTGGGGGTTTAGCCCAGCGGAAGGGCGCCCGCCCGGCGCACGCAAGGCCCTGGGTTCGGTCCTCAGCCCTGGGGGCGGGAAGCTACAAAAGAAAACAAGTTAAAATATATCCTTTGGTCCAAGGAAATCTTAATATATTTTACATTTATATGGCACCTAATCACTTTACAAGGGACTTTAAAAAATTTTTATCGTCTTGTGTGGTTATCCAAAGACTGGTATGGATGGACACTGGAACCAACTCCATTCCATGCATCAACTCACAGAGCTTCGAGACCTGTTCATGGCTATAGGAGCATTGGCAAGATGAGCTGGCACAATCATCGATGTATCTGCAAAACAGGGCCCAGCACACCTACTATTGCAGAAGTATGTTCAATATCTCCACATACCGCAAACAGGAGTTTACTGGAACAACACAGAACAGCCTCAGAATCAGAGCAAAAGCAAAGGAGCACACCTTGGGAAATATTGGGCGAAGCGGGGGCTCTCTGTGGCTCATTTGGGGAGACAGGTGCACACCCCAGCTAAGGGAGGTGCAGCTGGGGGAGGATGAGTTCGCTGTAGTGGAAATCAAGGCACTATTTCAGAAGAGGAAACAGGAAGCTGGCAGCAAAAAAAAAAAAAACCAAATGTCCACAAACAAGCCATGTTTAGGATGGAAGAGGCTTGAGATATCACATCAGGTGGAGCTCGTGATAATGCTCAATATTTATTGAACACTATGTGCTGGACTCTGTTTCTTTCTTTCTTTTTTTTTTTTTTTTGCCAGTCATGGGGCCTGAACTCTGGGCCTGGGCGCTGTCCCTCAGCTCTTCAGCTCAAGGCTAGTGCTCTACCACTTGAGCCAGAGCGCCACTTCTGGCTTTTTCTGCTTATGTGGTGCTGAGGAATGGAACCCAGGACCTCAGGCATGCAAGGCAAGCGCTTTACCACTGAGCCATCTTCCCAGCCCCCCCTGTTTCTTTTATTCACACCGTTCTCCCAGAACCTATGAAACAAGTAGTAGTATTTATTCCATTTGACAGAGCAGGAGACAAAGTCACATTGGATAAGTGCTGAAAACCCATCTTTGGATTTTGGTATGTTCTTTGGGACCGAGAGTAGAACAAGCAGTCTCTGTTTTATGGCAGAATAATGTCAAGCTGAGAAGCCTTTGCTGTATTATTGTGTCTGGATCCTATCTCTGGCTGATCTGCCTCTACCTAACCCTGAAGAAATTGATTGTAGGATTCAATGATAGAAGTGTCTCTGGGAGCCACTCTGCTCAGTCAGTGTTTGAGCTGTTTACCATGAAGGGAAGTGAATCAAACAGCTACAAAAGAGTGGAGGGCACTCTATGACTAGGAAGGGTTCCAGAGTACCAGTACCAGAGCCTCTGAGACCCAGGGCAGTGTGACAGCTGATGGCTTTATTCCCTTTCCTTTCCTTTCTCCTTTCCTTTCCTTTCCTTTTTGTCTTGTTGGTCATGGGGCTTGAACTCAGGGCTTGGGCACTGTCCCTAAGCTCTTTTCCTTAGGGCTAGTGCTGTACCATTTTGAGTCACAGCTCCATTTCCAGTTTTCTGGTGGTTAATTGGAGATAAAAGTCCCATGGGCTTTCCTGCCTGAGCTGGCTCAGAACCATGATTCTCTGATCTCAACCTCCTGAGTAGGATTACAGTATTACAGGCATGAGCCATCAGCGCCCAGCTTCAACTGGTGGCTATAAAGCAATGTAGGTCCTAGCACACAACTTGGTACCACCTGTCAGTGAAAGGGAGGAAAAACCAATCCTGCAGGAGGTGCGTTTCTATGCTTCTCTCTCAAACACAAATGCCTCTGCAATCTGCCTGAGGAGCAAGGCCATGCGCGAACCACGGGTTACTTGTTTTCTGGAAGGATAAATGAGGGCTTGTTTTCAGTGAGCTGATTTCCAAGAAGCATGAGCCTTCCTGCGTACTGACCCACTTCCAGATGCAGCCTGGCAGTGACTGTTTCCAGGATCTCATCAGGCTACCTTTCCGCAGCACCGTCCACACTGGAGCTCACATCGTCTTTTAAAAGGCACAAATAGCTGAATTGCATAATGTAACCTGATGTTCTGACAACCTCACTTATGCTCAGGCTAAATTTAAAGGTCACTGTTGCAGAGAAATAGTGGCAAAAGAATGAAAGCACCTTAAACATGGATTTCACAGACATTTCCTCATTTTAGAGACTAACGCCATAAAATAGAAGCAAAATTGCCTGTGAACTTAAAAAATTATATATGTATGTATATGCATACACACACACACACACACACACATACACACACACACACACGTGGAGAATATACTCCTTGAACACATGGTAGCCTTACGAAAAACTGCCAAAGAGGTAGGCACAGTGTGAGGGGGTTCAAGCCTGACTTAGATGTTTTCAGTTATATTGTGTTCATTTGCCCTTCACTCCTGTATTTATCCACACCTTGTATGTGTGAGAAACTTTCTTAGGGGTTTTGGTATCAACTGGTTTGGGAGCTAGACAAGCCCTACTTCACAGAATGTATTATTTAGCATTAAGAAAGAGAACTGGACCAGGGGTCGATGGCTCATGCCTGTAATCCTAGCTACTCGAGAGGCTTGCCTTTTGAAACCAGCTTGGGCAGGAAAATGCTTGAGACTCTTATCTCCAATTAATCACAGAAAAAGCCTGAAGTGGTGATGTGGCTCAAATAGTAGAGTGCTAGCCTTGAGCAAGAGGAGCTTGCTTAGGGACAGGGGACAGGGCGCAGGCCCAGAGTTCAAGGTCCAGGACTTGCAAGAAAAGAAAGAAAGAAAGAAAAAGAATGAAAAGAACAAAAGAAAAAAGGAACTTGAAGAGAGTTGGTTAGGATCAGGGGAAGATGACAGACCAAATGTTATCAGATACAGATGAGGCATACATAGTCCTAAAATATGGACATCACTTTCCCTGTAAGGTAATGCTTTGTCTTGAGTGCTCCTAAATTAACAGGAGAGACACATTTTAGGAGAGGAGAAGTATAGCACAGAGAGAGTGGGCTGAATATCTAGACGCTAGCAGTGAGAAAAAGTATGCCAGGAATGGCACTAAGGACACTGTAGACCGGGTTAGACCAACTGTAGCCATGGACTAAATCTGCAAATAAGGAGTTGTAATGGAATAAACAACCCCATTTATCTGTTTACTCTCTGTGTTATGATGGTGGAGACTATCAGTTTTTTTCTTTTTTTTTTTTCAGCTTAAGAATTTTTTTTTATTGTGAAAATACCATATGGAGGGGTTACAATTACATGAGCAAGGTAATGAGTACATTTCTTATCAAGCATTGTTGCCTCCTCCTTTGTTTCCCCTTCCCATCCCTTCCCATCCCCCTCCACACCCTTCCCTGCCCCCCCCCACCGCACCAAAGTTGTAAAGTTTGTTTTCGACATAACATCTTGTACATCTCATTGTTCATTGTTGCAATGGGTCCACCTGTATCCCTATTTAAACAATTTGTTTTTTCCCTTCCCCTTCACAAAAAATACAAACATCAAGTACAGTGAAAACAGGGGTTATACTGTGGGGGAGAGACATACAAAGCAACAAAGAAATATCTTATAAATATGTTAGAAACAATAACAAGAAAGAAAAATCATTTGACTCCTTATCTTGGGGTTCATTTCACTTAACATCAATTTATCTGACCGTTTCTGCTTGTCTCAGACACATACTAGTTATTGCAAATAAGGGAAACCATGGGACCTATGTTTCTTTGGGTCTGTCTTACTTTACTTAATATAATTTTTTCAAAGTTTTTCCATTTCCTAACAAATGGGGCAGTGTCATTCTTCCAACCCAGATGCCCCTCAGTAGATGAATGGATCAAGAAAATGTGGTATATATACACAATGGAATTCTATGCCTTCATATAGAGACTATCAGTTTTGACAGAGTATATGACAGCTAGCCCATGGTAAATGGGTAAATCACAGATGTTTTTACAATATTAGATTCTCACTGTTTTGCATATAAGAACACTGAAGTGAAATGGCTTGAGGAAGAATGGGAAGTTCCTATCTTTGTAGGAAAGGCTCTGTTGACCTTTGGCCTCAGTGACAAGTGTGAGACTTGGATTTACATTTATTTTTAAATGATCAGTGATCATCATGCTGGAGGTATCCATCAGCCAGAGTGTCAAACAGGCATCCACACTTAAACATGACTCAATCTGTAAGCACCTTATTTCTGAAAAAAAAAAAAAAATCCATCAGTTCCCAAACTCCATGTAGTTCAAATAGATATAAGTAGCCAGCTCTCAGCCTTGCTTGTTAAGACTGGGCTGTATGAATTGTTATTGGTCTTCCTGGTTAAATGATAGCCTCATTTTTGAGCATGCTCCAAATGGGAATAGTGATATTTGGGAGACTGTAATCTAGTTATATTTTACTTTCATCCTCTCCTTTCTATTCCCCTGTTTTCTCAGAGTCTGGTGAGCATACAGTGGGGATTACTTGCAAGCCTGGCATTTAAGGAGGAAGTCACTTTTCCATTTTTAGTTCTTTTTCAGACCTTGATATACCAATGGCCTTCTTTACAAAAACGATGTTGTTTTAGAGGTGATATACAGTGGGATTACCTTTACATATGTCAAGTAATAAGTGCATTTCCTTTCTTTTGCATAGAATCATCTGTTCTCTCATTCTCTCCCATTCCCTCCCTCCCATCTCCACCCATGAGTCCTGTGGTTACTTTCACCAATGTCCAGTGCAGCCAGTGGCCTCTGCTGCTGTACTTTTCTACTTGTTTTCCACTGATTCTGTGCCCTCCCCCCTAGTACCATATACCAGGTAAAGCATGCAGAATCAGCAGAAAACGAAAAAAAAAAAACAAAAACAAGTTAAGGAAAGGTCCTTTGTGGTGATGGCTTTTTAGATATAACACCAACAGCATTTAAGTAATGAGATACTACTACATTCCTGTTAGAATGGTCAAACCCAAAGCACTGGCCGCACCAAATGAACTAAGTGCAGCAAGAACTCCACTCATGTCTCTCCACTTATTGCTGGTGGGAATGAAAAATGGTATGGCAAGTTTGCAAAATATGGAGCACTTTCTTACAAACCAAAGATGCTCTTTCTGTACCAGCCATGCTTCGTGCCACTTATCTAAATGAGTTGAAAACTTACGACAACTCAAAAACATGTAGCTGGATGCTTATTATAGTCATACTCATAATTGTCCAGATTTGTAAGAAACCAAGATATCCTTCAAAAGGCTTTGTATCAGAATCCTTTCTTTACCTATGCTTCACATGAGCCTAGGATTATGGGTGGTGGACTGGTTGGTTGAAGTGGAGGTCTTGCTAATTTTGCCTAGGTTGCCTGGAGCCATGATCCTCTTGCTCTCTGGTCCTGGGGTGTTGAGTTTATACATATGTACCAGGCTGCTTTGAGTCTTTTCTTTTCCAGCCAGACTCTAGAACATAGAGTGAATAGCTAGACCTAACAGGCTGGCTTTGGATATCTGAAAAGAACGCAGGGTTTTCTTAAAGTCATCACATCATAAGCTGTGGTTTCTGTAGCCCTGGAGGGCCCTGCAGCACATGAAGCTATGTGCTTTGGTAAGGAGAAATGACTTTCTGGGCATTGTGTTCACAAGTTTGCTTGCTGAGGGGGCTATATGGTCTGCTTTTCTCCAAACCCCTCCCAAAGCTCTGTTTCCTGATGATCAATGGGAAAATCCCCACAATAGAATTGGTTGTGTGAAATTTCAGATTTTATGCAAGTTCACAGCTAGAACTCATGCACAATGCCTGCTAAGTGTTTGATTTTTGTCACTGTGAAAGCCCTGAGGATTAGGCTTCTCAGAAGAAAAAGAAAAGCCTCCGTTGGATGCTGTGTGATAGAAGTCTTCATACTGCCAGGGTTTTCACTATGCAAATGCTTTCTTCTCAAGGTCAGAGTTTTAGATCCTCAGTCCACTGTTAAAACTGCAGGGCAGAGCAGGGACAATTCTGCTGGCATCCTAAAAATAAGAAGCTTTATTTTTCAACTATAGGCTATGGGTCAAAACGCTGTTTCAACTCTTTTTTTTTTTGTACTATGCTCTCTTTTCATTTTTTCTTGTGATTTGTTTTTTACTCATTTTTAAGAGTATATCAATTTTACAAAAAGGTTTCATCATAGTAATTCACATATGCTTATATTATAATTTAACTGTAATCTCCACTTTCTCTTTTCCAATCTTCCCTGCTTCTGTTTTAAAATTGTTTTAAATTTTTATTGTAAGGGTGATGTACAGAGAGGGGTTACAGTTACATAAGTCAGGTATTGAGTACATTTCTTTTTGACAGTGTCACCCCTTCCCTCATTTTCTCCCACATTTCCCTCCTCCTGACCTCTCTTCCCCCAAGATGTATAGTTCATTTCCAATGTAGTATCTAGTGAATATCTGCTGGATTAGTTCATCTTTTTGTCCCACTATTTCTGTGCTTCTCCTTCCACTCCCCAACTCAGATAAACTTACATACAAGACAAAAAGTACAGCAATTAAAAAAGGGGGAAAACAGAAAAAAAAGAACCACAAAAAGTAAAATTAAAAAAATTTTTCTGATAAGTGTAATTTTATATGATCATATGCACATAGCTATTGAGCCCTTGTGATCCTTTCCTAAGAATATCATCCTTTGGTCTCATTGTGTGAATATTTAAAGTCCTTTTTAATTTATTATGTCAAAGTGTAATTTTTGGTCTTTTACTATCCATTGGGTTTACTTAAAGATTTGTAGGCATATTCTAATTATTACAAATGAGAGAAACCATGCAACCTATGTTTCTTTGGTTCTAGCTTACTTTACTTAATGAAATTTTTTCCAAGTATTTCCATTTCCTTAAAATTGGGGTGATGTCATTCTTTCTGAATGAAATGTAGAATTCCATTGTGTATATATACCACCGTTTCTTGATCCATTCATCCACTGAGAGGCCCTGGGTGGGCTGATTCCATATCTTAGCTATAGTAAGCAATGCTTCAGTGAACATTAAAAGCAATCACAGAATATTCTTTAACTCATAGAGACTGAACAACACAATTTTGAATAACCTGTGGGTCATCAAAAAGATCAGAACAGAAATCCAAACGTTTATGGAATTTAACAAAAATGAACACAAATGAATACCAGCTCCTTTGGGACACGGAAAGGCAGTACTCAGAGCAAAATTTATTGGAGAAATCTCATATCAAAAATTTAGTGATGTGCCTTAATCTCCTTGAAAAGGAGGAATAAGCCAAACCCCAAATCAGTAGATGGAAACAAATAATCAAAATTAAATCAGAAATAAGTGAATTAGAAACTAAAAAAAAAAACCCATGTAATCAACAAAACAGTCAATTCTTTGAAAAAAGTAACAAAATTGGCAGATTCCTTAGCAAACCTGGCCCAAAAGAGAGAAGAGAACATACCCAAATAAATAAAATTGGAGACAAAATGGGATCATGACAGAAATAAGCAATATTCTGAACATTATAAGGAAATACTTTGCAAACATTTTTGCTAACAAATTGAGGAATCTGGAAGAAATGGAGGAATTCCTGTTGCATATTGATATACACAAACTAAATCAAGAAGATGTAAACCAACTAATAGACTCATAACAAGTAATAAAATAGAAATAACAATAAAAGACTTCCCATCCATGAAAAGCACAGGACTAGATTGATTCACAGCTGAATTCTATAAGACATGTAATACAATACTGCTCAAACTCTTCAATGTAATTGAAAGGGAGAGATCACTATCGAACTCATTCTTTTTTAAAAAATATTTTATTTTATTTTTTATTGTGAAAATACCATATAGAGGGGTTACAATTACATAGGCAAGATAATGAGTACATTTCTTATCAAGCATTGTTGCCTCCTCCTTTGTTTCCCATCCCTTCCCATCTCCCACATACCTCCCCACATCCCAGCCAAAGTTGTAAAGTTCGTTTTTGACATAACGACTTGTACATCTCATTGTTGCAATGGTTCCACCTGTATCCCTAGTTAAACGATTTGTTTTTGCCCTTCCCCTCCACAAATTATACCAACATCAAATACAGTGAAAGAAGGAGTTATACTGTGGGGGAGGGACATACAAAGCAACAAAGAAATAATCTTATAAATGTGTTAGAAACAATTGCATGAAAGAAAAAACATTTGAATACTTATCTTGGGGTTTATTTCACCTAACATCAACTTATCTGAACTTTTCTGCTTGACTCAGACATATACTAGATATTGCAAATAAGGGAAACCATGGGACCTATGCTTCTTTGGGCCTGGCTTACTTCACTTAATATAATTTTTTCCAAGTCTTTCCATTTCCTAACAAATGAGGCAATGTCATTCTTTCTGATGGAGGCATAGAATTCCATTGTGTATATATACCTCATTTTCTTGATCCATTCATCTATTGAGGGGCATCTGGGTTGGTTCCATATCTTAGCTATGGTAAATAATGCTGCAATAAACATAGTTGTACCAGTAGCTTTAGTATGGTCTTGTTTGTGATCATTTGGGTAAATGCCCCAAAGGTGGGATTGCTGGATTATAGGGGAGCTCTATGTGGATTCTTCTGAGGAACCTCCATACTGCTTTCCAAAGTGGTTGAACAAGTTTACACTCCCACCAACAATGCAGTAAGGTTCCCTTCTGTCCACATCTCCTCCAGCATCTGTTGTTATTAGAGTTCTTGATTATAGCCATTCTAACGGGGATGAAGTGGTATGTCAGTGTTGTTTTGATTTGCATGTCTTTTATGGTTAGAGAGGTTGAGCATTTCTTCACGTGTCTATTGGCCATCCTTCTTTCCTCTTCAGAGAAGTTTCTCTTTAAGTCTTTAGCCCACTTATTTATTGGGTTGTTGTTTCTTTGAGGATTTGTTGAGGGATTTAATTTTTTGAGTTCCAGGTATATTTTAGATATGAGACCCTTGTCTGTTGTATGGCTAGTGAAGATCTTCTCCCAATCCATGGGCTTTCTATTGCTCTTGCTAGCTATGTCCTTTGCCATGCAGAAGCTCTGCAGTTTTATGCAATCCCATTTGTCCAACCTTTCTTTGATTTGTTGTGTTTCTGGGTCTCTATTAAGAACATTTTGGCCTGTGCCAAGTAGACCTAGGGTTTCTCCTATTGCATCCTGTAATGTTTTCAGAGTGTCTGCTTTGACACCGAGGTCTTTGATCCATTTGGAGTTGATTCTGGTGCAGGGTGATATATAAGGATCTAGCTTTAGTTTTCTACAAGTAGTTAACCAATTTTGCCAGCACCATTTACTGAAGAGGCTGTCTTTCTTCCATTCTATTTGTTTAGCTCCCTTATCGAAGATTAGATGGATATAGGTCTGTAGGTTAATTTCTGGGTTTTCAATTCTATTCCATTGGTCCTGAGGTCTTTTCTTGTGCCAGTACCAAGCTGTTTTGATTATGGCTTTGTAGTAGAGTTTGAAATTTGGTATTGATATTCCTCCAGCACTGTTCTTTCTGTTAAGAATCGTTTTTGCTATTCGGGGTCTTTTATTGTTCCATATGCATTTTTGGATTGCCTCTTCTATTTTCTTGAAGAATGAGGTTGGAATATTGATAGGTATTGCATTGAATTTGTATATAGCCTTGGGAAGTTTTGCCATTTTCAAGATGTTGATCCTTCCAATCCAGGAGCATGGGAGGTTTTTCCCCTTTCTAAGTTCTGTTTTGATTTCCTTTTTCAGGTTTTTAAAGTTTTCATCATAGAGGTCCTTCACTTCTTTGGTTAAGTTAATTCCTAAGTATTTTATTTTTTGTGGGGCTATTGCGAATGGAGTTGCTTTTCTGATTTCAGTCATGCTTTTCTCGTTGTTGGTATACAGAAAAGCCATTGATTTTTGAGGGTTAATTTTATACCCTGCTACTTTGCTAAAGTTTTGAATCAGCTTGAGTAATTTGGGAGGGGAGCCCATGGGGTTCTTTAAATACAAGATCATGTCATCTGCAAAGAGGGAAAGTTTTACTTCATCTTTCCCTATTTGGATCTCTTTTATGTTTGCATCTTGTCTTATTGCTGTAGCTATGCATTGTAATACTAGATTGAAGAGAAGTGGAGAGAGTGGACGTCCTTGTCTCGTTCCTGAGTTAAGAGGAAGTGGCCTTAGTTTTTCACCATTAATTATAATGCTGGCTGTAGGTTTGTCATATACAGCCTTTATTCAGACTCATTCTAGAATAACCCTCACCCAAAACCAGATAGGGACTCATCAAAGAAAGAGAACTATAGAATTATAGATGAATGTCTTTGATGACCATTGATGCAAAACTTCTGAATAAAATTCTGGCCAACCAAATTCAACAACCAACCAACAAAATCATACACTATAATCAAATGAGAGGAAGTGGCGCTGTGGCTCAAGTGGTAGAGCACTAGCCTTGAGCTAAAGAGCTGAGGAACAGTGCCCAGGTCCAGAGTTCAAGCCCCACAATTGACAAAAAAAAAAAAAATGAAATCAAATGAGATTCATTCCAGAGTAGTGCTCTCTTATTCTATTTAGCTTTTGTTTTTCCTTTTCTGTGATGGCTACTTGTATCCTCTTTCAGTCACAACCTGGGGGGAAAAGGAAGGCTTTTCTGGAGCCCCAAGGGGCACTCCAGTTTCTGAGTCTTATACAGATTGACTCTCTTGAATTCTGGAGTAAATTTCCTAACTTTCTCCTTCTTTAGTGTTAAGAGGAGAAACTGTCAAATTTTTGGATGGCTGTGGCCCAGGCCTGAGCCATGAGCAAGTCTCCATCAGACAGATCAACTGGGAGACAATTCTGAAAAGTAAACAAAGCTACAGCAGTGGGAAGAGCTGAGGCTTATGCTCCTTGGAGACAAATTTCATGACCACCTTCTAGGGTACTATGAGCTTGAGATGGTCTGGGGTGCTTGTCTTCTTTATCATAGCTTCTCTTTTTTTTCTTTTAGGTCTAAGATTGGGACTTGAACTTGGCACCTGACACATTTGCTCATTGGCTCATGCTCTATCAACTGAGTCATGCTTCCAACTCCTTAGCCTTCCCTCTTTCCATCTCTTACCCTACTTCCGTAGGAAGGAGAGACTGCATTTTAGTGTAATAATGCATCCCAGGTATTTTGTAAGGGGGATGTGATATTAACACCCCAAACATTTATTATGAAGATGCTCTTCTCCAAAGTCCATGGACTACTCCATTGCTCCCTCTGAAGGCTGGGTCTGGGCTTTGACTTTGAGCCAGGCAATAGAAGCCTGGGCCTCTGAAGTGAGTTGATTTGGGTTAGGGTCGTGAAGGAGTTAAAAGAAGGCCAAAGAGTCTGAAAAGAAAGAGTTCCAAGGTGAGAGACACAGACCTGTGCACATCTGCATCTGGAGTGCATGCAGATGGGAAAGCAGCCCAACGGGAGCAGCAGCACAGGGTACAGCTTCCCACTGCCTCCTTGCCAGCTACCAGGGAGATTGCACTTTCTGATAATCTGGCCATCTGGCCATCCAGACTGTGTGGGAATCATAGCCACCATACTCTCTATTAAAGTAAATACTTGATCTTTAAAATCCAAACTGGTTTTGACAAGATTCAAGCAAGTGTTCTGCAGCTATCACGTATCATCCATCTTTTTTTTTCTATCAGTGTTCTGGGATTTTTTTAAATTTTTATTTATTTTTTATTGTGAAAATACTGTGCAGAGGGGTTACAATTACATGGGCAAGATAATGAGTGCATTTCTTATCAAGCATTGTAGCCTCCTCCTTTGTTTTGTTTCCCCTTCCTGGGATTTTTTTTTGAATGATGCTTTCTTAAAAGATATAATTTAGAATTGGTTTTACAATGTTAAAAATCTTGGCTGTCTGGGTAGTATTCTAGAGGGACAGGCTTAATGTATATTTAGTATTTTTCTCCATTCTCTTCAACATCACCCCTAAATCATGTAATCTTCCTTTTTGTAGAAGTCATTTCACAGATTTTGAATATCTATGGGAGTTTTATGTTGGATGCATGGGAGGTTATGAAAGAGGTGGCCATGGTATAAGCATATCTGGCTTACTTGGGAGCAGAAAGGCCACTGCTCATTATGCTAGCCAAGCAAGGTGGTCTTCACCAAAGGTGAAGTCACCTTTGGAGACTCAGTTTGTTATATGTTCTAATGGAATCATCAAGTTGGACCAATGGTGATAAATTTCTTATAATACACTTAAAACTTCTTCATTTCTTTGACTCTTCCTTTGTGAAGATCCATGGGAGGGATTGGCTTACTTAATTCCTTGTTCCTATGTTATTATTTTATTCTGGACTCTTCTGATATGTGTGGTTCATTTTATTCTATAAAACTCCCAGCTCAAAAGGTGCCTCCTCACCTCCTCAGAGTGCCTTCCTAAACTTCTTGTCTAAGTCATCTTTCCTCCAAGATTACTCAGTTTGTTTTTAATCACGCATTTATTTCCTGTCTCCAGGGCTAGCAACTATGTGTCTTGTTTACTACTGAAGTTCATAAAATTGAAAAAGGCCTGACTTAAAGTTAACATGTATGTCACAAGACACAAATAGCATACTTTCATCCAAAATGAACATCCATGCCTGCCTGCATACCTTGCCGTGATAGAGTAATTACACCAACTTTGAATCATGTGAGCTGCCCTGGAATCTACCAGATTCCAGTTGGCATGCAGCTGGCATGGAGGACCATGCTGGATGGAGAAGTTACTACAAGAGTTCAGTGAGGTTGTCTATGTCAATTGATCAGCTTAAGTGACAGTGTCTATCATATGAGTATTTAGAGAGGATAAGGAAGCATGGAAATATCAAGACCAAGTCTCATGTTATTAACTCCACTCCCAGAGCATGATCTGTGTTTTTAGAAACTATACATACCAAAGTATTCTAGCCAAAATGCAAATGTTTTGTATACACATGTCTGCTCTATGACCTGCAGTGTTGCCTGAAGGTTTTTGAACACAACCTCCTTCAACTCAACAGTTATGCTTTTCAAGAGTATATAGTAACTAATCCAGGGGTAGTTGTAAATGTGGGATTTATTTAAGCCACTAAGTTTTCCCTTGCTTGGGATGCTCTGCCTCCCCTTCCTTCTTGGATCTTGCCTCCATTTTTAAGACATAGCTTAGTCTTCCACAAAGCCCTACCCTTCCTTACCTCCAGCCGAGGTAAGGGAAGATTTTTCATCTTCTCAAATGACACCATATATACCTTTGGAAGAAGTGAGTAAAAATAGATTTTGGTGCCGGAGGGAGTCTTTTCCTTTCATTCTTTCTGCCCCTACATCTTGGTTGACTTTCAAATCATTACTGAAGCTTGGTATCCCTCTGTTCTCTTTTCTATGGAATTAGGGGCCAAATCTTATTTTGCACAATTCATATATGTATATATATATACAAATATAATAGTATATGTATTTATGGACCTATGTCTAGCTATATTTTAGTTCTAATATTGACAGATGAGAGAAAGCATGCATACACCCTTTATTGTTCTGAACTTGGCTTATTTCACTCAGTATGATGCTCTCCAGATCCATTATTTCCCTGAAAATGATAAAATTTTATTGTTCTTGATAACTGAGTAAAATTACATCATGTGTGCATGTGTGTGTGTGTGTGTGTGTGTGTGTGTGTATGCAGCTCTCCAACAATTCAGCTATCCAAGACAGAGATCAAAGTGTCATCCTCATTCCTACACAGACACACAGACACAGACACAGACACAGACACAGACACAGACACAGACACACACACACACACACACACACACACACACACACACACACATCCATGTCTTATCCCAACATGATCTGTTTATGTGTTTGTGCCTTAGCCATCTTTTCATTCTCTCTTCTTGGTACAGGGTGCAGTGTGTATCTTTTCCTGGGCTCTCAAAATATACTTATTGAAGCCATTTATACAATATTTTAAAGCATTCAATATTTTTGTACATTTAAGTATTTCCATAATATATATAAAACTGCTTAATGAAATATATTATAAAGGTGATAATGATGACAATTTTCATTTGTATATTTTTACATTTTAATAAGCAACTGGTATCTTTTGAACAAAGCTATATTCCTTATTTCATTTCTCTTTTCCATAGAACATTCTTATTTACCAGTGCTCCAACTTAAAAGAGAATGTGTTACTCACTGCATTGGTTTAAATGCTTATAAGAAATGTGCCTGTGTGCTACCCCTTTGATGAATTTGACCTATAATTTGATTATATAAGAAAACATCTCTGCAGGGGCTCCCTGAAGAAACAGGAAAGATCACGGGAGACTAGGAACAGAAACAGCTGATGGTGAGGCCCTCCACAGGGAGCAGTGGCGGAGGGAGGGGTGGTTAATAGAAGAAGAAGAAAAAGAAAGATTTTCATCTAAAATGAGAAAAGAGAAAAACAGCTGCATTTATATAAGATGGCATGATTTGCTTCCATTTATGGGCATAATGGGAAAAAATAACTTGAACATTGGGGTTAAAATTAGGTCAAATTGAAAAGAAATCCTGCTGGATAAATGGCAGATCTGAACTGCAATGTAAGGTATCCTTGAAGTGGCATTTAAAATGAGGAAAATGGTCCTACTTTAGGACGGGTGATTGTTCTGTGACCTGAGCAGTCTGGAGTATATATTCATTTAAACTCCACTGGTTTCCAAGCTATTAGAGTTCACAGAGACCTTGGTTATACTAGTTGTAGGGATAGGCTGGCATTCATTTTGTGTTTCTGCACCAATTTGTCCTCAGTCCCAAATTGTGTAGTGGATCTGTATGAGTCGAAGCTCCAATCTACATTCATCCTAGCTATTACTCAGTTGATTGTGATCCGCTCAGCAAACAGTTCCTCAGCTATCCAAGACTGAGATCATCTTCCCTCATTCCTCCTTCTCCTTCAACTTCCTCATCCAGTATGCTACCAAGTACTTTCAATTTTACCTCTTAGAAGTATTTCTCATCAGAATATTTCTCCCCTTCTTAACTTCTAAGCTGCTAGTCCAAGCCTCGGACTTCTCTTTGATCCTATTGGTCTCTGCTTCCTCTGATTCCTCGTTCAGGCCCAACTTCCTAGTAACAGCTAGAAGGAGTTATTAAAACAAGAGTCAGATAATCTATGACCTGAAAACCAAGCCCGCTGAAATGGCAAAGCCGCTCCTCACCACATGGCCCTACCTTCTTTTCCAAACCTTCTTTACCCTCTGTCATCCTACTACAGGTAACCGCTGGCTTTTGTCAAGGGCTTTCCCTAGGCTATGCATGTTCTATTTGTGGGCATTGGAATCCTGAAGGCTTCTTCAGCCAACATCTTCTGAGTTCCCCAATTCCTGTGACCCACATGTATGTAGTCCCAAGGTATCCAGTCTTGACCTCTAATGACCAGTTCCCTATCTCATCCTCCACCAGGTTGGTTATCTTTGTTAAAAACATTTGAGCTTTCTCTTCCTCCATCCTCTCTCTGCAGGACTGGTGAAAGCAGGCAAGTCTACATCACCTCAAAATCCTATTCTTTTCCCCTTATGGAGGGCTCAGCAAGCACTAGGTGCACTAGGTCGACTCCACCGTCCTGGGGCATCTCCAGGTGGGTATAGTCCAACACTGTGATTGGGATATAAGTATTGGGGAAATTTTGTGTGTGCTATTCTCCATATGTATGTTTTCATATATATATATATATATATATATACACATATATATACGTATATATATATATTAACATGTGGCATCAATGCAACTCTGCCTTCTTTCCTGATAACTACTTTTATTTTTATGATTTGGGAGAACAAGAAATCATCTATCACACTTATTCTTATCTTTTATTTTTAATCTGTTAACATAACTTTTTATTTTTATTTTTATTTTATTTTTTTTAGTTGTGGGACCTGAACTCTGGGCCTGGGCGCTGTCCCTCAGCTCTTCAGCTCAAGGCTAGGGCCCTACCACTTGAGCCACAGCACCACTTCTGGCTTTTTCTGCTTATGTGGTGCTGAGGAATCGAACCCAGGGCCTCATACAAGGCAAGCACTCTACCACTGAGCCACCTTCCCAGACAGTGTTAACATAACTTTTAAGAGTACCAATGCTGTTACCCAAACTCCTGGGCAGAATCTTAGCACTAACACTTAAGGGATTTGAAAAAAATTACCCTACTCTACTTTCCAAGTAGTTAGGATTAAAAAAAGTTGTCCGAAATCTTTTTGCCTCTTTTTTAATTTTCTGTAAGATGGAAATCCCCCAAAAGAACCTGCCTCCTAGATTTGAGTGGATTGAATGACTTAACACATGGCTAGTGGTTGGAACACTGCCAGGTACTTGGAAGGTCTTGAAATATCTTTTTTTAAAAAAATTAACACAAAATAGGTAGTTGGTAAATGTACATCGAAAGAATATATGAATAAACTCTTCATGTAGTAACTTAGACATCACCACTTCAGTGAAGTCCAAGCTAAAGTAGGTTATCTAATTTAGACACATTCCCATACTTAGCCCTTTCTCCTTTGCCTTAGTCTTTGGAGACGTTTCCTGAGTAGATGGGAACACTGAAGGGAGAGTGAATGGAGGAGAGGCGAGCGACTCAGCACAGGCAGAGAGGCAGAAGTGGAGAGGGAGGAGGTAAAAGCAAGTCTGGGGTACCCAGCAAAACCACAGAAAGTACCAGGACTTAGGAACGCTGTGATTGCTGGAGGTCCCGGGGATGAGGACTCAGGCTGAAGATAATTAAATACAATCTGAAAGTCTGGCATCAGAAGACCTCCAGAAGTTCCCCCCTTTCTCTGCCACATGTCCATCACTCCCCTCCAATGGGGATCAGGAATTCAGCCTCAAGCCTTAAGAACAGGAGCATGGAGAAGAGAAAGGAGACTTCAGGATAAAGCTAGAGGTGCTAGTGAGACACTGCCAAGGCACCCCATTTGTCTTTCTGAACTTGTATCCAGAACTTTGTCAGCCATGAAAGTCCCATCTGACTTTACCAGTACACACAGAAGATTCATCTTTGTAGAAATGGAATTGTTCAAGGGAAAACAGATACTGAAGGCTGGACCAGAGAAGCTTTCCCATAAGAACTCTGGTCTACCTTGCAGACATCCTGCAGTGAGGCTTCACGTGTGAAACACTGCTAGATATTTGACAGACGTGAGATATTAGAAGAAAGGAACTCAAGGGAACAATAATAATGAAGGAGACAAAAGAGCATTAAACATTTGTTACTAATATCTTAGTATTGAATCTAGGAGAAAGAATAGGATAACACAGCAGAGGTTTGATACAGAAAAAATAGAAATTACTCCTCAACTTAAAGAAATCTAATAACTGAAATGAAAATTTAATTAGAAAATTTGGTGGAAATATCAAGAAAACCTTCCCCAAATTAGAGCAACAATCAGAAAACTGAATGTTGAGATAGGAGAGGTGAGAAAAATCAGAGAAATCAATCAAGGGAATTTGAACTTTAGCTAACAGGAATTCCCAAGAGGGTGGAGAAAATAAAAATTGGAAGGAAGTTGTCAAAGAAACTGTGCAGAGAAATTCCTCGGAACAGAAAGACATTATTTTTCAGATTGCGCTCCTCTGCCCCCAATTCCTATTGCAGTGATGGAAATAGACCTACAGAAAATTTAGACTACCAGCAAAAATAAGAATCAAAAGTTTCAGATGAAAAAGCAAGCCAACTTAAAGACCTTAGATTCAGAATTGTATTAGAAAAATATTGCAGAGATGCTATATGCTAGAGAACAAAGAGGAGTGCTTTTATAATTCTAAGGGGAAATTATTTTCAACATGTAAGTGTCTAATAAGTCACCTTTCAATAATGCTAGAGTATAAACTGAGGACATTTTGAGACAGGAAAGAACTTAACATTTTAAAGTGATTCCATGCACTCAGTCTTATATAGCCGTTGAAAGATGCAGTTCAGCAAACTAAGAGAGTACACCAAGACATCAGAATTGGAAAATGTAGGGTCTAGGGAGTAGGAAGGGTGGCAAAAGAAAGTCCTGGATTCCAACAAAAGTGTTCTGAAGAGTCTCTCTGGTGTACAACCACTTTCTAACCATAGTGTGGAAAGTAGGAAGGTAGGAAGACTGCAATAGAGTGTAGAACTCAAGGAGTCTGTGCTGGGAATCCAAGAGTGCTATGGAAACTGAAATTCTCAGGGAGGTACCAAAGGGAAGTGTTGCACAGGAAGAACTCATGAGGCGTGTCGGAGGAAATAGTTGCTCATTTGAACAATGCCTCTTTATGAGATTCCATTGTCCTGTGGGCACTTAGGGTGTCTTTACACAAACCTAGATGGGATCAATCCCTGGACTGGGCCTTTTGATATAGTCAATGTATGGTAATGATGAGCAGTTTGAGGCTGCTTCTGGCATACCCTTGTTTTATTGTAAACTTTAAATCTTTAATAAATTGGAATACACTCTACAACGATGATAGTATAGTATAGCAAGTACATAATCCAGTAACATGGTCTTTGGCTGATAGTGTCCAGTACCATGTATTGTACACAAATGTATGTGTTATTCTTTTTTGTGCACTGAGTGAGCAGTCAGTCTGTTTACATCTGCATTGCCACAAACACATGAGCGTTGACTCGCACTATGGCATTATGAGGGTGATTCTAGGTCACTAGGCAAAAGGAAAACTTCAGCTTCATTCGAATCTCATCGAACCATTGTTGCACATATGGCCCATCATTGGTCGAGCATTGTTATGAGCTGTATGACTATAGTTGAGTATAGATGCAAGTCTGTGGTAAACATATTCATGCCTGTAAGGAAATTGGTCAAGACAAGGAAGCAAGCAAGCTAGCTAACAAGAAAGCAAGCAAGAAAAACAGAAAAGAAGGAAGGCTACCCTGAAGGATGAGAGAAAATAATGCCCAGTACGTATGCAATGTTAGCAATATTACCTTTTCTCAACAGGAAACCTTGTAATTCACAAAGGATTCATAAATCAGGGTCTTCCTTCCAAGGTAGGGAATAACCAGTCCTACAAGGCATTTCATCGATGCAAGAAAACATGAGTCATACTTAGAAAAGAACAACCAAATCAACCGAAACTGACCCAGACAAAAGGGTCAGTTCATCCTATCACTGGACAGGACTGATAGATAAAACTTTAAAACTTACATTGGCCTTCCATGTATTGAAGAAGCTAGAGGAAAGCCTGAACATACTAAGAAAAGATATAGATTTTAGTAACAGCCACATCAAACTTCTGAAGATGAAAGTTTGTAATATATGAGATGGAAAATACCCTAGGTAGATTAGACACTATACAAAACCTCATGCAAAGATTTCCTTTATTATGTAACGGCTACAAAGTATTTTTCAGATCCAGGAGGAAGCAGTTCTCCTATCTTAATTCTCATTTATAACCAACATAGACTTTCCTATTGACAGTACCTCTGGGTTAATTAAGAAACCACTTGGCATTGATGTTAAGAAACCTGGCACATCCTTTATCAAAATAAGCCATAGGGATAAATGCTGCTCGTTTAATGACACTAAATGGTTGGTTCATTAACTTGTCAGGAATAAATCTCATACTCAGATATGGGCATGCCATGTTTTTAAACTTTCATCTGTAGATATGGGAGTTTAATGGGATAGCTTTGGGCCTCAAATGAGTTCCAGGCACTTGGAGCCCAGTGGTAAATAAGACATAACATCAGTCTTCACTGTGCCTTAAATTTTAATCTAAGATTGGAGACTGACAAGGGGACTTGCAATTATGATAGCACATGATAATATTATAATGGATAAGATCAAGGTGTTAAAGGAAGCATGGCAGTGGTATATGTTTAGTTTGGGTAGATGGAGATGCCACGGAGGAGGGAGTTATCTTAGGAATCCCCAAAGATAGGCAGCAGTTTGTCCAATAAAGAGCTGGGAGAAAGACCAGACAAAGGCTCAGAGTCCAGATATCGCATCTTCAGGAAACAGTATGCCACTCAGCAAGGATAGAAAGTTTGGAGAATGACTTCAGTGAACAATAAAATGGAGTAGGGTTAGTTTGCATATTATCTTTGGGTAAAGGAAAAGAGTGAAGACATGCAGAGGATTATGCTTACAGGGTTGGAATCCCTAAAGGGAACATGTGAACTCCAAATAATTTCAAAATTCAGCGTGCTCTTTGAGCACATTGACATTATCTGAATACCTGCGTGTGACACGCTGCAGGAAAGACACAGGTGCACTAACAATATTGCCTAAGATTACAGGCTGTGGATAAGTGAGAAATAAATTCCATGTTTACACTTGGGTTCCAGCCTCTCAATATCTTGTTATGCACATAAAATACTCAAAATGATGAAAAATAAACCTGACATTGGAAGCACTCTGGTCCTGAACATTTTGGAGAAAGACTATTCATCTTGTACTTCAAAAAAAATTGACTCATGAAATTGTGTCCAAGTAAACGGGCAGGGCTTGTAATATAGTCTGGATGCAAAGAACGTTAAGTTGGATGAGGTAAAGGTTGCAAGTATGGAGAGAAATGGATGCTTCTGAGGGAAACTGAGGAACCGGCTTCAACAGAATATGATGATAGGTTCTACACAGTAGGTAGTTCTACACAGTAGGTAGTTCTACACAGTAGTCCTGAGTAATTCTTGATGCCAGCTACTGTTGGCCTCCATCCTAAACTCAAGACAACCAGCTTTCCTCTCTGCTGACCTGGCCACTGCTGTACAAAATCCTCGACCACCCTTGTGGGTAAGGATCTGCTTGACTTTGTCTTCTTTGGGTTCACTTGAGTTTTACTGTTTTGCATTTCAGAGTCTGCTCCCTTTCTGCTTCTCTACAGTGTTTCAAAGCTCTCCATTCTCCTTAACATTTCCACCTAACAATTAAATGATTACCTTTTCATTCAGGAACTTTCCTCCTACTTTGCTTAAAACAGTTGAGGCTGACCAACTGAATTGATGTTTGTTACCTTCTTCTGCACTGACCTGTCAATTTCTCATCAAAGTTTTATCTGGGGCATTTAGGGAAGGGTGTCCCATGTCACACTGCAAGCGTGATCTCCCTGCCAATGTACCAGAGCCCTTCCTCTCGCTTCCTCTGTCACCTTGTGCTATGACTCCATCAATTACTTCTTCCATTTCTCTTTCTGTTTCTGTTTCTGTCTCTCTCTTGCATTTACTTTTACTTTTTTTTTTGGTAACACGGTTTGGCTGCTGTAGTCCTGGATGGCCTTTATGTAGAGATTTTCCTTCTCCAGTCTCCTACGTGTTGAAGTTACATGCCTATGCCATCATGCCTGGTCTTATGTCTTCCCTTTCTAGCTTCCTTTATCACCTGACTCCATCCTATCAGTACTTAAATATTCTGATCTCCTGCCATTTTGAAAAGCCCTTCCCTGGTTTTTCCTTTTTTAATTTTTTTGTTGATCATGGGGCCTGAACTCTGAGCCTGGGCACTGTCCCCAAGCTTTCAGCTCAAATCTAGCCCTCTACCACTTGAGCCACAGTGCCACTTCCTGCTTTTTTCTGCTTATGTGGTGCTGAGGAATCGAACCCAGGGCCTCATGTATGCCAGGCAAACACTCTACCACTGAGCCACCTTCCTAGTCCACACTCTCACTTCTCTCTTCCCCATCGAGTCTTTAGTTTTCAAGGACTACCAGTGTCTTTAGTGAGCTAAACCATGATTGATTTTAGTACCATTATTTTCATATTGTTACAGACCTTGTAACTGCTGAAATTAATGTTCCGTGTGCTCGGTTTTGTCCCATTCCTACTCTTCCATTTTTGGAACATAAAAAATTGATACTCAGGGTTTTGTATGGAGACAATCTTCTTTTCTATTTATAAACCAATATTCTTCTAAAACTGTGCCCTTGGTCCCTTTGTACTACAGGGGTGACTCATGTTATCTGTTGGTGAGATTCATTTCTGAGTTTTTTCCTCAGACTTTATAGACATTCCTACACACCCAAAGAAAAGGTCTAGCTTGATTTGCTTAGGTCATCCTTGTAATTATGGCTCAATTTATCCTCATATTTATGTATTTAAAGATTGTAATTATATTAGATTCTTTTCTTTTTGACATCTATTTGCAACCCTCATATTCTTCTACCTTCATTGTGCTCTATTGGTAGAAGTGGTTCTAGACTTTTTTCTTTTTCTTTTTTTTTGGGTCCGGTCATGGGGCCTGAACTCTGAGCCTGGGCCCTGTCCCTCAGCACTTCAGCTCAAGGCTAGTGCTCTACCAGTTGAGCCACAGCGCCACTTCCGGCTTTTTTTCTTTTTGCTTATGTGGTGCTGGGGAATTGAACCCAGGGCCTTTTGCATGCAAGGCAAGCACTTTACCACTGAGCCACCTTCCCAGCCCCTAGACTTTTTTCGTGTAACATGTATATGCTTGTACAAATCGATGACATAATTTAGTTTTATGGAGCTTTTAAAAAAGCATATGTAAACATATTTTGAAACTTATTTATAAATTAACAATATGTCTTGAAAATATTTCCTTGTGAATACTAATAGGCTGGCCACATTCTTTTATTTATTTATTTTTCATTTATTTTTATTTTATTGTGAAAATACTGTACAGAGGGGTTACAATTACATTGGCAAGATAATGAGTACATTTCTTTCTTTTTTTTGTTTAAACTCCAGTCTTTATTCTTTTTTTTGGGGGGGGGGGGGGGTGTGTCCGGTCATGGGGCCTGAACTCTGGGCCTGGCCACTGTCCCTCAGCTCTTCAGCTCAAAGCTAGCGCTCTTCCACTTGAGCCAGAGTGCCACTTCCAGCTTTTTTCTTTTTTTGCTTATGTGGTGCTGAGGAATCGAACCCAGGGCCTCATGCATGCAAGGCAAGCACTCTACCACTGAGCCACCTTCCCAGCCCCATGAGTACATTTCTTATCAAGCATTGTAGCCTCCTCCTTTGTTTCTCCTTCCCATCCCTTCCCATCCTCCCTCCACTCCCCCACCCAATCCTCTCCCCCACCAACCAAAGTTGTAAAGTTCATTTTCAACATAACGCCTTGTACATCTCATTGTTGCAGTGGGTCCACCTGTATCCCTATTTAAACGATTTGTTTTTTCCCTTCCCCTCCACAAATTATACCTACATCAAATACAGTGAAAGCAGGGGTTATACTGTGGAGGAGGGACATACAAAGCAACAAAGAAATAATCTTATAAATGTGTTAGAAACAATTGCATGAAAGAAAAAACATTTGAATTCTTATCTTGGGGTTTATTTCAACCTAACATCAACTTATCTGACCTTTTCTGCTTGACTCAGACATATACTAGATATTTCAAATAAGGGAAACCATGGGACCTATGTTTCTTTGGGCCTGGCTTACTTCACTTAATATAATTTTTCCAAGTCTTTCCATTTCCTAACAAATGGGGCAATGTCATTCTTTCTGATGGAGGCATAGAATTCCATTGTGTATATATACCACATTTTCTTGATCCATTCATCTACTGAGGGGCATCTGGGTTGGTTCCATATCTTAGCTATGATAAATAATGCTGCAATAAACATAGTTGTGCTGGTAGCTTTAGTGTGGTCTTGTTTGTGAACATTTGGGTAAATGCCCAAAAGTGGGATTGCTGGGTCATAGGGGAGCTCTATGTGGAGTCTTTTGAGGACCCTCCATACTACTTTCCAAAGTGGTTGAACAAGTTTACACTCCCACCAACAATGCAGTAAGGTTCCCTTTTGGCCACATCCCCTCCAGCATCTGTTGTTATTAGAGTCCCTGATTATAGCCATTCTGACTGGGGTGAGGTGGCATCTCAATGTTGTTTTGATTTGCATGTCTTTTATGGCTAGGGACGTTGAGCATTTCTTCATGTGTCTATTGCCGGCCACATTCTTTTAGCACATGACGGTGTTCTATATTCACTGTGTCAGGTGCTTATTGATGCTATAACAAAGCACCGCAAACTTAGTGGTTTACAACAGCATGGATTTATTGATCTGACAGATCTAGAACTCACGCATTTAAAACAGGCTCATAGGCAGAAAATAGAGTTCTTGGGAGAGTTACATCCTTTCTGGAATCTGTGGGAATAGGTGGGAATCTGTTGACAAGCATTTTCCAGTAGCAGAGGCCATTTTTATTCCTTGCCCTTTGCCATCTACTTTCCATGTAGCACCTTGAAATCCTGCTCTAACTCTAAAGAATCCTTGTAATTACATTAAGCCCACCTATTCAGCACAGAATGATTTATTTTCTTAAGATTTTGCCCAGCTCTCTTCCAGGTGAAGTAAAATGTACCCAGGTTCCAGAGACTATATTGCGGGCGCCTTTGGGGAAAGGGCATGTATGCCACAGGTCCCATCATCTATAGTTATTCTCTTCTAATTTTACATATGTTTACTGGGGATCTTTCTCATTCCCCTGCTATGCTACAGTATGTTGCAAATCTTTACTAGATATCTCCCCTCTCATGTCCCACAGACCCTGGAAGCCATAGCTTCCTTTCCTTTGCATACCTTGCTGTCTTCATTTGAATACTTTCCTTTCCTCAAGTTATATTATATTCTTTGGGCTTGAAGACTTAAACCATGTATACCCTTCTCCACGCAGTTTTGTATATTTTTTATATATTTTTTAGATTAGTTTCCATATGTTCCCAAACTACACCTCTCTAAGTTTTTATTCTGTATTGTGAATGACTATGTTTTACCTTTACCTTGTAGCCTTGTTAAACGTTGTAAGCCCAAAGCTTAGTTCAAGTTTTGTGTGTAGAAGACACTTAACAAATGTTGGACATTTGAGGATAGGAAAAGCAATCTTGATGACTAGCATTTGCTTTTGAAGCAGATATTTTGAACCTGGCATTCCCCAGCTGATTTGGTGAAGGAAAAGAAAGGTTCGTGTCAGGTATATCTGCATGCAGCCACTCTCGCTAGATCCTAGTGATCTTTCCTTACCTTCGCCCTTTCAGGAAGAGAGGTGAACTGCTCCTCTAGGCACAGAGTCCTGCATTACTTGGTGGCTTCTCTATTCCTGCCAGTATTTTTCAGATATTCTCTTTGCCAGTGTCTCCTTAACCTATCCAACTCCAGTGTGTTCCCTGCGGGTTCCAAGGCCGTTAGCATCTTAGCTAATGTGGGCAGTAGCCATATCTATAACCACATTCTTGATTGTTCTACACAAGCTTGTGTCCCTCATTCAAGCTGATATTTACAGAATGGATTTTGAATATTTGTGAGTCACTTTGTAACATCAGAGGGCAATCATAGGATAGTGTAAGTGGACTTGATCTTAGATATTTTCCAATCAAGATGAATTTTATCTTGGATTTTAGCGTGATGTGTCACAGCTTTGAGTATGAAATAGAGAGCAAGGAAAGACTTTGATGTCCCCCAAACTTCAGTTTTAATTTAGAGGCATTACTTAGAGGCTTGGTGAATTGAGCATACTTTGTTTTGTCAAATGCTAAAGGAAGACATTACTTTACTGGGATGCCCAAAAGACTAAAAGATTAAAGGAGACCGATGCATCAGAATCCCCTGGCATAGAGCCTGGCTGTCCTAGCTTCCAGTTCAGGGCACACGGAATCATTTTGCTGACCAAGCTGAGGGGAAGGAAGGATAATAAGTAGATAGAAAAGTTGATGGGACCAAGCTACTGTTGTGAGCTTCCATGTTGCTGGACTGGCAGGGAGAGATGAAGGCATTCTTGCAATTGGATCCCAGTGACTCCTTTATAGGAGTCTCCCTATGAAGAGGGATTTGGGTCTCCCTAGAAGGGAGTCCACTATGTAAATAACCATTACTGGGGACAACCGAAGTGTTTGCTATTTATGCTTTTCCCTCTATTATCCTGCCTTACATTTTTGTATGTGTTTATTTGAACTCACACCCATAGAAGATGGTTCAAGGAGTTCAAAACTTACCACACAGACCTTATCCCATAGAGCTTCTTCCCCGAGCAGGTGCCTCATGAACCAGACATCCTCTTTGATGCAGCCTCCAGAAATTCCTTCCTGTTTTTTATTTTAAGTGATCAGAGTTTGTAGGTATGTTGTCTCATTCTAGAAACATCTCTTGATACAGCAAGCATTTCCGGAAATCTGATTTCTTTCCCAAGTGTTCTGAAGCTTGCAAACTCAGACATAATGAATGGAGTCTTTAGAGTGAACTATCACTTGACAGCATAAGTTATTTTAATGGGCCCATCACTGGAAACTAAACTTACACCGTCTGTTCTACCCTTTAACTGCAAATGCAAAAAGAACACTATTCCCAGTGGCACCATAAAAAGTTAGATATAAGTGATTTAAATGCATGTTTGGGTTCTGTATTCAGTGCAATATACATCTGAAGGAAAGCTTATGTTGGATTTATTTTTTATGGCAAAATAAAAATTCAGAGTGCAAGGATTCCTGTGTGAACAAAAGAATGACTTTTTAGTTGGCATAAAATATGTTTCATCATTCATTTATTCATTCAGTCATTTTTTCCTACAAATATTTATGGAATGTTCCATGTAACTCCTACTGTACAGGACACTTGGGGTACAAAAGTTAACAGTGATAATTGGCAAGACTCTTGAAACTTCTAAAGGAAAATCCGACAGGCCATTTCATATAAATATACATAAAATGCACATAAAAATCCAACCATAAATTTTATGTTCTGCTTCAGAATGCTAATGTGAAGGAGTGGAAAGAAGTTTGTTATCAGCCAGATCTTGGTTAAAAATTCCCAACTGCTCCTAAAACGTGACCTGTTTGAGACTGACAACTGTTTACAACTATTAACTCTGTTTCCTCATCCAGAAAACGGGAACAGTAATGTCTCTCTCATGGGAGAGACATGATTGAATGAGTTATATAAACAAAGCCATTAGCCCAGAGTTTGGCTCATAGTTGGTGCTATATGTTAATTCTAGTTTCTCTCCCTCTCTTTCTCTCTCTCTCTTCCTTTCCCTTCTTTCTCTCCCCCTCTCTCTTTTCTGTTTAATGTAAATGTGATAGGAAAGTTTATTAGGAACTACTTTCAATAGGAGTCTACTTTCAATAGACAGACATGGGTCATCTCTAGGGTGAAATGTTTTTTTTACCCCAGTACAAGTTTTTTGCTTTTTTTTTTGTCTTTGTGTTGATCCTGGGTGCTGTCCTTGAGCTTTTTTTTTTCTCATGGCTAGTGCTCCACCATTTGAGCCATGCCTTCACTTCTAGCTTTTTTTGTGGTTAATTGGAATTTTTCTGCCTGGGCTGGCTTGAACCATGATCCTCAGATCTCAGCCTCCTGAGTAGTTAGGATTATAGGCATGAGCCACCAGCAACAATCCCTGGCACTTTTTTTTTTTTAAATCAGCATAGCATTAAGTTCCTCCCCTGGACCAGCCCATTAGGCAGTCACTATCCAAGAGTGGGGGAGGCTTAGTGAATTACATTTGACTTTTAGATCATGATTCCAGACCATGGTTTGCTGGTGGAGTGGTAAGATGAAGTCTATTGTTTTAGGAACGATTCCTTTACTCACTTTAGATAGTGTGACTGATCTTGTCTTATATTTTTCTACTTTGTAGTTTTCCTCGGATTTAGCATCATTTTTTAGACATAAAATGAGACTCATACAACACAGAAGTTAGGAAAGGATTTAAGGAATAGTGAACTTTAATTCAGTGTTTCTTCTCAAACAAATTCCATCCTAAGAGAATTAGTCACTACTCCAAAGTTTTGAAGTTTGTAATGGTGTCTAAAACATCTTCATATGAAGTGCCCATTACGTGTTATCCACTCACATCTCCCGATTCCATGCATTGACTTGTTGTCTGTTTTAATAACAATCGTTTCTTGATGTGTCTGGATAGTTGCTTTGTGCTCAAGATTGTCTTGACTTTTCTTGACCCCATGTTTTCATTAAAAAATGTTTAAAGTATCTTCTTGATTTTACAAGAAGCCTTCTGTATATTGATTTAATCTCTGCAATTAACTTGAGGAGAATTGATCATTATAGTATCTTTCAATCTATGAACATGATATAAATTTCCATTTGTTTCTAGGTCTTTAAAATGCTCTGATGAGTTACTGTGTATAGGTCTTGGATTTCTCTCTGTTATTCTTTTTTTTTTGTTTTTGTTTTTGATTTTTTGCAGTCCTGGGACTAGCTGTCCCTGAGTTCTTCACATTCAACTACTTTGAGCCACAGCTCCACTTCCGGTTTTCTGGTGGTTAATTGGAGATAAGTGTCTCATGGACTTTCCTGCCTGGGCTGGATTTGAAACATGATCCCCAGATCTCAACCTCCTTAGTAGCTAGGATTATAGGCATGAGCCACCAGTGCCCAGATATTTTATTCATATTTAATTAATATTTTTATGTTATAATAAAAGTTTTTTAAAATCCATTACTGGGGTTTGAACTTAGGTCTTTCCATACCTTCAAGTTCTAAAAGATGTGTTTGAAAGTTTCCTTTTACTATTATTTTTTGTCTATACATGAAAAATAAAATTGAATCTTATATTAAGTTATTAGTAATGACATAAAATTTACTTATACATTCTATCTGGTCTGCATATTTTTTAAAACAACATTTATGTGCATATGATATTAATGCTATCAGGAAATAATGACCATTTTGTTTTTTCTTTCTAATTCTTATACTTTTTATTTCTTTGGCTTGCACTATGACGTAGAGTAGTGTACTGAGCTTTTTTTGCTCAAGGCTAGCACTCTACCATGTGAGCCACTTTTTTGGTAGTTATTTTCCTATACAGCTGGCTTTGAACTGTGTTCTTTAGATTTCAATCTCCTGAGTAGCTAGGATTACAGTGTGTGCTACTGGTTCCCAGCCTGTGTTATCTTTTTTTATATATTCCTAATTTGTTTAATATTTTTCATTTATGTTGATATAAAATATTAGAGTTTTTAAATTGTTTTCTTGAAATGTCCTTTTCTGGTTTGAAATCAAAGATATACTGGCCTTACAAAATTAGCTATGAAGAATATCTTCTTTGTGTATAGTCTAGAAGGATTTGTGCTCCTCCTGTCCCCTACTTCTGCAACCCTACCTCAGAGGGAGTTCAGTGCCATGTCGCTTGACAACTAACTGAACTTAAGGATGTTGTTGAATTTAGGGATATTCTTTTGGGTACTGGGGTTTGATCTCAGAGCCTTGTACTTGCTAGAACTTGAACTGTGTTCCAAGACATTTTTGCTTTAAGTTGTTTCAGATAGGATCTCTAGGGGTCATCCTCTAATTGTAGGTCTCCTATCTCCGCCTCTTGGGTAGCCAAGATTACAGATGTGAACCTCCATGTCTATCCTTGTCTTAGTATTCTTTATTCTTAATTCACAGCTTGGAGTCAATGGGACCATTTGACCAGGTTTCTGATTTAATCCTTCTTTTCAAAGAATAATTACTATTCAGTTTCTGAGTAATATCCCCAACCTGGGAGTAAACACCTTAATCACTGTGTTTTTATTTGCCTACAGAGAGATTAATGATATAATATGATTACAGCCAAAAAGTGACTGTGTTTTTGGTTAATTACAACTTTATGTAATTTTTTTGGAGGGGGAATGAAAACTAAATAGAATACAGGAAAAATGATGGTGTACATGAATATCTCTTTGATGACACTTATGTGCAAATACTTTTAAAGACAGGAATCTGGCCAGGCCTATTGGTGCATGCCTGTAATGTCAGTACTAAGGAGGTTAAATCAAGAGGGTGGTGAGTATCAAGCTAGCCTGGGTTAGCTTTGGAAGACCTGCTTCAAAACACAAAATAAAAAAATAGGATTTTTTATCTGGAATTTGATCCCTTAACCCAGATTAATAGTGAGCAAGGAAAAAATTTTTAGTATTTAGTATTTAGTAGATTGCTGTGATACAGAGCTAGGATAATTTGGGAATTTTTAGGGGAAAAGGGGAATAGTGAGAACATTAATCCTTTGAAGGAGAAAAAAAACTGGAAAAAAATAATTAAGGGCTCTTTGCCTTCTAATGAAATGGCATGCAACTGTATCCAATTTTCCCTCTGCTTTTTCTTTGATCTCTTTAAGCTCTCCCCCGGTCAAGCCTCTTCTGTTTGAATTGCACTAATTTGTATCCCGCACTTCCATCTGGGGATACAGATTTGTGCAGGCCTGATCCATGCTGGGCTAAATTTGCTCCACACCTGGCTGAACATATTGGTTTCAGCGTATTTACCCAAATTGTTAGTAAAACACCAAAAACAGTCAGCTCCTGTGAATCCAATTGCAAGCAAGGTCCCTGTCACTTAACACTAATACAATTTAAACCTGAAGTTCACACCCAGAAACAGTTCCTCTCCATTCATATTAATTTCAGCTTCCTCAATCCCAGCTTTGGAACCGAAGGAGCGAAAGGAGGGAATTTCAGCTGGCTATAGCCTCATGCTTCATTCATATTCCACAGGCAGTTTGCAACTCTTCTTTTTCATCTTGTTTTTACTTCTCAAATCCTTTGAGGAGGGCTGTGTTGGAGCGCCAGCCAATCTCATTTCCTGTGGTCTTTTCAAAGCCAATCTTTTTAGCTGCCTCTGTTTGGTTGAGGGATTAGATCTTCTAAGCCTTAAAGCCAGTTTTACAATGCAGTTGAGGGTCAACAGCGAAGAAAGGGTTTCCTCCTTCCATTTTTATTTTGTCTTGGAATGTCCTTTTTGATTTACATGTCTGGAAACCCACAAAAGCCTTTATTGTGATCATAGGTGGGAAATAGCCCGGTTAGCCTAGTTCTTCGCATAGAAGAGTTGCTTCATTATTATAAGGCCTTGTCTACTTACATTTATATCTGGTGATCACAAGCTTCCAGGCCCCTGGACACAGACAGAAGCCTCCCCCCCCTCAAAAAAAAAAAAAAAGGATAAGAAAGATAGGAGGGCTGGGCCATCTTGTACTGGGATCAGCTTCTCTCTTTGGCTCCAAACACTTATTTAGGCCTCCCTTATCTCTTATAAAATCCAGAAAAAGTATCTGTGAAGGAACCAGCCTAAATAAAACGCCTAAATAAAATCTTATTAGGGGGACAATAATATACCATGGGCCAGATGAAGCTGGCCCTCAGGCCTTGTGGTTACTTCCGCCATAGAACGGGACCCAGGAAGTGGCTGACACAGTGGCCACTCAGGATGGATGCTACTGTCATAGCTGTTCTCACTTCCCACCAGCATTGGTTCTTGTCTGTCCCTGTTCTTTACACTGCTGCCCTTCCTTTCATTATGAGCTCAGCATTCAAAACCTTGAGTATTTGTATCATAGTCACTGTATCTGAGGCCCATATCCAAACATTAGCTGTGAAGAAAGAAAAGGAAGGAAAGGAGGATCCTGACATTTTCTGTGACAGAGCTGTCCTCTTCTCAGATCACTCAACAACTTACCACTGCTCGGGTGTTTTAAGCAATAGATGTTTATTTTATTAGTTTTGAAGGCTGGGACTTTAAGACCAAGGGCAGGCTGAAGAAGCCTTTTTCTTTGGGTCACAGCTGATCACCTTCTAACTGTGTTTTCACAGGATCTTAGCCCTGCGTATGTATGAGAGAGAGGGAAAGATAGATTGATAGGTAAATAATAGATAGATAAAGGATAAATAGAAAAAGAGTATAGTCCATTATCCCTCTTCTTTTTACAAGGAATACCAATCCTATTAGATTAAGGTCCTACTCTTATAACATAATTCAATCTTAATTATTTCTGAAAAGGCCCTATTTTCAAATACAGTTGCACAGTTGGGACTATAACATATTCATTATGGAAGGGGAACAATTCAGTTAATTACACAGGAATTTATTTTACTACACTGTTCTCAAGTAAGCTGCTTTATTGATAAAAAAAAAAGCTGCTTATTGATAGTGCTTCAGGCTAGGGATATTGATTATGTTTTCCTGTATCTCTGATACTTGGCATAGAGCCTAAAACATAAGAGATACTAGATAAAGGTCTGTTAAGTAAATAAAACATATCATTAAGCAAATCAATGATGTCAAGTTAACCGAGGTTCACAATTCAGTGTGGTAACGTCGACATTTTTATTCTGCATTTTATATAGGTGCTGATTGTGCGCCCGGTGTTTTTTTTTTTTTTTTTTTTTAAAGAAACTTTTATGTATCAGTGAATAACCTGTCAAAATTCCCTGCATTTTAGGTAAAATTCCCTAAAGCAGAGCTAAAGATAGACATTCTTATTTGATTGGTTTGTGCATGGAGTGCTCATAGGAAAAAAGAAGGGAATGAAGCAGGTGCAGAGAGGGAAAGAGCTATGCGGGACAGCAGGTTTGTTTGAGGCTACTTGGATCCTACAGGAAGGCACACAAATACACAAATATACAAGTAAGTTCCATTCTGAGATGATGGATGCCAACTTTCTGAACTATGTTCTTCTGTCACTGGCTGAGATCTGTCCCCCAGAAAAATAGGGGATAGAGACCCATGGGAGTAAAATTGTTGTACTTGCCCATTGATTTTTTGCTATGAAACGATCAAGAGATACTCTGGATGATTGCCTCTCGCTTAAACTTCCTTCCATTGTAAACAGAAGTTCTCTATCTCATGAATCCATCTCTGCTATTTTTGCTGGGACCACTTGCTTTAGCACTTGTAGGTGCATCCAGTATTGAAAGCATCCCTTTTTCTGGAGACTAAGAACTCTATATCTTCAGAGTCTGAATTTACAGACACAGGAAACAAATTTCCTAAGTGGTTCATCCTAGTTCCATTCTTCACCCAGATGTTCTACCAATTGGGCTCTTGCCATTTTATGTCATTGGTTTAAGCTATATAGTACATTATGGGGTGCAATCTTTAATCTGACTCTACTAGCTCAGTGATACATGTTTAATCCAGGATCTGAGACTGGAAGAACAGATATATGTTGCTGATAGAACCAAACTGGCTGTCACTCATACCTTCAACAAAGAAGAAAAAGGGACCTTTCTCCTTTCTTTATTTCTTCCATTGCTATCTTATTCTACCTTCATGTTTCTTTATTCTACTTCTGTTATCTTTTCTATCCCTTTGTAAACTCTGACATTACTACGCTTTACACAACACCTACCCTTTACACAATACCTACATGTAATACATAGTCATGTTGATAAGAACGCTCAGTGAAATCGAATAGGATATGTAGAAGCAATTAGGTAAATTCAAAGAGAACACAAGCAAACTAATAATGGAATTCAGTGAATTCAGTGAAGAATACAGATACAAAGCTAAATGGATACCAAGTAAATACAAATAAACAGCTAAAAGAATACAGATAAAGATAGTACATCTAAACAACTAAGAACACATCAACGAATAAATAAAGAAGTCATTGCCAGATATCAAAAAGATCCCAATAGATAGAATTCCTGAAAAAAAATCAAATGAAGTCCTAGAAATGAAAAATAAGGTGAAAAGTGCTTTAATAGAATAAATGAAATAGAAAAGAAATTTTGGTGGTAGTAGAAAAAATAGAAGAAAATACAGAAAAAAAAGACCAAAGAGATATGAAAGGAAATTTGCAAGAATTTTAGGGGACTCTATTTGAAGACCACAATTGAGAGTAATGGGCATAAACAAAGGTGAGGAGATGATAGATAAATGCATAGGAAATGTGTTAAATATACGATTAGCAGAAGACTTTCCAATTTGAAAAAGAGAAGCCCATCCAGAAAGAGGAGGCTTTTTGGAGTATCCGACAGACCAAATTAAAAAAAAAAAAAAACCACTCAATGACACTCAATAATAAACACAGGGAACGAGGAAGAACCATGAAAACTGCAAAAGAGAGAAAAGGCATGCTACTTAGAAGGTGAAACCTAACAGAATCGTGGCAAATTTCTCAACAGAAAACTTAAAAGTCAGGAGGGCTTGACATGGTGTATTTATTTCACACTGAGCAGTTTAAAACTGCCAAACCAATAATCTATCCCGTGAAGCTATTATTCATAACAGAAGAACAGATAAAAATGTTTCATGATAAACAAAAACTGAAAAATTTTATCACTACTAAACCAGCACTATAGAAGATATTCAGACATCTTGCACACAAAAGATCAACATAGATCTATGTAGAGATGAAAAAATAAATTTAGATCAATGTAGATATTAAAACAGTAGAAAAAGCAAATAGTACCACATGAATAGATAAGCATGGGAGGAGCAGGGAGTATTCTTAACATTAAAACTGAAAGAAGAAATAAAATGACAAGAATGACTACATTAGCTTACCTTAGTCATTTAGAAAGGGACTTTGTTATTACATTTCCACACGTTTACAATATAGTCCAATAGACCCCGCTGCTTCTATCATTCTCCTGTCTACCTTCCCAAGACAAGTTCAACAACTTTACATGTTCTATTCATACCTCTCCATTTTAGCAACATCGGTGGATCCAATAGTCCTATCAAAAGATAGAATGGCAAGTAAGATTAAAGGGCCAGAACTGACCATTTGTTACGTACAAGAAACACATCTATCTTACCCTAAATCATTGTTTGTGGAATAGTAAACGTGCAGTCTTTATGAAAATTAGTACAGACATTCCTAAAGAAAACATCTAAAAATAGAAATACATTATGATCTAGAAATGCCACTCATGGGCTTTCATTTGAAGGAATGTATATATGTACATCCTTGTTCATTGTAGGAGTCTAAAAGAAAAAATTTCAACGATAATGAGTATTTATTGGAGCTTTTTGGAAATGATAGTCTACTTGATATACTTCCAGAAACTGAAAAGGTGAGTAACAATCAAGTGACAGAAAAAGCTTTTGCAAGTCAAATCTTCCAAACCTTTACTTACAGTCGAATTGAAAAAAAAAGACCTAATCAAGTTGTCAGCAGATAGATGATTAAAATAAATTTTGAAGATGCTAAACTACAAACTCTTTTTGCATAGGTCAATAGTAAGAGCAATCCTAGACACCACCAACCTCGGAGCCCTGGACTTTCCAATACACAATCTGCTTTCCTCAGGACTTTGGTTATCAATGATTTTCCTGACCCTCTCTCATGGTGACTACTGGACCATTCTTCGCCATATATTTGACCCATTTCTTTCAGTTCCAGAATTCTGTTTGTTTTTGCCTTTGCTCAGAAACATTGCCTTTAACAATGGATTCTCCTTTTTGAACTTTACATTGGATGTGTGAATAAGACCATAGCTTACCCCTAGCCCTGACTAAACATGGATCTTTTGGAATTGAATTTCAGTTCATTCTCTATAGAGGAGCATTGTCTGGGGATTTCAATGTCGTGAAAGGACACTCTATCCTTTGAAGATCACTGAGAAAATCAAACATTGACAGTAAAGTGCACACTGTGTAATACTCTTCTCAGGTTGCCCAAAGTACTGTGAGTATAGTTACTGCAGACTACATGTGTCCTCTCAGTGTTATGTGTCTTTCAGCCTCTAATGTAATGACATTAGGAGGGGGGGACCTTTGGGATCTGATTAGAAAATGAGGGCAGAGTTCCTACAAATGGAATCAATGCCCTTATAAAAGAGACCTACAAGAACTTCCTGGACTCTTTGCTATGTGAAGACATAGCACAGAGAGATGGCATTTATGAATCAGAAAATACACCCTTAGCAACACCAAATATATCAGCATCTTGAGCTTGGACTTGGGAGTCTCCAGAACAGTAAGAAATGAATTTTTTGTTGTTTGTAAACCACCGAGTTTATGGACATTTGTGACAGAAGCTCCAACAGACTAAGAGAAGAACTTTTTTGAAGCTTGAGCAAAGAATATTGACTGAACCATTTGCAGTGAGGTGGGAAGGCAGAGTTATACAGTTTCCCCCCTGTATGCTTTTCATGGAATGAAAGTCTTTCCAATATACCAGCAAGTAGAGTGTGAAATGGTGGAGGACTAGCCCTTCATTTGGGAATTCATAAAGCAGAGTTGCTCTGACAAGTCTTGCAATAAATGTGGCTTAATTTTGTTTGTCCAGTATAAAGGATCATATTAATTACCTTCTTGACTTCTTTTTTGCTCTTTGGTTCCTCTTTCTTTCCTCTTGTATTTAGAATTTACTTTGAGTAATGTGGCTTTGGCAAAAACAGTATACAACAGCGAGTAAGAGGTGGTCCTTACAGACACTGTGTGTTGACCTTGACCCTTGATGACCTTGAGGAGGCACAAATCAATAAGCTCCATGACATCACTGAGCATAGCATGTTGGAAGGTCATCCTGACAGATGTTTCAGGTTATTGGTTGAGTGCGATGAACTCATTATGTCTAATGAGAATGAATTGATGTCTTTTTATTGACATAAATTTATTACTAAAAATGTAGATCTAAATAATAGAATGGTTTTTTGCACATGGCTCTTGAATCCTTGATCATGCTTCCATGATAAATTACTTAACTTAATTGGCACCTTCTGTCATTCCGGTGACATTTGCCTACTGATCATATAACTAGTTCTCAATTATCAGTGCTCTACCACTAAATCATGAGGTAAACTTTCCAAAACATTTCATTGTGTTTAAATCATTTATATGTCATTTTATAGCACATTCATTCCTTCTACAAACATTAGGAGCACACTGAGATCATAGTTATGTGTTATCTCAGGGAAATAGAAAGTGGAACAAAACCAATTTCACTTCCTTAGCAGAAAAGTCTTCAAGTGTGACTTCTTGCATACAAAGTAGCATGATAGTTCTTTTCTCCATTCCTTGTACATTTCTTCAGCAGGTATTATTATCTCTGTCTCTCACATATGAAAGCTGAGACATTCAACTTTTTTAGATTCATTTATGCTACTGAAGAAAAATAAAGATTCTTGATACAGGCTGCGCATCTGAGCAAGGAGATTTTGTGCTTGTGAATTTGCAAAATTTGCTCACGTGGCAACATTAAGTAATGGCTGTCCAGACCTCCCTGATGGCCAGTTTATGAAACGCTGACCATTAGTCCTCTCAGCAGGGTTACATTTTAAGAACTCCATGATCCTGGATAGACTTAGACCTTTGGGCAATTGAGAGCAGTAGTTTTGTACATGTCTCAAAAAGCAGTCCTTGAACCATGTGATGCTTATTCTGGTCAACTTGACTGGATTAAATGCTGTCTAGAAGATTAGTAAAGCACACTTCTGGGTATGTGTATGGAACATTTACAAAGATGGTTGACAGGTTGAGAGCAACTGAGGAGGAGAGATTTACCCTAAATGTGGAAGTACTGGGATGGAGCTTGGATGGAAGAAGGAAGTCGAACCGTGCATGCGAACTCGAGACTTCCTGAGTAAATGCATCTCTTGCTGCGGTTGCCCATGGACTTCAGCCTTTGGCTTCTTGGGCTTTCACTATGGACTCACCTCAGCGGTCCTCCACAGAATTTCTAAGACATCAGTCTCAAATGGGGGTTGCATCAGTTGTTCTGAAACCTCCACCTTCTGGAACTGCCAAGTTAGCAGGTCCTGGCTCTCCTGCATTCTGATGGCCAGTTTTGGACAACCTAAGCCTTCAGCTGCATAAACCACTTCAATTACCACCTTTCATATTAATCTCTGGCTCTCTATATTATCGACTCTGTTCCTCTGGAGAATCTAATATGAGTCCTTTCCTCAGATGAAGTATTATACAGCACTTAGAAGGTCTTCCAAGCCTCTCTCCTTGGGTCCCTCTTTGCCCTTGGACATAGCCGTCACAGTGCATCTTTACAAAGGGAGACAAGGGCCATTAATCTGGCTGTAAAGTAGGGTAGGGCACCTGGTCTTAATCACTAAATAACAAAGTTGATTATGGGTCACATATTGAATTTCATTTGCTAAGGCTTATTATTATTTATTCCAGGTAATATTGTATATAATATATATTATGGGTTATAGGCTTTCATTAGATATAGAATATTCCATAAATTTATGAGATATTACCCAGCTTTTGTTAGATTGGGAACCCTTGGTCTTTCCTCTTCCACAACACTCATATTGTACCAATTTTGCTTTGGACCCTCTTCAGAGCCTTTTGCAATCTGGAGGGTGGTACAAATGGCACTGTGCAGGATGCAGAGTGTGAAGTGCATCTCGAGGCATTTGGGAGGTGAGTCCTCTGTGAGTCAGCTTCCTAGTCCCCAGGCAAAATTGGGTGCAGTCTTTTGCCTCAAGTTTACCCTCCAGAATTTCCTGAAGCCTGAGGAAATTGCGTTCATAAATCTTTCTCTCTTCCTTTGGGAGATGCAGGGAAGAAATGAGAAGGTATACTGTTAAATTAGATTATCAGGCCTAGCCACTACAGGGCCACATTTTCAGAATCCAGGGTGTTGCATTTGAAGAGTCTGTTGTCATCTTGGCACCAGTGCTTAGAGCCTCTGCCATATTCTTCTTCATCAGGAAAGAATTTGAAAGTGATGAACAGTTTTGATTTTCTTACAGCTGCTCTTACATTTCCTCTTGCACCAAACCCAAAGGAGAGCCTCTGTCAGATAAGGAAAAATGGAGGTCAGAGATATGTAGGGTCATATGACCAACAGCTAAGCTCCCCTCCTCGACACAGGCTTAGGTGTTGATCCAGCCTGAGTCAAGGATTGGTGAGTTACTGAAAGGAAAAAGCCTCTTCTAAATGCTCAGACTCTGTGGCTTTCAGGGCAGCTTGGAAGGATTTGACTGTGGATACTCTAGAATCCTCTCCTTATTCTTGATTAACCACTGAGATGACACTGTACGTTGGGGTGCAAAGCAGCCCTCATATTTTGTTCCGACCCATGGAATCTGAAGGTGCTATTGGCCTTATTCTCAAATATCCATCAATTCATTAGTTTCTTTGCTCACATGTCAGCTAATATGCGAAGCAATGGAGATATAAAGCCAAAGAAAGTTAGTATAGTAGTTCTTTGGTGTTTGGAGGCCTGGAGTTATAAATAAAATGCACATGTATGCTTACACATATTTTTCTAGGCGAGATGTATAAGTTTTGGTCAGATTCTCCAAAGGCTACTAGTTCTTAGGAAAAACCTATTGCAAATACTTTTGTGATAAGTTCTAGAGCCTACTAATTCAGTCTGAGTGCACTGTGGTGGTGGTAGTGGGATGTGTAGAGGAAAATATGAGATCCTTTGGAATCCAAAGATGACCAAGCTTCATTTGCTGCAGTGAGACACAGAGGCAGAAATAATTCTCTGGCACATGTTTACTTTATACCTGAAACTAGAAAGATGAATGGGAAACTTTTGGAAGGCAAGAAGAAGAGCCAGCTACAGAGGAGAGCTCTAAATGGGAAGTGTGTGTGTGTGTGTGTGTGTGTGTGTGTGTGTGACATTTTTGCTGGTGGGTCTCTTTACATTTGTAGAGAGAATCATAATGTTCATTTATAAAATGTCATGCTTTATACCACTTTGACTCTCAAGGTTGGATAAGTTGTGCAACCAACAGAAGACTGGTGTACCTGAGTTAGTATTTAGAATTATCTACTAATGCACTTATTGTCTGCCTGACTTCCAGTCCTTTGAGGACAGTACTAGGACCAATCATCTTAATAAACACTGGGTATTCCTAGTACCTAAGTGCTACCTGGAGGCCTTAGCTTTAATCTGACGATGGCTTCACTCATCCCTTTGCCTCTCATTAAGGGACAGTGTCTAATGTTTCCTGCATTGAATATGGGATGATTTTTTTTTACTTGTTTTGAACAATAGAAGTAAAAATGCTCACATTTTAGAGCTTAAATTGTAAATGATCTGGTCACTTAAACTCAATCTTAGTATGCTTAAGAATCTTCGCTCTCTTGGAACCCTGGGACTCCATGTCCAGAGCACACTGCCGGAATAACCACATGGAGAGACAGGACCAGGGAAGAGGGAAGAGAAGCCCATCTCATGTAGGTCATCTGAGCTGACCACACTGATTACGTGGAAATAAGATGATCTTCTATCCTACAGACTCTGTTGGGCTGCACTGTCCAGGCTCACATGGCGCAGACACAGTTTATCTCCACCAGGGTGCACCCAATTTACAGAATGCTGAGCCAATAATGTCTATGGATATTTTAACACTGGAAGTTTTTGTTTACTGGCTTTCAAAAATCTACCCAATTTCAAAGTGATGTAGTAAAAGAAGAGATAATTGATGGGTGGCAGGTAGATGATACTCAATAACTATAAACAAATGAAGGAATGAAGGAAGGAATGAATTGGTCTCCCCTCCAAATAAATGCAGATTTATCTGTTGGGGATGTCAAGTTGATTGGTGCATACTTGGTAAGTCTCATCTGATTATGTGGAGCTGAGGAATACCCAGCTCCTTTGTACTGGGCTGATTAGCTCCATCCCAGCGCTCCCTGGTGGATGCCCAGAAAGTGCTTCCTGTTGAACAGACAGGAGAGCAGTTGGTGAAGTAAGTGCTGTGGACAGAGAGTACACTGGACTTTGGGGAGGTGGGTAGAGGGAGAACATGGCTGTCAAATATGGCCAAGGAAGGCTTTCAAGCAATGTCTTCTGGGAGCAAGGGATTTCCTTCACCATCTGCCTCTACAGAGCGTACTTTCCAAACAGTAGAAGCAAAACCTACCATGAAATATAAACTGGAGAGGTTTTCCAGGATGCTAAGGACCACGAGCAGTCTCTGGGGCTCTCTGGATTCATTAGGCCTCACTGATGGAGGATTTCATTTGTGCATAAGGGACAGAGTCTTGATGGCTGTCTAGGAGCAGAAGCTTTCCCTAAAGGCATGAGAAGCTTTGGAGAATTTTCAGAAGGGATTTAATCTGCTCTGATCGGCAGGGGTAGCCATGTTTTGGGGACAGTAATGGGCCAGATGAGCTTCCAAGTGTCTGCTTCTGAACCCTCACAGCAGGTCTACTTCCTGTGGAAGTCTCTGGAATGCCTGTTGTTGTCTGTCCATCTGTGTTCCATCAGGCCTAGAAAACTTCAAGTTATTGGTGCTAAGATTAGAACAATTGTTACTTCTTTCATTCATTAACCTGTTCTTCTGGTGTCAGTATGGGCTACAGGCTTCTGGGATAGTATTTTTCTTCTATGATTGATAACAATGACTCTTCACTTGTTGAGAGCCCTGCAGGGAGTCTCTCTGCATGATAAGCTTGGCTATCTCGCTGGAACATCTCTCAAGGCTATTTACAGAATCTGGTCTTTGCATCCTGCCCCAAACAAAGACCAGGTAGCTGCTATTGACCACCTTTTCACACTGCCCTAAGCAAGCATCCTGCAGCTGCTACGCCCAATGAAAAAGCTTCCTTATTCTAAGCATATAAATATCCCTGTGTGAAAAATAAAATTTGGCAGCTTGATCAGAATCCTTGTCTTGCTGTCCTTCTTCGTGTCTCTTGTCTCTTCATTCCTTCTCGCTTAGGTTCACTGCCCTGGTTGAAGTCCTGCGGGTCGGGACAACTGGCGCCCAACGTGGGGCACGAGCCTCTGACTGAGGAAGGAACGCCGTCCTCCCGGAAAACTTGGCCAAGTACAGTCCGAGATCGAGAGATCGCCTCGACAGACCCCGCCGAGAGACAGATCCAGGAGGAGAGTGGGGACGGCGCATAGTAAGTGACCCACTATGGGACAAGCAATATCATCACATGATCTATTTCTGTCAGACCTCAGGGAGGCCTTCAAGACACGAGGAACGCGGGTTAAGAAAAAGGATTTAGAATTATTTTTCTCATTCATAGAGGACTTGTAGGAATCATAGATGCAAAAAGATGGCAAAGAGTAGGAGATTGTTTAACAGATTATGAAACCTTTGGTTCAGAAAAGGTTCCTGCTACGGCCTTTTCCTATTGGAATTTGATTAATGACATTTTAAAATGTTCTCTGTTTGATAGTGGAATATTAAAACTTGTAAAAACAGGAGAGGAGGTTCTCCAACATGCCTCTAGGCCCCCCTCGGCTTGCCCATCAGTTGTATTAGATATGACTGCTGGTCAATTTACTGAAAATCCCTTCCTTTTGTGGCCCAGCCCTTCAAGGGCCCACTACCCCTCCAGATCCAGATGTTTTTTCTCCCCCCCTTTTACCTAACCTGGCACCTTTACGCGAGACTCTTCAACATAGGCGAGAACACCTTCAACTTTTAAAAGAACTGCGGTCCCTTGATTATGAACTCCGCATACTGGCCTTGGCCGATACGCCAAAAACGCCTGATAAAATTAAGGTTAGATCAGGCCATCAATCAGTTCTCACCTTTCCAGTAACTCGGAGCCAGACAGATAGGACCTCAGAGGGTGAGGAGGACGAATCAGAAGAGGAGGAAAAGGAGGATGAAGAGCAGGATACTGGGGATGAAGAGGAACAACCCACCCAGGGAAAAGGCCAACAAGAGTATAAGAGGCTTAGCCTCCGGGTTTGTTGAAAAGCTTAAAAATGCATGTGCCCAATATGGCCCGACTGCGCCTTATACATTAGCCTTGTTAGAAAACCAAAGTGCGCGCTGGCTCACCCCTAATGATTGGAAGTTCCTGGCCCGCGCCACCCTTAGTGGGGGTGATTTTGTTTTATGGAATGCGGACTTTAAGGAACAATATAGAGAGACCGCGCAAAAAAATTTGGCTAAAACATCTTCAAAAACCTGGACCTATACTAAACTTTTGGGTAATGCGCCCTTTGATACCAATGCTAAACAGGCGCGCTTTCCTACTGGACTTTTGGCACAAATTCAAAACGCTGGCCTTTATGCTTGGAAGCGTCTCCCTCAAAAGGGATCGGCTACTACTTCCCTGGCAAAGGTTAGACAGGGGCCAGAGGAACCCTACAGTGACTTTGTCTCGCGGCTTAACTTGGCTGTAGAAAGGCTTCTTGGGCCAAGTGAAAGTGAAAGTGCCTTTGTTAAACATCTTGCCTTTGAAAATGCTAACCCTGCATGTCAAGATGTCCTCCGACCACATAAAAACAAGGGTGACCTCTCTGAGTTCGTCAGGCTTTGTGCTGGAGTAGGAACCGCTCACACCACGGGGCTCGCCATAGGTGCCGCCTTTACCAAGGCATTTCAAGGTTCAGTCCCCAGCTTGCATACTTGCTTTAATTGTAAACAACCTGGTCACTTTGCACGTGAATGTCCCTTCGGCAAACAAAGCCAAGGGGCAATGCCCTCCCAAGCTACAGGTAGACCACTCCCTGCCACTCTTTGTCCCAAATGTGGTAAGGGCCGTCATTGGGCCAATGAATGTAGATCCAAAACAAATGCCCTTGGACAGCCCATTCTCTCTCGATTTTTCGGGAAACTTCCCTCGGGGCCAGCCCCTGGCCCCGACCATCCCCAAGACAAGCCCACGGGCAATAGGGTTTGTCCCCTCCCAAACTCCCAGAGACCCCCTTACAGGCAAATGGAAGGGCCTAGATCCTGTTCTTATCTGGGGGCGAGGTTCAGCCTGTATTTTAGATCAAGAACAAGCGGTCCCAAGGTGGCTGCCTGAACGCTTGATAAAACAGGTGAATGGCTTACCACAACCCAGGGGAAGCCTTCCCCCCGAGGATGATGCCTTTTCTCTTGCAGATGCAGCTAGAACTCCAGACATGGACCATCCTGTTTAAATTTATTAAATAACAGATTAATCTCTTGATTTCTAAGCCCATACAGGTTCATCACCATCGCCTTGATATGGCAGACTGCAGCATTGAGATCTAGGAATTAGTGTTTTGCCATGAGCTTGTTCCAGTGGGAAACAGCCCTCCTTTTTTTCTTATTTAGAAAACCCTCCTTATTCATAACTCCTGACCATTCAACGGGCAAGACCTATTGCCATAAGGAATAGGTTCGCCCCTCCTCCTATAGGCCCCTCCGCTTGGGGGAGGATGCACCTATGGGAGGAAGAAAAAATGCTCTAATCAAGGGTGCAGGTAAGACTGCAGGGGGATGGATCCGCGAGATCCCAAAACCCAAGACCCCTGAGTGGCAAGCTCTGGTGCATGACGGTTGGCATGCATACCCACAAGCCGTCTCCTCAAAAAACATGCCAAGGTCTGTAAAATTCCCCTCCCCGAGTGAGGACGCTCGCTCAGAGTGGAGAAAAACCCTGGGCCCTTAGAGGAACAGAGCCTCTGTCACCCCCTCAAAAAGAGCACCAACAATTGATGGTCAATTTTCTAAATAAGAAAGGGAGAGATGTTGAGAGCCCTGCAGGGAGTCTCTCTGCATGATAAGCTTGGCTATCTCGCTGGAACATCTCTCAAGGCTATTTACAGAATCTGGTCTTTGCATCCTGCCCCAAACAAAGACCAGGTAGCTGCTATTGACCACCTTTTCACATTGCCCTAAGCAAGCATCCTGCAGCTGCTACGCCCAATGAAAAAGCTTCCTTATTCTAAGCATATAAATATCCCTGTGTGAAAAATAAAATTTGGCAGCTTGATCAGAATCCTTGTCTTGCTGTCCTTCTTCGTGTCTCTTGTCCCTTCATTCCTTCTCGCTTAGGTTCATTGCCCTGGTTGAAGTCCTGCGGGTCGGGACATTCACTTGGCTACATTTTAGTCAGGATTCTGAGCTTTCTCCTAGTCACATCCATGAACTAGGAAGACCTCTGTTAAGTCGGTCTAGCAAAGAACCCCCTACCCCTGATATCTGACTAGGTTCCTTATCCACCACTTCTGCATCACCCTGGCTTGTCATCACCAAAAATCCTGTTTGATCAGGCCAGCCAGGATCCTCTCTGCCATTGATATTTCCTCTTAGTTATGTCTGCCTACTAGTTCCCTGTACTGCTTTCCTACAACCTTGTATACCTGCATTGTATTCCAAGCTGAGCCGCCTTTCTCTCTCTCACTGCGAGATCCTGTTGCTGTGGTGACTATACTTATCACAATGGTCCCGAATAAGTCTGCCTTACTTTGCCCTATCAAGTGTCACTAAATATTGTTTCTTTAAATTAGGAAATAAATGCACAGTGCTTTCAATATCTTTAAATACCTGTGAGTGCTAGTAATGAACATTTAAAATAATTAGTCTTGAGAAAGGGAATGGGGTTTCAGAAATAATTACGGACCACTTTTGATTTGCTGAATTGTGATTCCTAACATTTCTGAGGTCTCAGAACAAAATGTAAGGGGATTACTGTGCATGGGTTAGATACTCTTCTGGAATGCATTAGAATTGAGAGGCCAGAGACAGCTTACGTATCCCTCTGATCTCTGGGATTTATGACATTCTTAATCAGAAAAAAGAGGCTGCATGATTTCTTCCAATTTCAAAAGAAGGCAAAATTTATGAGTGGTTGGATGAATTGGCCATCTCTTTCTGGAGACTATTTTATCTCCAGCCTTCATTTAGAATTGGGATTGATTGATCCTCGGTGATGTGACCACTCAGCCCCAAGGAAGGTGCGCCTCGGATGTTTATTAGGCTGTGCACAAGGCAAAAGTGATCAAGCACGCATTGAGCTCCATTGCCCATCCACCCACCAAACTCCTCCTAGGCTGCCCAGAATTTCCCTGGGAGCAGGAGCCAGTCCAAAGCCAAGAATCAGTGTCCTGCTATTTGATGCCTCTCCAACAATTCCAGAGAGGAAATCAATGTTCCTGACTGCAAGATTGCTGAACAGACTTAGATTTTTTTTCTCTGTATTGATTTTTTTTTTTGCCATACTCCATCTTCATCTTCCCCTTTTAAAATTCCTCTTAGAACTCTATCTACAAGAAGCATATATTTTCATTCGTTTCTCTTTTCCCTCTTCCCTCTTTAAGCTTAACTCATTATTGTGTCAATCAAAACCTTTCCCTTCCCATCACTATCAGGATTGGGGCAGATAAAGAAGTGTGGGAAGTGGATTTAGCCAGATTCTTCCTTCAACAAGAGGGTGCAGGGTTGGTGAGAAAGTTTTCCGTTCTGCACACAAGCCTACCACCTGTGGGTTCCTGAGAACTCTGCAATGGCCTTAAAAACAAGCCTAGGGAGAACGAGAAGCTGTGAAGTAGAGTACTTATTACTGTGGAGGCCCTTCTTCCCCAGCCAGGTCACCCTGCATGCCAGCTAACTACAGGTAAAGAAAGAATCCCAGGAAAGCTTCACAGAGTCTGATGCTGGTATCAGAAGCACACAAATATCCTGTGAAATTGTGAAAACTAACACATGGCTATTGGTTTAAGCCACTGAGATTGGAGGTTGGTTTTTGTTACAAAGTCAGATCATATTAACAGATAGTCAATGACAGCTATGGACAATCTTAAAAATCCATCCTAACCAAGGCCAAGGTCTAACATAAATCTTACCCCATCCCAATTGAATGGTTTTGAGCAGTCCAGAATGTCATGATTCTCTTCTCAGACAATTTTGTTAGGTATCAATTGTTAGGTAACAATCTTAATTTTTGCCTTAAGGTTTTTTTTTTCTTTTCTACTTTTTGTTTTTGCAAAGAAAAGTTTATCTTGTCACCTGCCCCTACTAAAATCAATTGGAAGGTCTCACAGAACTCATCATAGTCTATGGGAAAAAAGAACTTTCAAACTGTCTACATTAAAAACAAATACTCGCTAATTTTAAATCAAACCCCTGCATTCTCTCTTAAAACAAAAAACAAATAAATAGTTGAGTGGGACCCAAAGATGTAAGAAGCTAACCAGATTAAATGGTACTAATTCCACTCACCCCATCCCAGCCTCCTCCACACAAGCCCCCATTTTACATTTTGGCCTCTGATTCTTGGCTATCTGCTCTCTCTACAGAATCACAAACTTCCTGAAACCAGCATCCACACCCTGCTGTAGGGTCTTCAATGAAGTCTTTCTTAAAAAGACTTCATTGACCATTAAGAACTGCTGACCCCTGGTCATAAATGCTGACAATTGCCTTCCAGAAGACTCTTTTATAAACGGTAGAGCAACTATTTAGCTGTCCTTTCTAATTGATGGGTATTTTGCAATCTGTGACTGCCTGATCCTCCTCTCCTCATTTCTCCTTGATTACTGCCAGGGAAGTTTGTTCTATCCCAACCCCAGGGAGTCTATTTCATTTCCTAATTACTTTCCCTGCTGAGAACATTCTTGCCTTGTGGTATCTAACCTAAATTCCCCCTTTCTGTAACTTCAGGCCATTGCTCCTTAGTCTAAATTCTCTGAAAGGAAGAACAATTCCCTTGATTAATTTATTTTGTGATCTCAAAGCTGTTTATACATCACATTTCTTTTTCCCCAGAAGTTTCTTTTTGCTAGATCAGAGAAATAAAATTTCTCATTCCATTTCTTCTCCAGGTCTTTGTAGTTACTATCTTTAGATATTTTTCTTTCTGGGTTGACATATCATAATTGTTCTCACTTATTGAATATTCACTCAACAGGTTAGGCACTGAGCTAAACATGGTATGTACATTATTTTGTGTGACTTTCAGGAGGAGGCAAGCCATGTTATTAACTCTAATATAGGAAGAAAATGCATCTGAAAAATGTCAAGTAACCACCAGAAGTCACACAGCTGAGTAGCAGGAGGACTCAGGCTCAAACTCAGGTCATTCCATTTTGAGAGCTCTTACCTGCTTCTCTGTATTCTCTTCTAATATGGCCACTGCAACAGTCTTCTCAGACCACTTTACTCACACCATGTTTTTTTTTTTTTGAGATATTTTATTTTTTTACATGCTTGTAGCAATAAGGGCATTCAAAGAGTTGAATATTTTGTGTCACTACCAGTTTGAATACATAACAACTCTGAGGTTGGGCAAGTTATTTTCTAATCTGTGAAATGCGAAAGTAATTATGCTTACTCTGACAGGCATAATATCACTTAGACTGAATTTTATTGCTCAGGACAATTTAGTTTTTATTCCTTTAGTTTTCTTAATTATTGTAATTTTGAGAGTAAGAAATACAAGAGTGGTGAACTTAAGAAATCCAGGAACATAGAAATAGCCCATGATATCAGCTATGCATCAGGCAAGGCCCTCATATCTAAACTATACTTAGAGGGGCTGGGAAGGTAGCTCAGTGGTAGAGCGCTTGCCTTGCATACCTGAGGCCCTGGGTTCAATTCCTCAGCACCACATAAGCAAAAAGAAAAAAGCCAGAAGTGGTGCTGTGGCTCAAGTGGTAGAGTGCTAGCCTTTTGCTGAAGAGCTGAGGGACAACGCCCAGGCCCAGAGTTAAGGCCCCAGGACCGGACCCCCCCCCCCCAAAAAAAAAATAAAGATTAAAATAAAATAAAATAACATATACTTAGAGCTCAAAACATTAAACCCTCCAAAAACAATTCCACAAAGAAGCAACAACCCAATTAATATATGGGCTAAAGACCTAAAGAGAGACTTCTCAGAAGAAGCAGTAAGAATGGCCAACAGACTTATGAAGAGATGTTCAACATCTTTGGCCATAAAAGAAATGCAAATGAAAACAACAGTGAGATTTCACCTTACCGGAGTCAGAATGGCCATTATCAAGAAAACCAACAATAACAGATGCTGGACAGGATGTGGCCAAAAAGGAACGTTATACACTGATGGTGGGAATATAAACTTGTTCAAGCACTCTGGAAAGTAGAGTGGTTCCTCAAAAGACTGAACATAGCTGGATGCCAGTGGCTCATGCCTGTAATCCTAGCTACTCAGGAGACTGAGATCTGAGGATCATGGTTCAAAGTCAGCCCGGGCAGGAAAGTCTGTGAGACTCTTATCTCCAATAAACCACTCGAAAACCGGAAGTGGTGCTGTGGCTCAAGTGGTAGAGCACTCGCCTTGAGCTGAAGAGCTGAGGGACAGCACACCGAGGCCTAGAGTTCAAGCCCCACAACTGACAAAAAAAAAAAAGACTGAACATAGAGCTTCCCTATGACCCAGCAATTCTACTTCTTGGCATTTATCCAATTGGCCACAAACCAGGCCACACTAAAGCTATCAGCACAACCATGTTCATTTTAGCAATGTTTACTATAGCCAAGATATGGAATCAACCCAGAAGGCCTTCAGTGGATGAATGGATCAAGAAAATATGGTATATGTATATATAATGAAATTCTAGCTTTCAACAGGAAGAATGACATTGCCCCATTTGTAAGGAAATGGAAAGACTTGGGAAAAATTAAGTAAGGTAAGCTAGACCCAAGGAAGCATAGGTTGCATGATTTCCCTCATTTGTAATAAACAGAATGTGCTTATGAATCTATAAGTTAGCCCAAAGGATAGTAAAAGAAAATTACACTTGGACATGATAAATTAAACAATACTCTAAACATTCACACAGTGAGAACAAAGGAGACTATTCTTAGGAGAGGATCACAAGGGCTCAATAGCTATGTGCACATGATCATATAAAATGATGCTATTGAAATGAACTCCAAGCACTGGAAACAAGAGTTTTTAAAAATTTTATTTTTTGCATTTCTTTTTTTTTTCTGTTTATTTCCCCCCCCTTTTGCTACCATATTTGGTTTCTGTACCTTTTGTCTTGTATGTGAGTTTATCTCATTTGGGGAGGGGAAGGAGAAGGACAGAAATGGTGGGGCAAAGGGTGAACTAATTCAGCAGTGATACTCACTAGACACTATTTTTTTTTAAATTTAATTTAATTTTTTGTGAACACACTGTACAGAGGGGTTATAATTACATGGGCAGGATAATGCGTACATTTCTTATCAAGCATTGCAGCCTCCTCCTTTGTTTACCCTTCACATCCCTTCCTAGCCTCCCCCCCAAATCCTCCCTGCCTCCCCCGCACCAACGTTGTAAAGCTCGTTTTTCTTTTTTAATTTAATTTAATTTTTTTTGTGAACATACTGTACAGAGGGGTTACAATTACATGGGCAGGATAATGCGTACATTTCTTACCAAGCATTGCAGCCTCCTCCTTTGTTTACCCTTCACATCCCTTCCCAGCCTCCCCCCCCCAATCCCAATCCTTCCCCCCCCCCCCCCCCCCCGCACCGACGTTGTAAAGCTCGTTTTCGTTTTGGACATGACAACTTGTACTTCTCATTGTTGCAACAGGTCCACCTGTATCCTTAAACAACTGGTTTTTCCCCATCTCCTCCACAAGTTATACTGACATCAAATATAGTGAAAGCAGGGGTTATACTGTGGGGGAGGGACATACAAAGCAACAAAGAGATAATCTTATAAATGCGTTAGAAACACATGCATGAAAGAAAAAACATTAAAATACATATCTAAGGGTTCATTTTCCCGACATCACATTATCTGACCTTTTCCGCTTGACTCATACATATACTAGATATTGCAAATAAGGGAAACCATGGGACCTATGTTTCTTTGGGCCTGGCTTACTTCACTTAATATAATTTTTTCCAAGCCTTTCCATTTCCTAACAAATGGGGCAATGTCATTCTTTCTGATGGAGGCATAGAATTCCATTGTGTATATATACCACATTTTCTTGATCCATTCATCTACTGAGGGGCATCTGGGTTGGTTCCATATCTTAGCTATGGTAAATAATGCTGCAATAAACATAGTTGTGCTGGTAGCTTTAGTGTGGTCTTGTTTGTAAACATTTGGGTAAATGCCCAAAAGTGGGATTGCTGGGTCATAGGGGAGCTCTATGTGAAGTCTTTTGAGGAACTTACATACTGCTTTCCAAAGTGGTTGAACAAGTTTACATTCCCACCAACAATGAAGTAAGGTTCCCTTCTGTCCACATCCCCTCCAGCATGTGTTGTTGTTAGAGTTCTTGATTTTTGCCATTCTAACTGAAGTGAGGTGGTATCTCTATGTTGTTTTGATTTGCATTTCTTTTATGGCTAGGGATGTTGAACATTTCTTCATGTGTCTATTGGCCATCCTTCTTTCTTCTTCAGAGAAGTTTCTCTTTAAGTCTTTCGCCCACTTATTTATTGGGTAGTTGTTTCTTTGAGGATTTGTTGTTGGGGAATTTAATTTTTTGAGTTCCAAGTATATTTTAGATATGAGACCCTTGTCTGTTGTATGGCTAGTGAAGATCTTCTCCCAATCCATGGGCTTTCTATTGATCTTGCTAGCTATGTCCTTTGCCATGCAGAAGCTCTGCAACTTCATGCAATCCCATTTGTCCAACCTTTCTTTGATTTGTTGTGTTTCCGGGTTTTTATTCAGAAAATTTCGGCCTGAGGCAAGGAGACCTAGGGTTTCTCCTATTCCATCCTGTAATGTTTTCAGAGTGTCTGCTTTGATTCCGAGGTCTTTGATCCATTTAGAGTTGATTCTGGTGCAGGGTGATATATAAGGATCTAGCTTTAGTTTTCCACAAGTAGTTAACCAATTTTGCCAGCACCATTTACTGAAGAGGCTGTTTTTCTTCCATTCTATTATTTTAGCTCCCTTATCGAAGATTAGATGGCTATAGGTCTGTAGGTTAATTTCTGGGTTTTCAATTCTATTCCATTGTTCCTGAGGTCTGTTCTTATGCCAATACCAAGCTGTTTTGATTACTATGGCTTTATAGTAGAGTTTGAAATTTGGTATTGATATTCCTTCAGCAGTGAAGAAAGCCACTCCTAGGGCTGGCGCCCGAGCTGGGTGACTTTTCCCTGGGTGGAGCTGAGTCTGGCAGATCACGCTGCCGTTAAGTTCTTGTGACCTGCTAAATGACTCGTTTTATTCCAAGGCCTGAGTTGGAGCTAGCAGCTCCTCCAAGCTTTGTCGGTATCCAAGATGGAGATCTCCGGTACTGGGAGGGGGGGAGGGGGGGGAGGGGTGGCCTTCCCTCCTCTGCTCCCTGAGAAGGAGTGAGGACATCAGGCTTCTACTCATGCCGAGTCTTGGTTCCTGGGTCGTCTCTGGTCTGCGAACTGCAGGATGAAGATGTCCGCTCCTTGTCGGTTCTTGCTGGTGTTGAGTAGAATCTGCTCGCCCGCTGCGTCTGCTGTGTCTGGCTCCTTCGTCCCGGACTCTCTGTGGCTCAGGTATGGCTCCTGCGATCGCTGCCGCCGCCGCGATAAGAGCTCAGAATGTGTCTCCTTGCCTGGATTTTCCCTCTCTGGCCTAACTCTCTGTCCTGTGATGGCACACTTGGTGTGATTCTCTGGCTTAGGACTGTTCACTGGAACTCTAAAACTGCTTTCTATGCAAGAGCTTGTTTAGACTCCAGCTTCTCCTCCGCCATCTTCCCGGAACTTCCTCACTAGACACTATTATAGAAATGAACTTTACAGTAGGGGTAAGAGGGAGGAAGGGAAAAACTGGGAGAAAATGAGGGAGAGAGTGACACTGTTCAAAAAGAAATGTACTCAGTACCTGACTTGTATAACTGTAACCCCTCTATATACCACCTTTATAATAATAAAAAAAAAGCCCATGATAGTAAAGAAAGTTTATCTGGACTTAGAATTGGAACTCTATCTTTGACTTTTTCTCAGGCACATACATGAACCTGAGTGTGAAGGACTGAATCATATCCACCTATTCATCTGCTAAAGCCCTATCCCCAAATATAACTGTATTTGGAGACAGATCTTTAGGAAGTAATCAGGGTTAAATGAAGTCAGAAGAATGGGATGATAATCCTACAGGACTGCTAACTTTGTAAGAAGTGAGGGAAGAAGAGAAGAGGATGAGGAGGAGAAAAGGAGGAGAAAAAGCAGAAGAATCACATGGTACATTATAAATACATTAAAAATCGTACCAAGAAAGATAAAGCCACTTGTGTCCCTATCTTGGGGTTCATTTTGCTTATCATCATCTTATATGGTCATTATGTACATAACTTTTGACCTTTTCTGCTTGTCCTAGACATATACTAGTTATTGCAAATAAGGGAAACCATAGGACCTATGTTTTTTTGGGCCTGGCTTATTTCACTTAATATAATTTTTTCCAAGCCTTTCCATTTCCTAACAAATGATCTGGTGTCATTCTTTCTTTCTGATGGAGGCATAGAACATCATCTTTTCTAAAGAAAGTACATTTCAAAGAAAGAAAGAAAAATAAGAAAGCAGTAACGAAGCTCAAAATAATACAACCTCATGTAGTAATGAGTGTTTTAAAGAAAAATGTGTCAGAGCAAGGAAATAGAGTGGGAATTATTTTAGATAGAGTGTTAGAGAATATGTCTCTGGTGAGCAGCTTTGTGGAAAAGGTACAGGTGACAAAGAGGAGTTAGCCATTCATGGTACTGGGTCATGAGGATTTCAAGCAGAGGGAGTAGCTAGTGTTGAGTTCTTAGTGTAGGAATAAACTTGGAGTGTCCAAGATGTAGTAGCATCCCTGTGAGCTGTTGTTAAGTTAGGAAGAGCGGGTAGCAAAGCCAGTAAGGGGCAGCTCCAAGTGACCAGAAGGTTTTGATTAGTATGATCTCTAGAGAAAAAAGTTTCAGGAAATGTCCCAACTTTGTGTGATATTCATATAGTCTGGACTGATGAGCAGCTCTGGGTTTAGGTTGATCTGTTGTTTCAACTTGGGCTGGAGATCTTCCTTCAGACCAGTTGCCATGTCCAGTGATTTAAATTCATGAGCCTCCCATTTGTAGTATTTGTTGAAAAGAACTAACGGTGCATGTGTACAAACCCTGGCACCTCAGGAGAGCTGCATGACCTCAGACGAGTTACTCAGCATCTTTTTTTTTTTTTTTTGGGGGGGTCCGGTCGTGGGGCCTGAACTCTGGGCCTGGGCGCTGTCCCTCAGCTCTTCAGCTCAAGGCTAGCGTTCTACCACTTGAGCCACAGCACCACTTCCGGCTTTTTTCTTTTTGCTTATGTGGTGCTGAGGAATCGAACCCAGGGCCTCAAGCATGCAAGGCAAGCGCTCTACCACTGAGCCACCTTCCCAGCCCCTACTCAGCATCTTGTATCCAAGGCTATTTATATAGGCATTATGAGAACTGTGTGTATATGTGTGTGAGTAGCTGCTAGTCTCTCTTTGCCACCTCCTTCTAGTCACTGACCTTTTCTTACCTCCTCACTTCCATGCTGCATTACCTGATCCCCTCCACCTGACTTCTGCTAGATTTTCATTAATGGAGAATAAATGGCAGAGGTGAGAGTATCTGAGTATATCTTCTCTACATATTCACACACTCTAAAGCTCTCACCTAAGTAGTCTTTTAAAACACGTATGGTCTGAGTGTGGTGGCTCAAGCCTGTTATCCTAGCTACTTGGGAGGTGGGTATCAGGAAATTGAGGGCATAAAAGTTTACGAAACTGCATCTCAATCAATGGCTGGGTCAAGTGGTGCATGCCTGTCATTCCTAGAGACACTGAAAAGCATAGTAGAAGGATTTTAGTCAAGGTAGTCCTGGACATAAAATAAAAATATCCAAATAAAAATGGTACAGGATGTATGATCAAAAAGGTAAAGGACCTGCTTGTACAAATCACAGTACTTATCAGGGCCTATAAAACCTATAAAACTAAAAATAATACCAGATAGCTGCATTGTTTAATATGGTGACGTCTTGTCACTATTTACATTAATATTGAGATTAAAAATTTAACTTCTCAATTTCATTGTCCTTATTGATGTACTCCATAGTAACGTCTGTATTGCAAAGCGTAGGTAAGAGCAATGTTATCACCGCAGGAAGTTCTGTTGGAGAGCCTGGCTCTTACTCCTCAGCCCCTCATCCTGGGACATCTTCTTACTCTTGAGACTCTCTTAAATCACAGTACTTATCAGGGCCTATAAAACCTATAAAACTAAAAATAATACCAGATAGCTGCATTGTTTAATATGGTGACGTCTTGTCACTATTTACATTAATATTGAGATTAAAAATTTAACTTCTCAATTTCATTGTCCTTATTGATGTACTCCATAGTAACGTCTGTATTGCAAAGCGTAGGTAAGAGCAATGTTATCACCGCAGGAAGTTCTGTTGGAGAGCCTGGCTCTTACTCCTCAGCCCCTCATCCTGGGACATCTTCTTACTCTTGAGACTCTCTTTTTTCCAGGCACAAAACTTTTCCCCATAGTTATTCACACTTCTAGTTTCCTCTCTTTGTTTCTAACTCATCGAGTTACAGGCTAAGTTCTTTCTCAACAAGACATTTCTTGATCCTTGTCTCCAATCTAAATTCAGTGCTTTTTCTTTTCCTTCATAGTATTTAGCAAGTTATTTGATTATTTTCATGGGAAATACCTAACTTGTCCTTTAAGTAGCAAGTTCATGAGAGTAACTACACATCAGTACTTTAACTCCAGTGTGACACACAGCATGGGCATGGGTAGTTAATAAATATTTGTAGAATAGATGCATGGTTTAATGAGTCTCCCATATGCCTCCTCCACATGACAGATATCCTCTTTAGTTTCCAGAAGACAGGAACCTTATTTTTCTCTGCCCATTTCTATCTTCTTTCTCTCCTTTGTCTGAAAAGGGTCACCTTCAGATCTCTGTGGGTCCTGCTCTTGCATACTACCCAGCTAGGCCTGTCTTGGTGATATTTGTATTACAACAATACTATCAAGATTTTCAGTTCTTTGGGATAAAGCAAGACAAGTTGGTAAAGTAACTTAACTTTGTTAACATTGGTCTATGGATTGTTTATTTTTCATAATAATAATTAGCAGGACAGTTACAGACATAGTAAACTAGAAAGATAGCTAACCAATTGGGAAAAGACCTTTACCAGTAATATATCAGACAAAGGCCTAATATCTAATATATACAAGGAGCTCAAGAAACTAACCCCTCCCAAACTTAATACACCACTTACTAAATGGGCAAGGAAGCTAAGAAGAGACTTCTCAGAAGAAGAGGTAATAATGGCACAGAAACACATGGGGAAATGCTCATCATCCCTAGCCAAAAAGGAAATGAAAATCAAAACAACCTTGAGACAACCCAGTTAGATTGACCAACATTTTGAATTCGAATAACAACAAATGCTGGTGGGGATGTGGAGAAAAAAGAAACTCTGCTGCATTACTGGTGGGAATGTAAACTACTATAACCATGCTGGAAAGCAGTCTGGAGGTTCCTCAAAAAACTAAACATATACTTTCCCTATGACCCAGTCATTTCACTACTAGACATCTACTCTGAACATCATGAACCAGGATATGATAAGGACACCTGCACATCTGTGTTCATTGCTGGACTATTCATAATAGCCAAGATATAGAAACAAACCAGATGCCCCACAATAGATGAGTAGATCAAAAAAACTGCGGTCCCTATATACACAGCCATTAGAAAGAATAAAATAATCTCATCCGCAGGGAAATGGATGGAAGTAGAACAAATCATGTTAAATGAGGTAAGCCAAGCTCAGAGAGACAAATGGCACATGTTCCCCTGATATGTAGAAGTTAGGTCTAAAACACACTGGGACATGACAAATTACACAGGATCCTAGATACTCACACACAGCGAGACAAAAAGAGGATAGTCTTAGGAGAGAATCACAAAGGTGCAATACCCAAGTGCCTCTCTCTGTCTCTGTCTCTGTCTCTCTCTCTCATACATATGAAGTGAACTCCAAAGATATGGAAACAGGGCTTTAAAAAATTTGCTTTTCCTTTTTCTCATGATTCTGTGTTTTTTACCTGATATGTGGTATATTCTCATGTATATCTGTGAGAGGGGGAGGGGAGGGAACAGAATCCGAGGAAAACAGGGGAAAAGTGCAGCTGTGGAGTGCACTGGACATTAATGAAAGTGAGCTACACAGTTCGAGGGTAGAAATGGGAGGGAAGGAATGGGAGAGAGTGAGGGAACAGATGAACTGTATGAAAGGGAATGTACTTATTTCTTGATGCGTGTAAATGTAACCCCTCTGTATATCACCTCTGTAATAACAATAAAGTAAACTAAAAATAATTGTTAGCATAAACTATTTTAATTTCCCTATTTCTATGTAATTAATATGTCCACATTAGAAATCAATTATCCTTGCTAATTGCTATTGGTGCTATGGCTCATAAACTGAACACCCATCTTACTAATGAACTGAATGAGACATAATTTCTTGTTGTTTAAGGAGATGATCAACTCTAATCAGCAGTAAAATCAATCAAAACTTACTGACATCAATTGAAATCATATTAGTGTTTGGAAAAAAGTAAGATAATTACACTCATCTTATAACTTGTAGGTATTGTAACAATTCTAAAATGTACACCTATTTGAATAATACTAAATTTGCTGTGTCTATGCTAGTAGAGATAGAAATATATAATCTGTATAAATAAATTAAGGAATCTTTTCGCTCATAGCTCTTTAGTGCCACTGATTCAATTACTTCAATTTTTTTAGGTTTTAATTTTTCTCATGAGCTCAAGGTAATGGACTAAGCAAGTACTATGTGGGTTACTGTAGCAGGACAGGCCATACACACAGATGGTGTTTGATACTAGTTCTTTTTCTCTCCTCCATCTATCCTTCAAAAGTAAACTTACTGGCTGGATCATGCTTGTAATCCTAGCTACTCAGGAGGCTGAGATCTGAGGATTGCCATTCAAAATCAGCCTAAGCAAGGAAGTCCAGGAGATTCTTAGCTCCAGTTAACTACTGAAAACCAGAAACAGAGCTGTTGCTCAATTGGAGATGGCTAGCCTTGAGCAAAAAAGCTCAGGGACAGTTCTCAGATCCGGAATTCAAACTCTAGGACCGATTTTTCTTTCTTTCTTTTTTTTTTTTTGTTGTTGGTTGTGGGGCTTGAACTCTGGGCTTGGGCACTGTCCTTGCGCTCTTCAGTGCAAGGCCAGTGCTCTACCGCTTGAGACACAGCGCCTCTTCTGGTTTTCTAGTGATTTATTGGAGATAAGAGTCTCACAGACTTCCTGCCTGGGCTGGCTTTGAACCATGATCCTCAGATCTCAGCTTCCTGAGTAGCTAGGATTGCAAGCATGATCCAGCCAGTAAGTTTACTTTTGAAGGGTAGATGCTCGGCTGCTTTTGCATTTTTTTTTTTTTTGGCTGATATTTAAGGTAGTGGTACTGGGGTACTGGGAGTAGACTGCCAAGGTTCAAATCCCAGCTGTGTTGGAATTATTTGTCATGGCTAGGGCCTTGAGTTCTTTGTCTGGATTAACCTTTCACAAGTGACAAGGGCTCAGTTCTGTGACAGTGTGGGTACCACAGGAAATATATGTTTGGCCTTTGCATCTATCTTCTGGCATACAGTTCCTAAAAATCCTTGGGATCTCTGGAGCTATAAGAGCCTCTTGTACATTAACAAGTGGACTAGTGGCTTTAGGATGGAGTAGTCAGGAAAAACTATGGTATTAACATGGAGTACAGACTCTCAGCTCTCCTTTTGCTTTTGGTTTCCAGGGACTGGAGAGAGATAAAGATGGAATTGATCCTTAATGGCTAATCATTTAGTCAATAATACCTATGTAATGAGGCCTCCATAAGCCTCCATAACCCATAAAAATGGGTTCTGATAGTAGTCTGACTGCTGAGCTGTGGAGATCTCTGGAAGGTGCTGGGGTTGGAAAAGTTAGGAAACAATGCACTTCATCATGCCTTGTGCCTTGTATCTTTATTTGCCTGTTCATCTCTAATATTCTGTAATGTTCTGTAGGTAAATGGACAAATGTAAGTAAACTGTTCCTCTGAATTCTGTGAGCTTCTCAGCAAATTAATCGTCAGAAGCACAGGTTACAGTCTGGGGCTCGTGGTTAATGTGAGATGGCGATTTGTGGGACTGAGTCTTCAACTTATGGGATCTGACAGTATCTCCAGGTAAGAAGTGTCAGAACTGAATTAGGGGTTGGCCAGCTAATGTTGGCCAGAATGTCTTGGTATATATGCAGGGAAAATGTCCCCACACATTGTGGTGACCAAAGGTAAAACTGACTGAAAACGAAACAAAACAAAACAAAATGAAACAAAACAAAATGAAACAACAGCAACAAAAAGAAACCCAGTTCCTCCAGAACTAACTTTTCTTGTGTTGGCACAGTTCTGAGATTGCATATGCTTCAGGATTCCCCTGATTCAGGCTCAGACTGGATCGTCACGTCTTTTCCTTTTTTTCAGATTGAACCCAGAGCCTCACATGCGCTCTACCACTTACCTGGCCGTTTTGTTTTGTATTTTGCTTTGGAGATAGGGTCTTGCTAACTTTTTCTGGGCTAGATTAGAGTTTATAATGTTTGAAATACCTTCCCACCATGGTGGAGAGAATTTTCTATTGGGTCTTAGGATTGGATCTCAGGTTATATCAGAAGAATGATTTTGCCCAAAGTTTTCTCTCTACAACCATTGAGATGGTTGGCTATGAAATCTAAGACGAGTCAAGACTGTGTGGCTGTTCCTTTCTATCACTGAGGATCAGTTGCTCCTTGCTCATCCAACTATCCTCATCCTGAATGAAATAAAAGAAATAGGAAGAACAGGAGCTGTTAAGGGAAAGACTTGGGTAGTAGTAGGTGTCTGGTTTTCTAGACTAATGGGAGGTCACACTTTCCTCAGGGAGGGCGAGGCATAACTCCCAGTTTACGTTAGGTAGAAGAGAGCTATTGTCAATCTGGACCCCTCCTCCCTTTCCCCACCAGGACCCAAGCTTCTTCACCTTCTTTCGCACTAGATGCGATGTCTACACACATGGCAGCCATAAGCCCCAGTGGCTATTCTATCAATCTGGTTCTAGGGTCTGTCTCAATATCAAGCTCCTGTTCAGTGAATTTGTTTACTTATGCTCAGTGAATTTATGAAACAGAGACAGAGATAGGGAGACAGAGAGACATAGAGAGAGAGACAAAGAGATACAGAGACAGAGACAGCAAGAGAACAAGATACAGCAGGTGGAAATTACTCTAACTTTGCAAGTGGATAAAACGTCACACTTCTAAATTTGTCCAAATCAAGCCAACTCTAGCTCAGGGACCCTGCTCATCCAAGTCTAAGAGAAGCCTATCAGCCAGTTTGTAAGGTCTGCGACTCCCCATACTCTGACATGAGAAGAAACTGTGGTGATCAGTCCTCAGAATCACATCACCTCTGCTGCACACTGAGGGCCATGTGCTGCTCCTTCAACATCAACATCACCTCTCTTCTCAGAAACAGGCTTCATACTAGTATTCCTTTAATTGGATCAGCACTGTATCTCAGAACCTTCTCCTGTGCCTCTTTAGTCCTAGTGGCTAGTGTCCACATCACCTTGCAAGCCCTGCACAGTCTCAAACCAAGGCCTCAGGGCCTGGAGTACCATGGGGGAATAGATGGCAGTTTTCACTCACTTGTCACCTGGCACCTGACTTGGCAGGCATGGACCACTCTCCCTTTCCTCCCAGGACACAGGCCCCTCCCCCTCTTTCCCATTAGACATGATGTTTACAAACAGGGCAACCACAAGCCCCAGGTGGCTATTCTAGTTAGTGTTTGAAGTATGACCCATTCCAGTGATGACATTCTACAAGTGCACATATATGCCAAGTTTTGGGAAAAAGAACACAAATGTTTTGGGGAAAGAAATGCAAAAGTTGTCAGTAATAATTGTCTATATTAGTTACATGTTTAACTAGTGTTTTAGCTCTATTGGGTTAAATAAACATATTGAAGTGAAGTTGACCTGTTTCTGTCTGACCTTTCAAGTGTTTGCAAGGAAATTTAAAATTCACAGATGGCTCATGTTCTATTTCTGTTGGGAAGGCTGCTCTCTGCCTGGTACCTCCTTCTTGCCATTAAATTAAAAAAAAATCAGACGATTATTTTTGTTGTCATATCCCTGATGAGAGAGGAAAAGATGGAAGCTAACAAATAACCAATCCCAACATTTTTTTTTGTAGCCTCAGGAAACTGCCCCCTAGGAGGTTATAAAAGGCGGTGTCTCATACAGCACAAACCTATCCAGTCAGGGGAATGCATGCATTTCCTTTCATCAAACACAGGCTAGCCTCCAGTGGGAAGGATTGTTGAGGGACCTGAGAGAACTGAAAAGATGTGGAAAGACATGAGACCAAGTTAAATTCCCTGAGAGTTCCCATTACAACTTCAGTTCTTTCCCCTTTTTCTTCCTCTTCCGGGAATAACATTGCTTTTCTCCATCAGAAAACTTTAGAAAAGGTTATATTTCTCAGTGAACTTTCCTTAAGATGTGAATCTTACCCTTGCTCTTATCTACAATAAAGCAGACAGATATCAACAGAAGAGATTTTGTAACCAGCCTAGGATGGCTTTTTAGACTAATGAGTGTTCCAGCATGATTTCTTTCTTTCTTTTTTTTTTTTTTTTTCTTTTCCACTGCCAACACAATTTGGGAGACAGTAGTGAGCTCTCCTTTGAGAGAACCCAGTAGAGTGGTACATCTAGATAGAATGTTAGTTTTCATTCTATTGGTCCTTTCTTTATTAAGAACACATCTTTTGGCAGGCACCTATAATGGCTCACACCTATAATAGTCTTACCTGAGGATTATAGTTCAAAGCCAGCTAAAGCAGGAAATTAACCAACAAAAAGCTAGAGGTGGAGCTGTGGCTCAAGTGGTAAAAATCTCAGGGACAGCAACCAGGCACTGAGTTGGTGCACGCACACACACACACACACACACACACACACACACACACACAAACACACACACACACACACAAACACACACACACACACACACAAACACACACACACACACAAACACACACACACACAAACACACACACACACACACACACATACACACACACACACAGACACACACACACACACATTTTTAGACAGGTACTAGTGGCTCATGCCTGTAATCTTAGCTACTCAATAGTTTGAGATCAGGAAGATCATCATTCCAGGTCAATCTGGACAGAAAAGTTCACGAGACTCCATCTCCAAAAATAACAAAAAGAAAAGCAGGGCTGGAGGCCTGACTGAAAAGGTTAGAGTACCAGCCCAACGAGCAAATATGAGATCCTACTTCCAAAGCTCAGTTCCATGGAGGGTGTGGGGGATACATCTTTAAGGAGATTAATTGAGTATTTCAAGAACAAGTTGGATGACTTGGTTATCATGGTTATCCTTGCTCTATTGCTTGCTTGTGTTGCCTCATTTTTGTGCCATAGACTCTGTACATCAGCTTTCTCAGTTTGATTCTGGTTTTATGTGGCCTTTCTCTGTTGACGCTGGATCTTGGCCAGTGAGGCTGGGCCTCTTATTTGAGTGAGTATGGGACAGTTGTACCTGAGGGGGAAAAACAAACAGACACAGTCTCATCTTCTAGGGTGGTTGCACATGTAAAATTGTCCAAGAGACGATTTTCTAAGACAGGGATGGAGAGATCAAGATTGCTATGTAGATCAAAGAAGACTTGAAAATCTAAATGGGCAAAGGAAGGAAGGGAGTGAGAGAAAGAAAACCAGAGAAGCCTCAGCAAGCATCTCAGTAGAGGAGAAGCAAGCAGTGAAAGTTACGGTGTGCTGAAGGGGCCAGAGGGTATTTTTACAAATGAAAAAAAATGTTCTAATAATGTTCAGTTTAAAATTGTTGGTGTTTCCATCATGTAAATCCATTCTTCACCTCCTCAGGCTTCCTGCCAAATACTCAATAACACGCACTAGCCTTGTGCACTGTGTCTTGTGGGAGCGGTTGTTGTTTGGTTGTTGTAGGAAGTGGGGAAGTGCTTGAGTTGCGTGTCTGGATTAGAGTGACACAGGGCCTTGTTTCAGCAGAATAAGAACCTTAAAGACAGAGAGGGGCCATAAGAATGTAATTGCCCCTCCTACTTGTAAAAAAAATGGTGGAAAGCCTTGTTTTTTTTTTTTTTTTAAATAGATTATGAATTGAAATTTCCAGTCTTACCAAGATTCTTGAGGCTGGGACAGTCCAGTGAACATTCATGGTGATATGTTTTTGGATAAGATCCACTCTGCCCTCCCTTTCCTTTCTTCTTTCCCTATCTTCATCTAAAGTCAGTATACGGGAATCCACGTATAAAGCTATATTCAGGTTGAGAGATTTGTTACACCAATCCTTTCCAGGAAGTTTTGGCTATCAAGAGGATGGGGGAGGATCATTGGTAGACCAAGGTGAGGCAAAGAGTGCTGTTATATTACATTCAGGATTAGTCACATAAATCTTCCAGGAATTCCATCTGTCATATCTCTTGCCAAGAGTTATTCAGTGCCTTTCCTGCCCATATAAATTGTCTTGACCAGTATTTCCTTCACTTTCATCTCTATTAACCCCTGGGCTTCCATAGTATTCTCTAGCCTTAGGAGCACACTGCTATCTTTATAGATATGTTCCTATCTAATCTGGCCATATATATTTCAGGATTTGCTAGCTGTGCTTGAGTGATTTGGGTGTCTACCAGAAGCCTCCTGATAAAATACTGCCTTCTCTGCCATTGTAGACTTACAGTTTATTTTTAAAATAACTCACTTGAAATTTAATAGGAGGTTTTAAAGCTATATCTGGTCTAAGCCCCATAAGTTCTAGCTTTTAAGAACACTTTTGGCACACTGATCTGGGGCTTTCTGAGCTATGGAGAGGGAACAACATTGCCATTGTATTGTGCCTTACTGTGCCTTATTCACAGTGTATATAAAAAGCAAAAGGAAAAAGTATGCTAGTAATCTGTTAATAAACTCATGGATATGGTGATTAACCAAAGAGCATTTACAATTAGAAATGAAGTAATTCAGTATATAGATAAAGTATCTGAGTCACATGTTCAGCAGGTAAAGGGAAAGATGAAATCAGTCCCTTAAGATACTAGTTTTGAAGAACATCATTTAGTTGGTATATATTGTTGATTTCTGGGCACTTCCTGTGGATATCCTGGCTTCACACAATTCTTTCTTTTATTGCTCTTCAAGAGCCTACTTTGATTCTTCCCATGCAAAGAAAACTTGCCTTTGAATAACAAAACATTATTCTAATAGAGCCTTTGGTTAAAATTTGAGGGATAATTGGCATGACTCATGCTAGTGTACTTGGAAATAGATGAATGCTGATGATTTGCTTGTAGATATGTGTAGAGAAATATTTTATACATAGTTCTAATAATGTACACAGATAAAAGAATTTTACAGAGGAGTTATGGAAAACTTTTGCTATTAATTATGCTTCTAGAAATCTAAAAAACAAACAACATTAACCTCAAGAACAGAAAGAATTTTATACACAAAAAATGTCACTGCCATCTTCTTTGCAGTGATACTGAGCAGACAAAAAAGGGTAGCAATGTGTCCATGTATTTGACATGGCTAGGTAAACATAATATATCTACTGATAAGTACTATACTGCCAATAAAAGTGTATCTAAGGAAGCTTTAGTTTTCAAGTGATTAGTCAAATAGAAATACCCATATACTTACACTATTTCTTGCCCAAACTTTGCTAAAGTGATAACACAAGTACTAAAAACTCTGTAAAACCATACAGTTCAGGAAAACGAGAGGAGATAAAACTAATGAGAGATTGCAATATATTATTAGAAATTATAAAGTAGATGTCTGGTTTGTAACGGATTCATGTGATTGAGGAAGATGAGCCACCAGCCCTAAGTGCCTACTAGGGTAAAATTCAGGCCAGTCCAGTCTCATGACAAAGTACAAAGGGCCCAGGCATGCACCACATCTGAAATGTGTGGAGCTAGAAGAAGAGTGACCAGAAGTTCTCATGGAAACAATAAGAATGTAGCGTAGATTGTTTCCCTAATTGGACAGTTATCCTGCTCCACCTGTGTATAAGGTTATTTGTAGAGGCCATGGAATATCACCCTGATCCTCTCTGGTCAATTTGCAAATTGTTGACACTAATTCTAGCCCCACATAGCTTTGAAAGGGTTTATATGAAGTGATTTATGTTTAGACCCTGGCATCTACCACTTCTTCAATAAAATTTATTTCTCCTCATTCCACCTTCTCAACAGACAGACCTACTATGTACTGATTTCAAGAAATCAGATAAAGCAAGGAGATTGAGTCCCTAAGGACAGAGGCAGCTAGAATCTGTCTAGGACCAGGCATCCTGATAAAGTCTTTACAAATGCCAGATTAGTGAATCCTATCCCATACCTGAAGAGGTAGAAACTATTGTTGGCCTCATTTGCTGGAAAGAACCTAAACTTGAGAGCAGAGCTTATCCATCTCAGTGCTGTTAACACTGCATCAGATGGTGCTACACTTTGTATTGTAGGATATTTGGAAGTGTTCCTGGCTTTATTCAACCAGGTAGTACCCTTTTTCAGTTGGGAAAAAATAAACCCCCAGTCCCCTTGGACACTAGTTTTGAGAAATTTATTAATCACTAATCCAACATCCTAACTCCAGTAAAACATTAGGTTTCAAAACCTAGGCATACACTTTTAACAGGGAGTGACAGGGAAGCTTGGCTTTTCCCTCAAACGAAAACAGACTTCCCTTCCTATTGCCTCTCTAACAGTGGTTCTTGGTTAGAACAGCAGAGGGTGCTGTTTATACCCAAACCACATCAGCAGACAGAGGAGGCAAAGTTTGAGGGCTGGAATGAAGATTTTTCACAAAGACAACTTTGGTGGGAGACACACTGGTCCACATTGTGGTGTGGGGAAAAGTGCTTCCACAGAAATTTTTGGATTTTTTTGATGTTATCACTAGTCAATTACAATACAGCCATCTATCTCTAAGCCTTACTAGATGTAGATGTAGCCATGTGACAAATGTGGCTTATGGAACGTGAGTGTCAAAGACACTGTCATCTTGTGAGGTGTGGCTAGAAGGAAGGCATAAGCCTTTCCCATAGTCTTTCACCCATCCAGATACTCGACAAATGGATACATGTAAGTCATCTGGGACCAACAAGTGTTTTAGAGATAGCAAAGCAATGGAGCAGAAGCTGTGTAGGCCCTGACAATTTTGAAGAGCAAAGCTAATGAATTACCTTGAAGTTTTGTTTTTTAAGTGAGTAGTTGTATAGAGAGGTTTTCAATTCAGCATGTCAGTTTATGAGTACGATGCCACTTGATCAATATCACCCCTTCTATCATTCTCTTTAGTTTCTCCCAACCCATGGATTCCCTCAGTTTTCCAACTTCTGTTTTCACATTTGTACATTAGTATAACCGTGTTTACGTTGAATATAACTGTGTTTACCCACCTTTTTCCCTTCCCCTCCACCTTTCCTGCCCATTTCTCCCACGTTTCTTCTTTTCATTTGTCTGCCCAATTCCCCTTCAACAGACACCTCAGGTTCCAGTTTCTTGGTATTCATTTTGCTATACTGTAGGTTAGTTGTTCAAAAGAATTACTCTATCAGAATTCCCCATCCATATACCATACTTTAGTTAATACATTTGTATATGTATGCATTGGATCCTGTATTTATTCATATATATGTGTTAAATTCAACTTGAAAAAATGATAGAACTTGTATCCTTTGTCTCTCCAGGCCTGACTTGCTTCACTTAACGTAATTTTTCCAGGATCATCCATTTCTCTGAAAATGGCCTACTATCATTCTTCAACCTGAATATATAGCATCCCTGTTTGGGATCTTTTTCTGAATTTTATTTTATTTATATGGTACTGAGGAATCAGACCCAGGGCTTCATGCATGCTTGGCAAGCACTCTACCACTGAGCCACCTTCCCAGACACCTGTTTGGGTTCTTGGTCAGTGTTATCTGATTATCACAAAACCTACCAACATCATCTTCTTCTTTCCTTATTGAATCCTGGGAATTGGGGTCTGTGTTTGTTTCCTGTGCTCTTGTAAGAAATTACCACAAACTTGGTAACAACAGATTAGTTCTCTCATAGTTCTGGAAGACCAAATCTGAAACCAGCATAGGGAAGAACCCTGGTTCCTCTAAAGGCTCGAAAGCAGAACCCAGCCTGTCCCCCTGGCTACAGAACTCTCCTGTACTACTCCCCTGCCTACTGGCACTCTTCTGCCTCCCTGGGCTTGTAGCAGCATCACTGCCTCTGTCTTCGATTAATCTGCCTGTGTGCCTTCATCTCTCTGTCTGTCTTGACTAGCTTTTTCTTTACACATGTAAGAGTGTCATTGTTTGGGTTTTTTTTTTTTTTCACCTTAGTGCAGATGACCTTGTCTTAACTTGATTATCCTGGCAAAGACTCTGTTTGACAAAGTGAGCCTGTTCTCAAGTGCTGGTTAGGATTCGAGCCTACCTTTATTTTTGATGGCAGTAGGGGGCCTATTTCAACTCTTGATAGTCTAAACAATTAATTTTTAATTGACAAACGACCATCTCTAGTTCCTGAAATAATTATGGCCTCTTATAACCCAGAAATAACTTTGGGTGTACAAGAATCTCAAAACACTTTTGCAGTACTCTGGAAATGTCATTCCCTTGTCGAGGGAGAAGGCCTTCCCTCCGTTACCCCCTCCAGCTTCCTACTTGATACCTCTGTTATCACAATCCATGCAAAACACACCAGCATCTCACCTTAGAGTTTGGCAAGAATGAGGATACTTAATGCATGCTTACAATATAAACAGGCTTGCTTTTGCTTCTGTGTTTTATTTTAATTAAAAGAGGAAAAAAATATTAGTGTAAGGACTCTTTGATTTTTGAAGGTGATTCAAAAGGGAAATCCCAGTCTGCCTTCTGATCTTTATTGGAAGCATTTGAAAAGCAAGTCTTAATTATACGAATCAGGGCAAGACTCTTTTTCAATGAGCTATGTATTATATTTTCTTTTCAAGACAAAGATGAACATTTATGCGATTAAAATAGACTGAGGAAAAAAAATTCTGTGTCAGACATAAGTTTGGATTTATGTGTTTGGGCTCAAATGGCTGGGGGACATTCAAAGAATGGCACAACTGCGCACAAAGCTTTCTTACTTGATTTTATTTTTTGTTCGGCACGTATTTGGAACAGGAATGAGGCCCTTGTTTTTCCCAGCATTCAGCAGCTGGGTTCCCCTCCTCATTAGACCAGCGAAGAGCCAGGGTTGCTCCCATAGGTCCTCATCAGCGCCTTCAAATAGGCTGTAAAATTGATCCAACGGCCCATGAAAGGGAGTTTGGAAGCAGGAGGGAAGCAGAGGAGAGGGCTAAGATGTCAGTAGCCTGAAACTGTATTTCAAGGCTTTTGCCATGTTTGTCTTCTTTTGGGGATTGTGATGTGAGCAGGACCTTTTGTGACACAGAATTGTGGTGGTGGTGGTGGTGGTGATAGTGGTGAATCTGTGTATATGTGTGTGTGTGTGTGTGTGTGTGTGTGTGTGTGTGTGTTTGGGATATCCTTTTTGTGTATTCATTGATTGATTTTATATTTCATAATCATTTACAAGTAAGAGAGGGGTTATAATTTCCTAAGACAGGCAATGAGTACATTTCTTTTTTAGACAAGTTGCCCTTCTATCCACTTCCCCCACGTATGACCTCCCATCCCTGCCCACAAGTTTCACATTTCATTTTACAAATATTATATACTGAATACAATCCTTTTATTTGTTTACCCTTGTTTCCTTGAAAAATTGTACCTCAAAAATATACCACACTTTAAAAAATACATTTATCTAGTGTAGTCTATGTGGCTTGTTTTCATGGCTATTGTGAATAGTGTAGCAAACAACATGGATGTGCTAGTGATTTTTCCTGGATCAAGGAGATTCCTTTTTTTTTTTTTTAAATTTTATTGTCAAGATGATATACAGAGGGATTACAGTTACATAAGTAAGGCAGTGATTACATTTCTTGTCTAATGTCACCCCTTCCTTCCCTCATTTTCTCCCTCTTTCCCTCCCATCCCAATCCCTCCCACAAGTTGTACGGATCATTTCCAGCATAGTGTCTTGTGTGTATCGCTGTTGCATACATTCCCCCTTTATTCTTTGCCTTGCCATGTTGTTGTTCCCTTTCCCTTCCCTCATTCAGATAAATGTGTATACAATACCCAGGGCACCGAAATCAAATACAGTGACAACAGGGGATAAACCATAGGGAAGGAAAACAAAACAAAAAAGAAATCACATAGTACATTGAGAACAACAACAAAGAAACAGCTCTTGTGTCCATATCTTGGGAGTTCATTTCACTTAGCATCATCTTATATGGTCATCATATATATATATATATATATATATATATGTATATATATAACTATATATATGTATATATATAACTATATATGTGTATATATATATAACTATATATGTGTATATATATATATATATATATATATATATATATATATATGAATTCTATGCTTCCATCAGAAAGAATGACACTGCCCCATTTTTAAGGAAATGGAATGACTTGGAAAACATCACATTAAGTGAGGTAAGCCAGACCCAAAGAAGCATAGGTCCCATGGTTTCCCTTTTTTTTGGGGGGGTGTCTGGTCGTTGGGCCTTAACTCTGGGTCTGGGCACTGTCCCTCAGCTCTTCAGCTCAAGGCTAGCGCTCTACCACTTGAGCCACAGCGCCGCTTCCGGCTTTGTTTTCTTTTTGCTTATGTGGTGCTGAGGAATCAAACCCAGGGCCTCGGGCATGCAAGGCAAGCGATCTACCACTGATCCACCTTCCCAATCCTCCCATGGTTTCCCTTATTTGTAATCATTAGTATACATCTAGAATAATCTTAGCAGATGAGCAAAATAGCTAAAGGTGATCTTATAGCTGAAAACCCAAGAAATTAAATTTATAGGCAATGATGAACAAGTATGACCGTAGAGAATTTATTCATACAGGTGAGAAAGAGAAACCAAGTTTTCCTCAGTAAAGAGAACTCCCCAGAAATTTTGCCCATCAAGGTTACAGGACTGGCATTTTTACAGATGATTTAAACAGAATTGGGATGTCGTTTAAAAACACTTATTCACAATAATGGGGAAGGAAGGTCTTTCTGGTTTTATCGTGATTCTGTTTGACATGATTATCAAAGATTATCAAAAGAAGGCTAGAACCTTCATTTTCCTTCTGAATCACCACAAATCATCTCTGAGGTCAGCATTACTACCCATCAGGGTACAGATGTTTGAAAGTAAGAAGGATATTCAAATATTTAACACAAAAAGGACACAGGGAGAGTCTCTCTGGCCATGGTTCAGGAGCTTCCAGGGAGGTGCTAGGGTTATCTGGGCTATGGGGAGGTGCACCAAGGATGTTTGGGGCTGTACACATTTATTTTATAGATACACAGTACTTCAATGAGCATCAGAGCATTACCATATAAATAGGTTCTGTTTGGTGGGGAAAGTTAACTTCATCTAAGACAAAAAGTAGAACCAAATCTACCATGGAATCTAACATAGCTTGGCTATGTCATAAAGATAACACTCTTTCCAATAGTTAAACTCTCCTTCCTTTTCTTTATCCTTCCCATGCATGCAGAACACAGAAATCCAGCTGGTAGAAGGATCCTGAGCAAACATACTCACTGGGGAAAAGGATGTGAGGTATTCCCTGTGGATACTTTTGTCATGGTGATAGGCAAAGTATTGAGAAATTCAGACAATGAGTTTTGATTCATAAGGGTTAGACAGAATGTTTTAGATGGGAAAAATGCATCTGAAAGTAAATGGGTATATTGGAGATAAAGATCATCAATGTCTACAATTTTCCCCAGAGTTAGTCTTCCCTTATAGAAGGAGTAGTGTGTAGCATCAACTTAAATACTTTGCTAGTAGAAGGTGAATGCTAGGATAAAGTATTTTGAGGTGAGACTCTTTTGAGCCTAACTAGATTTGCAGATACATTCAAATCTTCATTTAAGATTTTGGTTCTTTCACACACAAAACACAGAATTTGGGATTCAGTCAAGTATTAGTCTTCCATGACATTTTCTTCACGGGCAGCCTCAGATTACAATAAACAAAGCCACCTGTATACGTTTTGATACATACAACAAAATATACTAGGGTTTCTTTCAACATATAGCCTAAAACTATAAAGGAAAATACATCATCACTAGCATCATCACTAGGCAGTTGAAACAGGAGACATAAAGTCCTTTATTATTATTATTATTATTCAGTGGACAAAATATTCCTGTCCAAATACAAACAAGTTTACTCACTGACTAGAAAAACCAGGCCCATAAGGGACCAGGTCCCCCTCTTAGGGGATGAACTTGGCTCATATCACTATTTAAAAACCTTTGAATTTATGCCTCCTGCTGTTCTCTTTCAATTTTAAATTGCATCTATCTTTAAGCTGAGTTTTGCTCGCTGAGGGAGTACCACTCCCTTCCTGAAGATTCCGAACTCTTCTGTGGTAATCAGACAATTGCAACATCAGAAACAGGTCCGCGAGTGTGGTGCGCACACATCCCCAGTGGTGAGCCAGATGGTCCTAAACACTAGAGGGAAATTGCTTTTTCTAATCTGAAAATCATGCATTTATTTCAATGTGGATTAAAATAAGGACTTGGAACATCAAACTCCAGTGACATAGATTTTATTGCCCAAGGCAGTAATAAGCTTCAAAAGTGAATCTATTCATGAGCAATTAAAATATATTAAGAAATAATGGTATAGGTGACTAGAAATAGAGCAAAGAACAAAGCCCATTTGGGAGACAATTCTACCAAGGTCTGAGATGGTGTTCTCTAACATTCCTATGGCTTGGATCTTAAGTGCCTCCCACAATCCCATGTAACAAGGCTAGGTCCCTAGTTTGCCTATTATTGGGAACTTCTGTAGCTTTTCAACACTGAGGCCTGGTGGGAGGTTTTAAGTGGGACCTGATACTTTTTGTTGTGGTTGTGGTTGGTTGTGGGGCCTGAACTCTGGGCCTGGGCGCTGTCCCTCAGCTCTTCAGCTCAAGACTAGCGCTCTACCACTTGAGCCACAGTGCCACTTCCTGGATCTGATACTTTTTAAGTTCTGGTCAAGTGGTGATCAATTTCCATCTTCCATGTGCTTCTGCCTTGATGGCTTCCTCACAACCAGACAAAATGCAAAGGGACCAACCGAGCATGTGCTGAAGCCTTCAAACATCTGAGCCAAAATAAGCCTTTTCTTTTTGGAAGGGAGCATTCACTGGGGCTTGAACTCAGTTGATCAACTTGTTTGCTTGGCTGGTGCTCTACCTCTTGAGCCAGGCCTCAAGGCCTGTTTTTTAATAGTTATTTTAGAGGTAAAATATCCTAAACTTTTTCTCCAGATCTCAGCTTCCTGAGTAGACAAAATTGTAGGTGTACCTGGTACCTGGTACCTGGCTAACCTTTTCTCTTTTTAAGTTGAGTATATGAGGCATTTCTTAGAGTGATAGAAAGCTGACGTGTACAGACATTGATTTCTCATCTGGTAAGTGGCAAGTTTGTGCTTATAAAGAGAGGAGACAAGTCCAAGACTGTAGTCTAAATGATGAATGAACAGCTCTGGAGCTGGGCCTTCAAAGAACAAGTATCTGTTTCCTAAGTTAGCCCAGCCTGATGTGCTGCTCTCAGTGTGAACCAAAGAGCCTGTCCCTCTACTTGCCCATGTAAATCATCCATTTGAGACTCAGATCCTACCACTCTAGCTTGAGGAAGAGTTGCATCTACTTTATAGAAACAAGAGGGCACACAGAAATTCTGGAGCAGGTTTGTAGGGACAGCGGGTGATGCCTTATCATGAGATACTGGAACTTAAATAGGAAGTGAGCTTAAGTAAAGGAAGTCCGCCACTGATGTGCTCCTTATGCCCATTCGGTCTCTGCTTTCTGGCCTCCGTATGGTGACAAACTTTTGTGTTTCCAGGCCCTGCTTTCTCACCACAGACTGGAAACAACGGAGCCAGTCACAACTAAAACCTCTGAGACTGTGAGCCAAAATAAAGCTTTCTTTCTTTAAGCTGCTCCTCTCAGTAGTTTTTTCACAGCAATGAAAAGGTGACTTAGAGCAAGATGCATCTCTCTCCTCTCCAGTGGCACTTGACGTGCGATGACTGCTTTCATGGTGGCCCAGGAATGGATTGGTCCCTTTATTCCTGACTTCAGTGTCTTGTCTGAAAAAAACCTGAGGAATAAACTCTGAAGAGTAGTCTCCCAGTTTTCACATGCAAGACAACACATAAGGCAGACATGATGCAGGGGGAAATGAAAAGGTAATGCTTATTTGAATTATCAAGTTAAAGAGACAAGCCAGGAACCGGTGACACATGCTGAGATCTGAGGATTCTGGCTCAGAGTCAGCCTGGACAGAATAGTCCAAGAGACTCATCTCCAATTAACTACCAAAAAACCAAGTGGCTCAAGTGGTAGATTACCATTCTTGAGTGAAAAAGCTAAGAGACAGTGCCCAGGTCCTGAGTTCAAGCCTCAGTGCTAATACACTAAATACATGGATGGATGGATGGATAGATAGATAGATAGATAGATAGATAGATAGATAGATAGATAGATAGATAGATAGATAGATGCATGCATGCATGCATACGTACATACATATGTACATACACACATAAAGACCTAAGTACAGGAAAACAATGCTTGAGGAATGAGGAAATCTGTCATTTACATGGGGCTGAGGGAGGAAAACTATGATGGTTGGGGAGGTGAGAGAGATCTGTAGTTCTCAGGATTTTTTTTTCTAGAAAGTCCTCCCAGTTCTCAGAAGGCTTAAATGATTTTCAGAGAAAGAGAGATGGAATTCCTCAGCTCGGAAGTGTGGCCAAGATCTGAGTCATCTGTGTGTTTGTGAGAGTGAGAACAGAAGTGAGCTCTGGTCTCCTTGCTGCCACCAGCTTCTTAGCAGGAGGTTGCTTTTTGTTTTTGATTTTAGGATTCAGACACAAATGAAATTTATGTGGCGGTCCAAAGGTGAGGACGGAGCCCATGAACACGTAATAGGTAACCGCATTTGATGGAGTCTGAGCAGAGCAACATTAGCTGTGGAAATGAGCTTCAAGTCAGTCTCAGGTTCTGTGGCTCTTTCAGTTGCTCCCGGGGGAAAGAAATGATGCTTGAGTACATCCGATCCAATAAATAAATAAACGCATGCACATTTTACAATGATTGCCTTCTGCCAATATTTCATGAACCTCCCAAGTGGGAAGCACGGCTTCCATGCTCCCCCTCTTGACTGATCAGTCTTCCCCCAGCTCCTGTCTTTGAAATCTTCAAGGCCGAAGGCTTCACTAGTTGGCAGTCTCTGATTCTTAGACTATAAAAATAAGCCTTTATTTCCTAAATGATGTCCTATTCCTAGTTGGCCTAAATATAATCTTCCACAGCTTCTGATACCTTTGATTTGTTGTTAAAATATTGTTGGCTGAGATATGGGGTGCTGAGATGTGAGGCAAGGAAACTTCTTTGTCCTTCTGCAAAGGATCGGAGTGGTCAGTCAGGAAGAGAAACCCCCCCACCTCCCAAGATTGAGATTTTAAAACCTCCCAGTGGGAGTGAAAGAGGAGAGGCTGTTCTTTGTAAATTATCCAAGTGCGTTTCTGCAAATGTGGAGCATTTGGGCTAAAATAGAATCTTGGCTTCGCTTTCTCTGCAATTGGCCAGGGACAAACGCACACTCTTCATTAGGCTCGGGGAGGGAAATTCTGGCATCCAGCCTGGAAGGGAGATTTTATGTTTCAGAGAAATGATGCATAAAGGACATCCTGCAAGAAGCTGCTGATCAGTGAAATGCGTATTTGCTCAAAACATGCTTCCACAGCTGAGCCCCACCCTCCAGTCCAAGTCTCTCTGGCTGAGCTCTGTTCCATTGGCTCCTCTATCATCTTCTTTAAGACCCCTTCTGCCAGAGCATCATTCTGTGCAGTTTCAAAATCATTTTGCTGATGGGGCCACTTCTCTTTCTATGGACCAACAGGCATTTGAAATCTCACCACAGTCAAGCGCTTCAGAAAGAACAGGCAACCTTATTTTACGGCGGATCCATTCTAAGGACTTTGTAGATGTTCGTCATTTCCTCCTCACTTCAGGCAGGTGCTGTATTTGCTATTCCCAGGGTACAGAAGACAGGTATTTCATTTCAACTTTTTGGCTCCAGAGCCCACACTTTTAAACTCAACACTAGAGCAAATTTAATACAAACTTCCTAGGGTGTTTGGCAGGTCAAATGGGACAACCAAGAAGGGTAGGTAAGCTGGAATAGCCAAAGGTAAGAAAGCCAGATGGTTTTAGGGACACTTCTGTCAGGAACTTCTGATCACCAAATCAAAAGAACTAATTACTCTTCTACTCTTCCCTTCCATTTTCCCCTCTCTCCTCTTCTATTCTCTCCCTTCTTTTTACCTGCCTGCTCCACCACTCCCTCCCCACCCCCCAAAGTAGAGTGTCTGAAATAATGTATTGGCTTCAAATGGTGCCGAATTGGGGCAGAAATTCTGCTGGTTTTACTTCTCCCTTATCCCAGCACTCAACTCGTACTGGAACATAACTCATGTACAGAACACATTTATTTCAACATTTCCAGAATTGTAGGGTACTCCACATTGTCCAACTTACTCAATCCATAAAGTATAAAACATGCTTTTCACATTAACAGGGTTTTAAAAGGGCTATTTTCTTGCTTTTATTTTCATAGCAAAAATAATTCACATCCACAGTTCTCTTCCCCTTTAAAATGTCAACATTTCAGTGGGGAGAGGAAGGAGGATGCAACATTTACATCAATTTTCACATGCCAGAGTCCCTTTTGCCTCCCAATTCATGCCTTTCAAATCACAGCTTTGAGAAATCACAGCTTTTGTTTCTATCTCTTTAAATTCTTACTCCAGACCAGTTACCTGGAATGAACCCTGTTCAGGAGAGACCGCTGCCCCATGGACTAGGGAGTGGTAAAGTGTAAGTAGGTACAGCTGGGAAGGCTCTGGCACGTGTCAACTCCAAGATGAAATCATGGTACCGGCAGAGTAGAGCTGAAAACACAAATAAGAGACAGAAATTTGAACTAAACCCCAAGATGATGTTTTGTGGAATTAAGGGCAAGACTAAAAGTCCAGAATAAAGGAGCAGTTGATTTGATCTTACAGCAGCCGTTTGTGGTTTTCTTTATTGGTTGGCTACTTTGGCGTTTGTTGAATTGCCTGCTATGTGCCAGCTGCTCTATCAAAGGCCTCCACGTGTGTTAGCTCAGCAACTCAAATCGAGGATTGTAGTCGACCATTCCTTAGGTTCACAGACTTACTTCTTCCTTGCTTCTTTTTTAAAGTTTGTTTTCATCCCTGCTGTAAATGAGCAGTGATTGTTAGGCATCTGTGTCCACCTTGGAGCTGCCTTTCTGGATTTGAATGAGCCATCCCATGGCATGGCTCATTCCTCTCCACAGTGGAAGACAGAACCTGATCTTCCCCACGTTCCTGGCTGGGTTGTGACTTAGTTCTAGATCACAGGCGGTTCTGTGAGATGTCAGTTCAGCAGTTAGTGCACCAAAGAGGCAGGTGTCAAGCCAGTGTCAGGCCGGCAGCACACAGGGGCTGTAGCAGTGGTAGAAGTTCTAGTCATAACATCCAGCATTCAGGAAGACTCTACATCTAGAAGGGACAGTGGTTGTGTCACACTAGAGCAGCCTCTACTATAATTTAGAAATTATTTCAGGAATTTTCAAACTACAAGTGTTACTGTCTGGCCCTTCCTTAAATTTCTTCCTCAAATGGAGCCAGTTAGAATAATCTTATGGCTTATCCCATGTCACATTCCTATTTCTAATTTTTAAATTTTTTTTATTGTGAAAATACTGTACAGAGGGGTTACAGTTACATGGGCAAGGTAATGAGTACATTTCTTATCCAGCATTGTTACCTCCTCCTTTTCCCCCTACCATCCCTTCCCTCCCACCTTCTCAACTACATCCCCCATCCCCCAGCCTAAATTGTAAAGTTTGTTTTTCAACATAGTGTCTTGTACATCTCATTGTTGCAATGGGTCCACTTGTATCCCTATTTAAACAATTTGTTTTTTTTCCCTTCCCCTCCCCAAATCATACCAACATCAAATACAGTGAAAACAGGGGTTATACCATGGGGAGGGACATGCAAAGCAACAAAAAAATCACATGACATGGTACCTTATAAATATGTTAGGTGGTAATCTGAGAATGATTGAAATATCTCCCTTTTATATCACTTCTACAAGTGACAGAAAAGATCATTTAAACATTATTAAATAGAGTTTTACAATACAAATACAAATAGTAACATTTGAAACTATGAGAAACTTTTCACTGACTGGAAACTATAAAACAATTCTTCGAAGGATGGATAGGCTGTAAGTCAGTCATTACTGTTATGTCTGCCACAAACATATCAATATCAATATCATAGAGTACCAAACTTTTGTTTTTCTAACAAGTCAGAGGCTCAGCTTACTAGCATGGATTGAAATGATGCAACATGAGTGGTCAAACATATAATAGGAACTTTTTTTCTGAGTTATTGTTATTGATGCTATTTTTGCACAAATGTCACATTATTTAACACGTATAACTTTAATGTAATTCCTCTTTAAATATTTAAAATATTCTTTTTTAACAAGCAAATCTTGATTTATTTTGTTAATGTCAAGTTGAGGTCTTTTGGTTAAAGTTGTACAAAGACACACATTAAGAAGAATTCATGCTTTAGTCACACTTGGTTTTTCCGGGTGAATATCTTTTCTTCCTTGTATGCAAGGATTCTCATGTACTTATATGTAAAGTGTTGCATCTTTCTGTATGCAGGCCATACTATTTTCTTTAAAATTATTTCATGACATCATTTTTGTTGTTGCTGTAATTTTAAAAACTCTTTCATGCGTCATTTTGGTGACCTGTTTTCCTTGCATGCAAACTCCTAAATTTTTAAGCTATTTTGATCATTTATACTGTATCTTTGGATTTTTGAAGAATCTAAAAATATCTCTGAAGAATATAAAAGAATATAAAAGGTAAACATTTACCTTTCCTTATATTTAATTTTCCTTTGGTCAAGATTCCTCAAATAATGAAAATATAATGATAAGCTTATTTGAGGGGGGTCTTGATTGCGATATTTTACCTTTAAAGAGATTGCCAGATATTAGTGTGAAATATATTTTCTTTTCAGAATAAGCAGCTTTTATTATATTCTTTTTTGAATTTTAAAACTAGAAACTGGCTGTGTATTTTTAAAAGTAACCTTGCCCCATTTATTTAAATAATGTCATTTTTCTTGTCTTTGGCTTACTGCTGTGTTATATAAAGAGAATAGTTTTTATATTAGTAAATCATTACTGAAGTTCTACATTACATTCTGGATAGCCCTGCACTTGTAGGCTTTTGATAGATATGTATATATCTTCAAAGTGAATTACACTCGATACTTCATTTTATTGTTAACCATGGGCTTGTTATTTTTTTGTTTGGGGAAGTTGTGTTGAATATACTTCTGGCAACATTCCATTGAATAGCATCTTGCTTTTTCAGGATGAATGAATAGGTTCTGGGGCAGAAGGAAGTTCAGAACCCAGCATTGTCCTCATGTCCACTTGTACAAACTAAGTTTTGGGGTCTTGTCTGTGGCTGGCTTCTAAAATGCATCCTGTGGGCTGAACTGCCTCTGTCAGTATCACCCAAGGCTGGTGCTCTACAACATGAGCCACATCTCAACTTCTGGCTTTTTGCTGGTTAAATGGAGATCAGATTCTCTCAGATTCTCTCAAGTGATTTGGTTTGGAGTAGGGATCTCCTGACGTGTTAGGATTACAAGTGTGAGCTGCCAGCGCCCGGCTGAGGGCCTCTTTTGTGTTGCCAAAATGACTTCGTTTTCCATCCTCCCCACCTCTGGAGAAACAGCCAAGTTAGTTCTGTCCCCCAAGTGCTCTGTTCCCATCCTTTCACATACGTCACTTTTCAGAAGCCTGTCCTATTCTGCAAAGGAAGCTAGGTATTTAGACCTCAGGCTGCTGCAGTGTGTCCTGCTGGGAGACACGAGGTTTGGTGTGCTCCCTGTGTCAGCTGAAGACATCATTCACTAAATCATCCCAGACACAGGATGTCATCAAATGAAGCTTCAATTTATAATCTCCCAGGGCTCTTGGTCGCAAAACATCTTTGGTACAAATTGAAAGGTATTCAAATGCCTGGGGCCATGTTTTCTGTCCCTAGATTCATTTCTGCCTTGGATCTTCCACCTTTTCCTTCCTACAGGGGTTACACTGTATGACCTTAAGATTTCTAAAGGCAATTAGTAGGTGAGAGATTATCACGACATGTTTATTTGCAAGATCAGATTATTACTGTCATTATAATTTCTCATAATTTTTGAAGCTTACGCTGCCCTTTTCCATAGCTTTGTTCAAAGCCTGTCGGGGACAGGCCATTTGGAAACTGTAATCAGAATTCTTGAGTTGAACCAGGCTTTTGAATCATGGTTTTAGTAGTGGGAGTTGTACAGCATGGGAAAGGAGTCCAGCTGGGAGTTCACATCGCTTTGATCACTAGGCTGAACAGTTTGCTTTGATCAGGGAGACAACAGTTCATAAAAGAGCCAGCATTCTTTCTGAAATTTTCAGGTAAACAGAGAGATCATTTGAGACGGTTGTAAAATGAACAATTCAGATCCGAGACAAGGATCTTCTTTGAAGTGGAGTTAGGGGCCTGTTGATTAACATAGCAAAGAGGATTGTTGGATGGAAATTGGTGGTTTCAGACCCTGGACAAGTACATCAGGACTTGGTCGTGGCTCGATGCTCTGTGTTTTGGGCTTCCAGGTCCTGGACAGATTCTTCTGTAGGGCCCACAGAATATGCAGACAAATCTGTACAAAATAAACTTGGAAGATGACTGTGAGAATGAAGAATTTGTGCAATAGAAGGTACTAGAAACAATAGCATGCCCAGAGGTTTTGGAGTCTCGGGAGCTTGAGATAAATTCCACCTCTGTATTGGGTGTGAGGCCAGAGGCTGGTTGTGTTGACCCTTGTGTGCTTAACATTATCTGCACATATTAAATATACATACATCCAGGGTTACTTTTAGGATTTAATGATGTACCTTTTAAAGAAAGGAGCTCTGTGGATGCCAGGCATCTTGGGAAAGAAAAAAATATAGGAAATCCTAAACAATATTGTAAAATTCTTCTGTGGTATTCTTATACTCATGAGAGGAAACTACATTTGATTTTCCCAAGCAGATTGTTTTTCAGGTATTTTGAATTGTATTCTAATGAGATTTGCTTGAACATCAATAAAGTTTTATTTGTTGAGATGAGGGTGTTTGAACTTTTTGGAGGCTGTAGGGGGTACTGCCGCACGAGGGAAACATGGAAACACATGCATTTCAGTGTTAGAAGTATTAGTTGGGCAGGGACTTCTTAGCATTTAGCTGGGAATCTTACCTTGCCTCCTAACATTAGTTAGTTGCCATCTCTTTGTACCTAAATCACCCAGATCTGATAGTTACCGTAAGAAAATTGTTGGCCCTAAAAGTTTATGCTAGTTACCTTGGACGAAGTCCAAAGGCCCAGGGTCCCCTCTGCTACAATACACCATAGACACTTGGCTCTTAGACACTTGGTTCTTGTCACCCTAATAATTGTTCCATCAGGTTGCTCTTCCCGTTCCTCAGCAGCAGCTCCCCTCCTGCCACCTTTCCCTCCCCCAACCCCCATGTTGACTGTTTGCATTTCTGTGTCATCCCCAGAGCTCTTGTATGAGAGCAGACAAGGTCACAGATGGGTGAGGAAAAGGGGAACCAAAGACCACAGTTCCACTGAGACCAGGAGACTCCCTGGAGAAGGAGGTGTGGACCTTATGTCTGTATCGTATGCCGTTTTAATGAACACTGACTGTATTGGTTTGCTGAAACTGCCATAAGCAAGTCTCTTCAAACTGGGTGGGTAAAGCAATGGACATATATATGCTCAGAGTTCTGGAAGCCAGAATTCCAAGATCAAGCTCTACCAGATTAGCTTCTCCTGAGGCTTCTCCCTTTAGTTGCTTTCTTGTGTCCTCTTCTGGTCTGTTCTTCTGTGTGTCCATATGATTATATTCCGATTTCTTTTTCTTCATTGACACCAATCTCACTGATTTGGTTTTTGTTTTTTTGTTTTTTTTGTTTTTTTTTTGGGTCCGGTCGTGGGGCCTGAACTCTGGGCCTGGGCACTGTCCCTCAGCTCTTCAGCTCAAGGCTAGTGCTCTACCACTTGAGCCACAGCGCCACTTCTGGCTTTTTTCTTATGTGGTGCTGAGGAATCGAACCCAGGGCCTTGAGCATGCAAGGCAAGCACTCTACCACTGAGCCACCTTCCCAGCCCAATCTCACTGATTTGGGGCCCATCCTAATGACCTCTTCTGACCTGAGGGTTCTTACAGTTGTTCAGTCTTTTTACCTTATGTACCCCTTAAAGACTTTGTCTCCAAATACAGTCACATTTTGAAGTATTAGAGCTCAGGATTCACACATGTGATTTTTGTGTGAAGCATCCAGCCCATAATACTCTGTTTCAAGCCCTGTAGTTGTACTGGGTGCAGAGCTAATTGTCTCAGTCACGGCTTTGAGGTCTCTGTACAGTGAGTCAGCTCCTTTTTTGGGTGATAATAATGGCACGCCCTTCTCAGAAGTCTGTATGGCCTTCGTGTCTGAGACAGAGAGCATTGAGGCCTAGTTCTTTATACTGCTGACCATGTCATCTGTGTCTTCATGAGTCAGCACCTGTGTCCAACCTTCAAATGCTGCTGTCCCTGTTACGGGCACACTGCTTTATTTTTGTCTCTGAGCAGTCTTCTCGGGCACCTTGAACAGTCTACTACTTTGCTACTTCCATGTGATTCGCAGACTAAATATGTCACCATCATCTAAGAACTTGCTAGAAATCCCAGGTCCCCTTCTGGCACTACTGAACAGTTATCTAGATTTCTAACTAGTCGTGGGTCCATAACACTCTGAGAATTTTACTGTATTAAACTTGTCACGCACAGGGTGCTTGTCAGTTGTCTCTTGTCTCCAGCTTCCAGATTTGTCCCTCACCCACTACCTATGTCAGTAGCTGCTTATTGACATCGTCTCAGGATGCCTCCCAGGGGAGTCATCTTAGCTCGCCCCAGCTCCACCCATCGGCCTGCCTCCTCTGCCGCATTCTCATTTCAGAGATGTGCTGATGTCCACCTCAGCCCCCCTCGGGTCTGAGCTCCTTCCGCATCTCTCCCTCACCTCTCGATTCCCATCAGTCCAGTCCTGGCGCCTCTTCCTCCCACTCTACTCTTTATCTTCATGTCTCCTCTGCCTTTTGATGGCACCTGCCCCAGTCTGGGCCTCTACTCTCCTGGATGATAAAAAAAGATTTCTAAGACATTCATTGGCATGCAGCTTTTCCTTCTCCATTGCCTCTGCCTGAATCCTCAGGGTTGCCTAGCAACACTCCTTCCCTCTTTAGGCTCAGCTCAGGAATCCTGTTTCCTGTTCTCCACCCCCACTCCAGGAATCCTCTTCTCTATGTTTCCTAGTAACTGTGCCTCAGAGTCCGCCTTGGTGAAAGAGGATTCATAGGAATGTTTAAAGGAAGAAATGAATTCTGTTCATGGACAGCACTTCATGCCTAACACAGTGTAAGTGTCTAACAGCTTCCTGACAGGTGGTCTTAGGAGATCCTTATCCTCTTTTGAGACCCAGGGTTCTTATAGCATGGTCAGGTGGCCCCGTACATCAGAGTGGATGAGTTGGGATGTATCTGAGGTGTGGAGAACTCAGCTGTGCACCAGGGCTTAGGAGTAGGTACTGTGCCTGAGTTGTCTGAGGAAACTGGCCCTCTTTCTCCTGGGCCTAGAGCAAGGAATCTTTGTATTCTTACTATACTTGATGTCAGCTGGACATCTGAGGTGAGAGACATCTTTCAGGGTGTGATATACAAAAACAATATAGAAGCAAGGATACAGTGGCTCACGCCTGTAGTCCTAGTTAATCAGGAGGCTGAGATCTGAGCATCATAGTTCAAAGCCAGCTAGCCAGGGAAGAAAAGTCTGTGACACTCTTATCTCCAATTAATCAGCAAAAAGCCAAAAGCCAAGATGTGGTGCTGTGGCTCTAGTGGTGGAACACTAGACTTGAACATGAAAATTCAGGGACAGTGTCGTGGCCCTGAGTTCAAGCCTTGTGACTAGTGTATGCATGCACGTGCGTGCAAACACACACACACACACACACACATACACACACACACACACACACACACACACGCACAGAGAAAGCCACTGGGTTAATTCCATACAAAAGAGAGGACAGTGCTGTCAACTGGGCCAATTTATAGTTTTGAATGTGTGCCCAGAAGCTGTTTGAAGAGAAAATATTTTTAGAAATATGAAAATAAATACAATTAGATGTGTCAACCATTTTTTCCCTCTTATTTTAAGACTGTCCTCTGACCATTACAGCTTAGGTAATGACAACTGTTTGAATAATGGTGTTGTATTTTCTAATTAAACAATCAAGGCTCTCCAGTCATTATATTATCAAAGATAGGGGCCAAAGCCCCGAACCTAAAGTAGAGCTATTAGATAGACAGAAATGGCAATAAATATGGAAATATTTTTCTTAGTTCTTTTCTATACTTTATTAACACTTTCTAGCCTAGAATATGTGTCCCTCCGTACATTTAAACCAGTGTTGGCTAAGGGTGAACACATGTACATGCTAGAAACGAGCCACCTGGTGACTAGCTGTGTGGCCCCAAGCAGCTCTCTCAGTCTTTTAGAATCTCTTCTCTTTCCTATAGAGTGGGAAGGGGGGGGATTAAATTCACCTCCATAGTTACATTGTATACAATGAATATGTACTTGTGTCATTTATTTATTATATGGGAATTTGATCATGAGATGCAGAGAAGCCACATTTTGAGAGTTTGAATGGGGAGTCTTTATTAGAAAGCTGGCGACTGTGAATGGATCCATGTCCCCAAAAAACTTGTAGCCTTGAATGCACTTAATACTCTTAGGAAACTGAGCCACGTGGGAAGTAAAGGAGCAGAAAAACAGTTGCAACAAACAGATCAACTCTAAGGGAGAGTTGAGGAGGGATGCCATGGTACCTGAGGAGTGTCAGGAGGCCTGGCACATTGGTGGCAGAGGCGGAGGGAGCCTCAGTAGGGTCATGGATAGGGTGCAGGGTCACAGGGAGCTTGAGAGTTTACAGTCTCAGGAGTTCACCGTACCTGTCTGGCAGGTCCAGGAACCTATTATCCAAGTCCCGATCCCTGCCTCTAGGAATCAAGGCAAGCCTAACACCTGGGTGTGGGATGATGGGGAAGTCCCCATCATCTACCAAGATGCCAAGATGGTGCCAGTTAGAGCCAGTATCCATATATTATATTGTCAATATGTAACGGTTACTTCAATATTATTTTTTCCTAAATATAATCAAGTACATCTCAACCAGGACATACTTAGCCAAAACATTCCTGCAGCAAAGTGACTCCTTTCTAGGACTGTTACAAGAGTTAGAGGAAAAGATACAGACGCTTCCCAGGCTGAGGACATCTTGCTGAAGTTGTTATAAGAGAAAGAAAGGGGAACTGTTAGGTAGATAGAGTTAGAAAATAGTAGACAATACTTACCTGGCAAAAAAACATGTGGCCCAACATGGTGCTTCTTTTTTCCCACAGTGCCTTGGGCTCCGTCTCAAAATGGCACTTCCTCTTCCCATAGCGCCTCAAGCCCTTGCTCAAAATGGTGCTTCTTCTTCCCATAATGCCCTAGGTTCCTACTCAAAGTCCTTATGTCAGCAGTGAAGAAATGCCTCATGCACAACCAGGCATGTCCAATCAAATCCACAATTGGACATGACCAATTGGATTTACTTCCATGCTTGCTCCTATAGTAGAGACCAATGAGGGACCCAAGTAGATATGTGGGCCCTCACTGACCAGTTATGTCCCAAGGTAAGAAGAGAATGATCAGAGCACAAAGGCCACTTTCCTGAAAGAACTTCATTAGACTCCTGGGTCTGAGGCCTCTCTCTATGGAGAGTTTGTACTGTATGTTCGCTTTCAATAAACTTTCTGCTTTACTATACTTCACTACTCCTCTGCATCTTAATTTTTTACCTGGCAGAGAAATGGCCCATACATCTAGAATGCATGATTTGCTGCCTTGTCTGGGATCTTGCCCAGGACCATATGTTGTATCTGCTTTCCTCCTAGGAGCATGCTTAGCCATAGGTATGATGCTTCCTCCCAGGATATGGTAATAAAGACAAAACTCTCAGCAGCCACATAAATCAAGTCTGTCTGAGATTTCAACACTGTCATGGTAACTGAACTTAGTTGCCCACACCTCAGTATACAAAGCTGGATTGTAAGTATGTGTGTGTATGTACATAGTAAGCTATCACTTACATGCTGATTGTGTTTCTGTAAGGCTGACAAAATTGGGAGGTGCTTCACTAGCACTATGACCAAACCTAAATTAATTTATCCACATTAGAAGAGGAAAATAATTTTTTGCAAAACTAGCAAACCAAAGAAGACAGGAGATTATTTCCACAAAGTTTCTCTTAAAGAACTCAGATATGGGAAAGAGCTTATAGGAAGGCAGAGGAGGAATAGGGTCCATGGGTGGGAGGAATCAATGACTGTAGGATTCAAGGGCCTGGGATGGGTCACTGTTTCAGTTTGCTCTTACCTTCCTATAAGAAGGAGAGGAAGGCCCAAGAATCAGTGTTTTCAGCAAACACAGCCTTCATGTCCCTGAAACCAAGCTTGGGACCATCTATTACATCATAGCCCACACATCAGAGCTATCTTTTACAGCAATGCTAGTCAAAGACTAAGATTATATTGCTTAGCTGTATTAACACCTCCACCCTACCCCCAACATAAGTGATTTGCAAAGTCAACTGCAAGTAAGTGAAGCTAGAGGGCTTATTTGGGGTTCTCTTAGTTACAAAACCAAACAGGAAGCCTGAATTCTGAAACAGACAGGTCTTCTCTTCATATTGGATCAAAAAACTGGGGGGAGCTGAGCACCCTCATGAGTGTCTGAAATGGTGTCTGACTTGTGAAACTTCATTCACTGGAATGATGCACATTAGAAGTGGATTCTTGGTGATGACATTAAACACACGGAGACAGACTGGAACAGATTGGAGGCACTGCTCACTGTAGTAGGAACACGGAAGGCCCTGGGCCTGTGCACCAAGCATGAAGCCTGAGGCTGTGATTTGCTCATCCTCTGCACGAGTCTCATTCTTCGCATTTTGGTTTTTAAGAAGAAGCTCAAAGCGTCTTCCTGTTTCCTTTTCCTGACTTTGGGGCACAGCTCGGTGTATGGAATTTGTTACAGTCTGTCCTCATGTTTGTAGTTCCTTTTTTCATTCTTACCTCCTCTGACTCCCATTTTAGGACTGACAAATGGAGCAATCTGCAGGCATTCTGCCTTGAAAACTACAGCTGACTCCCTGCACCCCCTCGTTCTTCCTGGGCTTTCTCAGCCCAGAACCCAACTCCTGTTTTCTTCTAGCCACATGTACCCTGATCCCATTTGACCTTTAGCTCATGGATAGGGTCCTGGTTCCCAAGGAACCCACTTTTTTAATGGCTTGGGTTATGGGGAAATCACTGTCTGAAGACATAGTTAAAACATGCCATTTCACAAGGAAAAATAATTAAAATACGGAAAATAATTGGAATTGGTCATACCTAATCTATAAATGTAAATGCATAGGCATTAAGGAGCACTCATGGGAGAATCCTTAACCTACCTAAAGTCACTGGCCTTACTGTCCTTGCATAACAGGAATTCCTGGGCCTCATTCTTCATCTGTAGCCTATCTGATTTTACTGGGCTATTTGAGAATCGTGTCATCCCTGAGAAGATTCTGGTCTCCCTCCAGAGTGCAGGGTAGCTGGATCAGAGGAGTCTTCAGAGCTGCGGGCCTGTCTCTGACACCAGGCCTTACTCTCTCATGAGCTCACTAGATGTAGTCGCTGTCACTGTCTCTGTTCCTTCCCCAGGTCTCTATCTCTCAAATAAGAGTCTTAAGAACCCCATCTCATGGAACTGTGAAGAATCAGCCAGACATTGCCTGAAGGCATTGTTCACTGGGCTTTTCCTTTTAGGAGTTCTTGATCACATTTACCCTTGTTTATAGTTTATATCATTTTACACTCCCACAAGGCCCTCCCTTTGTCTCTTTAGGACACTTAGCACCTTATTTGGGTACTGTTACTTTACTCACCTGTAGGCTGAAACAAAAGTCTGGATCATCATCTTAGATTCCATGATTCCATGATTCATAAGAAAATGTACTTGTTGAAAGAACAAATTGGAGTAGCTTGTGAGTTAAATGTTTATGTAGTTAAATCCATTTAAATATATAACTTCAGCACTTTTGGAATAAACTTAGAGCAGTCCCCTCCCCCCCCCCCCCCCCCCCGCCCATGGTATAAAGAATGTCACCAGAGACAGACGAGGGCACCTATGAATGACATCACTAAAAGCTGCCTCCTCCTGGAGGTTGGAGTCTTCTACAGATTCTGCAAGCTCAAGTCAGGCTGCAGATCTTCTGTTCCTTTGTGTTCAGGAATCATTTTTGTGGACATCCATGGTAGGCAGTAAATGATATATATATATATATTTTGTTCTAGAACTATGACTATTGAAATTTCAATCCATGGATAATTAAAATGCAATATTATTTTTGACCTTCAAGTTGAAACTAGCAGGAAAGAATTTCAAGTAGAACCACCTAGGGGGGAGACATCTATTAAGACAACTGGATGAATGAGAGTGACAACTCCAGGAGAATTCAGGATGTAGAAGCAGGTTTCCGGGGTCTACAGAGACCACTCAGAGCCTCAGAGAAGGGATGATTCAGAGGGACAAATGGATGACCCAGGTCTCTAGATTGGGGCACAAGAAGGAAATCCACACATTTTGGCTGAACTGTCTGGCTGTGATAGCAGTTTCCCCAGATGTAAAAGGCAGATATTGATGTATGCTTGCTTGTATTTACTTTGAAGACAAACGAGTCCCTGTTTTCTTCAGGAAAGCCACTTGTGCCCCCAGAGTATCTATCTCAGGTTGGTGAGCCACATCTCTGAAGAGATTGTACACCCATCTATCCCGTATCAGTGTGATTTTCCTAAGTGATTATGGGAGGTTTCATGTTTCAGTTTGGGTAGCAGAGTTATGAAGGAAAAGAGCTTATGAAGGAAAGGTCTCTGTGAAATTTGCTTATTCACGTGGCTTGACCATTGTAGAGTGGACTCCAGAGTCACAGAACAACCACGTGTGCAGGAAATCCCCGTTTTTCTAATGGCTGGATCTCACCAGCTTCTCTCTAGAGTCAGATGAGTCTGCAAATGACACACACTGGGTTCATGGGAAGAATGGGAAACACAGTATCTCCTCTGTTTCTAGCTGTCCGTGTGGCCGTAGGAAGGCACCCTAACTTCTCTGACCTTCTGTTTCTTATTGATTAAGTACAGAAAATGTTGACTTTCTATGGTCTGTAAAAGAGATGAAAAGATAAGAGGTGAAAGGTAACTGGTAACCTCTCCTTCGTTTTTCCCCTACCATCCCTTCCCTCCCCACCTTCTCAAGTCCTCCCTCCCCCAGCCAAGTTGTAAAGTTTCGTTTTCAACATAGCATCTTGTACATCTTGTTGTTACAATGGGTCAACCTGTATCCTTGTTTCAGCATTTTGTTATTCCATTCATAATTCTATTATTGTAGGTGTGTGGTTGCTAACATCTATACTATTCATAATTCTATTATTGTAGGTGTGTGGTTGCTGACATCTATAATTTGAGAGTTCAAGAGGTGGAAGCAGGAGGATCATGAATTTGAGGTGAGCCTGGGCTTCACAATGTGTTTTGATCTCAATAAACTAACAACAACAACAACCCCAAAAGATCCAAAACAAAACCAAACTAACAAACAATAATATGAACCATATACAAAGTAGTGGGTTCTAGGCAGCCAGTTGCTTAGGCATAGTCTGCATATGGATTAGGGTGTAGTTACTTACCTAAGAAGGATATTAGGCAAATTTGGTATTTTTAAAAACCACATGGAGAAGGATGCATCTGGAAGGCATGGCCAGAGGAGGATGCACACATCAGACATGATGAATCTTTGCTGTTGCTCTGTCTAGTTCTTTACCTTTCCTGAACCCGTGTACAATGGCAGAGCCCTATTCAAGGTCACCAGCCACCAATGCTGCTGGCTTTCCATGCCATCTAGTCAATGTCACCAAATACAGGCTAACCATTTTTACCACTCCTGCCATGAAAGAGCAAGACTGAAGAAAGTTAGACACGAAGAATTTTAGAATAGTCATCTTAAGGGTCCTCATGGCACGACAATCTGTAGTTCTGCAAAACTCCTCATCGGGATAATGTATTGGAGAGTTTGCATTTTTACGGGGGCTGCTATCACAAAGAACCCCTAGCTGGGTGACATAAACCACAGACCTGGAGTAGCTGCTCAGTTCTGAAGGGTGGGAAGTCTGAGACCAAAGCGTTGACGGAGTTAGTCCTTCACGAGAACTTTCTGAGGAACTTGAAGACAACTATATTCCTGTTGTATTTCCATACGATCTTTCCTATGTGTCCACATGACCATGTTCAAATTTCCTGTTCTTATATTGAATTTTGGCCCATTGAAACAATCTCAATTTAAGTTATTTCTTTAAAGACTCTCTTTTCAAATGCAGTCATGTTTGGAGCACAAGGGTTAGAACTTCACCATATGCTCAGGCCATATGCTCTAGTCCCATGGAGTTTCCTGCCCAGGCTGGCTTTGAACCATGATCCTCAGATCTCAGCCTCTTGAGTAGCTAGGATTAGAGGCATGAGCCACTGGCACCTGGCCCCTTCATCCCTTTTCAACTGAGTCCATAATGGTTCATGAACATTGAAACAACTGATGTGTTTCCTATTCACATCTACTTAGAGTGGATACTCATTTGATCTTTGTTAGCTTAGTTCTCTCCTAATGCACAAAAGAAACCCAAACTAGGTAGGAGGTGACTCAAGACAGGGGCTTGCAGGAGAGACAGAGTTGGCAGTCCTGATAAAGGGCCACTTTCTTTACCCAAATGCTTACTGGAAGCAGCTCTGCATAGAGATCTGGAAAATCAAAGCCTATGTTCTAAACTGCTTTGCATCTCACTGTCTTTTTTATCTACTTCAAGCTAAGTCACATCAGTAAAATCAGCTGATCTCGCTCTATATATATCTACAAAAAAGACTCCTCTAAGTGACAATCCTCAGGATATTGCAGAATTCACTCCTACTTTACTCTGGGTATTTAATCTTGGAATAGAAGATTAGCACAGTGGAATTGATAATGCTTCTCATCTCTGAAAGCAGCGGAAGGGTTAATTTACTAAGTGACAATTTTAAAATAATATCTGAGTTATTTCAAAGCTATTTCCCCAAAGAGGCTGGTGGAACTCCTGAAACAATGTTCTTAAAAGCTTTTTTTTTCCTGGTCCTTCTATCCTCCAGAGATCATTCAAGAAGAATAAAACTTTATCTGATGAAATGTGAACTGGAGGAGAAAATGATAAGAAGTATTAAATGACTGATCAGAGTGAGAGTTTGCTAAATGTCTCCTACAAAGGCTGGTTGACAAGAAAGACATCACGAAACTCCACATGCCCATTCAAGACTGTGGGGGTCCCAAGTTGGTCACATACTTGCCAAGTTCTGAGAGCCATATTTTTAATTAAGGCAATGCAAGAAATGTAACACTTCCCATGGGAACGGTTGCTCATCATTAGATTATGTGAAAGCTTTATTCTTAAAGCTCTCTAGGCTATAATGTCTTGATCAGTGAAATATGGATAATAATAGCATCTACCTCACAAGATCATATAAAGAGTAAATGAAAAGAAGACATTGAAATGTCTTCAAATGGTGTCTGGTATACACTAAGCACTTAATAAATGAAATAACCGCCATCTTATTCATTGCTTTCTTCCAGTAAACCAGGAGCACCTGCTATGGAAGTGGTGTGCCCTGGGGTACGTCCATCAGACTCATTGCTGCAGACGTTACATCTGTTCTAATTTAGGCAGAAGAGGAATTTTAACAAGATATTTGGTAGCTCATAGGACCTCTGGGAGGGCCAGCTACTGGACAGACTTGTTTCTACCTCAGGACTGTTCAGGGAATGAGGCTCTGCTACCACTGAGAAGAGGCTCCTTAGCTTGCAGCTGGAAGTTGATGGCCGATCTTGTTGGAATGTTTTCCACACATGTCCACCTTCTTCTGGATATCACATCTGAACTGGAGTCTCTCATGAGTTCATTGGAATGGAGGAGGCCAGGAAAAGTGGCTTTCTGCATTTTAACTTCCTCAGCATCCTAAGAAATATCCACTAGACCTTTCTCTGCCTTCCAAGAGCTCTGTGAAATGACAAAACAGAGGTATAAATTGCATCAGCACTATTGACGTTTATATTATTATCCAGAAAATTTTTCTTCTCAATCCCCAGAAGAGAAGCCTACTTGACATGGTGCTGTGACCTTCTTTGGGTCGAGGGGTTTTAAGATGGAAATGATGGTTTCATTGTCATGAGCAATGGTTTTAAGAGATATTTCAGATGTTCTCTTGTTTCTGCTCTGTACCATAAGAGCTTCACATGATTGCTGGTGAGGAGTGGTGGTTCTCCATTGGGCTGGATACATGAATTGAACATACATCTAGACCAACCCCCGAAGACCAGCTTCCTCCAGCCAGGCCTTCCTCCCTGAAGCTTCCTTTGATCCCATCCCAACCATGCCGTCAGCTGGGCATCTAGCCTTTAACTCATGAGGCTTGGGACAACATTCAAGATCCAACCATAGGGGCTGGGAAGGTGGCTCAGCGGTAGAGCGCTTGCCTTGCATGCCTAAGGCCCTGGGTTCGATTCCTCAGCACCACATAAGCAAAAAGAAAAAAGCCAGAAGTGGCGCTGTGGCTCAGGTGGTAGAGCGCTAGCCTTGAGCTGGAGAGCTGAGGGACAGTGCCCAGGCCCAGAGTTCAGGCCCCACGACTGGACCCAAAAAAAAAAAAAAAAAAAAGATCCAACCCTAACAGCATGATTAGAGAACCGGAACTCTCTGCCTCACTCTTGCCCTCCTGGGAGTGGGGAGGAGCTTAAGGTTGGGTAAACCATTGATGACTGTTGGTTTAATCAACATGTCTTCACATGCCCCCCAAAATGAAGCACACTTCTAAGTGAATGACTCCAGAACAGTTCTAGGTTAGAGAACATCCTCATTTTCTGGGAGTGGGGTAGGGCGCCCAAATGACTTGGGGACAGAAATCCCTGTACCTGGGACCTTTCACCCTCTTTTTCTATGTGCCTCTTCATCTGCTAGTTCATCTCTGTCCCTTACAAATGCCTTCTCAATTTCTTTTGTTTACTATTACCAGTGATAGTAAGTAAAATGGTTCCCTAAACTCTGTGAGCCTTTGTAGCAAATTATACACTTGAGAAGAAAATCCTGGGAATCCCTGATTTGTATCCAAGTTGGGCAGAAGTGTTGGTAAGCTAGGCACCCATTGCTTACAGATGACATCTGAGTTGATGGGCAGTTTTTATGAGACCGAGACCTCAAGTTGTGGAATCTGTGCTAATTCTGGTTAGCCAGTGTCAGAACTGAATCAAATTATAAGACACCCAGTTGTGTCTGCAGAGAACTGGAGAATTTCCTGGTGCAGATCACCCACCATTTTATGTCTGAAATGTTGTAAGGAAATGATTTTTCTGTGTAGCTTTATTCCAAATATGCCACATTCATAGTTACTGAGGGTTAGGACTCCAGTGGGTTTCTATTTTTTAATTAAATTTTATTGTAAAGGTGACATACAGAGGGGTTACAGTTATCTAAGTAAGATAATGAGTACATTACTTTTTGAACGATGTTACACTCTCCCTCATTTTCTCCTACTTTTTTCCATCATGGCCCCACCTATACCCCAAGTTGTATAGTTCATTTTTAACATAGGATATAGTGAGTATCACTTTTGAATTGGTTCACACTTTGTCCATCATTTCTGTAATTTCTTTTCCCTTCCCCAAATCAGATAAACTTAAATACAAGACAAAGGGTACAGAAATTAAAAAAAAAACAGAGACAACAGGGAATAAACCAAAAGATAAAAAAAAAGAAAGAAAAAAAGAAATACAATATTACCATTATAATGCCTCTGTAGTCTCTTTGGAGACTCTCTTCCCATTTGTTATTTTAGGATGACATCCATCTCTGCCTAGATTCTATATATTGGAAGCTCTGGGCCAGTGTCTTGGACTTTCACTAATATTTTTCTTTCCCTAGGGCTTTCTGACCTTTTGGTTGACCTTAGACAGGTGGGCTTTTACTGTAGGAAGTTTGATTGGTGTATCAAAAGGTGGAATCTTAGTAAAAAGGAACAAATTTACAATAGTAACAAAGCCAGTTGTGCTACTCTTAGGAAGATCTAAGAGTGTTTGTCTAGCTGATGAGAGGATTAGCTTGAGTTCAGTGATCTTTCTTTGGAGCCTGCCAGTTGATTAACCTGGGGGCTGAAGAATTGTTTGTAGTACTATTTATTTGTTGCAGGGAAACCTTGGGTAAACAAATGATGAAAATTTAGGACAAGTAATTCCATCTTTTATTCCTCAAAAAAGTCTCCCTATGTCTTGCTCTGCTTCTTTAATTGCTTCAGAAGGAAAATTATTTTTTCCAGAGTGAAATGTTTTAAATATTGCTGGGATTTAAAATTGGTTAAGGAGGTCAGTCCTGCCTGACCCAGCTTAAACTTTCAAAGGACCAATCACAAGCAGATTGCACAGAGACTCTGCTGGCTGCAGGGAGCAGATTTTATTTTCAGGATGACAGTTTCATTTCAGTCCATTTTACCCACACTTGGAAGGGAAAAGAGCTCTCTATGAAATTAACTGTGGGCCATTTCTTATTCCTTCTGTGCTTTTCTAATTAAGGATTCTGGTCTGTGCCTGTCTGCCTAGCCAGGTTCACTTAAACTGCCAGAGTCAGCTGTTTGGAAATACAGCTTGAACTTTGGAGTTCAATATCTCTTGGTTCCAGTTTAGGTTAGGCTGCTTGCTAGTGCTTTGACTGGATAGTTCCTCTCTGGGACTCAACTGGAAGACAGGCACAAAACACAAAACACAATGTTGGAATGACCTATCATTTAGGCTCCCAATAAACTTCCAACTCATTTCCTTCCCATTTGTAGAAACTTCCAGGATTCTGCCTTCCAGATTAACTTTGAATCTACTGTCTTTAATCTGTCTGTATATTTGTCTATCTCTCTATCATCTATCTATCTATCTATCTATCTCTCTATCTATCTGTCTGTCTGTCTGTCTGTCTGTCTGTCTGTCTGTCTGTCTGTCTGTCTGTCTGTCTGTCTGTCTGTCTGTCTATCTATCTATCTATCTATCTATCTATCTGTCTGTCTGTCTGTCTATCTACCTACCTATCTAATCTATCAATCATCTATCTGATACCTCATTTCAGTTATGAAATCTCAGTAGTTCAAAGGGACAGGAAGGGATATAGAAACTTTACATTCATTTTGGAATGTTGGAGTCCCTTTTTGTCTCCCTACTCATACCAGTGAAATCAAAGCTTTGAGAATCACTGGTCCACTGATGTTTCTTTTTTATGTATTGGTTACTTACTTGTTGTTATTTTTCATTATTATCTTTAATTCGTTGCACAAAGGATTTGCCATTTAACAAAGCAGCATGTGACTACAGCGTATCTCGGTCAATGTCGCCCTTTTCAACATGCTCACCTATCCTCTCCATCTTTTAAAGTTCTTCAGCTAGGCCAGTTACCTAAAATGAACCTGGTGCAGCAGCCTGTGGCCATGAACTAGGAAGTGGTAAAGCCTCAGTGGATGTGACTAAAATGCCTTTGGCAAGTGCCAACTGCAGATGAACTCATTGTATCAGAAGAGGAGAGCTGAAAAGAAAAATGAGACAGAAATTTGATCCAAACACCAAGGTGGTACGTTGTGGAATGAAAGCCAGGCTGAAAGTGTTCTACCTATCGGATGAGTCTGAGAAGTGAGCTCAGTGCAACCATCTCCTCTCTCCTTGCTGTCTGAGGGCAGCACATTTTCTCCATGGTGTCCTATGTGGCAGGCTACCTGGAAGTTTCAATGTTACAATGTCTGTCTGTCTCCCTAGCATAGTTTAGGAAACAGTAAGCCTGCTGCATAGAAACCAAATTCTCCACATCAGACCTGTTCTAAGGACCTAAGGTGATCCATATATCCATGTATCTCAACCTGTATTTAATTCCAAGTGGACTTAAAACTTGGTCAGGAATGCTATCCTTTTTAGTGATTGGGATCTCTCCTATCCCAACATATAAAAATCACCATTCATTATCTCCTCTTTCCTTACCCACCAAAAAAAAAACCCCTCAGACCCCCCAAAATGATAAAAATTGTCAACTTAAGTACAATCCTACACAGCAAAATGTAAATGAAATGCAAAATGATTGTGATATGATTTTTCTGGTTTTTTTTTCCTTGAGTAAAGAACTAGTGAGATCACTTAATCAGGTGTACATGGAAGAATCATCTTTATTCTAGTCTCAACTTCTCTTCATTTATTGCTCAGTTTCTTCTGATTCTTGCCAGTTCATCTCCTATTACTCTGTCTTAGCTCAGACACAGAATATATGCCTTTCTTTGGTTACTCACAAAGTGTGAAATTATAGACCAACACCTTTCTATCTGTATATAGTTGTTTAGAAAATCAGGTTCTAAATACAGTCAGTGTAGGAAGAGTATTTCTCTAAAGGTACTGCTTCAAGACAGGATTCCTTCTGCTTCTAGATAGCCCTGCTGGGCTCAATTCTTTATGACTTATTTTTTGTGTATCGATGGATTGATTGAACCCCATATTTCACACATGTGAGACAAGCTCTCTAATTTCTTGAGCCATACCCTTAGCTGTTTTGTTTGTATTTGCATTTTAAGTTTAAATTAAATATTATGCTGGGTGCTGGTGGCTCTTGCCTATAATCCCTGCTACTCAGGAGGCTGAGATCGCAGTTCAAATACAGCCTGGGCAGGAACATCCGTGAGACTCTTATCTCCAATTAACCACCAGAAAAAGAAATGGAAGTGGCGCTGTAGCTCAAGTGGTAGAGTGCTTGTCTTGAGCTGAAGGGTTCAGGGACAGTGCCCAGGCCCAGAGTTCAAGCCCACGACTGACCAAAACACATATTATGTTTAAGTAGTTGTACAAAGGGGTTTTAATTCAACATGTCAGTTTATGACTATGATCACATCTTGATCATCTTGCATATTTGTGTTTTGAGACAGGGTCTGGCTAACTTTGCCTGGGCTGGCCTCAAACTTGTGATCGTCCTGATTTCCCCCACCTTCTGAAGAGCTGAGATTACAGGCTTGCACCACTACATCCAATATCTGTGGGGTTTTTGACACTTATTTTTCTAGTTCAAGTCTGGGTTACATTGTTTTTCTCTTCTAACTCCCCTCAGCAATAAGGGCAAGTGTTTGATGAAGGTCTGATTTGAAAACTGATCTTCTCCATTGAACAGAAACTCAGGCGCTCTTACATAGCACCTGAAAAATAACTGAACATGCTTCCCTTTTTCTAAACACAGCAGCTGGAGTTTCATTTGTAACTGACCTGTGTCCACTGTCATGGGGTTTACAGCTTCCCCTCGCTGAGCCTTAGACTTTTCATCCATGAGAAACCCTGGCCTCTGAGTCCCTTATTTCCCTTGCTTCCTTTCTAAGTGAATCAGGTATCCATGGAAACAACTGAAGATTAATACCCAAAATAGACAATCGTTCATTTCTCTCCAAACAATACAGCACAAATAAAGTTTGTCGTAGGAACCATTCGGATTCCTACAACAAATGACGAGGTCCAGTTGCAGAAGATAGGTGAGAAGGAAGAGGTTATATCTCTGAAGAGCTTCTTCAGCATCTGAGTGTAAAAATCATGGGAAGCCGTACGTCTCACAAATGGCCGCCTGGCTTTCACAGACACTGGATCTGCTCACTTCATGACTTCCTTCTGGGACTGCTGCATTGCACGTAGGCACCATTCGTTAGTTTCTGATAGTGTTGACCCAGCTCCTCAGCCTGTCCTAATGCAACCTTTTTCCTGTGCCTAGAGTGACCAGTCAAATGTAGGCGCTCACCTGTCACCTTGTCATTCATTCTTCATGGCCCACATCACCATCAGATATTGCTTACTTTTTCTGAGTCCTCTCTCCCCTGCCCAATAAAGTTTCTCTAGGAGCAATAATCTGAAAGGTCTCTGTGGATCACAAGCCCCGTCTTTTGCAGATGATCTCAACTTTCAGTTCTACTACTGTTTCACCAATAAGGAAGGAAATTGGTCACTGTTCCTAAGAAGGAGGAATGGATACATGTCAGACACTGAGCCAGTAGTGTGAAATGGAAGGTGCGGATGTAGAAAGATGGCACTGAGAGCTGGGAAGGTGGCTCAGTGGTAGAGCGCTTGCCTTGCATGCATGAGGCCCTGGGTTCGATTCCTCAGCACCACATAAACAGAAAGAAAAAAGCCGGAAGTGGTGCTGTGGCTCAAGTGGTAGAGCGCTAGCCTTGAGCAGAAGAGCTGAGGGACAGCATCCAGGCCGAGTTCAGGCCCCACGACAGGACAAAAACATAAAAATAAAAACAAGAAAGATGGCACTGAGGCGTGCAGGGGGCAGGGCTTGCAGAAACAGTGTGGAGTGCCCTGGAATTCCTCAGGCTGCAAAATGAGGAGCTTGACAGGACTAACACTTAAAATATACATAGATGGTTCACTGTTAGAGTTGTGCTTTTGATTACCAGCTGGATCGAACATTTTTTGCTTACTTCTGAATGATTTATAGCTCTATAAATTTTTATCATGTTCTATGCTTTTCAGAAGTTTATCATTTTTAAAGTTAATTAATTAATAAAAAATTAACAGCTAGTAACTGTCTGGAGGGTTTGCACTGCTTAATTCTCTCGGTTAATGATTTTCTTTTATTCCCCCAAGGCTGGGGATTGAATTCAGGGTCTGTGTATGTGAGGCAACCACTTGAGTTACACACGCCCAGCCCGTGTTTTTATTTTGTTTTTGAGATAAGGTCTCACCATTACGTTTGTCCAAGTTGACCTCAAACTCATATCCCCCATACTCTATCTCCCCAGAAGGCAAGAACCACCATGCCTAGCTGTAATTTTCATTTGATTTGGATGTTGCAAAAGTTTTCTGTTTTCACACAATAAAAGCAAATGATATTTTAATGAAATTTTCTCTGTTGCTTTTAAACGCGGTCCTGTTTCATCTAGAATTTATTTTTATCTCACAAATGTTGAGTATTTGCAATGATGTCTTCCACCATCACTGTACAAGCATTATTTGTTAAATAATGTTTCTCCTATAGATTTTTGATGCCACTTATATAATAAACAAAAATTTAAATAGGTAAGTGTTTTTATATCTATCTGAATGTAACACTTTGCCAATTGTCATAAGTGCAATGCTTTTTGAATTATTGATATTTTATAATGCATTTAAGTAAGGAAAAAGCCCTTCTTGCCAATTACTCTTTTTTTAAAAAAATACTTCTTGCAAATCTGTCTATGTTTTTTAAAGATATTTACAATGAAATTTCTAGTAGAAATGACTTTGAGAGTTTTGTTATATATTTATGCTAATTTAGGATGAATGTATAGTTTTGTAGAAGCATAATCATAGTAGTACCTGAGGTTCATTGAATAATTGTGTTGTTCCAAGTCTTATGTAAATTTCTCACTTAATTTTAAAATTACCTTGTAATACAGGTGTTATTGTGATTTTACATTGAAGCAAGGGAAAAGATTTCCTTTAGTATAGTTGTAGTCCTTTGTTCATATTGATTTCATACTTTAAAATAAAATTATTGTTTTATTAATATTAAAATTTGATATCAAAACTACTGAATTTATATTCTTGCCTTTGTTATATTTTCTTATTTTTAATTCTCTAGAATAATAGTTATTTTGATATAAGCATAATGAAGATTTTATAGTTATACTGTATCTGACGCAATAAAGGACCTACTGAAAAATTATCTTAGTTGAATGCTTTGGATTTTTACAAGCAAAAAAATGACCATTTTTAATCATGTGATCCTTACCAGATTGAGGTACAGAGCCAGCAAAATATTCATTAAAATTCCAGCGGCCTTCTTTTCAGAAACTAACAAGCTGCACCTAAGATGCAGGAGATCTGGAATAGCGAACATAATAGTATAGGAGGACTCACACTTCCAAATCCCGAGTACAACTATAAAACTAGGGAAGGGGAGACACTGAGAAGCTGCTATAAATATAATCATACGTGTGAATCAAGAAGAACAGAGGCTTCAGAAAACAAAACAGAAAGACTCTTACATTTGCAGCCAACTGGTTTTCCACAAGGATGCTGTGATCGTTAATTTCTGCTGTCAGCTGGTTATAGAATTCCTAGAAAGCTGATAAAGGATTATTTCTGGGTCTATTGTCGAGGGTGTTTCCAGAGAAGACTGGCATGCGAGTTAGTAGACCGTGTGGACAACACAGGCTCCACACACATCCAGTTCGATGAAGGCTGCTTAGAACAAAAAAGGCAACTCTGTTCTCTCCTCTTTCTTCTCTTTTCCTCTCTATTTCCTTCGCACTTTCAGTTTCTCCTTGTCTTCATCTCTGTCTGCCTTCCTCTTGTCCCTCTGTCAGCAGAGTGTTTACCACAAATTATGTTGAAACAACTGAATGCCCATTCATGTGCAAAAGAATAAACTTGGACTTCTATTTTATATTATATGTAGAGGTTAACTCAAAATGATTCAAGGACCGAAGTTTAAGAACTAAAAAAAAATATTAATCTCCTGAAAAGAAAACATAGGTATAAATATTTGTGAACTTCGACTGGGCAAGAGTTTCTACAAATTACCAGTAAACGTGTGAATAGCTCAATCTGATTAACTCTCAGAAAAAAAGATATCAAGAGCACAGTGACTCATGTATCACCTTACATCAACCAAGATGAGTATAGTAAAAAGTAAACTAATATGTTGCTGGCATGGTTATGAGAAATATACGGGACAAGTATTCCATATGCTGCTGTTGACAATGTGAAGTGGATCAGCCATTGTGGAAAAGTCTGGCTAAGAGTTCTTTAAGGAGTAAATATATATTTATCAGTGAGGCAGAAACTATATTCCTAGAATTTCTATGTTATACGTATACTCAGCAGAAACAAAAACATACATGTCCACTTGAAACTGGCATATAAAAATGGCAATAGTAGCATTGTTTGCAATATCTTAGCATACATATTTACCACTGATAAGTAGAGTTGTGAAGGATGTTTTCTCCTTCCCAAATCATGCTTGCATTCAATTGCCAGTGCCATGGTATTAGAAGGTGGAGGCGTTAGACCTATTTATACCATGAGCACTCTGCTGTCATGAATGGTTCACTTTCTTTTTTTATTTGTTTGTTTGTTGGAATCATGAGTTCAACTAGTTGTTTTCTTTTTAAAAAAATTTTATTGTCAAGGTGATGTACAGAGGGGTTACAGTTACATAAGTAAGGTAGTAATTACATTTCTTGTCTAACTTGGTACCCTTTCCCTTATTTTTCTCCCTCTTCCCTTCCCTCCTCCCCTCCCCTGATCCCCCTGCCTAGTTGTACAGATCATTTCCAACATAGTGTCTTGTGAGTATCACTGTTGCACTGATTCCCCCTTTGTCCTTTGTCTCACCATTTTGTTGTTCCCCGTTCCTTCCAAAGTTCAGATAAATGTGCATACAATACCCAGGGTACCAAAGTCAAACACAGTGACAACAGGGGATACACCATGGGGGGAAAACACAAAAAAGAAATCACATAGTACATTGAGAACAACAACAACAAAGATAAACTTCTTGTGTCCATATCTTGGAGTTCATTTCACTTAGTAATATCTTATATGGTCATACATACATATCTGTTGAGCTATTCTGCTCATCTGCTAAGATTATCCTAGATGTATACAATTATTACAAATAAGGGAGACCACAAGGCCACAATAAAGCTACCAGCACAACTATGTTTATTGCAACATTATTTACCATAGCTAAGATATGGAACCAACCCAGATGCCCCTCAGTAGATGAATGGATCAGGAAAATGTGATACACACACACACACACACACACACACACACACACACACACACACACACACACACGAGTTCTGTACTTCCATCAGAGAGAATGACATTGCCCCATTTATAAGGAAATGGAAAGACACGGAAAAAAATCATATTAAGTGAAGTAAGCCAGACCCAAAGAAATATAAGCTCTGCTTTCTTTTGCTCTGGCTTTCTTCACCCTTCCACCTTGAAATCACCTCTGCTGTGTCATAGCACAATAAGAAAATCATCATTGGATGACAGCACCCAAATATTGAACTTCTCAGTCTCCAGAATTGTGAGCCAGTACATTTTTGCTTGTAAATTACTCAATCTGTTCTATGATGCTTTAGCAGCACAAAGGTATCAAGATGAGTGGCTTAATAAAATGTTTTTCTATACAATAGAGTATAGCAAAAAGGTTTTAATTACTGATAAATGCTATAACATTGATGAACCTTGAGAACATTGGGCTAAGAAGTCAGAGAGACCAGTAACAAAAGGCCACATGCCATTCCATTTATATGAAATGCTCAGCCCAGGGAAACCTGTCCATTACAGAACGGATGGATGTTTGCTGGGGGTTGGTGAAGGGTTGTTGAGGGCCAGAGGAAGTGATTGCTAATGATATGATTACGGGGCTTGAGAAAAATGTCCCCAAATTGATTGTGGTTATGTTTGTACAACTCTGTGAAAGTACAAAAATAACTCTTCAATTCTTTGGGTTAAATACGTGAATTGCATGATATGTGAGTTTATCTCAGGAAAGCTGGCACAAAATGAGAGTTGATACTAGGGTCATATCTCAGATGCACAACCACAATTTCCTGGGAAATGATTCTATATTCTAACAGATCCATATATCATATCCTCTTTATTTATAAAAGGCCACAAGGATAGCATTAGCTTTCATGAACAATGAGTGTGGCCATTTAATGAATACCATCTACTATTGGGCCTTAGTGGAATTGAATGGAGGTTAGTCATTTTGCTGGCATAGCCAAACCTTTAAGGAGGAAGATTCTGAAGAAATTAACCATATGTTCATTACCTTTACCAAATATTTGCTTATCTGTTTTAATTGATTTAATTTCCAGGCAATTATCCTTAAGAAATAAATGTTAGAAGTTTAATTTTAAAAAATGATAGGGAGAATAACAGTGAGAGTGTTAATTCTTATAAAAATTTCAGGAACCCTCAAACACCACAATTAAAGGAAAAGACTTAGTCCTGCATTTCATCATTATCAAGCAGCAAAGAAGTAAAATTAAAAACCAAACTTCAACTGAATATGTGGTAAAAGCAATGCATGAAAAAAGCAATAAATAAAAACAAAACAGTACTAGAAAAAATAGCAGTTCATTTTTTTTTTACATTTATTCCTAATAATCCAATGTCTCTATAGGAAACCATAATAGTGCTTGCAAAAGCATTCTAAATTATGTGGTTATAAATAATTTTTCCTAATACTATAATCGTACCATAAAAACGACTGGAGAACCCAGAAAAGATAACATAGTTTCCAGCTTGTTGTCTGTCAATAGGACAAATTTGAATAAGAGAAAGATAGAACAGAAATGGGGAGTGATGGCCCAACTCAGCTTAGCACAGGTGCCTGCACAAAGTGGTAATAGCCAAGATAATGGCACAGCAAACTCAGGGAATCACTTACGATGGCCACATGGAAATTTAGTAAAGTTAGTAAATAAATCAACAGAACACTCATGTGTGTGTGTGTGTGTGTGTGTGTGTGTGTGTGTATTCTGGTCCTGACTGCTCAAACTCAAGGCCTGGACTCCGTCCCTGAGCTTCTTTTGCTCAAAGCTAGAACTTAGAATTTGAGCCATAGCTCCACTTCCAACTAAGAGTCTTACAGACTTTCTTGCTGCTGCTGGCTCTGCTGGCTTTGAACCTAGATCTTCAGATCTCAGCCTACTGAGTAACTAGGATTGCAGGCATGAGCCACTAGCACCTGGCCAATAATTCTTTTCTATATTATACCATCATTTTTGCTGACAAAATGGCATGTACTAATTTTTTCTTTTTCTTTTTTATATGTTTTTAGTATAAAAATACTGTACAGTGGGGTTACAGTTACATGAGCAAGGTAATGAGTACATTTCCTATCAAGCATTGTTATCTCCTCCTTTGACTTTCCCCTACCATCCCTTCCCTCCTACCTCTACAACTACACTCAACCTCCCCCCTGCCCACTCTCACTAAATTGTAAAGTTTGTTTTCAACATAGTGTCTTGTGCATCTCATTGTTACAATGGGTCAACCTATATCCCTATTTTGTTTTTTCCCTTCCCCTCCCCAAATTAGAAAAGTGTATATACAAGATGCAGGGCACCGACATCAAATACAGTGTAAACAGGGTTATACCGTGAGGGAGGAACATACAAAGAAACAAAAAAAATCACATGGTACATTATAAATATGTTAGAAACAATAGCAAGAAAGAAAAAACCACTGTGTCCCTGTCTCGGAATTCATTTCACTTAACATCATCTTATATGTACATAGCTTTTTACCTTTTCTGCTTGTCTCAGACATATACTAGTTACTACAAATAAGGGAAACCATGGGACCTATGTTTCTTTGGGCCTGGCTTACTTCACTTAATATAATTGTTTCCAAGTCTTTCCATTTCCTAACAAATGGGGTGATGTCATTCTTTCTGATGGAGGCATAGACTTTCATTGTGTATATATACCATATTTTCTTGAGCTATTCATCTATCGAGGGACATCTGGGTTGGTTCCATATCTTAGCTATGGTAAATAATGCTACAATAACATAGTTGTGCTGGTAGCTTTAGTATGGTCTTGTTTGTGCTCATTTAGGTAAATGCCCAAAAGTGGGATTGCTGGGTCATAGGGGAGCTCTATGTGGAGTCTTTTGAGGAGCCTCCACACTGCTTTCCAAATTGGTTGAGCAAGTTTACACTCCTACCAACAATGCAATAGGGTTCTCTTCTGGCCACATCCCCTCCAGCATCTGTTGTTATTAGATTTCTTGATTATAGCCATTCTAACTGGGGTGAGGTGGAATCTCAATGTTGTTTTGATATACATTTCTTTTATGGCTAGAGAGGTTGAGCATTTCTTCATGTGTCTGTTGGCCATTCTTATTTCCTCTTCAGAGAAGTTTCTCTTTTTAAAGTTTTTAGCCCACTTATTTATTGGGCAGGTCTTTGAGGATTTGTGGTTTGGAGATTTAATTTTTTGAGTTCTAAGTATATTTTAGATATGAGACTCTTGTCTGTTGTATGGCTAGTGAAGATCTTCTCCCAATCCATGGGCTTTCTATTGATCTTGCTAGCTATGTCTTTTGCCATGCAGAAGCTCTGCAGCTTCATGCAAACCCATTGGTCCAACCTTTCTTTGATTTGTTGTGTTTCTGGGTCGCTATTAAGAAAATTTCGGCCTGTGCCAAGGAGACCTAGGGTTTCTTCTATTCCTTGCTGTAATGTTTTCAAGGTGTCTGCTTGCTTTGATTCTGAGGTCTTTGATCCATTTAGAGTTGATTCTGGTGCAGGGTGATATATAGGGATCTAGCTTTTGTTTTCTACAGGTGATTAACCAATTTTGCCAGCACCATTTACTGAAAAGGCTGGACCTCTACGATGAAAACTTTAAAAACCTGAAAAGGAAATCAAAGCAGAACTTATAGGAAGTGGAGAAAACTTCCATGCTCCTGGATCGGAAGGATCAACCTTGTGAAAATGGCAATATTTCCCAAGGCTATCTACAAATTCAGTGCGATACCTATCACTATTCCAACCTCATTCTTCAATGAAATGGAAGAAGCAATCCAAAAATTCATATGGAACAATAAAAGATCCCAAATAGCAAAAACGATCTTTAACAGAAAGAACAATGCTGGAGGAATATCAATACCAAATTTCAAACTCTACTACAAAGCCATAGTAATCAAAACAGCTTGATAGTGGCACAAGAAGAGATCTCAGGACCAATGGACTAGAATTGAAAATCCAGAAATGAACCCACAGACTTATAGCCACCTAATCTTCAGTAAGGGAGCTAAAAAAATAGCACGTACTAAAATTTGACTTCACTTTTTTTCTTTTTAGCTATTAGAACATTTTAGAAGATGATTGTCTTTACATATGAACATCCTATTATAGAAACACTTAAAGAATCAATTTCATTTTAAAGATGTTTCTTGTCACCACCATTATTTAAACAGTTTAAATTTTAGCTACAGCATTGAAAAGTATCTATTAGGAACAAGAGAGAGAATCATCATTATTTATAAAGAAGTTGATTATATACTTTTTTAAGAAACGTAGAAAATGGAGTGAGAAACTACTAAAATTACTGAGAAAATTCAGCAAAGTTGTCTAAGACATCAGTGCACAAAATGGAAAAGATTGTACCAATTGATTAGTAATGGTTTCATTCCTCATATTTTACAAATAGTGTGTATATGTTAAATTTTCTTTTTCTCTGATGCAAAATTACTTTGGAGACCTTTTAAAATATTTAAATGGTTACACTTCTGTAATCATTGTAATCAAAACATGCAAATTTAATAATTGCTGCTTTGTTGAGTTTTTTTTTTTTTGAATAGTTGTGGGACTTGAATTCAGGGACAAGATACTGTCCCTGGGCTTCTTTGCTCAACCACTTTGCTTTACCATTATGAGCCACAGCACCTCTTTCCTGTTTTCTTGTGGTTCATTAGAGATAAAAGCCTCACAGACTTTCCTGCCTGGGCTAGCTTTGAACTGCTTTCCTCAGAGCTCAACCTCCTGAGTAGCTAGAATTATAGGCATGAGCCATCAGTGCCTGGCTTTTTGAGTATTTTAGGGCTTTTTGGCTAAAATGCTAAAACATACTAAGATGTGGTGTATTTATTAACTATTCTCTGTAAAGAAATATATATCTACTATTTAAATTTGATCAGTTAGAGTATTTCATTTTCCATGCCATTCTTTGATTCCATTTGACTCTGAAAGTTCTTGCTTTCTATTTTGATGTTTTATCCCTTGGCTCGCAGAAGCACTTTTAAATCGATATAAAATGCAATTGTTTTTAATCACAAATTTTATTTTGTCTAAAAAATGCATTTAATCTTAATTTGTTTTATACGTCACTGATAATAATTTCCTATCTAAATTTTAATGATTCTGAATCATTTTAATGCATGTTTTCTTAACTGCTGTGTATTAACTCTTTTTGGTTAGGTTTCCTATCTTTTGTCTTTTTAAAATTATTTTTACTATCTTTAAGTAGTTTTACAAGGAGTCGCAATCCAACAAATCAGTTTATGAAAGCAAATTTTGATCTATGTCTTCCTTTTATCATTTTTCCCCTCCCTACCCTCAATTTTCTAAATTCTGTAGCAGAGGAATTGAATATTATGGCTGCATTTTCTTCCCCTTCTTAGCCCTCTCTTATTAACCCCCTCATCAGTTTTATTTTGTGAGTCAGTTTTGAATTCTTCCCTTCAGAAATCATATTTTCGTTTACTTGCATATAACCTCATACGTGTTTAGTTTTTAAATGTCTCTTAACAGAGAGTGTTTGACTAAGTTTATCATTGTTTTCTCTTTGAGCTTGTTTTTTTACTTAGTATTTAATCATTTTATAGGTCCTCAACACCTTGTTTTACTCTAAAATATTAATACCAATGATTCGTGATTCACACTACTTAATACTTCTGTACAAGAGGTTTTGCATGTAATACTGTGTTTATCTTATTTTAGTTAGCGATCTTTAAGTATTTAAATAAAATGTTTTCTATATCACCAAGAGTGTGGATATATTGGTTTTTCTTCAAAACCAAATCTTCTCAAAATTCTCAAATATCATCTTGACTGTATTGATAGGTAAAAGTTGGTGAGGCCAGAGATCAGCCAGACCTTCCATGTGTATGTGTAGCAATAATTCACCTGGCATTCAGCCTGATGGACTTGTCTCTTATCACAAAGGCATTTTTAAGCCCTTTGAAAGTGGGAACCAGGTCTCTTCACTCTTCCCACCATGCTGAGCACATGTCACGTGCCCAACTTACAGATGGATTTTGATTTTAAAAATTCCTATCAGCCAGGCACTGGTGGCTCATGCCTGTAATCCTAGCTACTCAGGAGGCTAAGATCTGAGGATCGTGGTTCGAAGCCAGACTGGGCAGGAAAGTCCATGAGACTCTTATCTCCAATGAACCATTCAGAAAACCAGAAATGGTGCTGTGGCTCAAATGGTAGAGCATTCGTCTTGAGCTGAAGAGCTGAGGGACAGAGCCCTGGCCCAGAGTTCAAGCCTCATGACTGACTACATACATATACATATACATATACATACATATATATTCTTATCAAACTTTATTCAGTTTATTAGTGATTATGTAATTCTAACAGGATAAAAAAGGAAAGGAACAAACACAAATAAATGGGATGATACATTCTAATATATGAATGGACCATTATCTGGAAAATGAAATCGTGTGTTTAAAGAATTCTCAATAAATTGGCTTATAATACATAATTTAATGTTGAAGGTGAAAGTGTTTAACTGCTTATTCTCTATGAAACCAATATTGTAATGCCTGTGAACCAAGAAAGACTGGAAGGATATATATTAGAATATTAATAATGGTTGTATCAGGGAGGTGAAATTGTATTCTTCTCATTCTTGTTTGTCCACACTATCTTCAATGAGCATGTATTAGTTTATACTTTGAGCAAAAAAAACCCTAGTCATTTTTTTTTCCTGTGGAAGACAGAGGGAATTTCTCATTATAAAGTGAATTTCCTTAGGATGCTGCAAATCCTGTTTTAGGGAAATTGATCTCCATGGCTTTGCTTGTGCTACACTCTGCCCTGTGTGAAATCCATGTGGGCTGTGTTATCCTACTGCTCTAAATGTTCACCTCAAGGTTAAAGAGAAATGGAGAAAGAAAGAATTTCCCTCAGGACTGGGCCACTTACTTATAAATCTTTTGTCAGATGCCCTTGAGACTTCAAGGTCTTAAATGGGGGCCTCTCTGCAAGTTCCATTACCAGGTAAGCAGAGAGTCTTGATCTCATAGCACAGAGACTCTTGATCTCAAGACACATAATGAACGGCAGCAAGGTAGATGCCAGGACCCATCTCCAGGCTAGTGAACACCGGCTCCTCTCTCCTTCTCCTGCAGACTCTATACCTGGCAGAAAATTTAATAAAGTTGTTCCAATTCCAGGTAGAATGTTGTAACCTGAGAGCTCTGCAGCTGTGAGCGAATAGTTTCACTCCAAGTCCACCTGTACAGGACAGCATAGAACAAGCTCCGCTCACTGTGTGGGGCTCAACGCTCTTCTTCCTTGAAATTCACAGGTTCAATTCCTCACCCTCGGTGGTTGTACCTGAAGGCAATGCCTTTGAGAGGTGATCGAATCATGAGCCTGGCCCCAGCATTTATGGGGTTGGTGCCCTGAAAAAAATGGACCCACGACAGCCCTTTCTTCTTCTTATCCCGTGAGGATTCCATGCACATTTGCTAGGAGTCTGACGAAGGCCCTCACCAGAATGTCACCACTGCTGCGGGTGCACATTTCCAGCATTCAGGATTGTGGGAAGACCTTTCTACGTTCACAAGATCCTCTAACTCTGCTACTTGGAGCAATTCATATACCCACCCCAGACATTGCTGAGGTTCAATACTAGCATGTGCATCCAGCTCCCATCATAAATCCAAGGGGGAAGGAGCGTTTCTGTGACTTCTAGACCAGTGTGGCTTTAGGGAAGGGAGGCCAGGCTTTGGTCATGAAGACTCAAGCAGAAAGCTTGGTTCATTGTGTACCAACTGTGTGACAAAGCACATCTCTTAACTTGCCTGAGCAGGAGTCCTCAGGTCTGTGAAACGGAGTTCCTGATGTCTTTTTTCCAAATGTGATCTTCAGAAGAAGAGCATGAGTGCAGCTGATTGAGGGATGGCAGCTGAGCAGGCAGAATGCATGCGTGCCATGGGCTGGGCATGACCGGAGGGAGAACAGCTGAACAAAAATACCTAGGACCAAGCCAGCGCGGTCTACCTCTCAAAGTGTGAGTTGACTAATCTGACTTTTTTGTTTTTTTGCGTATCCTGGAGTTTGAACTCAGGGCCTGGGCACTGTCCCTGAGCAATTTTGCTCAAGGCTAGCACTCTACCACTTGAGCCACAGCACTACTTCTGGCTTTTTTTGTGTGTGTGTATGTGGTACTGAGGAATCAAACCCAGGGCTTCATACATGCTAGGCAAGCACTGTACCACTAAGCCACCTTCCCGGCCCTGATCTGACTTTTTAAGAGAAGCAAAAAAAGGTCTGGAGGCAGCTCAACAGGTTTTTAAAACATCCGGTATTTAGTGGACCCAGGACCTAAGAATAAAAATATAATCAAGCTGAACGTCACTTTCCAAGTCCCCTTGGATGTTGTAAATATCACCATCGATTCCTCCCTTCTGTTATACACATAACACATGCCCACCCACGAGAGGACTTTCTTTGCTGCCTTGAATCTTGTTTCTTGGGACTCCTTGCATGCTTGGCATATAGAAGTGACTCGATGTTTGTTTTGGACACTGGGAGTTTTTGTTGCCTCTTAACCTGGGATACTACCTTTCATAACCCAACATTACTCTGTGAGAACCCACGAAGAGACCATAAGAACACACTTGAGTCAGTAGCCTTGGCTCACTTCTTACCCAGGAGGCAGTGCTGCAAGTGTTCCATGTTGGACGTCCAGCCTAGACAAGCTTCTGAGGACTGCAGTCCCAGCTGGCACCTGTTCCTGGACAGGACCAACTGCCTGGCAGAGCTTTCAGAGGCATACGTCATCACGACAGAGTGTTCTCTTGAGTCACTTTGTTTCTGCCTAGATAGCCTCTTTATGAAGCCAACCTACCCATCCAACATGTGAATGCTACCATGCCATTTATGTCTTTGCAGAACTGACCTCGCCTGGTGGGGTCATCTTGTTTTGAAGTTTTCAGTCCCTTCACCCACCCTCTACATGGTCTCCAGCCAGTCACAGGTTGATACAGGTGCATAAAGTTGGCCTCTAGCACTCTGTGGAGCGCCTTCTCGCCACAGACAGGCCTAGGAAATAGATTACTGAGATCCACAGCTTCTCTTGGCTCTAGCCTCTTCCTTGGCTTGATTCTCCCACTCTCTCTCTCTTTTCTTTGTATTTTTCTGTTTATGTGGTGCTGAGGAATCAAACCCAGGACCTCACGCATGCAAGGCAAACACTCTACCATTGAGCCACCTTCTCAGCCCTCTCCCACTCTCTTAAAGGTTTTCTTCAAAGAAAATTCTTCTAATAAATCCCATACTCCTAAACCTGCATCTCAGTCTCTCCTTCTGGGACTGCCAACTTAAAACACTTACTCAGTTCTTCCTTTTTAAGCCCTCCTTACCAAATTTTTCTTGATGATAAACCAAGACTGTTTTAGCACGTTAAAAAACTCAACAAATTATAATCAGTTTTTTCTCCATCTTCCTGGTTGGTGGAAAAATATCTATCTATCATCTATCATCTATCATCTATCTATCTATCTATCTATCTATCTATCTATCTATCTATCTATCTATCTATCTATCCATCTACCATCTATCTATCTCTATGGAATAGTCTTTGAAAACAAGGAAGTCTTCAAGCAGCTTTTCTATAGTCCATATACAAACACCTTTTAGAAAATGAGTAAAATTGACTTTTTAAAATTAGGACTATAAATGCTTATTATATAGCATTGTTGTGAAGATTGATTGGAATAGTACCCATGTGTTCAACGAGAGCTTGTTTTGTTTTTTAGCAGAGCAAGCCCTCTCGAATAGAACTCTTTGACACTAGGCTCCAGAAGCTCTGACAAACCCTGCACCGTGCTACCTTAAAGCCCAGCCTGAGGGAACTCTGTGTCTCTAGTACAGCCACAGGATGGTTCTTGGGTGGTTGTGAACTCACCTACCTAGTAACCACCCCTCCCCCCCCCCCAGCTTCCCCCGTGAATTACCTGTAAATCTCAAGAATAACTGTCCAGTGTGCTGAGAACAGAACATCCTGAGATAACAGGGAGCAGGTGATCTTTCAAAAGTTCTTTAACATCCATGCTCTGGAAACGTCATTGCTAGGGTAGTGGCATTGAAGGGTGGGTTCTTTAGAAAGTGATAAGGTCACGTGCACTCTGCCTCTGTGGAGATGAGAACGCTGTCATCCCCAGAGTGGTCATTGGAGTGGGCTCCTGATAAAAAGATGTTTGCTTTCCTCCCTCTTCCCCACATTGCCTCAGTTTCTCATCCTGTCACAGGTTGACACAGCAACACCATTTTTGCCAGATGCTGGCACCTTGGTGTTAGCCTTTCCAGTCTCTAGTGCTGTGATAAGTACACTTGCTGATAAGTTATCCAGACTGTGGTGGTGTGTTATAGCAGCGTGACATGGAGAAAGTTGTCCTTCAACAGGTGATTCTGGGTTTCTGTGACCCCTGGGTATAAAACACAGGCTGCTTTCTAGGATGCCTCAAGCAGCAGTGTAAGTGGGGCAGAAACAGCTGTGGCCCCCCTACCACCAGTCAGCTTTCCTGAGCCTTGGAGAATGAACTAGCATGAATCCTCAGCTTCCATCCTCTCTGGCGACCTTATCTACAAGTGGTAAATCCATTTCCTGGGACTTGTATGGGAATGTGTTCTCTCTCAAAACTAGTGGCCAGGCCCCAGTGAACTTCCCTCAGACAAGGCTTTAATCATTCTACTCCACTTGGAATCTGGACATTAGGACTCAGCTCAACACTTCTCAGAACTGTGAGCAGATTGGTACATACACAAACATATGTACATACACACATACACACACATATGTACATACAAACAGCCAGAGTCACTTACCTTGGTCATTAACACAGTTTATTATTGGCACACTTACCAGTAAAGCATACATAAAATACAGCTGTTTCATTATAACACACGGGCCACTGTGTCTTTACATATGTGGAGGAACATATTAATATGCAAATGGAAAAATTAGTTCTCTTATAAAGTTTCACATAAATACACTGGGATTGCCCCAAAAGAAAAGTCCCCATAAAAGAACCAGGTGAGAGCTTTACAAAATATTATACAAGAAATATACCATCCAAAAATGTCAACTCAGATTAAAAACAAAACACAAAGAGCTTCAAATTTATTAAACTGCCCACAAAATTAATGGAGTACATGGCTTGAAAATATTTGGATCAACAGCAACTTCACAAATGCATACATTTTCCAGGGTCCAATTGTCCTTTATCTAAAAGAGAAAATCTACCCATTGTCTTTGATGAACAAAAGACATTTCTTGTTTCAGCCTTTGGACAATATTTGATGCAATTCAGACTCAAGAAACAAATCAACATCAGCTCGATTATGAAATTACTTCGTTGGACCCTCTTTGCTGTTGCCCAATGGGGGGGGGGGCAGGGAAATAAACATGGAAGAAAGAAAATAAAGGTACAATTAAGTTACTTTCCAAAAGCAGATTTTTTTCTTTTCTTTTTTTACTGAAACAAGAAACTCTCAAATGCAAGTCAGAAAAGCAGAAAGTATTTTACAATATTAAAAAGTCATCTGTAGTTAGGCTCGACATGTTTAATGCGATCCTGAGCACTGAGCACGCGCAGGCCACATGGCCTTCCTTGGAAGCGTGGAAAAGGGAATTCAACATAATAAACATGTGGATCAGGTCGTGCCAGGAGACGCGCTTGCGTCTGTTCTCTTTTTCATTACCATTAGTGCCAGTATTGGTATTTCCTGTAAGGCCTCCAAGCAAGGGCCAGGGAGACATTCAGTATGATCTTCTCAATTAAAAACAACAACCACCCCCCCCCCCCCACAAAAAAAAAAATTGGGTTCTGGTGGCTCATGCCTGTAATCCTAGCTACTCAGGAGGCTGAGGTTTGAAGATCACAGTTCAAAGCCAGCCTGGGCAGGAAAAGGTCTGTGAGACTCTTATCTCCAATTAGCCACTCAAAAAACCAGAAGTGGTGCTGTGACTCAAAGTGGTCGAGCGCTAGCCTTGAGCAAAAGAGCTCAGGGATAGCGCCCAGGTCCTGAGTTCAAGCCCCACGACCAACCAAAAAAAAAAAAAAAAAAAGAATGCAAGAAAGAAAACCAGAGCATTGATCATTGTGGTTTAGGGATAGATCTTTGCATGGGAAAGTTGTAATTTCTCCTTGCTCCTCTCCTGAAAGTTAAGATCTGCCATTGGAACTCTACCCCACGGGTGGGGCCTATCCACAGTGGATCTCTGCCGGCAGGACCTCTTACTGGGAAGCCTGGGGTGGGGGGTTTTCTGATTTGGTCTCTTGCGTGGCTGGAGGTTTACTGCTCCACGGGCTGTTGTTTCCCAGGGCGGGTGAATTGTTGAAGTCTTCCTCGTCGTCCATGCCGTTGGCCGCATCATACTGCGTGTTTTCTAATCTAGTGATTAGCCTTTCGTCCTCGTCCCCAAACTCACCTCCCATCAGAGTTGGCTCTCCTACCACCATCACATCCTGTGAACAGCAGCTGACATTATTACAGGGAACCTTTGGGAGAGAGAAGCTCAGCTTAAAACAACAGTGGCAGGAGCTGGGGAAGACTAGGACAGACACACTCATGTGCTGTACAACAGGGGTGTGGGGTGTCATTTCTCAATGTCGGGGGTGGGGAGGAGGGCGAGACGCATATTTGCATTCTACAGGAAATAAACATTGCCTCCTGATGTAACAACCACGCGAGTTTATGTCCTTAGTGCGCAGCCTGACACCGGAGAACGAGCAATGCTAGCAATCTGCAGAAATAAAAAAATGGAGTTTTTCAAAATTAAAAAAAAAAAAAAGCCACGCTTTGAACTCGCTGACACTGGGGAATTTCGAGAGGGCTTTATGGAACCTTCTGCTGGGTTGATTTTTCAATACTTCCAAAAATCTGCCAATTTGATTATTGAGGGACTTTGGAAACTAGCAAGTGAAAGGGGATTTGCATAAGGTGCCATTCTGGAATATTCACACAACTCATTCCAAGTGGTATTTGCTCTGTCCCAAGGATGGTAGGCATTTAACTGAAGACAGCATCTCTAGCATTTCTCTCTCTTTAAAAAAATTTTTTTTTTCCTACTCAGCCAGGCCCTTTTATGCAGCCAATATCCTTGACATTCTGCTACTTAATTATGGTAATTAATTTAGGTAAAGTTTTCGATAAAAACAATGTTCACACTGATTTGACAATTTGCATAGCTAATTAAGTCATTAGCAAAAACCTGCTGATTGCCAACAAGCCCTGAATTTACCATCTGTTATTTCATGGCGCCTGTCACCTATCCCCACACAGGCAACCCTGCTACCAATCTGGGCAGTAAAGAGAACCAGTCCATCCAGCTGGTGCCATAAAAGGAAGATGAAGAGAGCTAATTATAATTATACTGATGAAGCTGGTCGTCATCAGAAGTGGAAGCGTGCAAGAAGAATCCATCTAATCACTCCTTTAAGTACAAATTGTCCTTCCGTGCAAACAAGAAAATCACCTACTGTAGCAGGGAGCCCCGTACAGTCTGCAGCTGGAGGAAGGCAGGATGGGGAAGGGATGGCAGATGCACAGGCAGGGCACCACGCTGGCCTCTTTGTTCAAAGGGAACCATATGGGTTGGTGGGTGATCTGGGCATGGACCTGGACACCTGTCAGGTAGATTTCTGGGCACGTTTGAGCAATATTTTACTTAAAAGTATCGTGCTTCAGATGGAGCTACTGTCAGCTTCCACAAGAGCAGAAAAGGCTCTTAGACCACATGATTTTGGAGTTGGAGTGTGTGTCTCTTGATAAGGAGGCTTGTTCTATGAAGTGCTTTGAAAACTGGGATTTTACCAAGAGAAGGTGTTTCCGGAAGTATAATAGAAAACTGCCCTGGATCAAGAGAAGGGGATGGGATCCTCTGATCCGATGCAAACAGGATCCACTGAACACATCTCTTAATCCTTACTTGATCTATTTGGGGATGGAAAACCTTGCTTCACCCTTTTCCTCGAGTTAGGAGAGAGAGTCGACACATTTTCCAACCATGTTTTCTAGTCACTCTTGTGAATGGATATTAAAAAACTAATTTTAAAAGCGCATCATTTGAAAGAGAATGATGTTAAAAACATCCCTGACAGAGTAAATTCTTAAAGTGTGTACTTGGTTTTAACTCAGTAATAATGGTGCTGGTAGGGTACTGAACTGGGTGCTTCCAAGAATGTGGTTACTAGGCAACAAAGAACCAGAAATGATTCTGACATATAAAAGGACTCATGAGGACTCTTAAGATGAAATGCAAAATAGACATAGTCTATTTGACTGGCAAGAATGGCAACAGGGTTTTAGATGGGATGTGGGTACTATGCAGATGTGCGAGCATGATTCAGTTAGCAGCACAGCTGCCCTGTGGCCCGTTGGGTTGTCCAGATAGGAAAGTGTCACTTAGTTACAGGCAATTAGGAGACTCAATTATGATCAGGAACAAAGGCAGATAGAAAAAAATAAGACAAGATTGGCCAGAGCACGACATGAAAATTAATCTCACTGAATGACGTTTGCACAGCATACTTTGAAAGGCTAAAGAAACACATGCATTAGGTATCACTGGAAGGGAGAATGATGTTAGGTCTGCATTAGTATTGCAAGTTTGGATGAAGTCACCCAGAGAGCCGAGGAAAGTATGAGGAGGAAGCATGATTTGAAAACACGAAGGAGAAACAAGAAGCAGTCTACAGAAGTTCCCAGCACAACAGGTGTGTTCATGAGCAAACAACAGTCATGCAAGAAGTGTGCTAGGAAAGTGCTAGTTGAGTCACTTGAAATAGGGCTAACAGAAATTTGTCATGTATGACGAGACCTTTGGTTGCTTTCTCTCTCTCTCTCTCTTTTCTAGAAACAATTGCAAAAGATGCCCAGAATAGGTGTTTTCAAGCATGGTATGTTTCAGAGTGATATCACACAAGACTGATTGGTTATGCATATTTGTGTGCATGTACGTGTATATGCGTGTTTGGTGTTTTTATGACTGATAGGTGGAAAGCAGTGTAAAGACTATGTACAGGAGGCCTCTCAAGTATTATATGCATATTTCTACTCGGGTTTTTTTTTTGTTTGTTTAAGACCTTTACAGTAGGATGACTCTGCTCTGGTTGACTTTGGCACATTCTGGATACTCTCTAACTGGAGAGCAGGACCTGTAGTTTTCTCCACCCCTGCATCTTCCAAAATCCCCGGACATTGGCAGTGATAGCACATTTCCTTTCTGTTGCCAGCCTGGAAGTCCCGCTAGGGGTCACAGGGAGGGATCCATCTACAAGTAGCCCACCTGCCCTTGACATCCCACAAGGTCAACCTCTGCTCCTAGGCTGGGAGCCTGGAGGTCACCAGCTTTTGCCCATGTTTCACATCTTCTCACTAATTCCCCGTGCAAGGACCACCAACCTCTGAGGAGGACTGGAAGTGACTCCTTTCAGGGCCCCTCAATGCTTCTCCTTAAATTGGCCAGAAGGGGTCACTGCTGTTGAATGACACAGGTCTCCATCCCTCCCAGGGTTGAGGCTGCAGTTCGGGATGGCTCCTAGCCCCTGCTTATGGAGTGAGAAGCAGAATCCAAGGATTAAACCCTAGTCCTGGCCACATATCACATTGCTGCCTCAGCAGCTAAGCAGACGCTGGCTGTGGTCATGGGACCAGGCAGCCCATGCCTGCAGACATGATTTCTATTCAAACAGAAAGAGCGTGCTGATGAGTCCATAGGCAGAGTCAAAAGATGTGGCAGCTATAAGCAACCACATGCTTATCATCTAACGTCCGTCCATTCAAGTTGAAGATACCTACAGATTTATACACTTCCCTAACCTGGTTTTCTTCTCTGCCTCTCTGGACCATTGCAAGTTTTGTTTTTGGTTTTTGAAATTAAACCTCTTTAATTTCAGGATGTGAGGATATGTGTTGAAATTCAGCTCTCCATCTCTAGTGGTGTCTTGCTTACAAAATCCTCCCCCCTCCCCCCGCAACAATCTAATATCACTTGACACAAATCCTCTACTAAAATGCAATTGGTAGTTTGGAGGACAGGGACACAATAGAATAGGAAAAATTATGTTTTTTTAAAAATAAAATTGAAACGATTCTGTCTAGATCAAGGATGTAAAAAATACACAACATGAAAACTTGCACTCTCAACTTCTAAACCCATGGCAGACATCACTAGTGGATGACCCATCAAATCTAGTCGAGGCCTTAGGATCTTTTCAATACTATATTCTGTGAGTTGGCAGGAGATGAAACCTTCTCATTCTCTAGATTAGATGGTGAGCTCCCCAAGAAAAGAGTCTGTGTCTCTCTCTTTTTTTAAATTTTGGAATTACAAGTATCTAACAGTGTGGTGCATGTACTAGGAACTCAGAAGTTACTTGTTCAACTGATCTGCATTTTTGCAGTTCCTGTGCCTTTCAATAGCTATGCCACCCTTCTAGAATTCTCTGACATAGCTTTCAATCCTTTGCTACTAGAACATTGTTAGTTCCTAAAGCTCTAGGACTAGAGGAGTAAAGGGGCTAGTTGTGTATACAATTTCAGCCAATTTGTTTACATAATATTGTTTTCCTTAGGCATATTTAACCAGAAGCAGCATAACTTTCTGGTACCTTATGGAAGAAACTCAGTTCCTCTCCTTTGAATTATTTCCCCCTGACCAGCTGAGGTGAAGACTGTAAAGACCCATTCAGAAAATAGAAGATGGGAGAACTATTTCCATTATTTGAGGATTGTAACTCTTATCACCTTAACATTGAAATGGCCTCTTCCATAGCTGATGGTCACCGTCTCCAAGACCTCTTCTTTCTAATGCAGTGCACATGAAACTCTTACCCACCATGGCCTACGGAATTTTCTGGGTACTGACAGGCTTGATTTTTGTCTAAAGAGAACTGACCAACAGAAAGTAGGTAAAAGAGGGCAGGGACAGAAAGGCACATTTGGAAGTGGGGACTGTGCATGGCAAATTCCACTCTGATGGAAAGAGATGGAACAGGGTCAGGATGAGTTGGGTGAAGAGAATGGATGGTGGTGCTGGTGGTCGGAGGGGGTGACAAAGTCCACAGAAGTAAAATCACACTGGTGGAGGGAAGAAACCAGAAATGGGGTGCGGCTCTGAAGACATAGTGTTAAAGGTGGTCCATGAAGTACCAAGAAGGGTTGGCATTAGAATGAGCGTCAAAGACCTGATGACAGGGTGGAGCGACAAAGGCAGCAGAGAAGGAAGGAAAACCCACAAGGACCTGTGGAAGGAAAAGAAAGGATGGGTGCTATTTGCAGGGGGAATTCAGAAGCCATCCTCTAATCCTGGAGCCAGGGCATCGGAGGCAGGAGGAATTAGGCAGAAGGGACACAGATCAGAAGAAACAGGTGACAGACAGTCCTTCACAGTCCACACTATTTGGAGTCTATCCTCAAGCTACCAGTGTGGTCGGCCTTTGTCCAGACCCAGAAATGAAAGAAAGGCCAAAGGGTCAAGAGACTTGAGACCAACCCAAGGACTGACCTCCCCCTGAGTTAGTGAAATGGACAAAGTGAAATCTATTGAGCTGCATTTTCTACCCCCCCCCAAACCCCATCCCCCGGCTGCAAGTTAATGACCTGCGTCTTAAAATAAGAGGGGCTGCCCATGTGGAGAAGGCCCAGGCAAATTACAGTAAGGCACCAGAGCTCTGGGGGCCAGTTTCTAGCTATGCACAGGGTCTCCAGAGCTACTGTGGAGAGGCCCTAAGATGCCAATGGAGCATGTTGCGAAGTGCTATTTTAATTAAACCTTAAGTGACATATCTCCTGTCTGTGCCTCTGATGGCTTTTTAATTCAGGTCTCATTGCAGCATCAACTCTTAATATGCCCTCCTAATTCCTGGTTGGCTGGGGAGCGTTCCCATGGCAGGCTTCCGCCCTCCCAGCCCACATCATGCCAGCCTTGCCCCCGCCACCCCCCTCCCACCTCCAACCTGCCCAGATATTTTTTTTTTCTTTTCAAGCCATAAGAGACTTTAAACTCAAGTCCCTTGAGTAGGAAGATGGGCTAAAGCAAGATTTCAGGCCTAAGAGGAAAGCGAGACTTACAGGTACCTGACTGGACAGGCTCAAGTTTGCTGCTGTCGTCTTCTTCTTGCTCCCGGTACTGTTACTGGCGTTCCCAGCGCTGCTGTTGGAAGTGCTGCTGGTGGAGTTTTTTCTTTTTCTCCGTTTGGTGGTTGGTTGCCTCGTGGGTTCCGCTACAATACAGAAGAGGGAAGAAGAATCCATTCCAGGGGGTAGCTTCCAGGCTAGTATTCCCCCAGTCCAGCAACAGAGACTTTGTACCTTGCTCATGTAACTGCAACCCCTCTGTGTAGCATTTTTACAATGAAACACGTACAAAAAAATAGAAGACTTAGGAATAAAACCATTGTATCATCAAAAAAAAAAAAAAGAGTGGACTATTTTTAAAAATGTCCATTTTTTTGTCACTTTATAAAAAACTAGAAGAAGCTCTTGTTCATTTTTAACACAACAGATATGATTTTCCCCCTCCTGCCTGTAGATAAAATGATGCTTATTCAACAGTTCCTTGTAATTATAGGCCTTTCATTTACAACTGTGTAGATATAAGCTACACATACAACTCTCATAACTGAATTGAAACTATTTTTACTTAAGAGAAATGCTCGGGAAAAATATCCCCTGGACTACTTTCTCTTTCTAATAAAGGGAGGAAGGCTCCTGGCGTCCCTAGAAGACACAGGCTAAGACAAGTATAAACTGCGGCCAGTTGCGTTGGGATCTGTGTGCAACAGTGTCCCCTACTGGCTCAGAGCCACACTGCAGCCTGCCTCTACTAAACCTTGCTAGTCTTGAGAGAAGACAAAGCATTAGTTTGCTGGGCCCTGTATATGCGTTTCAGGATGAATTTTCAAACTCTGTAGGAGTACCCACAGTTTGGAGTGTGGTATTTAAACACTTCTAGCAATGTGCAGGCATAGCCAGTATATTAATGAAGAAAAACTAGACCTCTTTCAAGAAATGTCCATTCAGAAACAGAAAATCTTCTAGCTGTGATGGGGGCAACTCCTTACTAGAAATATAGGGACTCAAGGGTAATGTATGGCACAGTGAACTTATTTATTGTCTATTACATATAATGATTTACTCCATGCAATTCTGTTTGTTTCCTGTGGGTTAACTATTTTATATTCTTAACAACCCCATTAACTAGGTATTATTATAGTCTTTGTTTTGAAGAAGAGAAAATCTTTGAGAAAACCTTTCCCATGCAGTTGCTGAACAAGTTGGCAATGTCAGGTAAGATGGTCCCTGTTGAGAACTCAGTTATTGGACTTGGAATAAACTTAATAAACTTATTAAAACTTCTGTGATGCTCTGGCAGTCAAGGGGAAGGGTTTTATTTTTTTAATATTTTTATTGTATAGATACTGTACAGCAGGGTTACAGTTACATGAGTAAGGTAATGAGCATTGCTTACGCCCTCCTTTGTTTTCCCCCAGTCATTCCTTCCCTCCCTACCTCCCAAAGTTGTAGAGTTTGTTTTTAACATAGCGGCTTGTACATCTCATTGTTACAATGGGTTAGCCTGTATTCTTGTTTTATCATTTTGTTATTTCCCTTCGAGGAGGGGTTTCTAATGAGGCTCATTTCGAAGACAGTTTAAACCACAAAGTTATTCCTGACGCTGATTGAAAGAAAGATATGGGATTGTGCTACTTTTCCTTCCATGAATGGTTTGCTCTTTTTGCTCCAAGGTTTACCATCTGAACATCTCTTTCAATTACCTTGTGGGTGCTTATTTTGGAGAATAACAGAAAGAATAAATAGATTTGTCCTAGATCATAAAGTTGGAAGGAAACTTGAGTGTGACATTTTATGCCAAGCACAGATACCAAGGCCTACAGAGCATTTTGATCTGAGCTCCAGAATATAAATTTACTACCTTTGGAAAAAAATGCATCTGGACTTATTTACTCACAAAAATTTGGAGTAAATGCATTTGAAATAAACATTCTAGACATTTCTCTTAGTGACGGTGGATATTGTAGTGAGTGCAAGGCCTCTGGAGACACCAGACCTTGTGCGTGACATTGTCTACATGTGTTAGCTATGATACTTACTTGGGCCAAGTACAGCTCTATGTCTCAGGCCAATGGGCCAATAATAAATATGTCATAATATATTTCCTTTATTGTAAAACTCCAAGTGCCTACTACCTAGTAGGGTCCAAGAATTAATTATTGAAAGAATGGATGAGGGAATGAATGAATGATATGAGTTATACATTCCTATGTGGGAAACTATAGGTGCTCAAAGCATTTAGTGTGTGAGTAGATATTTTTCATAAAGACTTATTGATATTGAAAGAGGAAATAAAGCCAATTTAAACCCACTTGATATACTTTGAAAAATAATATTTTTTATAAAAGTCTAAAATCCACCAAAGATAGAGTGAAATGATTCTATGTAAAAATACCACTTATTTTCTTGTTTTTCTAAGTATGTATTTGGTTAAATCTTCTATAATCATTTTATATAAAGCCCCTAGCTAATTACCAGTAGAAGGTGACCATTATATTTTGTAATTCAAAGAGCTATGTGCCTCACGTTAATAATTACTCTTTATGAAAATAATTTTTAGCGAATGCATACATTTTGCTTTTATGATCAATGAGGCTCAGCACAAGCCTGGGAGTGAAAATGTATTAGACAGAAAGACAATTAACGATGACTTGCAGCAGTAATTTCAGAACCCCAGCAGGAGACTATAGTATCTAAACGGCAGTCTAGAGAGGTGAGGGAAAGGCAGTATTTTATGTATTCTTCTCATGATCAGACTGACTTCTGATAGAACACATCTTGAAAAATAGAGCAAACTTTATGTACCTTCTTTGTCCCTCTCCCTCTCTACTGCCCCTCCTCTCCTTTTCTCCCTTCTTCTCTCATTACCTCTTTCCCTCCATCTCTCTGAACTGCTCTCCCTTCTTCTCTCTCCACCTCTTTTCTTTCATTTCTCTCTTCCTTCCCTCTTTCCTTTCTTCCTCCTTTCCTCATCCCTTTCTTCCTTCCTTCCTCCCTCCCTCCCTTCCTTCCTTCCATTTTCTACATTCTTAAAAACTAGATTAGGAGAAGCTAGCAGTCTAGTCTGTTGTAACAATTCACACATTGGGAGACAGAAAAGCCTGATTCTGATCTTGGCTTTGCCAATAACCTTCTTGATGATTTTGAATAAACAGTTTTACTTCTCTAGGTCCTAATCTGTAAGCAGGAAGATGATAGCTAATCCTGATGCTATTCCATATCTCTATGTCCAAAATCATGGCCAGGATATCCCTGACAAATGACATTGGGTACATTTAGGATTTCCTCTTTTCATCCCCAGATACAAACCTCTGCAGAGAGACTTAGAACGACAGTGACGAATGAGAGTGGACCTACCTGGTGGGGCCACCATCCGCTGCCACTTCTGAAACAAGCAGGTCTTCAGGCAGTCACGAGGACTGAGGTTGTAGGTTTTGTGTCTCGACATCAGTTCTTGCATTGGCTCCAGTATTACACACAACTGCAAGAGGTTCAGAGACATTGGTATCCTGCTACTTGATGATATTCATTATAATAAGTAACGTGAACAGCTGGAATCAGTTAGACAGCTTATGGGTTCTTTTCTTTCTTTCCCTGGTTTTCATTTTCCCTATCCACATTTGTGGAGAAAGAAATATTACCAGCACTTGATTATACTCACTTAATAGAGTATCATTTATAATATATTGCAGCTGAATTTGATTTTTATACACACACAGGCATATCCTCTATATAGATTCTGGGTATACACACAGCTCGATTATGAATTCAGAGCACTCTGGCTGTTGATCGTGTTTGTAGAACCACACACTGTGAGCTACAATGCTAGCTTATGCAGATTATCTGGCAGTGAAATCCAGCTTTTAAATTTTGGAGAACAGAGTGGGATGTACAGATACTTTTTGATCCTAATTTGTATAAAGGCAGATGATGAACATTGTTATTTTTTTGTTCACATGTACTCATTTCCATTTTACCCATGAAAAGAATATAAAGAGCATATGCCAGTATTCTTTTAATGTGGGAGTTTTTAACTGAGATTCTGCCTTGGTCACCTCACTCTTTCTCTTGGTTAGAGTTTTCAACTTTACTTTGGGTCCAGATATCTGATGACAAAGATTAATGAATGAACCAAGAAGGTAAAACAATTAAAGACTATTGTAGAATTCCTTCTGGAGCCAGCCTATCAGACTACCACTGCTTGGGGAGTACTGAACTGCTGAGGTCCAAGGCCCGCATGTGGAAAGATGTCTGAATCGCAGTTACAATGACAGTGATACAAATATAGCGTTATCCCAGTCCATGTGGAAAAAGCATCATTTTATGAAAGACACATGCGTAGCCTCCAGCTCCATTGTTCTGTCTTCCTTATGAGTTCCTCTCTTTACATCATTTTTCACATTGAACACTTCCCCTGGGGCCATGTTGCCTTTTGCCCACTGAATTCTAATGGCCAATCCTTAGCCACTGCCTGCGCATCCTTGACAACATAGTGACTTCTTTCATAACACCTTCCTCCCAGACGTGCACCGCTCCCTGCACAGGCTGGGCTCCCCTACCGTTCTCTTGTTGCACCCAGCACTTGCTGCTGCCTGGACTTCCTTAGATTTTAGAACCCTGCACTCTAAAGTCTTGCCTTTTCTGCTAGACAAGACATTCTTTGGAAGCTGAGATTGCACCTCTGATCTCCATATTTCCTTTTAAAAAATGATTCAAAGAAATGGATGTATTTAAGGAGTGATTCTTAGAAAGACTGGAAGATCTTTCCTGGCTAATGTTCAAGGTGAGATCTAAGGAACGTCTCAAACAAAATCAGGTGGGCTGATGATTAAAATGCAGACTTCCAAGATCTGCTCCTCTGATTTCACTGGGTTTGGTTGTGGGGGTCTTCAATTCACATCCAAAATATCTCATATGGAATTCTGGCAAGTACTCCTAGAGTTTGAGGTAGCCTGTTCTATACATTCTGGTCTGCACGAAAGACAGTAGAGTCAGCAAGACATACACAAATCTGTAGTGGTCTCCTGTTCTACCCAATCCATTTTCTCAGGCTCCCTTCCCTCCTGCTCAAATCTATCTCTGATGGTTCTATAATTACCTTTACCTAGAACGAGTCTTTAAGCTGGGTGCTGGTGGCTCATGCTTGTAATCCTAGCTACTTAGGAAACTGAGATATGAGAATCATGGTTTGAAGCCAGCCTGGGTAGGAAAGTCCATGAGACTCTCACTTCCAATTAATCACAAAAAAAGCCAGAAGTAGTACTGTGGCTCAAGTGGTGGAGTCCTAGCCCTTTGAGCAAAAGGAGCTCAAGGCCAGTGCCCAGGCCCAGAATTCAAGCCCCAAGGCCTCCCCGCACACCCAATTCATTATCCCTTTTAACCCACTGATGACCTAAACTTGCTAAAAACCAATAACCTCATTTAAGCGTCAAATATCTTTCATTTGTAGTTTATCTGGTTTCAAATCTTTTGCTGGGAACTACAGGTTTCTGCCCATAATTCTAGCTACATGGGAAGGTGAGATCAGAAGGATCATGGCTTCAGGCCAGGCTGGGCAGAAAACTTCATCAGATCCCATCTCAATGGAAAAGCTGGGCATGGTGGTATACCCCTGTGATCACTGCAATGATGGGGAACCTAAGGTAAATGGAAGTGTGTATGGGCAGGAAGTAAAGCTGAGTGACAGTGTGTTGGTCTAGTAAGCTTGAGATTCTGAGTATAAAGCACAGTACCCTCCCTGGGTATTGGGCATTTTTCCCCCTAGCTAATCCTCAGTATCTCTACCTTCCCCTTCAAAAGCTTGAACAATGCAAGTACAATGTTGGTCCTTAGGACAGAGCCATTGAATTCTGGGAAGGCATTGTTAGAAACCCAGAAAAGGACATGTCATGACAGATTTTGATCGGACTTTTTTTTTTTTTTTTGCTTAATTTGGAGCCCTTCGTAAAGTGTAAAATGTTGGTAAGGAAAAACCATTGAAAGAGGCTGAATTGCTGCATGCACAACGAACTCCGTATTCCAACACGATCCGTGCATATTCTCTATTAAGAATTCCTTCCTGGAAATCAGAGTCTGTGCACCAAATGGTGTGAAAGATTCCCCAATCATCTGTACAAGCAGATGTCAGAATGAATCATTCCTTGCAGAAGCACCACCACACTCAGGGAAGATATCTGTATCTATTATTTTTTTTAAGTATAATAGGACAGACTTTCAGAGAAATTCTAGGGAGTAGGAAACATTTTTAATAAAAAAGTTAGAAAAGGGTTTCAAACTATTTTCTTTGGTTTTATTTCCTGTTCATTGCAACTGAGCTTACAATAGTGTTAAATACATGGGTGGACTAGCATTAGCCTGGGTTTACTGGCTAAGAGCTAGAGGTATGGATTTTGTCTGTGTGTATCTTTGGGCAAGCTATTTAATAACTCAGGCTTTCAGGTTCACCTGTACCACAATACCCACGTTGCATATCGTGCAAACGTGAGAACACATTTCTAATGTATAAGAGCTTGACAATCTGGGGGTATTAGGCTTGAATATTAGCAAGCACAAAATAGATTGTGAAATAAACCACACGTTACTGTTTTACATCCATAAAACATGTTTCCAGCTTCTTCCTCAGTGTCAAGCACTCTGCTCGGTGTTAGACACACACACACACACACACACACACACACACACACACACACACACGTGTATGCACACACAAATGAGAATAACACAATCTCTGCCCCTTTCAAAATGATCCAAATGTATTAAGAAACCTTCCCTGGATTCATGGTTCAAGCATCTCAGGAAATCACATCCGTCTGATGCAACTATTTTTCATCATATGACAAGTTATATGGCAAAGACAACTCCTTTGGACCCAGAAATGGTTACCAGCTTCAAGCAATCTATGCACTGGGAGAGCTACATTTATTCTGAAAACTCATTATTGCTTTTGTTTTTACAGTGCATTTCCTCTCTGGGTATTGGGCATTCCTCCTCTCCCCAACCACAAGCACACACCAGGAACTAATCCTCAAAAATCTCTCCCTTCCTCTTCAATACAAACAATATCTTCTCATCATTTGTAACCCACCCCCAAGGAGCTTGCATCTCTCCATGCTAATCAAGAATTCCTCAAGTCATTTGCTTGCAGTGGAGAGGTCCTGGGCTGGAGAGGCAGCTCCCTCCCCTCTTTATTCATGTACGCAGATTAGGTGTCCTATCTGCTGTGCTGACGCAGTGGCTTTGCTGGGCTGTGTGCTGTAGGTGGCAGAACTAACTCAGATAAGAGCCTCTCTTCTGGGCAGCCCGCCATTGAATGTTGGCAATAGCAAAGACCTGGAGTGTCAGGAAATGCAATCAGGAAGACTGTTGTGGGAGTGGGGTCCTGCAGTCACTAACCAGATTTCCTTGGAGCTGTGTTTCTGCCCCCTCTAAGGTCTCCCATGTTGAGAATCTGGTGAAGGCTATGCAGATCCCGTCTTTCCATTTTTGTGCAAAATGTATGCATGAATCCGCAATAATCCCAGTCATTGCTCAGGTATGTCCCCTTCCTTGTCTGTGGGGAGGATAATCCAGGCTACAACGTTTCTTTTCCCTGTCCTGCACATGCACACATGTACACAGACACACATACACGCAGATCATCATCACCCCATTTATACATGTGCACATGTACACACACACACATACACACACACACACACACACACACACACACACACACACACACACACCATCCCACTTATACATACACATTAGTAGAAATGAGTGTAATAAAACAAGCTCCACTGGTTTGGAAGAATAATTTTATTGCAGTTAAACCTACTACGAAGTTCCCAGAGGACCAGGTTCTTTGCTTGAAAAGAAAGGCCACATTCAGCATAGCTGCAGCAGCCTGCCTTGGGGGTTGCAATTCAGTTTGGTCTCCTCTTCTTGTGGTGTTGGAAGGGACCATGAGAAATCCCAGGATGCAGTAGAAAGGGGTGAAACCAGCAAGGCCTGCAAGCGCCCTCTGATTACGAAGCACTTCAGCATTCAGTGCCTGTTCAGATCACTTAGAATCCCAAAGAAAGCCACAGATTGTCCTGGCAAAGCTCGGAAGGCAGTGGCTTGCAGATTAGTGTTTTAGGCTGGCCTTGCTCCCCTGTGTTTCTGATCTTACTTTCTAGAATTCGGGCTGCACACTGACTTTTTGAGTAAAGAATTCTATAATCACAATAGGAATGTGCTGATGAGTGGAAGGCTGAACCAAAGGAGGGAGGAATGGATGGACAGATAGATGGATAACAGATAACTTTGGTCAGATTAATAGCAAGGAGTCATTTGTTGCTGGCACAAAGATCAGGTATGGTCCTGTAGGCTTAGAAGTGAGCAGTCTGTCCGTTTGATAAATGACTGATTGGTTCCTCAGTGAGGAATGTGTACAAGTGTGGATGTGTTGGCCAGACGGACGACAGCTCGGTCCCGAGACTCCTTCGATTTTGTACTCAGAGATGCAAAAGTGGGCAGCACGTTATTTTGGTATTGTTTGATTTTTAATTGGACAGTCCTCCCAGAGGAATCGGATTCTCTTCAACTGCCCGTTCACACACTCTTCCCATACCACTCACCCACAGAACTGAAGAAACACGTAGTACTTGCTAGTGTTGATCATGAGCTACAAAGACAGCATGGGTGGACATTCTGTTAATTCCAATCCAGCCTCTGACTGATACCAACACCTTAATTCTAACTTTTTTTGGAAAGATATCCTCTGGGCTTGAACCACCAACTCTTCATTCTTAGGTCAGTCTGCTCAGGGATGTTGGATGGCCTTTCTCAGGCCTCTCCTTTTGCTTCTTTATGACTCTAAGATCTTTTCTAGTCTGTCAGTTGAACGAAGGGTTAGCAAATGTGGCATAAGGCTACATCTGGCCATGTGTACTTATCATCTATAGGTACTTCATGCTATAGAAAAGTTGAATAGTTGGACAGAGTTCGTGCAGTCCACAAACCCCCAAAGATGCGCAATCATACCCTTCAAAAAATAATCATTGACCTCGGATTTAGACAGAACTAGTCTAAGGAGGTGGTCTGCAAACAATTTGTCAAAGCTATGGAACACGAGGAGCTCAGACCAGAGTTCACTCAGTTCAGAGTTTCCTTCATTGAGACAGTTCTGCATAAAAAACTTCAGCTGGACTAAACAACATGGCCAGTGACATAGTCAATTTATATTCTGGGGACAGCTTCTTATGTGTTGTGGGCCAGCAGGTGTTTATTGACAGAAAACCAGACTGAATCATACCAGTTTGAACCACTAAAGTCCAGTTCCAATCCCAAACCCCAGATTCTGAAGGTCTCTTCCTGTACAGACCTTTCTGCCTTTAATACACTTACTACGCAACTCTGTATCCCCTTGTTTCTATTTCTTTTCTCATGGAATTGTTTGTCTTTTTATCTGTAGCAAGCCTTGCTTTACTTTTTACTTCGTTTTATTTAACAAGGCATTAGATCTACTCAAATATTTGTTGAGTCATAACTTAGTAATAGCTATGGCATGCCTACTCCATGTCTGTCCCTGGAGTACGTCCCTCACACATACTAATTACATCATTAACCCTTGTCACCTCCTGGCCCACTTTCACAGGTGAGGAGATTCAGACCCAAAGCCATTAAGTCCACCAGAGCTGATAATAAAGAATGTGACTCTTAGAATGTATTCAAGGTAATACAGTTCTCGAAAGGGCACAGAAGAGGTTCAGTTGAGTTTGTCTGACTCCAACCCTGTGCCATTAACTCCTCACTGCTATGTTGTTTACCTCTGTGAACAGGAGTGGCTTAAATTGCTTCTAATGTACAACTTCTTGCACATGGCTTGCATCTACAGACACAGGACAGGTGATACACCAGGGGTGCTGGTGTTGGAGCCAGATCTGTCTAGGTTTCAATCCCCCAAGTTTCCCATTTACTATCTATAGTGTGTTCTTGCCCAAGAAGTTCAGTTTGTCTGGATCTCAGTTTCCTCATCTGTAGATTAGGGATAATGATGCTGCTCTTGAGTGATTTGTTAATCTTTCGTGCTCTGCTTGGAGCTAGGTTAGTGTTGGGGAGAGGACATTTTTTTTTAATTGAAGAATACTGTTTACACCACCATCCCAGGCCTTCTGAGCTACAAGAACATTCCCTAGAGATTAGTAAGGCTCATTCTAAAGCCAATCATATCGTCTCTTTGAGACTCAGAGGGGTCCTTGGCTATAATGCCCCAATGGGTGTTAATAAGGTTAAAGACTCATGGTATTACTGTAGTGTCTGATTATCGCCTCTGTGCAGAACTCAGGGATAAATAGTCAAGGAAAATTCAAAACTATAAACAGTCCTGTTTCTCAGCATCTTCTTCCCATGGCTAAATCTGAGCTAGAAAGATATTTCAAGGTAGGGGATGAATTAAGAAAATCTTTGTTAAGAGTAAAGGTTTCTCTTATTTAATGAACACTTTATGAAAGAGATATTATAGTACACTGATAGGGAAAGATACTGTATGGAATTTAAAAGAAAAGCAACACAAAAGGAAAGTCATGGGGGGGAGGGGAGAGAAAGCAAACAATGCCCAACCAGAAGCAGATAAGAAAGAAAAGCAGGCATCCTGTGAGTACGCCCACTCTGCCCTAGAGAGGAAAAACAAGTCCAGGAAGGAAAGACTTTGCTGCAGAAGCCAGGCAATTCCAAAACATCAGATTATGATTGGAGTTTATTTCCTGATAGGATTAAAGGTAGATTGGTTGTCAAATTCAAACTATCCTCCCCTTTATCTGAAGATTCAACCAGCAGACCCTTTGCCTTTTCTCAATTGTTTTGCAAATCGATTACTCATGAAAGTTGTCTCATCTCTTGGACTCTGGAGTGTGGGAGCCCCATTGGGTGTGGGGAAGGAAGTGGGGTGGTAGCCAGCCTCACTGTAGCAGCCTGAGCCAGCAGGCTGCCAGTTTCAGGACCTTTCTTTGCTCTCTGGACAAGAAAGCCCTTAACCACAGCTCCGGCCCACATATGGGCAACGTGGCTTGCATTGCTGTACCCCTCAGGCTGTGGAAAGGCCTGGGTACATCTCCTTTTCTTCTGGTCCCACAGAAACCATTCAAAGGCTTTGTGTTTTGGCCTAGTACCCCTTTCACAGGGCTCCTATTATTTAGTTCCTAGCTCTCAGCCCACCCCTTCCAGCTCCCTTAAGGCACGGGACAGAGCCACGAATGTTATTGCTCACATGTCTTTGCCACCTGGTGTAAGGTGATGGTCAAAGTGAGTCGTGCTAGATCCAAGGAACACAAACTAGGGAGACCTAATGGTTCTGGAAGCAGAAAGTCTGGAATTGAAATGTCAGCAAGTCATGTTCCCTCTTCTTGGTGAAGAATCCTTCCTTGTCTATTCCTAGCTTCTGTTGGCTCCAAAAGTGACTGAAGCACCAACCTTCCAATCTTCCTCTTTATGTGTGTGGGCTTTTCCTGTTCTGGGTCTTATCTTTGCAGAGATGGTAGTCATTGAGTTTATGGCACACCCTAAATCTAGAGTGATTTTTGGCTTGAGATCCTTTGTTTCCAAGTTATAGTGAGAGCTGCCAGGTGAATATGAAGCCTTGAAGGACCTTTTTCAGCCTACTATGTGCTTAACAAAACAAGGCAGGGGATTTGTTGCTCTCTTTGAAGTTCATCTGGCCTTTCTAGCAACTGTCACCAGACAGGTCCAGGATACTTCTAGCTTCTACCACATAGCCTGACTGCCAGTCATAATATCTATCCTTGCTCCTTTAGTCCCTGGAGTGGCATCCCTAGTTTTAGGAAGATCTCATTTATGTCATTGCTTGTCTGGCTCTAAGTAGTATCATTGTAAATAATTTGTCACATACTATCTCCTCAACTAAATCATCTGATGTGGATTTTTCTCTCTAGGTGGACTTGGATTAGCATATGTGACTTGTAAAAAATGAAGCAATACGTGAGTGGTGGCTCTTGGGTGTGTGGATGATTAAGGATTGGGCTAGGTTTAAATGCCAGTTACTTAATCCCTCACTTTAGACCAGTTATTCAATCTCTTGGTGTTTTGGTTTTCCCGTCTACAAAGGCTTGCATAACAACGGTCTCTGACTGGGCTTTTGTAAGAAATAAGAAAATCTATTGAAAGTACTGAGCATAGAGAGTGCTGTCTGTATATGTAACTTATGACTGTGGAATAACCAAGTCAGGAGCTGGTGAAACTTACTGGCATAAGTCTATACAAATCACACAGATGTTCTTTGCTCTCTCTCTCTCTCTCTCTCTCTCTCTCTTCCATATATATATATACACACATATGCATACACATGCACACACACATATATATGTATATGCACACACAACCTGACAATTAGGGTTTGATGATATTGTGGATACCTACAGTGATCTCCTGTCCTTGGTTCTAGAAGCCCATCTCTGCTGTCTAGCATTGTAGTTAACTTCCAAAGGGTAAAGGAAACATCCTTATAATCATTTCAGGTAAATTTTCAAACATTTTAATGACCAATTGCTGTGCCTTTGGTTGAGCCAGGGAGCCGCAAGTCAAGGCTGGCAGCTCCAGCAGCTCTAAGCAGCCTCTGGTGGACATTGCCTCTTTATTGGTGGTCACCAAATTAATTTAAAGTTTTAGGGAGTAAAAGAGCCTGTGGAATGTGTATACATATATCTGTAATTATGTGTTTTAAGGAAGTGGAGCACATGATTAGACATCATTCTGAGGTCCAAATCCACAACATCAATGGCTGGAAACTCAAGCAGGAGAAAATGCTACAGTCTTGAAATAGAATTTCCTCTTCTGTGTAAAAACCTCAGCCTTTGTTCTTAAGACCTTTAACTGATTGGATGAGGCCCACATACCTTACTCATCTGCTTTACTTAAAAGTCAACTGCTTATGGATGGAGCTGAATCCACAAAATATCTCCCTGCTATTTTGATTTATGTTTAACTAAATAATACTATAGATCACACACACACACACACACACACACACACACACACACACACACACACACACACACACACACACACACACACACACACACACACACACACACACACACACACACACCCCAAAACTAGAGAACTGAATTCTTCAATTAGTTCTACATTTATATAACCTAATATCAGCAATGGGCCTGATGTTTATGGAATAAATGACTACTTGAACATGTACAAGGCACAAGGCAAAACAAAAACAAATGGGATCAGACATTACAAAGTGGGCCAGATGGTGTTTCATCCACTTTATAATTGAGGTAACTTGGGGCAAATCACTCAACTACACTTCCCATGCTATTCTTCACAGTCTTCTAGGTGCTCAGGAAGGACCCTGGCCATAGCACAGTGGGCACCGACCCCATCACCAGGCTTCCTGTAAGAGGGAGAGTCAGCTGATAAAACTGGAAGCCTGAGGGGCCAGGAAGAATGGAGGGATCCAAAGGTGAGCTAGGAGTTAGGTGAGAGAAAAGATGCCCAGAACAGAGGTTGGTAACACAACTTAGGCAGACGTTTTTTTCTTTATTTTGCCTGCCTCTGCCTGCCTGCCTGCCTGCCTTCCTTCCTTCCTTCCTGCCTTCCTTCCTTCTTTCTTTCCTTCCTTCCTTCCTTCCCCCCTTCCCTTTTTCCTTTCTTCCTTCCTTCCTTCCCCCCCTTCTTTCATACACACACACACACACACACACACACACACACACACACACACACACACACCAGTTTTGGGGCTTGTTCCTAAGCTTTTGTGCTCAAGGCTGCTAGCACTCTACCACTTCATCTACAACTCCACTTCCAGCTTCTTGGTGGTAATTGGAGATCAGAGTCTCTCAGGTTTGTCTGCCAGGGCTGGCATCACACCATGACCCTCAGATCTCAGCCTCCTGAGTAGCTAGGATTACAGGTGTGAGCCATGGACACCCAGCTCAGGCAGACACTTTTGAATGCATGTACAGATGAGACATTGGAAGTCACCATGGGGTGAGCTGAGTGAGTATGGGCAAAGGAGGGATAGATTAGCGGACAGATTGTGGACAGACAGGAAAGGTTTACCTCAACCAAGGCTGCAGTGTCTGCCCCACAGAAAAGCTGAGAGGGCCAAATAATGTAGGCAAAAGCCATTGAAACAAACACTGAGCTGAAATATGGTAGATGTTATACTGATTGTCTTTTATCTGTTTCTGTTTCCAAAGCACTAAACACACCAAAGGGCAAGTACTGCTGTTTAGAGTCATCTCTGGACAGAGAAGTGTGACTCCTGAGTGAGCTTCTGTTCACAGCTCAGGGAACAGTAGAACCTCTCTCCCCCCTCCTCTGCTCCCCCCTCCCACTATCCTTTCCTCAATGGGAAAGAGATAGCTTTCCTGGCATGTGGATTCTTTTTCCCAGGGAACTTAGAGACTATGTACTTGCAGGGGATAATGTTTACATGCAAGCCTGTATAAATGGGGCCTCATTATCTCCATACTATGAGGACGGGAATTGGGATATGTTCCTGGGGAGATGTTGGTGACTGTTTCCAAGAACATGACTATCTTGGTGGTGCAGTTGTAATCCCTCCCCAATGCTAACTGAATGGTTATGCCTGTTTCTTATCCTGGGAATAGGCTCTTAAGACTGGTAAAGACAGATTTGGGTCCTGGGTTCTGGGGCATCATCTGCCAGCTGCTGTTTGGGGGAATCTCAGGACTGTGGCCAGTGGGATTGGTCAGTCTGGTGTCTCTTGGTGTTGGGATCTCAGAGCAATGCTGTATTTGGGAGGTTCACGTGCCTCCCCGGGCTCTCCTACGGGGTAACAGCCCTCCAGCCCTGCTCTGCCACACAGGAAAGGCATGAGTTCTCAATAATTCAGCTCTTAGATTCTCAGTTGCTCCCAGGCTACCCCATCACTGCGTGCCTGTGGGGCCCGGATGACAGCCATTTCTCCTCCCAAGCAAAGAAGGGAGGTTGGTACAAAGCAGAATCACGTGGATGATGGCAGTGTGTTATGGAAATGGATACAAAGGGGGCTTTATGAAAAGGGGCTGCAATCCATTCATTCATTCATCCATCCATTCATTCATTCATTCAGGCATGCATGCAACACACTTTTATGACCATATCTTTTCTAGCTGCTGGGAAAAAAATCACAGCCTTTAATGGAATTAGAGTCTAATAAAGGAGAAAGATAATAAATACATAACACAACAAATATATTAGCTAGTGATGATATCAACTCCCCCCCCCCAGTCCAAAATAAAAAGGAAAGAAAAAAGAAGAGAAGCTTATGTCCTCAGAAGAGTTGAAAAATCCAAATACTTTGACTAAAGGCCTGTGAATAGGAGGAGTAATGGCTCTGCAGTGATGTCTATACCCTAAATCCTTGAATCTCTTGGGATCTGCGGTGGTATGGGAAATTAAGGCTGCTAATCAATGACCTTTGAGATGCAAGGATTAGACTGCATTATCAATGTAAAACAAGAAGTATCATGGTGGTTTATTTCAGGGGTCAACATGACTGGATAAGGGATGTGAGGAGAGTTCTTAAAGTTCTGAATGTATCTGCCTGAGCGCTTCCAGCAGGAGTGGGGAGGGCAAAGAGCGAGGGTGTAGGAGGGAAAATGTCATTAAAATGCTTTGTGTCCACGTGTGCAACTGGAATGCATTGATGAAGCTTGTTGGGATTGGAGGGGGAGGGGGGGAGGGAGAGTGACGGAGGGCGTGAGCTACGTTGGCATATATAATTGAAAATGACTCCCCCCCCCCAAATAACTAATTGATGTTAACCATTCGTGTGAGAAAAAGAGAACCTCGAGAGGAGAAGTGAGGATGGCTGGAGAGGATGGAAGGAGGAAGGAGAAGGGTCAATGGGCAGTGAGGAGCTAGACCACGAATGCTTTGGCCTGTGAGTCAAAGGCTTTGAGGTTTCTATGGGGGCTGCTGATGTGGAGAGCCACCTGAGAATGGGGGGGAGGGCTGACTAAGAAGCTTGAATCTGCATCTTCAGCCCGCACTGCTGAAGAAAACACACGTGCGTGGCTGCAGCAGGCTCACCCTGTACCGTCCGTGGTGTCAGCCACCTTCAGAGCTCCTGAGGTGTAAGCAGGTGCTCATAGCAAGGCCAAGGATTGGAAGAAAAGGAGATTGTGATATGTGAGGAGAAATCTGGCCTCTAAGCCAATCGATGAAGGGCATGGACCTCGTGAAGGTGAAGGCTTTATATACAGAGCCCAAGTCCACTCTGCAACGCAGATGTTGGACACTCGGTGGAGAACACAGCATAACTGTCCACTTGAGTTCATGCAGGGCCAGGCTGCAAACCAAGACACCGGGAAGCCATATTTCAGTGTGTTCAATATATCCATGCTTTCATGGAAAAGCTGCAGAAGGAGGAAAGTTACCATCATAAAACTCTTTCTGAGCTTGATGATAAATCCCTTGCCACCTCTAATCACGTCCAGCACTTGGTGTCTGGATACTTGGCTCAGGTCTCACTTGTGTTTTTCCAGCTAATCCTCCCTGTACTCTAAACTCTACAGATAAGCAGAAGACCAATGGGAGACCAGAGCGAGTGAGGGATGGATTCAAGGTTGCATAACTTTTAAGAACTTGCTAGCTTTGATCTTGAACTTACCCTCAGAAGAAATCAGTTCCCTCTCAGTCCCCTCTCATGGGGCTTGAACTCAGGGCCTGAGCACTGTCCCTAAACATTTTTGCTGAAGGCTAGCACTCTACCACTTTGAGCCAAAGTTCCACTTCTGGTTTTCAGGTGGTTAAAATTGAAGATAAGTATCTTAAGGACTCTTAAGCCCGAGCTGGCTTTGAACCATGACCCTCAGACCTCAGCCTCCTGAATAGCTAGGATTACAGGCACGAACCACCAGCACCCAGCTTCCCTCTGTTTTATTCCATATACCCTGTGTTGTAGTGAACTGAATAGATCTGCCTTAATGGGGCTGGAGTCCTAGCGACAAAAGCAGAGATCAGTTTTGTATCAACAGAAAGGTGTACTTAGTAAGCAAGAAGAAAAACAAAGTAATGGGAAAGGAAAAGAAAGGAGAGAAGGAAAGAATGAAAGAACAAAGGAAGGGAGAGAAGGTGGAAGGAAGGGAAGGAGAAGAGAAGGATGGAAGCAAGGGAGGAAGGAAGATAAGCTGGAAGGAAGGAGGGAGGGGAGCAGGGAGGAAGGAGGATGGGAGGAAGAAAGATTCACGGCAAAGTGACTGATGATTCCTGGGCACACATGGTGAGCATGGCCACATTTCCTCATCAGCAAAACCAAGTCAGAGCTGAGCAGCCACCCTTGCTCCGGTGTCACTTGAAAATATGCATTGCTTCTAATCTCATTGCACATATTTCCCACAGATAGCATGACAAGCCTCAAGAGGAATCGCAGACACAGTCATTTCCTCCTTCCTTCCACTGTTATCCATGTGTGCTGGGCGGGGAGGGGTGGGGAGGAGGGGTCTCCTGTCCTGTCTTGTCCTCTGCCCCGTAGGTATCTCTTTGCTTCCTGTACCTTTAGGACATACCTGCTGTGTTCTTTACAAAAGATCTTAGATAATGTTGAAAATCAATTCCTCTTGGAGACAGTATGTTAATCCAATACACTAGAATTTGTGGCCTCCATCTTCTGTGTGTGTGTGTGGGGGGGGGGGGTTGATAGCTGCCTAATGCTGTTCACTTCCAATGTTGACTCCCCAGATACAAGGGAGAATGGTTTTTCAGGCCCCTCGGCTGGGCCAGGGGCTGGGAGAAGCATATTTGTTGGTGCAGGCGGTTCTAGTAGCTTCCAGCAAGAACAGTTTGCTGTAGGCATTTCTACATTTCAATCCAGTCTCAGATTCCCAAATTATTTATAAACCAGCAAGGAGGTATGATAAGAATCCATTTGTTTTTAGAAGATTGGAAGCTAGAATACACTTGGAGACTAAGGCTCAGCAAGTTTAAGACGCTGCCTAGTCTCTTCTGGCATTGTGGTTTTCTCTCCCCTGATTTATGTCTTTTTCCTGTCCACCATGAAGCTGGCACTAGGTAAAACTTCTTCCTCTTCAGATCAGATATGTACTTTCAGTTGGGTTTAGTCTCAGACTTCGTTGCCAGTTCTTGGGAAATTCTTGCCACTGGAAACTGTCTGTGTCAGATGCTTCCAGGCTTTCTGTGTTGGAATGCTTTTTCTGAGATTTCCCTGCTCATCCACAGTAATCTCCCACAGGCCGAAGGCACATCTCCATGTGCCTTCTGATCCCAGGCAGAATCTAGAGCCCTAAGTCTTGAGGAAAAACCAGTTTTTCTCTCATGTGAAAAACAGCCTTTCAGTATGAACACAGTTAGGAGGAGGGCCACCATGTGTCTTCTTCCTTCTGGAATCTTCTGTAAAGACTTGGTTTGAAGGTCCACACACCCATCCCCATTAGAAGCTCCCACTTATCCTCACAGAAACTCTTCTGAAGTTTGTTACTTCTTGAATTTCACCCCACGAAATGATGTAAAGGAATTCTAAAAGGAATGCATCTCCTACTTTGTGGGACCAGTGCACAAATCACCATGACTCCATGTAAGCATTGTGATCGCTCTGTGAGCTAGGTCGTATTATGTCACCTTACCCAGGAGTTCAAGTGACTCAGTATTCATACATTTATCATTGCAACTTAAGTAAAATGTTATGGATTTCAAGTTAGAATCTCCAATCCCAGAGGCCATCAGTGTTTTCTTTTTAAGAGAAGTGCTTTGCTCCTAGACACCAGCTAGATAATCAGGAAGCGAGTGTGAGCATGGTTCCATGAGCATGGTTCCTTTAATCCATACACAGGAAGAAGATGCTCAGTGAACCCTTGGTGACACAAATGGATTCTTGCAAAGTTCACGCTCTTTCTACTACTTTCTACCATGGCAGAGTTGTTATGTCTTCCTCGAGCACATAGTTTTCACACTGAAGCCGATCGATCAGTGTGTGGTCCAGGCCTCTTTTTTATTTTTTTCCCAGCCAGCTTTGGGGTTGTCCAAGTTACTGTGTTGCCTCCCTGCAATCCTGACGCTCAACAGTATCTTTCGGAAACAGCTTAGGAAATGACTGTTTCCTACTCTACCATCTCTCTTCCTTATCAGGTGTGGAGAAGAATGACATTTCCTTTCTCTTAATTTCTCCAAAAGACAAACCATGTATGATTCAGGAGTTCTGCCTCAATTGTCAACACCCGATGTGTCAGATGGGCGACCCAGTCATCTTTCCCATCTGTGCAGCAATGGGACCTTACTGTTGTTTCTGCTCTTCATTTATTATAAAATACAGGCCCTATCACCCTTCACCTGTGTCTGTGGCAGCTCCTCAGGTTCACATGGCTTCTTATGTCATTTGTACCAGGTGCCAGTAGCTCATGCCTGTAATCTTGGCTATTCAGGAGGCTGAGATTTGAAGATCATGGTTCAAAGTCAAACTGAGCAGGAAAGTTTATGAGACTCTTATCACCAAAGGAAAACAAATAGAAGCAGAGCTGTGGCTCAATGGTAGCACAACAGCTCTGAGGACCAAAGTTTAGGGACAGCATTCAGGCCCTGATTTCAAGCCCCAGTATACAAAAAAGAAAATAATTCATCTTGTTCAAGTTTCTGGGTCCAAAAATAAATCACAGATTCTGAGGAATCATCACTGTATCATGTATACTGGAGTCTTGGCATTGCTAAGGAGATGGGTAGACTTTCGAAGCAGGGAAACCCTACAATTGGAAAATTTTGATGGAGGACATTTCTGTGAGAAAGCACTCAGAAAAGAGGTAATTTGGGAAGGTGTCATATAAAGATAGATCTCATCCAATAGCTCCTCCTTCCCCCATGAATACTCTGTAGTTTAAACTCATGAACAAAAGCAGAATTTGAGCTGAGCTGAGGGCCACACGGTTCCATTTAGGAATAAAAGCTCAGTAATAAAAGCCTTTTAGTAAGGTTTCATTCTACTTTAGCATCATCATTCTGTGCACTAAAGTAAACACAGATTATGCAGATTTAGGATTTTAGAGAAAAAAAACCTCTCTCTTCATCCCTCTCTTTCCATTTTCCTTCTAGTTCTTTCGTTTGCAGTTTACAAAAAAAAAAACAAGGTGGAGTTTAAGGGCAAAACGAAACCATAGATTGTAGGTACCACCGTTTTTTTTTTCCTCCAGGTACACACACACACACACACACACACACACACACACACACACACACACACGCACACACACACACACGCACACACACACACGCACACACACACACACGCACACACACACACGCACACACACACACACACACACGCTCACACACACACACGCACACACACACATGCACACGCACACGCACACATGCACACGCACACGCACACACACACACACACACACACACACACGCATGCGCGTGCACGCTCTGTGCTTCTTCCCCCCAGCTCAAACTGCAGAGGCAGTGTTATTCACAGAGCGGGTGCTATTTTTAGACTGAATTGTGGGAAGTCTGCCACATTAATAAATGGGCAAGATGCATAGAACACAGTAGATGGTAATATGCCAATGCAAAAGCTAGCCTGGCATTTAGCCAATGAACTGTGGTTTGATGTTGCAGCAATGAAAGTAAGAAAAAAAACACCACTTACAAAGGAATGATTAATCCTCTGACAAACTTCCAGGCATTTATTTCCTATTCTTCAGTGCCAGCTATATTAAAGCTAGCATATTTTCAACTTTATTAGTAAAGTCTTGGAGCTCGCTACTCTGAGGTGTGTTCACGGAGTGTTTTTTCAATCAGTTGGGAATGATCTAGAGAGAGAATGCTTGGCAAAAAAACACTGCTTTCCTCATTGGTCTCCCTAATGGACTATACCTATCTGTTTCCATCTTATCTTGGCTGAATGGTAGCCATGATGCTTCTTCAAACTCAAAGTTGTAGGAAACTTCTTCAACTATGATATTAGCATCTGGTAGCGATTGACCTTTGGGCCATCTAGTGTGACTTCTTAGATCCTGTTTGGTTGAGAAGATCACCATTCCTGCCTGTGGCAAACGACTCCCTTTGCATACCATTTTGACATTCTTTGGATGGCAACCACTTCCTTGAGAGGGAGCTAGCTAGTCAGTAGACTCAAGTCCTTTCTCTGGATAAACTCACGATCTCAAACAGGTGGGAAGATGGAGAAGTGAGGAGATCCTGGATGAATCAGGGTGACCAACTTGTTTCAATATTCTTGGAACTGTGTCCCAGATTATAAAACCAGGAATCCTATGCCCAGCAAACCTCTCTTGTCTAATCAACGGTTGGGTTGCTTACTACAGATGGAAGAGTCACTTCCCTTCCAAGAAGAGGCCTTGGGTTTGGAGGCAGGCCCAGCTGAGCTCTAAAACCTAGGTATCTTTAGCCTCAAGTCTCAGTGTTGTCAAAAGATATCAATAATGTCTAATCTGAATTTAAATGAGCCTGTTTCGAGGTATATAAGAATTCAAAAAAAAAAAGAATTCATGTCTACGAAACACAGAAATCATCATAGCTCCTTCACACATCTATAGTGATAAAGTGAAAGCATATGAAGGAGAGATTTACTAGACAGAGATCTCAGTGGGGTGGCTCTACAATGGATATCAATTTATTATATATTTTATAATGAAAGAACAGAAGAGTCTGAAGGTTTCCAATGCACAAAAAGGATCAGTGTTCAAAGAGAAGATGAAATGCTAATTACCTGGACTCAAGTCATTATATGTCATATTCATGCATCAAATGAACATGTTGTACCATAGAAAGAAAGGTATAATAATTCATCTCCATTTGATAAGTGAATAACAAAAAAATAAAAATAATGATACAAAGGGGGCAGCAGTGACACAAATACAAAATCCTAGCCTCCATGGTGCATCATTCTCTTTGACTCTATTTTATTCTTTCCTGTGGAGCTGCACTTTTCCTGGAAGGATAAGACTGGTGGAGAAGGCCAGGTTTTGAACTATGTCCCTAACCTCACCAGACGCCTTGTTCAAGGGATGTCATCCTGGCTGAACAGATGGGTGCTATATAAAAGATCTTGGCCTTCAATAAAATTCCATTTTGGGGTAACATAAAAACAACAAGTCCTATGAAGTTGAAAATTTTAATTAAATCTGTTCAAAGGGAGTATAGATTAATGCCTCTAAGCAGGAGAGTATTTAATGCTTACAGGCTGGCTCATGCTTGCTGAAGCAAAAAAAAAAAAAAAAATCTCACTGCCAGCAAAGCTTTTAAGTATTGATATTTCTTACATTAATAATATTCCAAACCGCATTCATAATAATATAATTAGCAACACAATTCATATTATGCAGCACGCGAAGGCTCTGCATTATTAATTATGTCAGCATCACCTTCGTATGGCACTCCATGCTGTAAATTTTAACTTTCAAGGTAAACAAGCATAACGTGGGAGACTGGGGAACCTAGCGAAGAATGATATGCAGTGCTTGGCTCACATTTCCCTAGGGATCATCAAATACCAGGGGATGTCCTCCTGTCCGCAGCTCCTGCAGGGCTGATGTCTGTTCTACACTCCAGGCTTGAGGAAATTTGGCTGTGCTCCCGTAGTTGGTGTGTGGTAAGATAAGATTAATGTCCTCAAACTGCTTACTGCACCTCAGTCTCCACTTAAAGCCCAAAAGGATTCATGACACTTGGCTGCTGATGGAAAGATACCTCACATAGGGTGTTAGACTCTGAGTAGCATCCCAGATATAGGGCTTGCCCTATGATTTCTACCTCTCTGGCTCTCTGGTCTGGTTCTGTAGGAATTCTCAGCTATTGCATTGGGGTAAGGGACAAGTACATTTTGTCACTGATAGTTTTACTAAAGACCTAGGCTACTCTTCAATAATGTGAAGAAGATATTAAGATATAGTTGTACTAATTAACATTCCTCATGCATCTAAAAGAGCACCTATTTTAATGCATCTTCACAACACTACATATTATTATTTGACAACAACTAAATAGATAGCTAGATGATAGATAAGTTAGATGGAGTTAACTTTCATTTTTCAAGGTGAATTCAGAAAAGAATAACTCAACTGAGATCCCAATAAAGGGGATATTAGACCCAGAATGGGTCAAGACAGATCCAAACAAGCTTGTTTGTCCCTTGCTGTCCATCTATCTGAACATGGAAATTCTTTCCTTGGATTGACTTTCTCAGCATCGCCATTTTTCAGTACCTATTTGGGTCGGAATGCCTGTAACAGGGTGTGGCAGTACTCCACCAGAACCTATCTGTGTGTGTGTGTGTGTATGTGTGTGTGTGTGTGTGTGTGTGTGTGTGTATGAGTGTGAAGTGTGACAGTACTAGAGCTGGAACTCAGGGCCTCATGCTGTCATTTAGATTTTCCTAATATCTCCCCCAAAATCCTGAACAGAGCATCAATGGGCAATACCTTCCTTTTCCTGACTTCTACAGGCACTGAAATTTGGGTGCAAAAATTCCACGCAAGCCGGGCACTGGTAGATCTCACCTGTGATCCTAGCTACTCAAGGAGGCTCAGATCTGAGGATTGCAGTTCAAAGCCTGCCCATGCAGGAAAGTCCGTGAGACTCTTATTTCCAATTAACCACCAGAAAACCGGAAGCGGCACTGTGGCTCAAATGGTAGAGTGCTTGCCTTGAGCTGAAGAGCTGAAAGACAGTGCCCAGGCCCTGAGTTCAAACCCCATGACTGACCAAAAAAAAAAAAAATTCTATGCAATGTCTGATCTCTTCACCAGTCAGAACTAGAATTTGTCTAGTTCTGGAACTGTTTGCCTTCATGGCCTCTGGCTGCCAAAGCCCTCATTTACTAAGTTGTCTGTGGCATAGGACAGGACAGTGCCAAGAAAGACCAGCAATATCTAGGTTGTCTTGTGGGGCTAGAAAGCAAGACAAACTGTCAAAGGCTCTTTCATTTATATCAGGTTACTCAGTTCCTTTAAAAGTCAGGGTAGGGACTGAGGGACTTTGGCACAGATGTTCTGGCATTTGGGTGACTGAGGAGCTGATTTGTGAAAGTGGCTCTTGTTGTGTTTTATTTTTTATCTGTAAGTGACATGTCTTTGCAAGTCACACCCAATGCACATGTGTGGCTTGAATCCTAGGATAGCTGCCCCTTCCCAACCACCTCCATGGGACATGAACAAAAGAGTAACTGCTCTCTGCTGAGCCTGGACACAGGCACAGAACTGAACAAGTCCTGATGTTTTCTCCTGGCATAGAGGAGGCATAAGAATGAAGACTGACTTTGTGAGTCTGATGTCTGACCTGGGAAATGAAAAATCTTCAGTCTGTGCCCAGAAGCTTCTAATCCTGCTGCATGGCTGTTTCCTCTTATATTAGTTGGAAGGGAGCTAGATGAGTCCAACAAGCAGAAAAATCATAATGAAGGTTCCACAGAAATGAGGAATGCTCTTGTGAGGATTAGGCAGATTTTGCTGCCCCACCATCTGAACAGAACCAGGTTCTGTTATGGAATGCTGATGTTACTCATTTGTAGAGTGTCTGCTAGGCATCACTTACAGCTGTTAAAGGACAAGTTCTATCATCAGCCAGCTCAGACTAGCTCTGTGACCTTGAACAAATAAAACTCCCACCTAAGCTTTGATTAATTTTCTTGTCAGTGAAATGCTGTCTCATGACCAAATATTGACTGAGCCCTTATTATGTCTGTTGGATACTGTTAGTAGGCACTTTGAATGCATTAAAATTTTTTAATCATCAGAGTAATCATGTGGAAGTCCCTTTTGTATTTCCTCATGTATCACACGAGGAAACTCAGGCAAGGAAAGGTGAAATAACTTATCTGAACACATACAACCAGCAGATGGTTGGATTGGGATTGGTGTTCATGCAACCTTATTCCCAAGCCTGCACTGGAGAAGGAAGACCAAAGCTTGGTTCCTGACCTAAGATGCTCATGGCTGATAGGGTAGTGTATTAGTCACCTTTCATTGCTGTGACAAAATACTCGACAATGTCAACTTAAAGAAGAAATGGTTTATTTTGGCTCTCAGTTTCAAAGGTTTGTAGGTGAGAATAGGGCTATATTTCCTTTGGCCTGAGGTGGCATAGATATCGTGGTGGTATGAGCACAGCTGAGGAGGATGTGCACCTCATGGAGGCCAGGAAGCAGAGAAGAAGACAAGAAGAAAGGACAGCACACAGGATCTAATCCCCCAAGGCATACCATAAGGACCTATTGCCTTCAACTTAGGTTATACCTCCTATTTCCATAGCCTCTCACTAGTCCATCATATGAAGTACCCATCCATGGATGACTCCATTGATTAACCAATGTCAGATCCCTCATGATTTTAATTGCTTTCCCCCAAAGCCTACCTCTGACCATTTCTGTACTGGGGACCAAGACTTCAGCACATGAACCTATGGGGAACATTGCAAACCATAACAGTTTCCAGCTTTCTGTGAAGTGGGGATCAAGAAAGCTTCATGGAGTTGGTGATGTCCATTTAAGCCTTGAGAGACCCACGAGTATTTTCTGGGGGACCCAAAAGACACAGAAGGAAGTCAGGCAGCATGAGAAGGATGCACAAAGGCACAGGAAAGATCAGGCATATTTGAGAACTTGTCAGGCGTTGAGCAAGTTTGTTGTGCTGGATATACTGAGGCAAGAAGAAGTTAGAAGTCCAGACAGGGAAGGTCCAGCAGGTCAGAGACATAGACCAAGACAACTCAGTGCTCACCCACGTTGGTAGCCATGGTGAGGACAGTGCTGATCACGATAGGGGAATAGTTTTGCACAGCAGTTGACATGCCAATTGACATGGCATTGTGTCTTGTGATCCTGAGATCAGGGCATGTTGTTCCATATTACACAAAATGGTTGAGCTTCCCCTTGTGTACTGTATGTGTGTCTAAAGATGACTGCTAGGATTTCCTAGTACAATGCAGGGGAGAGGCTGAGATGAACTGGGAAATGATAAGTAATGTCAGAATTGGCCAGAGGCTGCATAGAAGAGGCCATCTTGGGAAAGGGTCGGGGTGGGGGGACCAGTTCAATTCTGAACAAGATGAACTCATGTGTGTGAGACCTTGACATGAAAATATTGAGAAGGCAGTGGGATCTATGGGGCTAAACTTCAGAGGAGAATGGAGCCCAGCGCAGAGATTAAGACCTTCTCGTTTTTCACATTGGAAGTCACGGAGCCAAGTGAGAGCTCTTAGGAATTAAGTGTCAAAAAAGACAAGTGGAAGTTTATGAACTGAGTCTAGGGACAGGAAATGGACAAAGAGCAGCCAGTGTGGAGGAGAGCCAAGCAAATATCATGTGCATGAAAGAAGAGAGGGAAAATTTTCAGGAGAAACACAAGCTACAGTAATTCAAAGCATCACTCAGTTTGTCTCACTTCCTCTGTCCTTCTTTGTTTCCCACCTTCTTCCCTTCCCTCTTCCCCCTCTCTTCTTGTCCTCTAGTCTCTGGCTAGTATGAGATGCTGAATCAGTATTTCTGGAGTTTCGCCTATAACCAAGGGCCCTGGGTGTCCTCATCAAACCCTACAATGTGTGCAAAGACAGAAGATAAAGTGATCACTGTATCTAACTGCAACATGCATCTCTTTCATTCTGCTATGATAGTAACAGTGTGGCTGATAGCTTCCAACTTTTACCCATGGAGATTTGAAAAGACACTTTGAGTGAAGGCTCAAAGTTATCAAACGTGTACACCATCAGCATACAAGTCTCATTTTGGATGAATCTCTTTCAATTATAAATTGAATTCAATGGAGAGCACTCTAAAGAAAGGGTTATTCTGTATCTACCAGAAAAAAAAAGTATTTCTCATACCCTCATGGGGACAATGATTTGCCCAAAATTAATGCAACTTTAAAAAAAATATATATATACATATATGAATGCAGAAAAACTTGAAGGTTATTAAGTCTCTGCTTCTGTCAGCCCCTGCAGTTACAAATAAAGCAGCTAATGAGAAGAAAAACTGCCCCTCTGTCTTATTCCCAAAGCCCCAGCCATCTTTACGCAAGAATGCTGTGACAAATGATACTTTTCACCTTTCTAACATACCCTGTCTCCGATTATAGATTTAGATGGATAGCATGACTACAAGAGTTAGGCCCCCAACCAGATGACTGCCTCTGGCACCCGTGCTATGCAAGCCAGGTGAGATTTTCAAGCGCCAAATGAAATAATTGCAACCGGGTAAGTTGAGCTCTGCACGTGAATTTATAAAAATTAAAAGGTCTGAGAGGTAATGCTCAGGAACCCATTTGTCTCATTTTTCCTCATTAAGAATTAATTGAAATGAACTCTGGTAACTGTAAGAAAAGTTACATTCTTATTTCCCGCTACCAGATAAAAGAAGGGATTTTTTTTTTTTATGCCATTCATCCATCCACACTTGGAATGAGAATAGTTCACTGCTATCTCACAATTGATACTGGTGCAAATATACTTGTGAAATTCAAAATGATGCTGACTTTTTTTTTTTGATGTTGGTCCTGGGGCTTGAACTCAGGACCTGAGTGCTGTCCCTGAGGTTTTTTGTTCAAGGGTGGTGCTGTACTGATTTTGGGTGGTTAATTGAAGCTAAATGATTCACGAGCTTTCCTGCCTCAGAGGGATTTGAGCCAGTATCCTCAGATCTCAGCCTCCTGAGTAGATAGGATTACAGGTATGAGTTACCACCCATGCTTGGCTGATGCTACATTTTGCCATCTAGGAAACATGAGGATCTATGTTTGAAATCTATCTATGTTTGAAGTCACAGTTTAAAATAGCTTCTGGATACATTCTAAAATTCAAACTGACCCCCTACCATGTAAAAATAATTTAAAGGAAATAGAAAGTCAAAATATAGTCTTCTACAATAATTACTGTATATAGGCATAGTCATTCATTTATCTGCCACTTCAATACGTTGTGAGTGAGAGAATAATGTAAAATACACTCTTCTACATGCATCAGAGGATCTGGAAAATGCAAGAATATATGAAAAGCTCCTCATTTGTGTTCTTAAGGCTGCGAATATGTTCAATGCCATTAAAAATCCTGCAGAGGGTATGGCAAAAGCAGCGACCAGAATTCCAGTTCTATATTATTCTCTTTTGACTCAATATTGCCAGCTTGTAACCATAATACTTGGTGGGTGCTGGTGGCTCACATCTATAATCCCAGCTACTCAGGAGGCTGAGATCTAAGGATCACAGTTCAAAGCCAGCTTAGGCCAAAAAGTCTATAAGTCTTTTATTTCCAATCAACCAGAAAACAAAAACAAAAACAATAACAAAAAAACCCAAAAACAGAAGTAAAGGTGTGGCTCAAGTGGTGGAAACATTAGCCTTGAGAGAAAAAGACAAGGGAGACTGCACGGCCCTGATTTCAAGCAAAGGTGTTTGAAAACAAGGTCCTTTAAAGGCATAAGGGTAGCAAGACATTCTCTGATGGCACTTAGGGTGGAGTTTAAATGCAATATTAGATACTGTAACAAGGAAAGCCCAGGGCACAGAGATATACACACACAGCCATGTGAAGACCGTGGTGGCAAAGACTTCTACTAGCCAAGGAATACGTGGACCCCCAGAGGCGAGCAATTTAGAGACAGCCTTGTGTGACTTTTAAGCTTTTATCCTTCAAGGGAATAAATGAATTCCTATTGCTTTAATCCACCAATGTGTAGTAACAGATAGTTGTTTTAGGAAATAGATATATGAGACCTCTTGTCTGCCTTTTATGTAACGACTCTGATTTCATCCCTTGGAAGCTAGGAAGCTCTCTCTGAGCTTCAGGTGCTCAGCACCTGGCCTGGGATAGCCGAAATAGACACCTGGCTGTTGGGATGCCTTCAGTGGTCCCATCTGCTCCCGGTAGCCGGTGCTGGAGCTTCAGGATTGACATTCTTGTTCAAGAACTCCTTCATGCTAATTACAGAGGCAGCAGCAAGCTGCAGGGAACTCAGATTCCAAACTTGCATGCATTGGTCTCAAAGCTTTGTTCATGTGCCTCTACATTGTTCTAAGTAAGACAAGTTTCCTCATCTGTAATACAGGCTGATAACCATCCAGTAGACATGTAAACAATAAATGAATAATTTATAGAGGGCTTCGGATTCTCTCTAGGAAGTACCATTAAATAGTTATTTATTAATTTTTGTGCTGATCCCAGGGCTTGAACTCAGGGACTGGGCACTGTCCCAGATCTTTTATACTCAAGGCTAGCACTCTACCACTTGAGTCACAGCTGCGCTTCTTAGCTTTTTGGTAGTTAATTGGAGATGAGTCTCATGGACTTTTTTGTCCGAGCTGGCTTTGAACCACTATCCTCAAATCTCAGCCTTCTGAGTATCTAAGATTATAGGCATGATACACCAGTGCCTGGCTAGTTTATTTTTAAACAAATCAAATATTTAAAAAATACTTAAGACTCTGTTCCTTTTTGACCCAAACTCAAAGTCGACTAGACCTCATTCTTGCCCAAGAAAGAAAACACATGTATCAGCCATATGACTCTGTACAGCAGCGCCTCTGTGCCGGTGTACTAGGCTGAGCCTTGAGAGCTCATTTTCCACTGTTCACCCTTAATTATGACTATCCCACTTTCCTCAGGCTTCTGACCATCAACCCCATTCCCACACCAGAGTGATCTTCCTCTTTTTCATTCCCACACCAGAGTGATCTTCCTCTTTTTCTTTTATTCCTTCCAGTCCCCATAGGTCTCTCCCTGTGTTGGACTCTGTGGAGATGCAGACTCATCTACACCTTCTCCCTGCTTCCGTACACTCAACTGTGATGACTTGTGTATTATCCATCTCTTCTAGGAGGCTGTTTGCTCCGTGAAAACAGGGACTGCGCTAGATGGCTATCTGTACCTTGAAGACTTGAAACAGCCCGCACACAGTGGGGAAAGGGAACATTTGTGAAATGAATAATGTGTTCAGTAGCTTCGGTAGCCCTCGAGGTAATAAATGACAGGGTAACCTGAACACGGACCTTACCCACCAAATTACAGTCTTGAAATCCTCCACTTAAACAATTAGCTGAAAGCCTTTTGGGAAACATAACAGGTACCCAGTATTTAGATTCCAGCAAGGCACAATACCCCACAGTCTACCGATGAATTATATACAGGATGCATTTTGTGAAGGAAACAGCCAAGTGTTCCAGTGTCCGGGATATGATGCTAGCAAGATTAAGGACGACAAATGAGATTCCTAGAAGATCAAGGGCAGAGAGCAAGACCCTAGGCAAATGAAAAAAAAAATAGAAGGATGGAAGCTTACCTGTGTAGCAGGCATAGAACTATGATAGCTTTTGTAGGTCTGAAACCAGCTTTATTCAATTGTGACCTAGAGCTGATGCAGGAATTTGATATGCACTATTTTCTGGTCAGAACTTTTTCTAGATCTCATGGAGTCAAGAGGCACACAATTCCTAAGAAAGTCTTGCAATACTAATACCTTCTCTAGCCTTTTTCTAGTTTCTTCTAGACACCCAGCCCACATCTTTTAGGGAAGCTCAATGGTTTAGTGTTGACTATGAAATGTCAATAGAGGGCAAAATAAATGTATCTTATACAGGAAATAATGACTCTCAGGAGTACTAAGTGTAGGTGTCTACACATAACAACATCCCCAGTTACCTCCAGTTAGCAATTTTTAAAAATATTAGTATCACTTAGTTATACAAGGAGATTTCAGTTTGATATGTCCATATATGCATGCAATGTTCCTTGATCTTACTTAGCTCTCCATCACTCTGCTTCATTCCAAATCCTCTTTCAGTTAGCAATTTCTGAAGATTAAGTAGAAAAAATAGGCAGGGACTCAACTCTTTCTAAATCATACATTCAGTCTACCCTAGCAAGCATTTCTGACTGAACCTTTTCTAGAGAGCCAGAATAACCATTTCTATTACAGTCACCAAGCTACACTCTACCATTTTTTTTTTGTCTAGATTTTTTTTTGGTACCAGCCTCCTAACTTGTATTCCTGTTTTTACCCTTGTCTACCTTCTGTCTGTTCTAAATACAGCAGTAATCTTCCTACTCAGACTCAGCCAAACAAGGGAAGTCCTGTGTTGCAAGGCTTTGAATGCCTCCAGACTAAAAGTCCATGTACCTTCAGTGGGCTACCATCTGTTCTTGGAAGGGATTAGAATAATTACTTTATCATAAAATCCATGTCATGAAGCTTACACTACAAGTAGGAAAATGGGAGACTCTGGCTAATATGGTGATTTTTCTCGGCAATAATCACAAAATGTCTTGCTAAAAGGCAACCAAATGCAAATTGAATAGCTCAGCAAGAAGTACTGCGGTCAACTGAAAGTTCTGATGGCAAGTGAGTTAACCAGATGCATGGGTGAGTTACTTGTTTTAGGAAATGCTCATCTTAGAGCTTCCAGAATCTAGTTGAGACTTTAAGATTTCTCAAACATTGTGATAGCCTTTTGGGTGTACTGGTTTTGGAGCAAAGACCTAGCTTCAATTCTGCCTTAAGCTTCTAATAGGTTAACCTCCCTTTTCCCTGTAAGTTTCTTTTCTATACCTAATAAACCAGCAGTGTGCTAATCTTCTTATTTGATCTGCATGTATGCCTTCTCAATACCTTGAGTTTCTGGGTAGTAAGAATTATGATGTATTCATGGTATTCTCAGCTCCTAACTGGAACCATTTATTAAGTGAAGGATGTTTCAGGAATGTATGGAGGTGTATTCTATACCTGGAAGTTACTATTTGTATTTCTAAAGATTTCCCTTATTTACACTGGTAAATCCTACCAAGGTGCTTAAAGAAAAGGGCCTACTGTCATTTGAAGAAAGAAGAAGAAAACTAATAATGTAAAAAGATTTCATATTAACAAGATTAGTGAAAAGTCCAATACTAAGTATGCTAAGAAAGGTGAAGCTTTCTCTGGGGTATAAATTTGCAAGTGTCTTTTTGTAAAACAACGTGTTGAATACACATGCATTTTGCACAATTTTATTCCTGAGTATATGCCTTTGTAAAGCTTTGTTCATGTAAACAAAGAGATTTATACAAGGACAGTCAAAGAAGTATAGTTCATAGTAACAACAACTATCTAAATCTCTATCTAAATGACCATCAGTGAAAAAACATATACAAATTGTGTCATATTCCTATAACTCAACCTCTTATAGCAGTTAAAATACCTGAAAGAGCCAGGCATTGATGGCTCATACTTGTAATCCTATCTCCTCAGGAGGCTGAGATGTGAGGATTTTGGTTTGAAGTCAGCCTGGGGAAAAATGTCTATGAGACTCTTATTTCCATTTAACCATCCAAAAGAGGCAAGTGGGCAAGGTACTGATGGCATATGCCAGTAATCTTAGCTACTCAGGAAGCTGAGATATAAGAACTGTGGTTCAAAGCCAGCCTGGGCAGGTAGTACTTCAGGTCTTATCTCCAATTAACCACAAACACTTCCCCTCCCCCTGCAAAAAATCCAAAAGTGGAGCTGTGGCTCAAGCTGTTGAGCACTAGCCTTGAGCAGAAAAGCTCAAGGGCAGCACCCAGACCCTGAGTTCAAGCCCCAAGACCTGCAAGAAAAACAAAGAGAGAGAGCGAATGACATAGCTTAATATGAACAAATCTGAAAATCACAGTTCTGAGGAAAAAATCAAGTTGCAAAAAGGTCTGTGTCGTAATCTACACTATGTATTGCATATAGAAGTTACATACTTATATTATTTTTGGACTTCAACATTTATAATCAATCCAAGCAGCAGTCCCCACTCAGAGACAGTGAAGCTGTGTACCCTGTTGACAACCCTGCCCACAGCTCCCCAACATTTCCTCAGACATTGCCTTTCCATACTTCCTGACTTGGATGAATGATAACAAGCAAGCCAAAGTTGGGGGAATGGGGTGGGAAGGCAGGTCTAGACCAGAATCTACAGACTGCTCGTGATTGCCAGGCTGAGATGACACCTGTCTGGTCCAACATAGCCTGAGGCTCTTTGATTGGGCGGAAGTCTGGTCTGCCTACAGAAGACAAATCACCCTGGCAACCAGTCCAGACAAACAGGACCAGAAACCCCTGCCTTCTGGAAAACCACCTCAAAGCAGGAACTAGCTAGGCACAGAGGGATCTTGTCAGATTTCATATGCCCAGTACGTTGAAAATGAGATATTTTTAAAAAATCATTTTACAGAGGAGGAAACAGACACACAGAATGATAATTTTACTTCTTTCCACCAAGACTGCATGGTCAGTAAGAAAGGTTGCTCTTTTTTGTTTTTGTTTTTGCTATGGTATCCATACCACCAACCTTAACCTTTCTGTCCTATCTCCCATCCTCCTCCCTCCCTCCACACTTCACCAATGTCCTCCTTCGCCTTTTTCCTGCTACGAGAATTAATTGGGATTGTTCTGCTAATATATACTTCTTACTACCTCCCCCGCTTTCACCTCTCCTTAAAACGACTCATTCTTCAACTTCAATCTTAGTAACATCTTCCCAGGGAAGCCTTCTGAAATCTCTCCTAGATTGAAGATAAGTTTCTTTGTTATGGTTATTTATGTAATTTTGTTCTTTCCTTTAGATTGAAATTTTCCACACATTTGTGTGAGATTATTTGGTATTTATCTCTATACCTGCAAATAAGCATCTGAGACTAGGATCATTACTATATTTCCAGTATCTAACACTGTATATGACATCTTGTGAACACTTACTAAGTGCCTGGCACATAGTAAGTGCTCAATAGTTTCCCTCATTACTGCTGAGCTTGCTGAGAACAAACAACACGTCTTCATTTGTTCAGTCTCTAGGCTTTCTATAACAGGTGCTCAATAATATATTCTCTCGGTATCATCAAAACTAGTGACTATTCCTTGGACTTCCTCTACTAATCAGCACTTTAAGTAAATCAAAAGTATTTTTCTTCATCATAAAACCAAGAACAATAAAGACTGTTTATTCTCACAGACATTGCCACAGCCAGAAATTGCCTAAAGCCACTGGGAAATTAACAAGGAAATAATGGTTTTCAAAAGGTTGAAAGACCTCTAATAAGGGAAAATCTAAGTACACATTTGTAGTTAAAAGTTGAATCAACTACATGTAAATACAGCAGTGGAGAAACCCAGTTATTGGCTCTTTTATTTATATGAGTCAGTCTCCTCACCAACACTTAAAGCTGGGTACTCTGAAGTCAGTCTATGACACTTTAAAAAAAATCAGCCTGTCAGTCTTGATCAGTGAAATAAGAAATAACATAAGATTATTTAGCCCCAAATTATGAAACAGCATATTTTGGAATTCTCAGGAACATTCTATAGTCAGAAAACCTAGGTTAATTTGTGGGTTTTTCAACCTTAACACTATATATTAATATTATTATATCCAGAAATTATTCCAGAAAGTTGTTTGTGACTATACACCCTCAAACTGAAGAGTTTTCATCAACAGATGGAACTGCCCTTAGGCTTCACACTGGTTTTTAGATATGCCTCTGGACCTTGAAAATTTTTAATTTTAGATAAAATAAATCTATAGATCATAGTTCAAGAGGCTATTTGGATTTATGGATCAAATTGCAAACCACAGTGTTGTTAAGAACATTTAAAAACACCTACTAAGCTTATAAAACAGCATAGTAGAAAAGACTGAAAAGCAATCATTTCACCTTAGACCATACCCTGGACACCAGGTATCTGGGGTCCCTGAAGCTCCAGGTCAGGGCTGCCGTCTTGGAGGATGCTTATAGTGTTCACAGATGTCAACATCTGTGAACACAGAGGTCCTGACACCAAGAATTCCCAGCAGGGCCTGGGAATGTGGCTTGGTGGTAAAGTGCTTTCCCAGCATGCTTGAAGCCCTGGATTTGATTCCTTGGTACCACAGAAACAGAAAAGGCAGGAAATGGTGATGTGGCTTAAGTAGCAGAGCACTAGCTCTGAGTACAGAGAAGCTCAGGGACAGTGCCTAGGCCCTGAGTTCAAGCCCCACAACCACCATCACCACCAACAAACAGAAGCATACATAGTGAAATTTGTTTGAAGAATAAAAATTAGACTTGTTATCTAGATGAGAAACTTTGCTTATTATTTATGTGCAAGGAAATCACCCCCAGTTCAAATCTCAGCTCTGCTAATTACCAATTGTCTGATGTTGTCCAAATTCCTTACCCTTAGTGAACGTGTGCTTCTTAACTTTATAGCATGAACATAGTAATAATTAAGTAATTCTAGTTGTCAAGAATAAAATAAATTCATGTATGTAAAGAGATTAAGATATAATTTGGATATCAATTACACCATATAAGAGTGAATTGTTCTTTTAATGTATTTAATCATAATAGAAAAATAATCCGATCTCCTTAGATACCAGAACTACACTTAATAAAATCCAACTTTCATATCTTAAAAATTCTAAAGAGCTCTTAATAGAGTAAGGCTAGATAGTACCTTTAACATGAGAAATATGTCTATCTCAAATCAGAAGCCATCATTCTGCTTAATGAAAAAAAATCTAGGAGCATTCCTATTAAAGTAGGACATAAGATATAGATGTCAATTATCCTGTTATTTAATACACTTCTGATGTCACTAGCCAATATAACTAGACAAAGAAACAAAGAAAATCTAAAGATTGAAAATGACTTTGTAAAAATCATCATTTGCAAATGATGTAGTGATTCAGGTGGAACACCAGGTCAAATAAACAAAAAAAGCTATTAAAATAGTTAAAACAGTTCAGAAGAAAATCAATTTTAAGAATTCAGAAAAGTAATGAGATTATACCAACTCTACCAGACACAAAAGAATATTATAAAGTGACAGATTTAAAAGTGATGTATTGGATGAAAAATATAAAGGCAAATTAACAGGATAAGAAATGAAGGACAGGAATGGGCTCAGATACTTAGGCAATTTAGGATATGCTAAAAGTAGTATTTTCAATCAGTGAGAACAATACATATTAATCAATAAATGGTACATGGGTAATAACTGAATAACTAAATCGTTTCCTCATATTTAATAACTCTCAAAATTCCAGGAAGATCATTACTTGAATGTAAAAAAACTCTCCAATTTAAAAAGTGGCATTTGAAGACACAAAAGAATAGTATATTTTTTATTATTATTAGCTCAAAGAGGGCTATTACAAAATATAAAACATAAAACAACAGCCATAGGGGAAATACTGCTTCATTAAACACAAATATACACAACACAAACAAAGAATATTTGCTGGATAAAGCATAGTTAAACAACTCTACCAACTTGTAATTTTAATTATATCACAACAAAGTTGCTTCTTGAGCTCTTTATATACATAAGAAAAAAAAAAAAACCAGCCAAATAAAAAAATGGACCAAGTATCTAACGAAATAATTCACTAGACACACAATTGATTTTTAACTATAAGAGAAGATAAAGAATCCCTTTTGTAACATATACATACATTTTAATAAAAATAAGGCATCACATTTTGCCTTTAAAAATGATAAGCCCTAATTGCTGAAAGGTGTGGGAAAACAACATTTTCATATGCTGCAGGTGAAGTAGAAACATGATACACACTGTGCTGCCCCACTGGACAATATCAACCTTACAATATGCATATTGTTCTACCTGACAACTTTTCTTATGGAAATTCCACTTTTGGGTTTAGATTGTCAATTGCTTCTGTGCAAAATAAAAATTTTAAAAAATTGCAAATGATTGGTAATAGGAGAAAGGGATTAGAAATAACCTAAACATACATCCATAAAGTATGGATACCTTCTATTAGTGTATCTATAGAATGATTCTCTTTCTCTCTCTCTCTAGTATAAATGTACATGTATATTTTAAATGAAGAATGCCATCTACTTAGTGTGTTCCACTTAGCACCATAGTATAGTATGTTTCCACTGGGTTTATATGTCAGTATCTATGGTGCCAGAGTACCACGAAGAGCAGCTGCAAGCTAGGTGCATACAAAGACCCTGAACCTCCCCACCAGTGAGTCTTACAGTCTTGCAGCTCCTCTTCAGAAGGCAGCCAGCTACCCTGCTCTCTGGCCACAAATTCAAATCCCCTTTTCTTTGTTCCCTTCTCCCTATATTTTCCTAAGGTACTTTTTTTTTTAGGCTAGAAAATTCCAGAAAATGAGGAATATTATTTTCCAAGAATGTCTGTCAACTCTGGGTTTCATCTTGCACTATGCTATTCCCCTAGGACTGTTGCAAATTTTGTGCCTTGCCTTCTTTGACTTTTAGAGTCTTGTTTAACAATTTCTTTATCTTTCTCTAGTGCTTCAGTCTAGGAAATTATTTAATACAGGTCCCATCTGTAGGTTGTGTTTGTGTGTGTGTATAAACTCAGGGCCTGCGTGCTGTCCCTGAGGATTTTTGTTCAACACTAGTGATCTACCACACCTCATTTACAGCCTGGGGTTTTTTTTTTCTTGGAAGAATGTCATGAACTTTCTGGCCCAGGCTGGCTTCAAACTGTGATTCTCAGATCTCAGCCTCCTGAGTAGCCGGGATTATAGGTATGAGCCACAGGAGTCAAGCTTCTATTTATAGTTTTAAGGCCAAGAAATTTAGAAGTAACCAGGGCTCTGAAATTATTGTCAGATAGGATTACTCTGCTAAGATACTGTTCATATTTGGTTGTTTGTATGTTCATCTATGTGTATGTATGTATGTATATATGTATCTACCTACCTACCTATTTATCTATCCATCTATCTGTTGATCTGGAGATCTGGCCTGCCTTTAGAAGGCACTGTTTTCTAGATACTGGAATATATGTATATTATGATTATTTCACTTCTTTAAGAGTTAAGTGCTTGAATTCCCTTATCATGTAGTCATATGTACTGCTTTCTATCTTCAAATGCAATTAAAAGTGCCCTTCGGGTGTTCCAAGTTTTAATCATTCTCTATTTGGAGCATTCCCATAGTGCCCAGAGCATTCTCACATGGGGCTTTTCAAGGAGGAGGGGGAGGAGAAATAGGAAGTGAAAAAAGGGCTGAGGAGGAGGAGAAGGAGGAGGAAGAGGAGGAGAAAGAGGAACAAGATGAAGAGGAGGAGGAGGAGGGGGAGAGGAGTGAAGAGAAGGGAGGAGGGGGCAGAAAAGGAGGAGGAAAGTCAGACTGAGAGTGATAGTTTCAGTTTGGAGGTTGGATCCATCATGGTTTCTAAAGCCCTGTCTTTGTCCAGTGCTGTTATCCAAGTCCAGACAAGCACCCTAGTGTGGACTACACTTGTGACCTTGAGTGCTGTAAAATGGAGATACCAACACCTATGTCATTGTTCCTTAGGAAGCTACTGGAGTTTCCCAATAGCTAATGATGTCATGATGATGACATCATTATCTGATGAGCCATGGAGAAGGCAGTGCTGGTCTTTGAATTGGATTCCTGTGACAGCACCCTCTGCCAGGGCTGCCAGATTGCCTGTGCCATGACTTCTAGCCTCTGACCTCTGATAAGCTTGGCCTGCGTGCATCTCAATCAACAGGGTGAGTGCAAGGGTCATGCACTTAGGCATGTGTCCCAACCATGTCAGATGGCAATGGTAGTTTTCAAGCTCTTGCTATCACTTTCTGGACGGCCAGTAACAAAGTTTGTACACCTGCCATCACCATGACCGCTTTCTGCCCAGCAGGCTTTAGCTGATGGTTTTGTTGTTGTTGTTTGTTTTTTAGGATTTATAATATTCTGGGCGCTGCACGAGGTGTAAATTTGCTGGTGTGGCTTCTGCCTCCCCAGTACTTCTTCCAAGCTTCATTGTTGATCAGTTTGAATGTGTGACAAGGGAATGGTCTGTTTATGTCTTAGCCCAACCTGGAGGCAAGTAATGGTGCTGAGCAGAGGCTCCTATCCAATCCTCAGGCTTGGGTTGGCATGAGGAGGGGTAAATGGGTTGGACCGCAATCCTGTCTCTGTCAGAAGATCACACATACAAATCTGGCTGCAAGTCAAAGCCTCACAAAAAGAAGAAACAAGAAAAAAATCTCAGCATGGTTCCAAATGCTGACTGCAGCCACACTCAGTCCCCTGGAGGCCGCTCATGTCCTTCTGTTGGGGGTCATTTTC